>NC_134940.1:9045711-9670711 GCF_051020765.1 Lasioglossum baleicum | reverse complement strand
CGTGGGATGAAGCGATTTTTAAAAATGTTCGAAGCTGATTAAAAGTGGAAACTCACGAAAGTTTCAATGGGAAAAACAAAATCGAGGAGGATATCGGCAAGCACACGAGACCTGGCCCCGAGTTTATCTCCGCGCTCGGCTCATCGGCTGCTCTGCTTCATGCATCGATGTCCTTTATCGACTGTTCGCCATGTCCCGGGAGCATTACCGGGGCCCCGGTTGATTGATATACAAAGTTGACAAAGTGCGCGACGTCGGTTGTCTACGTCGTGTTCCTCGTCGCTCGGCGTCGGGGTAATGACGCGGCAACCGTATCTCACTATTGTACCCCCGATGTGTACCTCTCTGTTCCGTATCTTTTCTGGAAGACGATTCCAGTGGCTCAGCCTCCACCGAAACGAGTCTCGTGATTTATCGTGAACTATGGCGGCTTCAAGTTCGATGGCAAAGAAACGCGCGAAACGATTTTAAACGCGACCACAAACGGAAAATGTATAAGTCGCAAGAACACCTGAAGACGAGGGCATAATGTTGCTCTAATTCTTTAAAATTGCATTTCCTTGTATTTGTATAGCATTGAACACAAAATTATGAAAATTATTTAGACATCTCTACAAACAGAAAATGTATAAATTGCACGGGGGCACAAAAGCTGCTCAAATTCTTTAAAATTTGTATTTGTACAAATTCTTTAAAATTTGTATTTGTACAAATTCTTTAAAATTTGTATTTGTACAGACGTAATATGATGTACAAAAAATGGAAAATTATGAAAATTATTTACACATCTGTACAAACGGAGACTGTATAAATTGTACGAGGACTTAAAAACGCGAGCATAAAGTTGTTAGAATTCCTTAAAAGTGTATACAAGTAATGTGATGTGCAAAAATATTTAAAATTATGTAGACACCTCTACTGATAGTTTTGTTAATCTGTTTGAGATTGTGAATTGATTTTGGACTGCGAAATCCTGATTCGGGACCACCGTGCGACGCTCGATGGCGTCTCGGCGCCGCGTTGCAGCCGGCGGCTCTCGCGAGAGTGCATCAGGCTGCAGCGGGCTGCATCAGGCTTTTCATAATGCACCGGGGTTTCGTGGCGGCATGCAGGCCGCTTATCGCCGGTGGATCAGGACCCGGAGATCGATCCTCGAACGGTTCACAGTGGATTTTCAGGGCGTTTCGAGTCCGCTCGCCACACGGGATCGACGCTTACGAGGGTAGCGGTGGTTATGGGCGATTCTGAAGATGAACGGACCATAGGGAGGGGGGTACAGGGGGAGTCGGGCCCCGGGGGGCGGAATCGAGATCGAGACGATGCGCACCAGGTGCATCGAGACTGGACCACGAACACCGTGCAACCTCGATGCAATGCAGATACCGGCGGATGCATCCCTCTCTGCCCTCCCTTCCTATCCTTCTCTCGTTCTATCGTTTTCTTCTTCTCTCTTCGACGAGGATCGTGTTCCTCGCCCGGAACTTCATGGCGGAATTTTATGGGATTCGTTTTTTTCAACGGTTCATCATCGTATTATGGAAATCTAGATTTTTACACAGCCGATTTATTTTAATTATGAAGGAATTTGTGCACAGTGTTGCTACTTGGTGTTTTGGTCAATTTGTTCTAACGTAGAGCAAAATATAATAGTGGTGATATTATGATGTGTATAACTTGTCAAACACATTTTAATTATTTTTATTATTATATTATACCTTTTGTACGTATCAAAAAATGAGACACCTAATTAGCTGAACAGAACAAGTTAATTGCGAAATGAGGAAATAAGAATTCGTGCGTCTGCGAATGAGAACCATAGCGGTCGGAGCCATTTGGAAAATAAAAGGAAAAAAGGAAGTGGAAGGCAGATACCGTCGAAAACATTCGGAAACACTGTTCAGACGTTCGAAATCGAAGCAAGAGGGGGTTAGGGGAGACGATCGGGAGGGTCGGTGTGTATTCCAATTTACCGTCGCGATACCAGCCCACGAAGGAGAAGAAGCGCACGCGGAACGATCGATAAATCGGTTTCCACGGCGCGTATCCGATATCCTGCTCGCGATGCGGGGGGGGGGGGGGAGGCTCGTACGCGGCGCGGCCAGGGTGCGGGCCCGATTAACACGTTGTTTGTATAGGGGAATGTATAATAACAGGTTGCGCCGTTGGCATAGGTACCCATTTGTATCTGTAGGAGGGCATCTCGGGTTCTCGTCCCGCGGAAGGATAAGAGGTGGACCGAACATGGAGAACACGCCGCAACAGAGAAAAACAGAGAGCGCAAGAGGGGACGAGAGAGGGAGAGAGAGGATCGAGCAAGGTGGAATTCGGTGAGGAAAGACGATACGTTCCGCGAATAAAAACGGATTGACCAGAAACCAAAAAATGTACATGTAGATATACAATCAATTCAAATTTTCTTCTTCCTCTATAAAATTATTAAAAACGTATTAATCGTTTTAGCCATAAAGAAAATCGTGTACCAAAGGCTTACTAGAATAGAATATTTTTTGAAATTGCAATTTGCAATTATTGTAGATAAATTTTAAGACAGTGGAATAATAAAAATAAAATTGTAATAAATTTTGTCGAATTTTATATTCTACCGTTTTTGGAACATTTTCAGAAGCCGTAAATGCATAAAGATCCGCAGTGCATTTATGAAGAAATCGGTTAGGTGAAATATAAAACAGTAAAAGATTTAAGAAATTCAAAAATGTTGTAATGTTGCTTTTCATGTAACAAACTCTTTAAGTAGTGAAATCTATTTTTATGTTATTCCTGCTTCCCACAATTAATGCAAAACATTTTTATTTTGCATGAAGATCCGCAGTCTACGAATTACATATAACATAATAAATAGTATCGTATTTTCATTCTACGTTCGCTGGATTGCTCTACAAGAAGGCAAATTTATACAAAATTTAATGTTCATTAATCAAGAAATAAAAGAAGCAGCGATTTTTAGACGGCATTACATCTATTCTTTGTGTATCGATCTCTTTGGGAAACAGTGAAATAGATCGTTATTTTTCCAACGCATTCAGACCACGCCAAGCACGATCAACATGCAACAGTCGCCGCAGCCATAAATTCTTTGGTACACGTTGCTTCGCTACGATCGCTCACGCAAAAGCGTATGGCGATCAGGTCGGAACAGGGGGAACAGGTTCGCAGGAGAAGGAGATCGTTCGCGAGAATATGCCTTCCACGTCGGCCGTTTATGATTTGTTTACTCGGATCGCCCTCGATGCGATGCAAACCCGCCCATCGTGGCAGCCACAAGCACCGAGCTACGAACTCTGACCCCCCGGCTAATTGTTGTTGGCTCTAGATCCGCGATACAGTGGTTTACGGGACTTTGATGGGGCTAGCGACAATTGCTGTTTCATCGGCTCTTCGAATTTTCCCGCGCATCGTCCCGTGATCAATACAAAATCAGACACACATCATACACTTACACAATCCTCCTTTTGGAGTCCCTTAAACAATCTCTTTCGTTTTTTAGTGAGGTTCGAGTCACGTTCATCTTTTATGATTTTTAATGTCGCGGATAAAAATATCTCTTTTCTATGATGTTTATATAAATTCTAGAATACAATCATTTTCTACGATCTTCACATGACATCAAGAATTAATACGTCGTTTCTGATTCGATTTTGGTTTAAGAATGAATTTTTTTAACGCTCCATTACAAACAATACTCACCCTGCTAAGTTCATTCCCAGAAGATCATGATTTTAATGTCGCGCATAAAACCATCTCTATTTTATGATTTTTGTATAAATTCTGGAATACAATCATTCTCTACGATCTTCACATGACATCGAGAATGAATACGTCGTTCCTGATTCGATTTTGATTCAAGAATGAATTTTTTTAACGCTCCATCACAAACAATGTTCATCCTCTAACTTCATCTCCAGAAGATCATGATTTTTAATGTCGTGGATAAAACCATCTCTATTTTATGATTTTTATATAAATCACAGAATACAATAATTTTCTACGATCTTTGCATAACATCAAGAATGAAAACGTCGTTCCTGATTCGATTTTGGTTAAAGAATGAATTTTTTAACGCTCCATCACAAACAATGTTCATCCTCTAACTTCATCTCCAGAAGATCATGATTTTTAATGTCGTGGATAAAACCATCTCTATTTTATGATTTTTATATAAATCACAGAATACAATAATTTTCTACGATCTTTGCATAACATCAAGAATGAAAACGTCGTTCCTGATTCGATTTTGGTTAAAGAATTAATTTTTTTAACGCTCCATCACAAACAATGTTCATCCTCTAACTTCATCTCCAGAAGATCATGATTTTTAATGTCGTGGATAAAACCATCTCTATTTTATGATTTTTGTATAAATTCTAGAATACAATAATTTTCTACGATCTTCACATGACATCGAGAATGAATACGTCGTTCCCGATTCGATTTTGGTTAAAGAATAAATTTTTTTAACGCTCCATCCCAAACAATGTTCACTCTGCTAACTTCATCCCCAGAAGATCCCCATCGGTAAACCCCAGAGTCCGGGATCTCGACGATCAGCGTTCCGACCGAAACAGGAAAAATGATCGTGACGTAGCAGGCCGTCAGCATGATCAAGCCCGTTGATCCCCGAGATCGTGATCTCGCGAGAAAAACCGGGGACCCAGCAGTGGAAGTCAGGGCGAAGGCAACCGATAGATGGTCGAGGGAAAAATGGATGGAAAAGAGATAGACACCGTCCATGGATCCGACCCGCTATCGCTGGCTCTCCGACCGAGAGAGAGACTTATCTGCGAGCCTCTCTTCTCCGCCACCCCATCTGGCCGTTTCCGATATTAAAAATATCAGCCGGCAGATAGGCGGTCGGCTATCGGCACTCGAGCACTCGAAGGAACTTCCATTAAAAATAGCTATCTCTATCTGAAGCCGGTACTACAGCAACACCGTGGGCCCATGCCAGACGTAGTTCCCTACTTCTACTCTCTCACTCTCTCTGGTTTTCTCTCTTTCTCTCGTTGGTAAATCGTTAAGGTGGTCTCTCTCGCACACCGTCGCGTCGGTGGTAGGTGCTTTCGCGGAGAAACGGACACGGAGAACGTGCTCGGGCATAAAAACCCTGCTTTCTCAGGAGATACGGGATCTTATCGCGAGGCAAATGTTTGGTGCGACGATATCGGGTCGGTTTATCGGACTTCTTTCGCGGCCCTAGACTCTTCTGGCTGTCCTTCCCTCCTTTCGTTATTAATTATTGATCGAACTTTGGCGAGCATTTCGTTGAATTCATTTTACCGTTTACTGTGCAGAGATTTTATACGGAAAACGTTCCCCGAAAGGAGAATGAAGGGAGTCTCCACGTAAAGGAATGGTACAGGCAATCATCCGCAAAAGCTACGGAGATAATTGTGTGTGTGTGTTATAGCGACGTATTCATACGGTCGTATTCATAGTTTTACATTAAATGGCGTTTTAAGCGTTATTACCGAACGCGCTAGCGAATAGCCGATCTATGTAAAAGCGGTACGACACCGGGATTCCAGAGAGATCGCTCTTTTATTGTACGGATCTTTGACACAAACTGTGAACTGCGTAGTTAAACCAATGTGACGAACATTCATATGTTAAATATATCCGTCTCTTATAAAACATACAAGTGTCTTATTCATACACAACAGTATGAACTATTGTTCTGTATTATTTTTTACTGTCGTTCGTTCAACGATCACGGAGTGAATTCACCCCGGTGCCCCGATCCCCTAGAAAAATGAAAAAAACGAAAGTCCATTGAACGGGGCACAGTGACCCGGGTCGAATCAGTCTACGAAAACAAAAGTGGACTCCGAGGATCCCGCCGGTGTTCATCAGCGTCGACGAGGCTCATTATCCATCGGGAACTTCGTCGCTCTGCCCCCTCCGTCACCGGTATAATTAATTTCATAGCCCGAACGAGAGCACTACAGTCTAAGAAAGAGAATAAGAGAGAGAGAGAAGGACAAAGTGGTGCGCACGTCGGCCGTACCACCGGCCAGGATTTCATAAATAAAGATACGAACAGCCGGATCGCAAATAAACTTACAAAGTATTGGAAGCCCGTGGCTGTCGGTGCTCACCTATAATCTCAATGGCAACGAGGTGCACGAAGGACGGTGGAGCGGGTAAAGAGGGGTCTCCTGCGAGTGTGCGGGGATCGATAGATCGATCCATCGATGGGTCCATCCATCGGTAACACGCCTCTCTCTCCCGATCGTCTCGTGGATGGCGAACCTCATGCGAGGAGATGAACGAAGAGCAGCGAATCGTCCTGGAACGATCGGACGTGCAAAGGAGAGGGTGGACGTTGTGTGTATGTATGTACGAGAGAGAGAGAGAGAGATAGAGGTTGCGAGAGAGAAAGGAGAAAGCCCCCAGGGGCCCCTCGTTGCACAATTATCTCATTTGCCGATCGGACCCTCCCACGTGTTAATTTGCTTGTTGGTTAACCCGGCGTCCCTCTTATCGTTTATTTCGTTCTTGCCTTTCGTGGAACCATCCGCGCCACCTCCTCCTTCTTCGTCTCCTTCTCGTTCTTCCCTCCTTCTGACCTCATTCTTCCTTCCTCGGCCTTCTCTTCCCTTGTCCTCGAAATCGCAGCAACCATCGGCTTCGAGTACCACGGCTCGAACCGGGACCATCGGCCATGGAACTCGCGAGCCCGACCGCCATTGCTCGATTTTTAACGGGGTAGACTCTCGTTTTCAGGATTGCAAGGGTGCGAGATGCGCTTTCTCATTTCTCGATAATACAAAGATTGGGTTTTTCAGTAATCGAAAGGGCTAGATAAAAGATCAATCTAGGCCACAATCGCCCCCAAAGTTGTTATTTTTACGTTTACGTGGCGTAATTTGGAACGCATAAATTATTCGGAAGCATAAAGCTGCGCATGCAGCTATTTTCATACAGCTGCGACTGTTACATGCTGTTGAATAATGCAAATTACGCCTCGTAAACGTAAAAATAGGGATTTTTGAGGGCGATTGCGGCCTAGATTGATCTTTCATCTAGCGCTTTTCCGCACCCTTGCAATCCTACAAATGAGACAACCCCCTTAACCTTCTGTTTGTGTATGGGGTGCGAATTCACCCCAGAAAATTTCTATTAATTATCTAGGAATGCTATTTGTGATGTGTTTCAAATTTTTTAAGTATCGTCTACTTATCTTTTAAAAATCAGACGAATTTTTTCTTTCATTTTGCTCCAAGAATGTACTGGGTCCAATTACCCCTCTGTACACGGTCAACATTAGAATAGCAGTGCACAGGGAGAAGGTTCATCTCTTTCGGGACTCTGATCTTTGGTTCAACTACGTTTCGAAAATTCTGTGACTGCAAGGCCGTTCGAAAAATGTTCTCTGCTTCTCTGGCAGTTCACTATCAAACCACGTTTTCTCTCCGCATCGAGTGTTTGTATTTTTTAATTCTTTCGTAATCTACAGACGATAAAAGCACAGCACTTTCAACCCTTATGTTTTGCCGAACACTTTGATTTAAGCACCGCGGATTTATCTTCTCGCAATCACTCGAGTATTGTAGATATAAAACAGAGACGCCAAGCCTCGATACGAGTCTTACAACGTTTTTTTTTTTACAATCATTGAGCCTGTTATCGCGATGCCATCAGAAAAAAGAATGATCTCTCGAAGAACGATAAAGCTCGATAAGTCGCGCGTACACCGCCGATTAGATGTACGAGTAGGTTAGATGTCATCGATCTGGTCATTGATCGATATCGTGGCCTCATCGCGGGTTATCATCTTTTGGACTTTGCCTCGTCTTCTGTTTATTCGTCTCGTCGATCTTTGATTTCGAATGATCTCTATTTCGTCTCAACAGAAATTCGAATATTCTATTCCCTTCGCGACGATGCAATCATACATACATTTTACAGTACGGTCAGCCTTTTGTTAATATTTTATTGGAGACTCGTACAATATTGTTCATTCTTCCCAATATTTAAGATTTAAGATAACATGCAGTAAAAAATCCAGCAGAGGTTTCACCGCGCCATTTTCTCGAGGAACA
Source organism: Lasioglossum baleicum (assembly GCF_051020765.1). NCBI lineage: Eukaryota > Metazoa > Arthropoda > Insecta > Hymenoptera > Halictidae > Lasioglossum > Lasioglossum baleicum. The sequence goes on along the minus strand of NC_134940.1, from coordinate 9,662,651 downwards.
ATTTCCAATTCATCGCGTCTCATAATTGAAAGCAAAAACAACCTTTCGAGGCAACCTAACAATTTCTTTTTTGATAAATTAGAATCTAAAATAATTTTCTCTGTCGACGTTAATTGCAAGACTGGGTGCCACGCTTTCGATCAGCTTGCGAGACAATTTCTTTCGGAGGATCGGCGATGATCTACGAACAACGGCGAGCAAATAGCGATAGGAATAGTGCAAGCACGAATTCGAGGAACAAAAGAGGCGGGCAGAAAGCTGGAAGCACGGACGGAAAGAGGCAACGCACGACGACGCCGGCGACACAGGGAGGAAGTGACGTCACGGCAAAGTAACGAGGCTCGCTTAGCCGCGATAAGCCGGTAATCGCGCGATCTTAATGAACTCCTCCCATTAACGCTCCGAGGCCGCGACCGGCTAACGTTCGACGAAACCCGCTCTTTTTCTCTCTGTTTGCCTGCTTTCGATCACCCTCGTCGAATCGGGGAACGAGCGTAGCAAAATCTCGCTAGCGGCGATCGATCACGCGAGAATGATCCGAACTGGATCCTCTCTTCACCGATTCCCAGCTACACAGTCCCTTTACTGTGCCCTTTGCCCTCGATCTTCGCGTTTCTTTCATTATTCACGCAATGAATAATTTAAAACGAGAAAAGCTTTCAATCATTTAAATACTTGGTTCGCGTTTATTATTTGCACAGAGTGTTTGTGATCTAGAGAAAGAGAATGAATACTTTAAAAAAACATGATTAATCATTTAGATTGTCTACGAAAAATATACTTTATTTCGTGAATAGTTTGAAATAATTTCGAGAAGATTTTAATCATTTCTACACCAAAGATTGGATACGCGTAATGTTTAATTTCGGACAGGTGTGAAGCAAGTCGAAGCAGCTGTGTCTTCCCTTCCTCCGTTGTTGTTGTATGCGTTAAATCTTGTAATCGAATTTTAAACCACTTCCCGATGAGCTAGAGACTTGAAACTTTAAACATTGCTCAGAACTGGATGACAATGCAATATTAAAAAAACGAATTTAAAAAAAAACTGTGCGTTCAGGAGAAACAAAAATTTTAATATTAACCGTCACACCTCGGTAGTACGTAATCGCGTTCAGCGATCCCCACTCCGCGCGCCAGCGCTCCCTACTCCACTACGCGTTCCCACTCCACTGACCCACTTCGCACCGAAGGAGCTCAGTATGGTTTTCCGTTTATTCAATTCCATTTCGGACAATTTCGGACTCCATCAAGAGACGTCGTCTCTCGAAGTCATCCCCTCATTCTTTCTCGCATGTTTCCATATCTTGCATTTCTATATCTTACTATTTCATACCATCATTACTATATCTTGCGTTCCATGTAAAAAAAGATTAAAAAGTAGGAAATAAAAGAATATATTAATAAAAACTTTTTAAAAACCACGCTTATATTAAAATGCATTGAAAAGGAGAAAATAATTTTGTTAGACATTAGTGACAATAAATAAAAGCGTGGAGAGCCCACGAAGATCACGTCAATATAGTTTAGCGCTCCACGCTTTTATTTGTAGTCACTGATGCCTGAAAAAATTATTTTCTCCTTTTTAGTGCATTTGAACATAAGCGTGATTTTTCAAAAGTTTTCTTTTATATATATTTTTTCACACTCTTAATTTTTGATTACGTACTATCGTACGCAAGTGGGAAATTTCGAAGTTTACACGAGATAGTGGCATGGACGATACGGCGATAATCAATCGACAACGCAATCGAAAGGAACTTCTTGTTTTGAACTGGCAATTTGTTTGTCGATTGACGTAAACTAAACACGTAGGCGTTTATGAATAACACAGACCAGTGTTTACTACGATGCAATATAAATGTACACTTATATTTTTGCACCCTATGAAACACGTATCACTTGCCCCTTAAAAAATTCAACACTCTCCGCAAACGTATTTTTGCCCGAAATACAAGCAAAATTAATTTAGAAATTTTTTATCAATTTCAAAAATGTCTCCGAACGAAATGCACTTACTTGTCAGTGCGAGGGTGGTTTCCGCCCTGAGCTGGCTGGCTCTGCGCTGCCTCCATAGCAGTATGCTCATCGCTGGTGATTACTATTCGCAATTCCAACTCAGTCGGCGGATCCGGTGGCTTCCGCGAATGGCTCGGCTCGCATGAATTCGCAACACGCGACAAGCAACATCGTATTTTCTTCTTGACTGTCCACCGTGCTCTGTCCCGTTTTAATTTACCGGCGTGCGTCCGCGGGTACGCACGCGATTTCGGGTGAGTCAATCTCGACACGCTCTCGGTTCTCAAGGTGGCCCGATCCGACGTCGATCAGATTGATCACGTTCCAGCCGCATTAGCCTTGTCACGTTATCGTCACGAGCTCGTCGCAGGCTGTATCGTCGATCGCGATCGCGGGCCCCGATTGCGATCCTGGATCGTTGCACTGCCGTAGCATCGATCTTCCAACCGATCGATCCCGATTCCACAGGTTTCCTGGATATATCCCGAGACTCGTCTCCGATTCGTCTGCGAACGATCGATAACGATCTCGATTAATCAGCCGATCTTCCTCAATCGAACCGCCGCTGTAATCAGCCGCTTCTTTTGTCCCGATCGATCAAAGATACCCCGCGATTTTCTTATCTCCCTATCTTTTCAGCTTTGTTCCCTTTACTCCGATCGGCTCCTATGTTTCCATGCTCATTAGGATCCGACAAATTACGCGTTACTCCCGTGGATTTCCATCACGCGTTATCCTTATCTCGATCGGATCGATCAATATTCATTAAGTATCGCTACGTGACGTGATCTATCGCGAGCCAATTCTAATTGGTGGAAGCACGACCGGCTGGAATGCAATTTCTTCTTACCGTTGTTGCGCGAGTGTAACGTGTTAAAACGATAGTGGTCTATCTTCGGATCGATTGCGTCAGTGCTGATCGATTTTTCGGATGACGGCGGATCTTGATACCGATTTGTTTTCTATGATTTCTTATTTTGTAGATCAAAAAATAAGTCTGATCCATTCATGAATCACCTTCGATCTTAATTCAAAAGGCATAATCCATTCTCCAATTTCTACAATATTCCCTTCAGTTCGTCGGACACCAGTGGTAAAGAAATTCAACCCTCTTTTACCTTCCACAAGGTTAAAAAACTAAACGCGAGTTCCACATATGCAAATAAATTGCTTCCTACGTTTCTGGATCTATAAATTCAAGCATTCGCGTTTTCAAGGTTTCTTCAAGGCATCGTCACAGCATCACTGAATCAAGGGGTGAGTTTCACACACAAATAAAATGTCTTCGACAAACTAAATTAGTAAGATCCTTGCACTCTTCAGCACCTTTATAGTTTAAGGGATGAATTCAGCACTCATAAGCCAATTGTCTTCGGGATCCTCAAACCGAAGGTCCAAGAAGTTGCTAATGTTCTGCAATCGATGCTGTCCACCCGCTTCTTGCAGCTCCGAAGGGTGTGTCTACCAGCTCCGACTAAAATCCAGAGTACTCCGACACTATCTGGACCGGTGAAGCCCCCGGTCCTGGTGGTGGGGATCAGAGCAACGATCCTAATTTCGACCGGGAAGCAGCTACTAGGGGCGACGAAGCGGCTCGATAGGCCGATTGTCGTCGTTGCAACGGCGAACGCGGGAATAAACGAGCCGTGCGGATAATCCGCGTATCGCGGCCGACCCGCGCTCGCTCCGACAGCTCCGGGGTCCGACTCTTATCGGCCGCTTGCCCGATAAGCCGGCACGATCGGCATCTTATCGATCGTGCACACGCGCGACGCCCGGAAAACCCGCGTCTAATTGCGAGACCGCTATTAGCAGCTACGAGACCGCTAATTTTTCTCGCCACCCCAGGACACAATTGAGATCTCCTCAGAAAGCTCTTCCGAATGATCTTCTACCCCTTATGCATCGGCTGATGAGGGCTTACTGCAACTACCTTCACTTTAGAGGGTGGCCTTGCTGGCAAGTCTGAACCTTGAGTTGTTGATTAGACAGTCGAGCGTGGAGGAAGAAGTGATGAAGTGAGATCTTCTCTAAAAACCTGAAGATCCTTCTGATCCTGAATGATGTCCCGTCTTTTATGCAACAGCTGATCAGAATTCATTATAATATTGAGGGTGAAGGAAGAAGTGGTTTTTGAAGAGATTTTTTTGTACTGGTATTCTTGGAGCCTGAAGGTCGCCGGCGCAGATTTTCCAGTGAAAGTTTAATAAAGTCCCCTGTGACCATAACGTGTATATAAAAATGTTCGTACAAGATAAGGAACACACGCTGACTTCAACGCCCAGAATAGGCGAAACCTTGGTTCTCAGCGGCCCGCAAACCATAACAGAGAAGCCGTCCGTGCTCTATCGTCCGCTGCCAATGTAAATCGCGCTCCATTTCAGAAAATAACAGAGAGCGATCATGCTTTTCTTTCGTGCTATGAATATTGCAATGAATTCACTGGAATAAGTTCGTGTGTACCCGAACCGTAGGCCGTCTTACTTTACCATCGGCGTGATCTCCATTCCGCGGGGCGAACTTTCTTTATTTTACAAAATAAAACGATCCCCGCCGCTGTCTTCCGTGATACGACCGTACAACTTTCCGACGAGACGAATCGCCTCTGTTCTATCGCACACGGTGGTGCACCTTGCTGCACCGTTCACCTAATACACACACTATACACTTTCAACCACTGTTACTTGTGATATAAAAAATTCAGCTGAATATAAATTCATTCGGCAACTACTATTCAATTGTAAGCTCCTGACGCCTAGATCCACTGTGACCAACGCTTGGCAGAGTCCGATTGAAAGTCCCACGAGTTCTACTTAACGTTTCTCACCTGTATTTATATTTCGCGACTTTCTTCAAACACCTGTGTTTGATTTCATTAGAATTTGATATAGATATCGAGCTTATCAGTTCCAGGACCTTCGTAGATCCTCTATCTACCTAGCAGTCGTAGTTCACACTTCAATGCTGAATACTGCAGACTATCCTACACACAGGTTTCGTTGTAATTCAAGATCAAATTCGTCATTCCCAGGTTTTCAATAGCTCCTCAACCACTTGGACCAAGAGACGCAAGAGTCCCTAGACAACTGTCTAGTCTGCAAATGAGCATCTACATCCTGAATCAGAATTGCTAGGTTACAACGAAGTCCTCAAATCATTTTTAAACGTACGATCCGCGTTCATCCAAGAATTATCACCTTGGAGTTCTTCGCGGAAGTCCGAGTGGCGCTGTGATCCAGCTAGATCCCCGGCCGTCCTTTTAGATCCCAGTTGGCAATTCGCGTAGGCCGGTGCACGGTCGTCGAGTCGGAAAGCGCCTTCCGACAGACTGTTTAAGAGCCGAGGGTAAGACGAAACCGCAGCGAGATGCTCGCTCCTGCGGGGAAGCGCTATCACTGGTTTCCAAGCGGCACGGAGACCCATAGCAATGGCTACCTGTTATCACTCTCCTCTCTCGCTCTCTCTTTCTCTCTTCTCTGCCGGTTCCCGTCCCGGAGCCCCGCTTTTCTGATCCTCTCGTTCTCTCTTTCTCCGCTCTTCATGTTCTGCTACCTCACGATAATGCCGGGCAAACATTCCGCTTTTCCCTTTCGCGTCTAATTGTAAGCGGCCAGCCCGACTCGGCCCGAGCGGATTCGACCCGGACAGATGCCGTATTTCGGGACAGAATGCGAACCGACCATTCACTCCTGACAACTATCGTGGTTTAGCGCGTTCATCCGCCCCTCCTTTTATTCTAGGATACCGTCCGTTTTTCGGACTTTGTTTCGCTGGCCTGCAATCCACTTCCTTCGCGGTGCAACCATCATTTGCAGTTTTTAAGTACAGTGGTACCTCGGTATACGTCTGCTTTGGAGTGCGTCCAATTCGGAATACGTTTTGTTTGGACGTGACAAATTTTGCGTTATACTCAATTAACATCATTAAGGGAAGAAATGACATTCAATTTGGTTTCTACTTCTTGCAATCGACGCAGACAATTTTTATTTTGCATAAAGATCCGCAGTCTACTGATAATACAAGTAAGGACAGTCAAACCAGCTGAGCCTAGTGAAAAGCGACAGAAGACGAAAAAGGAAAAGTACACCAGAATGTCAGGTTTTATTGCAAGGGGACTTTTCTTCCACAGAATAGAATATCGTTTGTTTCTTTTTGTATTTTAGCAGTAAGCAGAGTTTCTAAAAATCTGTAATAGAATATCATTTTTTATTTATGTTTAAACAGTGTTTAAATTATTTTATAACCCCATTAATGTAAGTATAATATTAATAGGAGTTTTTTTTTTACATCAGAACGGATTAATCAATTTTACATTACTTTTTATGGGAAAAGTTGGTTTGGTATACGTCCCATTCGTTATAAGTCCATACATCAGGAACGGATTACGAGATACCACTGTATTGCCATGATTTATGATTTGCTCTGACTTTTATTTTGTTGTTGTTGATCTAGCGCGATGTAGAACGTCATGAAGTCCCGAGTCAACTGTAAGGCATCTTAGAGATTACCATTTGCAATACTCCGCAATGAAATTGAACGAGCTCAAACATGAAATATTAGACTACCGTAAAAATCGCAAAGCTTGTTGATGTCAATTAAGACTACATTGGCAATACAACTTTCGAACGGTATTTTTAATGCGCCGCAACTCTTTAGTCGCACTTTTATCTCTTTAGCTCTTTTATCGCTTTACAACACCAGCTGACCATGTTACACCGTAAATTATTTACAGAAAGCACTAACGACCGCATTAGGAATGTATCGGCGTTATTATATTCACAGATACCAGCCTATGGACGCACTCGCGATAATTAATTCACTACCGGCTGTTCGTTAGGACGCACAACAGTGAAAGCAAAAAACACGTAACAATGATTTGAAAGACTTTCAATCAATTTTCAACAAGATCTACTTGCAACGGTGTTTGCAGTACGTAGAAATAAAAAGTTGCAGGATCTTCCATTAAGAAATGTCATTTTAAACTGTCAGAAAACAACGTACAATTTTACAATTTAAACCATTTCACTAATCAAATAGAAAATATTGTAGGAAGACTCTTTATAAAACTACACACTCCGGTTACGATGTATTCGTTTAAAGTCGTCTGTGCGTTGATGGTAAAATATAATTAGAGTTTGATAGCAGCAGCGGATAAGATTTGTTTCGAATTAATTGTATTTTATTATAGCAAAACAGATGGTCCAACGTTCTTTCAATTAAAAAAATTTTTAAACAATTTCACTAACCAAATAGAAAATATTGTAGGAAGACTCTTTATAAAACTACACACTCCGGTTACGATATATTCGTTTAAAGTCGTCTGTGCGTTGATGGTAAAATATAATTAGAGTTTGGTAGCACCAGCGGATAAGTTTTGTTTCGAATTAATTGTATTTTATTTTAGCAAAACAGATGGTCCAACGTTCTTTCAATTAAAAAAATTTTTAAACAATTTCACTAACCAAATAGAAAATATTGTCGGAAGGCTCTTTATAAAACTACACACTCCGGTTACGATGTATTCGTTTAAAGTTGTCTGTGCGTTGATGGTAAAATATAATTAGAGTTTGGTAGCACCAGCGGATAAGTTTTGTTTCGAATTAATTGTATTTTATTTTAGCAAAACAGATGGTCCAACGTTCTTTCAATTAAAAAAATTTTTAAACAATTTCACTAACCAAATAGAAAATATTGTCGGAAGGCTCTTTATAAAACTACACACTCCGGTTACGATGTATTCGTTGAAAGTCGTCTGTGCGTTGATGGTAAAATATAATTAGAGTTTGGTAGCAGCAGCGGATAAGTTTTGTTTCGAATTAATTGTATTTTATTATAGCAAAACAGATGGTCCAACGTTCTTTCAATTAAAAAAATTTTTAAACAATTTCACTAACCAAATAGAAAATATTGTAGGAAGACTCTTTATAAAACTACACACTCCGGTTACGATGTATTCGTTTAAAGTTGTCTGTGCGTTGATGGTAAAATATAATTGGAGTTTGGTAGCAGCAGCGGATAAGTTTTGTTTCGAATTAATTGTACTTTATTATAGCAAAACAGATGGTCCAACGTTCTTTCAATTAAAAAAATTTTTAAACAATTTCACTAACCAAATAGAAAATATTGTAGGAAGACTCTTTATAAAACTACACACTCCGGTTACGATATATTCGTTGAAAGTCGTCTGTGCGTTGATGGTAAAATATAATTAGAGTTTGGTAGCACCAGCGGATAAGTTTTGTTTCGAATTAATTGTATTTTATTTTAGCAAAACAGATGGTCCAACGTTCTTTCAATTAAAAAAATTTTTAAACAATTTCACTAACCAAATAGAAAATATTGTCGGAAGGCTCTTTATAAAACTACACACTCCGGTTACGATGTATTCGTTGAAAGTCGTCTGTGCGTTGATGGTAAAATATAATTAGAGTTTGGTAGCAGCAGCGGATAAGTTTTGTTTCGAATTAATTGTATTTTATTATAGCAAAACAGATGGTCCAACGTTCTTTCAATTAAAAAAATTTTTAAACAATTTCACTAACCAAATAGAAAATATTGTAGGAAGACTCTTTATAAAACTACACACTCCGGTTACGATGTATTCGTTTAAAGTTGTCTGTGCGTTGATGGTAAAATATAATTAGAGTTTGGTAGCACCAGCGGATAAGTTTTGTTTCGAATTAATTGTATTTTATTTTAGCAAAATAGATGGTCCAACGTTCTTTCAATTAAAAAAATTTTTAAACAATTTCACTAACCAAATAGAAAATATTGTCGGAAGGCTCTTTATAAAACTACACACTCCGGTTACGATATATTCGTTTAAAGTCGTCTGTGCGTTGATGGTAAAATATAATTAGAGTTTGGTAGCAGCAGCGGATAAGTTTTGTTTCGAATTAATTGTATTTTATTTTAGCAAAACAGATGGTCCAACGTTCTTTCAATTAAAAAAATTTTTAAACAATTTCACTAACCGAATAGAAAATATTGTAGGAAGACTCTTTATAAAACTACACACTCCGGTTACGATGTATTCGTTTAAAGTTGTCTGTGCGTTGATGGTAAAATATAATTGGAGTTTGGTAGCAGCAGCGGATAAGTTTTGTTTCGAATTAATTGTACTTTATTATAGCAAAACAGATGGTCCAACGTTCTTTCAATTAAAAAAATTTTTAAACAATTTCACTAACCAAATAGAAAATATTGTAGGAAGACTCTTTATAAAACTACACACTCCGGTTACGATATATTCGTTGAAAGTCGTCTGTGCGTTGATGGTAAAATATAATTAGAGTTTGGTAGCACCAGCGGATAAGTTTTGTTTCGAATTAATTGTATTTTATTTTAGCAAAACAGATGGTCCAATGTTCTTTCAATTAAAAAAATTTTTAAACAATTTCACTAACCAAATAGAAAATATTGTCGGAAGGCTCTTTATAAAACTACACACTCCGGTTACGATGTATTCGTTGAAAGTCGTCTGTGCGTTGATGGTAAAATATAATTAGAGTTTGGTAGCAGCAGCGGATAAGTTTTGTTTCGAATTAATTGTATTTTATTTTAGCAAAACAGATGGTCCAACGTTCTTTCAATTAAAAAAATTTTTAAACAATTTCACTAACCAAATAGAAAATATTGTCGGAAGGCTCTTTATAAAACTACACACTCCGGTTACGATGTATTCGTTGAAAGTCGTCTGTGCGTTGATGGTAAAATATAATTAGAGTTTGGTAGCAGCAGCGGATAAGTTTTGTTTCGAATTAATTGTATTTTATTTTAGCAAAACAGATGGTCCAACGTTCTTTCAATTAAAAAAATTTTTAAACAATTTCACTAACCAAATAGAAAATATTGTCGGAAGGCTCTTTATAAAACTACACACTCCGGTTACGATATATTCGTTTAAAGTCGTCTGTGCGTTGATGGTAAAATATAATTATAGTTTGGTAGCAGCAGCGGATAAGTTTTGAGTTGGAAACAGGTCTGAGCTGACGGTGCGAGTCAGAGCGGATTGGCAAAGCTGCAGCACGTCGCGTCGGGAATATTGTAAAATCTAATCGGCGAGAGCGGCGAAACGGGCCGTCGGCGATAGCCGAATCGCGAGACAAAGAGTACGGTTATTAGATACACGGCCGTTCCCTACGTGTCTTACGATCGTCCTTATCGTTATCGCCATTAGTCACGGAGCCCGTTGTGCCGCGTTACGAGTATCGCCCCGGCCACCCCGTTATCGTTATCCGTTATCGCGGCGCGCTATCGGCGAAGTTCAAGCTTCGTGACGGCAGTGACAGGAGGTGGCTTTGGTGCCCCGAAGTCTGCCAATGACGCCGATATACGTGTTCATAGTGCCTCGCCTCTTCTTATACATATATACTGTATATATTTTTCCTTCTTTCTTCTTCTTCTTTTGCTTCTTCTTCTTCTTCGTCTACTTGTTCCTTCGTTCTTCTTCTTCGTCGTGTTCTTTTCCCTTCTTTCGTGGACGACGTGTAATTCGTGCAATCGAGAAGCCGGATACGCTGATAGCAGAGCAACGCGAGCACAATGGGAACGTTGTTTACCGGCGTGACTCGCCGATGGACTGTTTCAATTGCCGGCTGTCCGACCGACGCGACGCGCTCTTTTCGACGCTGATCGCACGATTGTTCGACAATTTTATCGACGGAGACGAGACCCAGCCCACACTTTTTCCCCAACGGCTCTTTATCGCCGGGAAACGGAAATCGGCCCTTCGATGGCGGTTTGTTTCCTGACGATTCTATCGTCTGCTCCCGCTGCTGCGCGAATTTTAACGACCAAGATGAACTCCGACTTTCTTCTAGCTTTATTTCTCTTTCAGATCATGCCAGTTACTCAGACGGGGCCAGATTTTTCTTCTACTGTGCGTTTATAATGCGTTTGGATCTTAGCTACATTCAATTCTTCTTTATTTGTCTTTGGTAAAACACTGGTAATAATTGGTTCGAATTAATGATTGTATTTTAACGGTGGAGATGGTTCCAATTACTTTCAATTTTTTGAATTCATCTTCATTAAAATGCTACTTCTAAGACGTGAGAAAAGATTTGTTCTACTCTCTAGTCTGTAATAGTTGTTTCGAATTAACTGTATTTTAGCAATGGAGATGGTTCAACGTTCGTTTATGTTTTTGAATTCATCTTCATGAAAATGCTAGTTCGAAGACGTGATAAAAGATTTGTTCTACTCTACTCTGTAATAATTGGTTCTCATTAATGCTTGTACTTTAGCAACATAGATGGTTCAACGTTCTTTCAATTATTTAAATTCACCTTCATTAAAATGCTGCTTCTAAGACGTGATAAAAGATTTGTTCTAATCTCTCTAGTCTGTAATATATAGTTGTTTCGAATTAACTGTATTTTAGCAATGGAGATGGTTCAACGTTCGTTTAATTTTTTGAATTCATCTTCATGAAAATGCTAGTTCTAAGACGTGATAAAAGATTTGTTCTAATCTCTCCAGTCTGTAATATATAGTTGTTTCGAATTAACTGTATTTTAGCAATGGAGATGGTTCAACGTTCGTTTAATTTTTTCAATTCATCTTCATTAAAATGCTAGTTCTAAGACGTGATAAAAGATTTGTTCTACCTACTCTGTAATAATTGGTTCGCATTATTGCTTGTATTTTAGCAACATAGATGGTTGAACGTTCTTTCCAATTTTTTAAATTCATCTTCATGAATTCATCCGGTGCAGGGATTGATTTATTCAACGGGAGACGAATCGGAACTAGCCGCGCCGGGAATTATAATTTCAATTGCGCGCGGTGATTGACAGAGACGTTTAATTGCATTCCCATTTGTTCCTCCTGCAGGCTGGCCAATAGGCGTATCTCTCGGCACTTTCTCCCACCGACGCAATTTTCTGTATCGGCCGTCGGGCATTTATCATTTCGATTTTCGCATGGATCGACTGGCATAGAGTTACGTAACGTCGCCGCGAGCACGGCCGATTATTATTCCGGGACGATTGCGAAAGCGGACAATTATCGTTCGCGCGATCGCTAATTACCTGCCAATAAATTATCGGCGACAGCCACCTCGCGCAGGTTCGTCGCGGAGAACCAGTCGAACTTGCGCCTGTTGAACTCCTTTTTAATTAGACCGGCCACGAATGATTTATGATCGCGCGGACTGCCGCGGTCACTTCGGACTACCGGTTAATTAGTTTCTTACTGATTCTGATAATATACGGCGCGCCGAACTTGTACAGTGTAATTGTCGTCGAGTCTCCGAGTCTCTGTGATTTTACCGATTTAACCGGCATGTTTCAGTAATAAATCATTTTTTGAGGGATCTACTTTGTCAATCAAATCATTAATGAACTGCTGATCTTTATGGAAAATAAACACTGTCTGTACAAGTTACAAGGAGTTACATAAAAATTGATTTTTTCTCTTAATAATTTTAATAGGCCGTAAGTAATGTACCAATAATATTATATTTATGTAAGATCTACAATTGTTTAACGTCAATAGACGAACCAAGAGAATGAATAATGAACTTATCTTTGGCTATCATAATTTCTGTGATCTAGGAGCCGGTGTCTACGAGAGTTTAGTCTGAGATGAAGTTTGGTGCCGAGAGTTTAGTCTAATCTAGATCTGGGATCTAGAGTCAGTAGAGTGTGGGTCTGAAGTCTAGAGAACGAGTGTACAGCCTGAAATCTAGAGCTGATGAAAATCCAATCTAAATTCTGGAACTTAGAGTTTCAAGAGTTTAGAAGAATTTAGTCTAACCTAAAGTCTGGAGCCTAGAGTTCAGAAGAGGTCAATAGTCTAGGCTGTTTTCTGTCTCTAGAGCCTAGAGACTGGTCCTAAAGTCCAGTTGTAGCGAGGCGTCTTCCTCAAGAAAGTACGCTGCCAATTACCCGCACCGAGTCCAGAAGCAGCTGTCACCAGGCCGTTTCAGCCCGAAGGGGCAGCAATGATTTGCAAGCGGTGGCAGTCTGACAACCCTCAGCCACCCACTTAGTCGCCAGCAATTAATACATCATAAAGATCAAGCTGTTCTCGATAACGCGGTAGTCCGTCGACGAGTCACGGTGGACGGGTCCACGGCGCAGTGTGGTGAAGTCAGCATCGCTGAACACGGTTGTTCAACGTCGACCAGTTCAGGGCTGGAAGCGTGAAGAAGAAGAAGAAGTAGAAGAAGAAGAAGCGTTGAGGGGACAAGAGATTCCGCGTAATCGCGGCAAGAGAGACGTCTGAACAGGCCCAGGATGGATCATCGACGCGGTGTCGGTGACCGTTTCTTCTTCGAGTACCTCGAACACCCGAGTCCGAACGAGAGCAGTGCTGAAGAAGTGAGCAACGCTGAAAGCAAAGGAATGGAAGAGAGAGAGAGAGAGGAATCGGGGATAGCTCCCTGGCGCCGTGTTATCTTATTCGTTAAGATCCTCCGGGCTAACTGGTGGGGAGAAACAGATCCAACAGTGGTCTCACTGTCTCGCAAGATTCTCTCTTGTTCCTCTGCTCCCCTCTTCGGCAAGGGTCCCGGGGGAGCAAATCCAGGAACGGCTCTTCGAGTCTAGACGACGCGAGAGATAGCTCTCCCTAGCTCTCTCTTTCTTCGAGTACTGCCTGCTCTCTCTCTCTCCTTCTCTGTCTCCCTTGGTTCTACACTTCTCGTATTCTCCTTTTATCTTGCTGCTGCTCTCATCTGTCCGAAGAGATGGACGGGGATATCGTGGCTGACCGCTCGTGTCCGAGTCACGGCCACTGATTCGTGAAAATGTAGATGATTCCAGCCCGAACACGAACCTGGTCTCCATCTTTTCGGGGAGGCTGCGTTGTGCATCTCCGAGGTTATGATCCGGACAGATCCTCCGGAGATCCGGAAGTGCGATATTGTTTTGCTCTTAGAACGTTGAATTACTTTCAATAAAATTTAGCGATTTTTAATAGGCGCAGCTAGAAAGAGTGCTGCATCGTCGTGCATAGATTTCATCTATGATTTAATAATACAACAGCGTTGAACATCAGGTGGCTGTTCTGGGTGACTTCGAGCGGAGGTGTCCAAGCCAGAAGTTTCAACGTGGCGTTTCCATAAAATCGTGACGTCAGGAGTCGGAGCTTAAATCCTCTAAGATAAGGCGCGGGGGAGTACGGGCGGCATCGGCGCGGCATAATTCTTCTTCATCGGGGTCATAACGCGGTCGGACACCGCCGCAGCGGCAGCGGTAACATCGGTATCAAAATGTCCCCAGACGTTGCGTGGCGTCCAGGTGCGCGAGCCGCTTCTTTCCGCATTAAAAACGCCGCAGCCTCCGCTGGCTGCGATAGTCGTCCCGGTGCGCACATCCCCCGCTCGCAGATGTCGCAAAACCCGGCTAGCAGCCGGCACCGAAGTTCTCCGATAGCCTGATGGTCATTTCTCATTTGTGTAATCTCCACGCTCGCTACCCTCCTCGTCGTGCTCCAGATAGAACGGAGAAAAGGAGGGGAGAGCCCGAGAGAAAGAGAGACAAAGGGAGAACACATACATACTCAGAGAGAAAGAGAGAGGGGGAGAGAGAGAGAGAGAGAGTGAGAGGAAGGGGCAGCTCTTCCGCGAGCTGCTCACCACTCGGGGGATGGCGTAAAGCGACCATTTGTTCCGCGGGGCGGTTTTGACGAGGCGAACTCTGCCCTAATCGGCGTCGCGACGCGTCTCCCGCCGCGCGTGGTAGCTAATCATAATTGCGAGCCACGATAAAAAGTGTCCGGCTCTTTTTCACCGCACCCGGCTCCGGGCTACGGCCCGACGATGACGAAGTGCACGCTGCAACCCTGGCTCTCTACCTTGTCCTACGCGACTGATGCGCTCCTCGACTAATCGACCTCGAAACGCTGTTACAGTAGCCGAAGGGAGTCGAGCGGAAAGAGATCGGTCTTGGAGATTTTTAATACGTGCTTGCATGGTGAAGCTCTGACACTCGGAAATGTCGATTTGTATTGAGAAGATTGAGAGAATTGCATTCCACCCATTTCAATTCACTGTGACGAACCAGAAGCCTGACTACACATCTATGCAGAGAGTGTGAGTCCATTGTTGTAAATTAAGTTTAGTGTGTAGAAAATAATTTTCCAGTTCACTGGGTACGTTTCCTCGAACAGGACCATCAATGAATAATATTTAGGAATGGGAATGGTAGCCACGTAGAAAAAATATACAAGGATAGATGCACAAAAAGATCGATCGGATAGGAGGATCGATTTTTTGCAGGCCCCATTGAAGGCAGGAGCCGAGGCGAGCTTTTTGCGGTGCAGCGTTAAATATCGAGCCCAAGGAGAGGCATTGTCGTCCAGGCTGTCTTCTCCGTACGTCACGCGGAAAGACTTTGACAAATCGTCGATCAACCCCTAAGAATCGCTTCCTATCTCGAGGACTCTTCAGTCCTGCTGAACTGGCCAGTGATCGGGATCTGGCAATCCATCCTCTCTTGACTTCTGCTTCTTGCTGGCTACCGAAGAATGTGACCTCCAGCGAAAATTCGAAACGAACAATTGTATTCCACCGTTTTAGACTCTATAATATTCGTGCGAAACATTCCAGAAAATATCTTGTAGCCTACGTTTAAAAAATTATTAACACTACGATTTTTACTTTGTCTTTTTCGTGCCGATACTGTACATATTCGTCTTAAGAGGATATTCCAATTTTAAGGACCTGTTTTCAACGTCCTCTTCGTAACTTCCGGTCTCTAGTAAATTCCACCGATAATATTCTAAAGTCTATACTATTCGCAAAGTTTGCTCGCATATCTAAATAGAAAACGGTTCAATCGAATTTTCTAAGTGGTAGGGGCAAGTTTTCACCGTTTGTCCGCGACTTCCGATTGTAGGGTTCCCATAGTCGACCATTTTCGCCACGCATTCTGTGGTTAATGGCTTAATGGCGAGTCGATGTTCAAGCGACGGGAGCAACATTTCACGCCACTACACAGAACAATTACACGGTCTTCGGAGCTCCTTCTGCAATCGGTTCCGCGGTAAGCGCGACCGGTATCGCGAAACAACCGCTGATAACGGGCCCTGTTTATCTTATCACGACGGGGACCCTCGTTCCGTTGTCGCGTCGCGTAGCGTCGCCTCGCGTTAGTTTCTTCTTCGACCGACCTCTTTCGTCAAGTCCTTCCACACCGCGTGGCGGACAGTGGATCCATTTATTCGCAAATGCCAAGGCCGAGGGAAAGATCGACGATCGGCCGGCCGGAGGTCGCCGGGATCTAACGACCGCCTGGATCTCGTATAAACGCGATTTCGGACCGAATTGCTGCGATACGAAACCATCAAAATTTTCCATTATTCTTCCTTCACAAATTATACGAAATTATTTATTTGTTCTCCCTTTCTTGAAAGATCATTCTAGATTTTATATTCGTTTTATGTATCTGTAATGTACGGATGGGATCAAGTTCAATATGTACTCACGAATCCGAGTCAATTTCAATAACCAAGTTTCATTTCATGGGTTTCGATTACTACTCAAAAGCAATAATGTTTCAATGACTATATTTGAAAAGTATTCATTTTATACACACTGATATCGAACCTCGGAATGAGTACTCACAAGTTTCGAAAAGATACTTATAAGTACTTCGAGGTTGATAGGAATCGAATCTTTCACAAGTAGTACACAATTCTTGGAAATCAAAACTGCATAGTAGGTTTTATAAGCACTTTCTTTATTAAATTCGTAACTATTTAAGAATAATTCTTTTTTATCCATGATATTTCCTGCTTTTGAAGACACTCTTTCTGAAGATACGGAAGTGGCCATTATACAATCACGTGCAATGTTTGATAAAATGGGGTTTCATGCCAAAATAATAACGGGTCTTCTTTGCGTTCTAAATATTGTGATTTTGGATAATTTTCCACTTCTAACACAGCAGACGATGAAAATATAATGATTAGAAAAATCAGAGAATTTTCGGTACGATATTCTCATAAAAGTTTCGAATCCGTTCGACCAAGATCCGAATATACTTGCAAGTATTATTTCCGTTTACCAAAGTACTTGTAAAAGGTTCGAAACTGTCTGGCATAGGTTCGAGTATATTTACGAGTACTATGTTTTTCGAAGTACTTATAGAGAGTTCGAATTCAATCACTCAAAGTTCGAACCTGTTTGCGAGGTACTTGATCCCATCCCTACTCTAATGCAATGTCTTTATACCGAATAATCATTTTCGGAAATTCATTAATAAAAATGTTAAAATATGTAATGCTGCTTTTGTTTGGAGTACAACATTGAGTATATTAGTAAAAATTTGATAAAATAAATGGTTAACTGGTCCGTAAATATGTATTTAGTCCAGTGCCACGTAAAGCACAGATGTTCATCAAAATACGACAGGGTGCATTATTTCGCAGAGCTGATACTGTCACGGCGGAAGATTTTTCTGGATTTTCCACGCAGAAGAGCTACGCGTCGCTCGCAAAACAACCGGAAATCCCGTCAGGAGTGATCTAACACCCCCGATGGATCGTGTCAGGAGGTCGACGAGGCGCGGTTCATCCCTCACGCCTGTTAATACCACAGTTTTCGACCCCCGGACACATGTCCACCCTTTTGTGACGACAGGTGGGCATCGATCCTCTCCAAAATCGATTCGCGTGCACGAAACGCTTTTGTGTCGATTATAAACATCTTACCGGATGATTAACCCCAAAACGTAACACATAGATAAAATAGTCCCCTCAAATCAACTTGAAAATTATAATTTTCGTATAATAACACAGTATGGTAACCATGAATTTTCGCTTGCACGATCCGTCAATTAAAAAATCAAGGGTTAAACTAATCAGATACCCAGATGATTGTATAATTAGATGTACATACTGTCTCATGAAAACGCAATGTAAACGCGAAGAGCTTTAATCATTTGACTCGGATGGCCCCGCGTCACATAATTAATAAAGATAATTGCAGGAGTTTTTCCTTCGGAGAGGAAACGTTAATGGTTACGTGGTAGCAATTACATCGAACGAACCGCGAAATTTCCCACCCTGTCACGGCGACCACGTGGCGAACCGACAGTAACCCTAACCCAACAGTCAGGTGAGAATCGTGGCCTCTTACGCAACGAGCGGTTAAGTGCCATACGCGAAGAATCCATTAAGTCTGCACGTGCTGCTTCCGGTTCTCGATCGCGAGTCGTTCCTGTTTCCTTAAGCGGCCCCGGAAAGGATATATGCTACCTCCTCGAACACGTGGCAGGACGTCTTCACTTTGAACGAGCACACGGCCACTCTCGGGGATACCTTTTCCTTCGCGGAGATAACGCTTCCCGGCAGAGATATATGAATACGCCTATCGATACGTTCGTTCGAGACGAGACAAGATAAATCAACTCTCGGCGATCAGCTTTTGCGGCCCCGCCGATCCTGGAAATCCTTTTGCAACTTCGTGCGAGATTAATATTGCCGCCTGTACGTTTAACGGGTTATTTCACTGCAATTAATTCTCCAACTTTCAGATGCCTTTTTGCACACCAACCGATTTCTCCAGATTTCTTTCTAACGTTTTTATAACATTATGGCGTGGGTAATTATTTAGATTTTTGTTTCAGTTCATTTCAGTGATATCATTTCTTCGGGGGTTACGTGTTTGAGAAGGTAGAGCGATTGGAATATTTATTTCAATATTTCGCGTGACACTGTGCTATTTCTTCCAGCATTGCGTCTTTGGAAACTGTACACTAGCTAATTGTTTATTACGACACTCTATAATTTCTTCAAGCATCACAACTTTGCAAATGTCACGAGATCCTAATTTTAATATTTCACGTGATACTGTACGCTGTAATTTCACCCAGCATTACGGCTTCGGAAATTCCACAGCACTTAAATATTTATTACGACACTGTACAATTTCTTCAAGAAATACGTTCTTAGAAAAGAGATTATAAAAAAATTCAAGAGACACTGTACGGTATCCGCAAACTGACTCGCAGGGGACGACTCACTTAAAAATTCTCCAGTCTGTTTTAGACATCTCTTCCGAGTAAAATCTCCTGGAGATTCATCGGCAACTTGAAGACGTATCACGTCAGAGACTAATCATCGCTTCACCGTCGAAATCCAGCAATCACGGATCGAAAGGAGTTCACACGGTGGCCCGTCATCGAAATCCGCAGGATTTCCCTGACGGACGTAATAATTTCGTGTCCCTCAACCGTTCCTTCATCCCTCGGAGGAGAAGTTTCGCATTAGCGGATGGGATTGTCCTTCTCCGGATGGACAAGAGAGGATCGAGAGCCGAGGATCTCTCTCTCCTCCTTCGAACAAACTGTCGAACTCGTGCCTGGCTGCAGCCCCTAGCTTTAGGGGGTGTGCGCGGGGGTTTAATCGCAAATTGACTCGTCGTCGCCAATAAAAATTCAATAACCGCCTGCCCGCCGCCGGTTATTGTCGAAAAGTTCGGACCAGGCCTTTTAGTGTCCTCCACCCACGCCCCCTCTATTCACTCCACCCTCTTCCCGCCCCTTCCCCTCTCTCTCTCTCTCTCTCTTCTTCCTTTTTTCCGTTTGTTTTTCGTTAACATTCGCTCGAAAAATATTCGATGTTATCTGCCACCGTGAATTGGCTGCTGACGCTCGTACCGAGACTCTGTTTCGTTTCCACTCGACGTTCCCCAACCCCCGTGCCACTCCCATAACACACCCCCGCCTCGACAACCCCATCCCCTGTCTCTCCTCTCGCTTGGACATTGCTCCCACACCCTCTGGCAAAACGGATGCACCGTGTAAGCCAGCACGCGTGAACGGATAACATGATTTTTTTTATGAGCCGATATTAGCTGCCGCCAAACGGGGGTGGGCCCCCGGTCGATCTCGATTAGTGTTGTTCGACAACACGCAGCGATAATTAGGGGTATCGGGGGAGAAGTCGCGTGGACGTTAGAAATGAACTTTCGGAGTTAATGTACCCAGCAGTGTTGTGCAAATTTTATTTTAAATAATAAATAAACGTGTGATTTAAAATTGCAAATAATAACTATACTTTTTATTTAAATAAAAGTAATTTAAATAATTCCAAAAGTGATCTATTTATTAATTTTTATTTGCAAATAAAAGATCATTTATTATTTGGATTGAGGTGGAAATCAAATAAATAGTTTTCGGTCTCCTCTTATGTCTTGTATTTTGTTATTTGTCAATACAAATAATAATTGAAATTGTATTTGTAAATAACAATTAACTTTATTATTTTAAATCATTCTATTTAGACACGTCCTCTCAAATAATAAATAATTATTTTTGCTTTGTATTTAAATATCCAAATAACAAATAACTTGTTATTTAAATTTTTATTTAAATAATTGTTTATTGAAATAGATTTATTTATTGCCCAACACTGGTACCCAGTTCTGGGATTGTAGATGGTATAATTGAGCAACCTAGCATTCTTTAAGTCCTAAAATAACATCTTTTCATAACTTCAACGTTTTTTGTACAATAGTGCAATCATACTTGGAAAGTTCATTCCGTACTTGTGTGATACTTCTAAAATAATCACAGGTGCAACCGTTTTAATTCAACCGCTAATTGTACGATTAACACTGCAGCAGTGTAAAAAAAGATTATGAAAAGATTCTCTGTCTGTCTTTTTTACCATCCAATAATATTCGCAAAGTACTCTACACATGATCTAGTATATCAGCCTATAAAAATATGCATAAAACTCTTTTAGTAATTCCTGTTTGCATAGAGTTTATAACGATGGAAGCAGCTAACGAATCAGAGTAGAACGAATGGAGGCGAACGTGATTTCGTCGCATATTGGAAAGGGCGACCCGACGATCGGCCATTTCAGTAAAAAAAAAAGGAAGAAGTGTAATTTCGCAAGCGCATGTGTGCTCCCTCGGGTCGATCCTAATTGCAAGCGCGATAGGCGTGCGATCGCGCGCGTGCACGCGGCGCTATTTATCGGCGAAAAGTGCAGGACCGTAAATCGGAGGTTAACGTTTGTCTCGACGTTAACCTTTTCCGCGTGAGGCGTCGACACCTGAGATAAGGAACGTCTGTTAAGGTACATGGATCCGAGTCTAATAAGCTTCTCCTCGGTTTCTACGAGATAAATATCGGCGAGCAAGCCGGTATGTATCCCGTGCAACCGCGCGCCGGGTGATTTACAAGTCTTCTGCATCGGCAGATCGTTGGGAAAATTATCCCCCGTAAAAATCGCAAGCCGGCAGAAACTGTTCGGGATCGATCGCGGATAACCTTCTCCTGAAAACGGCGGAAATTTGCGAAACAACGCCGGGAAGTTCTTAAAAACTGTTCTCAACGCAGACCATATTTATCATGCTTTTTAACGAGCGATTTTCTTTCTTCTCTGCAATCAATTTTTATTTTATTTTCATACCGTACTTCTCTTGGTTGAGCTAAGCAGTTTTCTCACATTTTTTTGGAAATGCAAAATAATATTAATGGACACTATTGATATTTGAAAAAGTATTCTTAAAATATTTAAAAATTTTCACTGTTGCTAGTCATCAAATATGTCACGATTAGACTGAGGAGTTTTACTAGTTGTAAGACGCAGAAGTTAATTGAAAATGTACGTCCTCTCTTAATTAAATTCTTTTACTTTGTAGAATTTTGTTTTGTTTTACGGAAGATTTTTAGAGAGTATCGTATTTGATTATCGTACCACACTTCTTGGTTGAGCTAAGCAGTTTTCTCACATATTTTTGAAACGCAAAATAATATTAATGGACACTATTGATATTTGAAAAAGTATTCTTAAAATATTTAAAAATTTTCACTGTTGCTAGTCATAAAATATGTCACGATTAGACTGAGGATATTTACTAGTTGTAACACGCAGAAGTTAATTGAAAATGTACGTCCTCTCTTAATTAAATTCTTTTATTTCTACAATTTTGTTTTGTTTTACGGAAGATTTTTAGAGAGTATCGTTCGTTCGAACATTTTTTCGTTCGGCGAAGCGGGGGATTAAAGCCGACTAGTTTCGCGTGCACGTGAAACGCGAAAAGAATTGTTTACCGGAAAATTGATCGACGCGGTCCGCCGACGATTGATTGGGAAATACAAAGTACAAAGATATCGAACGTTCCGCGATAATGCCCGGTCCCGAAGTTTGTAATGCTATAAAACATAGTGCAGACAGCGGGAGTGGATAACGATTCGCTGAAAGCGTCGTTAATTTCTGTGCACGTTATGCGGAACGATTTACAGGCCGGCCGGCGAACGCGGACATCTTGCCGCGACGTGATATTTCCAACATTTCGACTACGTAACAGCCACCAATAATTAGACCGATGGTATTTACGCAAATCCGTGATTCCCCCGGTGCCGTAGAAAAAGAAACAGAAACTCGATGAAGTTGCATGCTGCACGCTTCTTACTCGGGGACTGATTAAACCACACGGTATTCAAATGTCGTTGATCTTTTCGTTTACGTTGCATTTCAGCCGATTCATACAGAATTGCAGAAAAGAATTTTTCCAGCAATTACACAAAGCTAAAGCTAGAATAGACTGCAATATTATCAGTAAACTGCGGATCTTTATACAAAATAAAAATTGTCTGCATCGATTGCAAGAAATAAAAACTAAATTGAATGTTATAATGATTTTAATATTGATATCTCCCATTTTTTAATTTTTCAACAATTTTAAATTTCTTCTTATCAATTTTGCTGTAAATGCATAAAGATCCGCAGTCTACTTATTGGTGTCGTTTCTCCATGCAAATCCGATTCAGTTATTCGATTATAAATGCAACTTGTCATTGGTTTAATCGATCATGCAAATTTACGTGATAATGTGCATGTACATATTTGCGAAATGGGATCATATGGCAGGTGTAGCAATTAGACTGCAGATGTTAATGCAAATTCGAATTTTTACAGACTAGCTTCAAGGAAGTTCAATAGATTGATCTCTTTCAATTTTCTTTTTTTTTTAATTATTAGGGTCACAAATTAATTAATGTGATTACCATATTTTATCAATTTTCTGTACTTCTCAGAGGTTCGGGGACAAGATTCGAAATTTTTAAGCAATCTCAGCGGGCGCGCTAACACAGCTGATTCTCTCGCGAACCGTCCAAAAACGGTGCAGCTCTCTCGACCAGGAAGACCGCGGCTGGGATCCCGAAAGAAAAGAGACTGTCTAAAAATACACGGTCGACTCTAGGTGGGAATGATTCGGTATCTCGTAGGACGTCACGGGGGTCTGAAATATGAGAGATACGACGGACCTCGCCCCCGTACCATCCCATTCCCTCGATGGTGCATTAGCGCTAATCTCCGCTCTTTAGTCCTCTCTTTATCTTTTCTGGCCTCGTCCTCCTCCGCCTCCTCGTCCGCCTCTTTTCCGTCGGTCACCTCTCGGTGTGTGCCTCTCCTCCTCGTCCCTCGCTTTGCTCCCCCACCCTGTTATAGGGTTCCAGGGGAACGGGTTCGAGGAGAAACGACGACGAGGAGGAGGGGGGACGCAGGTTATACCTGTTCCCTGGGCAGGCCACCTCGGGACACCTTTATCAGCGCCATCTAATCGCCACGATCCGTTATTTGGTGGGCACATTGTACGTGTGCGCGAGCGGACCTGTGCTCCTCCGAAGAAAAGGGGGGCAGACGGGGGGCCCGCCGGAGTTTTGACACTCGGAATCTCATTAGCGATCGTGAAATCTTCAAGCTCCCCGACTCCCCCCTCTCTACTCTGCTTCCCGTCAGACAACCGAGGATTAAGGCCCCGGGGCACTGTGGCCGGAGCCTCGAAAGGTGGGGGCCCGCGGTGAAACCGGGGCCCCGTGAACGAATTCCTCCGGATTTCTCGACTCCCCTCCTCATACCCCTTTCCACCGGCTAATTATATAATACGACTCGATGGGACCTGACTGGGTGGGGCTCGCCAGCTCGTTCCAGGACCCCTCGCGGACCCTACGGTCTTTAATGAAGTGTTTGGGGGAGTTTATGTGCCCCCCTCGACTCCGCTTCCAATTTGTTTTCTTGTTTAACGCGGTGGGTCGGGGTCGTTTCGGAGACTTTGTTGCCGTTCCCGGGGATTGGTAGCGCTGATGGATACGCTTCTTTGCGAGCCTGGGATGGGGGACACGCTGTTATTAACTGGTCATGTGGCTAACGACCCGTTTATGGTCTAGGGAAATTTCGGCATTTAAATGGTTTCGCGAGTGTGTCGAGCGTCGTGTATCAACAACAATTTTATATGTTGTTTGGCATGGACGTTCCTATACGTTGCTTTCACTTTTTAAACAATGATAGTTTGTATTATTTGTTATAAATGAATTATCCTTTATCATTTCCACCATTTAAAAAGTTCAAGCCAACTTTTAACATTGAACCTACCACCGACGGTCAAAACAACCGATTCCAGAATTTTTATTTTACAATTATTGAAATAATAAAAATGATTTCATAAGGAATGGTTGTATAGATATCTTTAGTAGAGCACAAAGTCTAAATAAAATCAATCTTATCATTCTTATAAGAGAACATGTACCAGTTACTTTTAAGGCTCGCATGTTTACGATTAACCCCTTGCCGTATTTTAACGACTCACACTCGCGATGAAGATCTTAAACGAAGTCTAACAAATATGAATGTCACGCCTCTCTTTTTAAACGAAGTAAACTTCGATTCGTTTTTAATCAAAGTTTGAGCATTAAAATATAAATTTTCTTCTCTCTTCTACGACAATTTTGGGGATAAAAACATTTTAATCACTGTAACTGTAAAGAAAACGTTACGGCACGGGGTTAATTCACTCTTTCACAATAATGTAAGTTCTCCGAAAACGGTCGCAAACTGTCGAAGTCCAAATCGCTAATAAATTCCAACAAGAAATTTCGCCAGGAGCTCGTGTAAATAATTTGTGGCGCGTCATCAAAGAGGGTAACTTGGTATCGGGATCGAATCTCGGGCATCAGCCGCGGCGAATTACCCGCGGAGAAGCTATCGGTAACTAGCTGAAAGTAGAGTGTCGATATCACACGTCGTAGGACATCGGCAGTCTCATTCAAATGCTCAGATAACGGGGTCCGTAATGGCGGCAAGTTCTGTGTCTCCGGCACCCCATCCGCGCGACGCTCCCTGGAATCAATGAATCCGAACACGATAATGCGAACTTCTGCCAAGAACCGAGTCCCCAAGTCGTCGCCTAATCTGCCGATATATACCCCTTTCGAACGGGGGTGGTAGAAGATTCCGCTCCCCCCCCCCCCCCTCCCCGACCTATCCGCAAAGAACGCGTCATCCTCCTTTCGACTGTAAGGGTTGCCACCACCGTCACTATACACCGACGGCAGATCGGCGAACGATAACGGTTTCCTGTTTGCGCTCTGTTCGAGCCGAGCAGAATCTTTCGACCGGATTATGACGCCGGCAAGTGTTGGAGGAACGTCGAATGACTGATGGGCGAACCCTCTGAGCGATGGTTTTGACGACACCATTTCGGGGTCGCCTAAATGTTTCAGGGGTGGCTTGACACCGGGCTGTTACGGCTTTGTCGAGTGTTTTGGGGACTGCGAGAAAGACACCCTTCGAGCTTTGGGTTCAGATAAGGGTGGATTTCAGAGCGGTTTGAATATTTCGGATTAAGTGGTTTCCTTTTCTCTGGCTCTTCCGGGATTAACCTTGTTATGTTCCCTCCTGTCTCTGCTGGTTTTGGGATGTGGTTTCTTCCGTTTTTACTTACCTAGAAGTTTGAAACAACTTTTTGTGGTTAACTCGAGGGCCAGGGTCGGGGAAACCCAAAATTGGTGATGAGGGCTTTGAGACAAACCGCGAAAAAGCTTCGCGGCAGATAAGTGAAAGGAGCAGAGGAGAGAAGAGGGGGTCAGAGAAACGGCGTTTGGCTTCGACGTGCGCTAGATACGCGATACGTCATTACACCTAGGTCCGCAATACCCGCGAGAGAGAAGGAGGGAGAGAGCAAAAGAGAGAGGGAGGAGAATAGCGTTGGTGGCGCGGTGGTCGGAAGGCGTAAGAGAGACGAAGCGCGAAGGGGTGCCCGTTGGCACGAGGGAGAGGGAGAGTTTGACAGATCTTCATAAAGGCACACACAACTGTGCCGCGGCGATAAGGGAATCGGGAGCAGGCATCTCGTCTCCCCTTCACCCCCCTCGGTTCCCGTTCCCCCGCGTTTCTCCACCCACGCCAGCCCTGCAGTCCACCCTCAGCCACCCCCGTAGGGGCTTGGAAAGGGGTGTGGAGCAGGGGGTGGCAAGGGGGATAGAAGCACGGGCACTCAGTCAGTACGCTGCTATCATTTTTCCACACGAGTGGGCGGCGGCGTCGGTGGTTCCTGGGTGGTACTACGTTTCTACTCCTCTTTCGCCCATCGTTCCCTCTCTCTTCAACCCCCGGCCGCAGCCTGGCCGTCTCCCGACGATTCAGACGCCGCGCCGCGACGCTCTGCGGTCCTCCAGAGCATCCTCGAGGATCGACACTGATTTTCGGGTCCGTCACCAGGACCCTTCGGCTTTTGACCTGATAGGGTGGTGAGCGCGAGGGGCTGTTTGATGGGAAACGTCTGACAGCGCGGAATTCGTCGGCACACACACCGTGGACTTCTGGTGAAGTACGCTGGAATTTAGGGGCTGTTTTTCTAGGATTTTTGTTACTCAAGTTGGGGTTTTTTAATCTAAACTTTCGTCCACAATGAATTACACCGTAATTATAATATTTTTCTGCAAAAAAGGCGAATTGACCGAAAAGAGTGAAGTCAAAGAAGTCCCAGCGATTTTTCAGCATACTCGCGCTGTAAGTCGCGATCAGACGCGAAGACGAGAGATAGATCATCGGAATCAATTCCAGCGGGGTTCTTCATTTTTCTATTTTCCGTCACTTATATTTCGCTATTATTTTCACGACGCCGTGATAAATCGAGCATCGTCGCCTGTAACAAACCCCCAACGTCCACCCATGCGCGACCAAACCCCCCGTTACATTCTATGGCGTTACAAATCGCTCGAACTGTCTGGCCCGGTGTTCTCTCCAGGCGATGATCGAGCGCGGCTGCACCAGAAGGATTCCTGCTCTATGGTGATAAGGGACGGAACGATTTCTTAAGGCGGATTCCCCTGAAACCCGGTGAAGAACGAGCCGATGTCCTGTCCGATGCTTTTTCGATCCTGCCGGCCACTTTCTCATTTTCACCGGGCGATCCCTTTTGTTTTTTTTCTCTTAGCGCTGGGGTAGAT
Organism: Lasioglossum baleicum; assembly: GCF_051020765.1. NCBI lineage: Eukaryota > Metazoa > Arthropoda > Insecta > Hymenoptera > Halictidae > Lasioglossum > Lasioglossum baleicum. The sequence continues at coordinate 9,635,433 of NC_134940.1, read as the reverse complement.
CGTGACTTATCGGAAGCGATCGCGATTTATTCACTGACCCCTACAGCTAATTGTCAGATTTAGGGGAAAAGTCGTACTCACGCGGACCTCTCGAATCGATACCGAATCGTCGCAGAAAATGTGAGGGCTGATCATCGCAACTTACCTGAAACAAAAGGTAAGAAATCGTTAGTACTTTAAAACGTCTCTGAAAAATTATGGGAGGAACGGATGGCGGTTAAATGAGTCTAGCTGAAGGTAAGTTCACAGTTGCTGTTGGAAACTGCCCGTTATTTTTACACCGACCTAGCATATGAGATAGTAGAATGATCTAATATAAAGAAGGCCATAAAAGACAGCGAACGCCAGCAAATTTCCTAGCCAGGGATTCTCGGGGATGAAAGGGGTTAAATTCCGAAGAGAAATATTGAAATAAGAAGCAGTACATACTCGCGCGCGCGGCGGAAAAAGTCGAACCCGCAACAGCCCGGTGATCGATAAAACGTTTCCCCGGAGGAAGATTTACAGGAAGCGGTCTAGAGGGATGGAGCCCTCTTCGAGGTCCCGGAGAGGGTTCATTCAGTAAGCGCAAGACGGCCCGGCCCGAGAAAACCGATCTGGATCGTATAACCGGCGCGGAAGAGGTGTTCACGTCTCTCCGACCAAGTGGTCGTTCGCAACCCCGTAACTTCGGAGTCAGTTCAGGGGTGGCGTGCAGGGGGTTGGGAACCCGGGCTCGCTCGACTTGACGCGGCTCTAATTTCCGATAGGACACGTGACTGGGATCCACAATGCGAGACGCGCGCGCCCGGCCGCGTCTAGAGGACACTTTATTCTTATTCGAACCTCCTTATCCACGTCCGGGCTCGGGTGACGCGGTGATTTATCAAGGACGCCCGGTGGGTGGTCCCTAAAAATCCTTCTCGGATAATTAGCCCCGAGGATCCTTTCGCTCGCCCATTATTACCATCATTTCCTAATTAAAGCGGCTCCTCTTGTGTGGCCGGCGATTGGACCTCGTCTAATATTCCACATGCTGAAGAACTCTATACTTTGGCCTGCAAAAGTGCACACTTTGTCTTGAAACCTCCGATCATATTTCTATATTTCGAAAGTGACTATTTTACGTTATAAAAATAATTGTCAATCCGTTTAGTATTACGCTTATTGGATTTCCCATTCCGGACTCCCGTCTATGTTCGCACCCGATACTTCCATTAAATTCCCATAGAACACTCCCAAAACCACCTTCGTTCCGGGATCCCGAACACAATCGATGCAGAAAATTTTTATTTCGTATAAAGATTCGTAGTGTAATCACACAGCCATGTGTCTTTCTAGCCAGAGGATCAGGGGTAGCTGTCTTAGTTAAATAATTCAAACAACTGAACGAAGATGATCGCACTAGTTTCACCAAAACCAATCAATAAAGAATCCACTCTCTCCACCGAAGAAATCAGAAGCAGCCCCTACTAGCAAATCAGAGCGCGCGAAGTCGGTATGCGATAACTCGAAAAACGTCACCGCGTCGTCGTTGTGTTGGAAAAAGGAAGGAGGTAGAGCCGGTTGGGAGGGTGTCGGAGGGGTTGGTCGTTTGAAGGGGATGAAGATCAAGCCCGTCGGTCGGCTCCACGAGAGTGAAAAAGCTGCTGGCGTCGGCTGGATGGATTTCCAAGCGCGAATCGACAATAATTGTCTGAATCAGGCGTGCTCGTCGAGCCGGGCCCCCTTCTGTCCACCCGTCCGCCTCCTGGGGGTTGGCCGGAGCCCCCGCTTCAACCCCCTGCAACCCTCTCTGCCTACCACACCGGTGTAAACCGCGGCACCGACTTTGCCCAGGCGCCGCGGCGCGCTGCGATTCTAGTCAGCCAGCCTCTCAAAAGAGAGTCTCTACGGCTCTGTGCGCGCGCGAGAGAGGGTGGTTACCGGTTCGCTTCGAAACGAAACGAGCCGAAAGACAAAGGAGCATCCCGTTCGTCGAATCGCACGCCCCGGCGTCGTCGAGCATGGCGTATCTACATCCCCCCGGCACGCTCTCGTCTATTCACAAAGTCCCTTGTACGCTCTCGCTCTCTTGCCGTCGGCCACTTGAGAGAGAAAGAGAGCCAACGCGAGAGAGGCCCGGCCAACGATTATTGCCGATACATCCACTCTCGGCATGCCTACTACTCTCTCTCCTTTTCATTCCGTTACTTCAGCTCTGCTAGCTCCGGCCAGAGATTAGCTCCGCGCCAGTCGTGCAACCACCTCATCCTCCTCTTCATCGTTTCTCCTCATACCTGCCGCTACTCGTACTCTCCTACCGTACCACCCGCGCACACCCTAACCAACCATCCCTCCCGTTTCTCACACGAGCGACACCGCTAACCAAGAAGAGAACGTGTGCGCCGAGAAAAATGTACACGCCGGAAGATCGATCGGCTACGAGAAACCTGACGATTGTCTTCAGCCAACGGAGACAACCCCAACCTCATCCCCGACTGTTCGAAAGCGCGATGGATTGAATTACACCTTTTTTTAGCTGATGCGCTCGATGATGGGGCTGGCTTGATGAATTGGCACGTTCGCCGTGATGAGGATTCTGCTCGATTTCAGTGGCAAGTAGGCTTTGTAATTGTCAAGTCGTAAGGTAAATTGGGGAGGTGCGGTCCGCGCTTTTTTACTAGATAGATGAAAGTGAATTTGTTTGCGATAATAAATTAATACAAAGTACAATATATAATATCATGAAAATATCTTTTGCGATTACAGTAAATCCTCTATCGACGCAAATAGGTGCTACACGATGGACGCAAGAAAAATATCCCCTCCACTCTAGTAATCTGATCTCGGTTCGGATATATCGGTGTGAACCACTACTAATGCGACGCGGAGAGTTGCAGTTGTCGGCACAGTTGAAAGGCCCATGCGACTAATTGACGATGAACGTTTCGGGCGCATGGAAGGACAGCATATGGGAAAGAAAGAGACGCGGAGACGCGCTGTCCTTCTCTACGCTCGACCTTTGAGGCTCATAAAAATAGTGTCCCTCTACGATCGATGCAAACGAACCTCCCCGTGGCTTTTGCGTCGATGAAGGATTTACTGCGTTCACATTGTCGCACTCACAGGTACTCAATGACTCTGCACCAAGAGTTTATCATTTGGGTGTTTCATCAGAATCGACTTGAGCTCATGCCAATGAAACACGGTTGTTTGGACGCCCGTTAGAACGATCGCGGACGACGATGAGTTTCTTGCGCGTAGTGGTCGTGGAAAACGGAAAACAGTGAATAGAACGAGGAAGAATTTCCCGGCGGCGCGAGGGGAACCGGCCATTACCGCTGCCGCCGCGGAAACGAGATTTACGATTTCACCAGGAAGGCTTTCCCTACGGTGCACGCCACCTATCCGTTTTTGGTGGCACGTTGGATGCCCTTAAATGGTCTCACCCCGTCTCCCTATCTCTATCGTGATACGCGACGCGCACCCACGCACGCACGAGCGTGCGAGAGCGAGCGAATAAAGCGTGTGTATACATACAGAAGCGAGCAAAACGAGCGAGCGAATAAGCGGGTTTCTGCGGGCCGCGGATGTTGCACTCGGCCGGCCTTAATGTCTCACGATTGTATTCAGATCCCGGGTTCTTTTTTTCCACGGACTCTGTTCCAGAGCGGTGCGCCCGCTGGATACCTCTACCGTTTCCTTGTCCTCTTTCTTTTTTCTGTCTCTTTTCCCTGCCGCTGAACGTACGACGATGGAAATGACGCACGAGAGACGCACGATCATAGATTTTCCGCGATTCTACAGATTAAGAGGAACTGCGAGTTTCTTTTTACCTTTACCGGGAGGCTTTCTAGCTGATCCCTGTCTGAGACGCGTTCGGAAGATCGATATTGAAGATCGAACATTCCCCGTGTACATTTTACTCACTCTTCTTTTGGTATGTTTCAGTACCGATATTTTCATTATTTTAATTCATCTAGTAGTTCACGTGAAGGCCCACACGACTTTCCTTTATTAAATTCTTTTTATAATTTGGGGAACGTTGCTTCCGATGAAACATTTTAATGATGAGGAAAGCAGTGCAACAAATGGTGGCAATAATTAGGGTTGCCAGAAACGTTTTATCCAAATATAGAAGAAGTAGTGAAAACTGCAATTATGTATATATGAGATAGGCTCAAAATATAGGAGTTCAAGTAAAAGAGGTACACAGCACATTGTTTGAATAAAAAAGTTTAAAATGTGATTTTTGAAAATTCCTATAGGTACGTAAAGATCAAGTTCAAATATAGAAGATCTGGCAACCCTAGCAATAATGGTGCAATAAATGCTGCCATACAAAAAATATAAATCTTCTTTTCTCTTCTACGACATTTTTGGGAATAGAGACGTTTTAATCACTGCAAAATAATGTAAACAATATCATGAATAATGGTACAGCAATTTTTAGTGGTGACTTTTCTAAGCTATGGGATAATCATATCGGGTTGGCAAGAAAGTAATTTCGGTATTTTAAGGTGAAATGTAAGCCAATTTTTTTTATTCAAGCAATGAACTTTAATCAATAAAATATTTTCCATTTTGTTCGATGGTCTTTTGCCATCTTTCTGGTAGCTTCATAATTCCGCGCTCATAAAACTTCTGGTCCTTATCGGCAAGAAATTGATGCAAGTGCCATTCACAGGTCATCATCATTAGCGAATGTTTTACCATTCAAAGGCTTTTGTAAACTTCGGAATAAATGGTAATCTGGTGGTGCAATGTCCGGGTTATATGGTTGGTGTAGCATCACTTCCCAACCACAAGCTCCAATAATTTTTTACGTATTATCAAAGATGTGTGTGGCAAAACGCAATGGTAAAACATTCACGGATGACGACGACCTGAAATTGCACTTAGATCAGTTTTTCGCCGATAAGGACCAGAAGTTCTATGAGCGCGTAATTATGAAGCTACCAGAAAGGTGGCAAAAGATCATCGAACAAAATAGAAAACATTTTAGCGATTAAAGTTCATTGCTTGAGTAAAAAAATTCGCTTTCATTTCACTTTAAAAAATACCGAAATTACTTTCTTGCCAATCCAACACTACCCCTATTTATCTTGGTTAAAATTAAAGAAATGAACGAGTTTAAAAAAGTTCGAATTAAAATCTAAGAAAATGAACAACGAAGCTCAAACGTGACAATTCGTCAAATTGCGTGAAACCAAACGAACTGGCTACTTCACTGCGATTCACGGGCGGTGAAAAAAATAAAACAAAGGAACGAGTGGTTTGAGAGTTACGGGGCGTAGCAGGGGGTTGAAATAAATCTTGTAACGCCGGTTATTATCGTGGTGGTACACAGAGAGTAGGCAGTTTCGTAGTCGGGGCACCAGCAGCAGCAGCAGCAGCGGGTTCGCAGTGAAAGAGCCTTACGCTCGACCAGGAATGGAAATCGCCGAGAGATCGTCCTGTGGCGGGTCGTGTTGCTTTTTGTTCGAAAGATACGGCCGCTCGTTTGTCGGGGAATAAAATGCTAGATCCGTCGGTGTTAATCCCCTCCGTACACCGGCGCAAACCGGCCGACGTGCGTGATTGTTTCGTTTCGTTTCGTTTCGGCGGCTCGCGATCCCGGGTGCTGCCTATTGATTCATGAGCGATTAGTTGTGAATAATGGATTGAGTTTGGTTGAAAATGTTCCAGTTACGTTGGATCGCGATACGTTGCACCCGCTGAAGGCCGGAATGGATCGTGTAATTGAATATTTCCGGCGACCAGGAATTTATTAGGCCGGCTCGTATCGTCGTTTGTAGGGGCTATTTTCCTCGTGAATCATTATACCTCGCGGCCGAGATCGTTGTTCAATCGGTCCCGGTATATTAATATTAAATAATTGTCGAGTAACTGTCAAGGACTCAATCCTTCAGAAACGAACATTTTATCTTTCGACGTACGGAAGGATGTTTAGTAAATTGCCATGGCGAGATCGTACAATTTTATTTATGACTACAATAATTTACTTAATTCTTTTCCAATGTATTCTTTGATGAGAACAGAAAAAATTCACAAGAAAATATCTCTATGTCTAATTGCTTTTCACCGTAAAATAAAATTTGTTACCTGATAAAATGTGGAGCCTCCGTTTCCGGAGTCCATTTTCACCGGGAAAAATTGATTTCAGACGCATTTAATCTCCACAGGCAATTACCAGCAATTTCGCAGCACATTATTCTCAATATAGATATTTCTCCGAAGGCAAACGAACGTGTCGAGCAAGGCGTGTCCCAGCAATATTATAAACAACCGCCGACACACATAAATATCTATCGCGCCGTGAATCAGCTTTCCGTCGAACACCTCGGCCCTCGATTATTAAACTCGCCCGACGGCCGTCTCTAAATCATTTCCTCGCTGGTAACACGCCCGGAGACATCCTACACGGAGGATCGAGGGATCGATACTCTTCTCTGTTCATCGTCTCGGGACTTCTTCCACGCGGGATCCAATCGATTCATCTCGATAGAAACGGAATAGAGATCAAAAATCCTAGAACAAACGGTGAACGATCGAAACGCAGATCGTTTGCTGATTAAACTGTTCGCGTAGGAGTCGATATCGAAAGAGTACGCCGGTCCCGTGGAAAAGTGCTCGTTCGAAATTATCATTTACAGTTAACCGGGGCCTCGATCGGATCTTCGCGATGACTCGGATCTTCGGGAGAGAAGATCGGCGAATGGAGAAAGCCGCGATTCAGGGGGAGCGAGATGGATCGGCCCGATTTCGCGGATCACGATCCCGCGAACAATCATTTCGCGCGCCGCTGGCCCGTGAACGGCTAAATTCGAGTGACGCGACCCTCGCATATGGAACGGGCGATAGGTTTGCGGGTTTTTCGATTTACTCGAGACCCTTTTTTCATCCTTGAGGGTACTAGTCAGTTTGCTGCATACATCGCAGGACAAAAAGTAAAGTAAAAGTCGTATTGACACATCTTGGCAGCTAATTCTTTTTGTGCGTTGTGATCAGAAACCTTTACGGTTCTCAATGCCGCAAAGAAGAACATCGGTACTCACTCGTAAGCCTAGAAATTTCGTTCGTGGAAATTTTACAAGTGCGAAATATCGCAGTAAGTAATAGGTCATCTTCAAACTTGAATATTGCTGAAAACTGTAATGTATACCTGTGTAAAAAGTGTTTGTAAAGAAAAAATTGACACGACATCTTCGTCACGTATAAATAGGGTTGCCAGGTCTTCTATATTTGAACTTGATCTTTACGTACCTATAGGAATTTTCAAAAATCGTTGTTTGAATAAAAAAAGTGTAAAATGTGCTGTGTACCTCTTTTACTTGAACTCCTATATTTTACAAAATTATAATTACAAAATTCCTTCAACAGCCGGAAATGGGAGGTTCCTGAGATCATTTGAAGCAATATTTTCCTTTGCAAAAATGTTATACGCGGCTTTGTTTAGGAGTTATTAACGAAAAACACGGACCGATCAGAGCGCGACCTAGACCCGAGTTGGCACAGTAGTCATGGCGCGCCAACTGTCTATTGGCCGACTGTGCCAACTCGCGTCTAGGTCGCACTGTGATTGGTCCGTGTTTTTCGTTAATAACTCCTAAACAAAGCAACGGATAACATTTTTGCAAAGGAAAATATTACTTCAAATGATCTCAGGAACCTCCCGTTTCCGGCTGTTGAAGGAATTTTGGGACACCATGTATACATAATTGCAGTTTTCACTACTTCTTCTATATTTGGATAAAACATTTCTGGCAACCCTAAGTGTAAACGATCCTAATATGTAGCCGAGCGATATTTTAGAAACGGGCGAAGAGAAAAATGATACACGAGTACATAAATAAAAACAATAAAGCTGGTACACTGTCGTTCATATATGCCAATAGCTCAGACAACCAAAATGTTTCATGTGACGCAAGATTTGAAAAATCGTATTTTGGCCAACTTTTCGAGGCAAATACTCCACTGTGCTTCGTCCAGGATAAAAAGTTTCCACACAATGTACCGGGGCTTGTACGAAATTACAAATTGCTCTGTGACGGGCAACGATTTTCCACGGGCGGGCCACGAGCGACAGGGCGAGGGCAAGAAGAAGAACTTAAACGAGCGTTAAGAAGCGTGACAGCGTCACCGGTGACGGTCCACGAGAGAGGTTAGGGGAGCGGATAAGAAGGGCGGAGGGAGGTCAGAAAGGACCGGAGGACGATTAAACGGCAGGACGTGGCCCGGGGGCCTGGAGGCGAACTTTTTAAATACTTTCGAACTTCCTAAGGATGACAAATTGGCCGAAACTCCGTCGTGGTTCTAAAGGTATCGCGAAGAGTCTTCTTTCTCTGGCGACCGATTAATTCGAGTCTCTTCTCTTGTCTACATTAACCCTCCGATCCACCCCCGCAGCAACCACCCCATGGTTCTCTTCTTTGCTGCCTGCCATTTTGTCACGGGCCGCAATTTAGGTCACCGGGGACGATAAGAGGTTTAATTTCTTCGTTTGACACTTTTTCGGCCCAGGTGAGTCTGGGTGGTAACTGAGGATACGCATTGTCCTCTTTGTATTTTTAAATTATTTGTATTTTAAATTATTGTACCAAACAATCGGCAACAGATTTTACCCTCACACGTTCCTCAGGGTGAGAATTCACCCGTTTACTATTCTTATACATATACTGTAAAATAATTAATCCCTTTCTGTCGGTTGTTGGTTCAAAGTGATAAGCAAAAATGATTGAAAACAATGAAGGACCATTTTTATCAAGTATGTAAAGATTCACTGATTATTTCGAGATAATTTCCTCAATAAAAATTGAAGAGAATGATCGAGAACAATTTTTATTCTTTATTGAATAAAAAGTACCATTTTTATTCAAGACATGGAAAGATTCACCGTATTATTTCAAAATAATTTCGTCAATAAAATTCGAAGAAAATTAATGAGAAGAATGAAGTACCATTCTCGCAAAGAAAATGGAATCTGCAATAAATTCTGAAACTTCATCCAGAGTTTAACTATGGTGGTTTGAGGGGGTTTCCACGCGGACGGCGAAAACAGGTGTATTTCGTGGTTCAATTTCCGTCGGCCACGCTGTCGCGATCCGCCTTGAATTGAAAGAAGAGGGAAAAGAATCAGCTCGACGAAAACCTTAATCGAGAATCCGTATATGTAGTACGAGGCGAAGCCGGCAGGCAACGAGGCAGGCAGGCAGGCAGGCAGGCAGACGTTCATTTAATTATTATCGCCCCTAATGAATCTCTCGTTCTGCCCCACCCTTCCTCCATTTTCTCTTCGCCAGCTCATAATGGATTTCTGCGGCAAGTTCGGAGCCGCCTCTTCCCTCTGCCATGCGGAGGTTTGTCGTCTTCGGGAAACGTTTTCGCGATATGGGTCTATACTTTCCGTTGGCAGACGGTCGCGCGAGCGGAACCGAGCGAAATGGAGCGACGGGGAACTTCGTTCAACGCTCTCCAGATCTTGGATCCCTCTTAACGAAGAGCCGAATTCCACCGCGATTCTCAAACTTCAATTCGACTACTGTCTCTCCGAAAATTATTCCGAAAATAATTTTCAAGAAGGAGTCTTTGCCAATCCTGCATCAATCTTTCGAAGGATCATCCTTACTGTCTAATAGTCTGACGTAAAACACATCCTCGACGTCGAGAGGCTTCCAATCCTCAATAGTTAGCTGTCGCAATTTCACGAAAGAGTCCTCGGGAAAGAGGACACTTGCAACCAGGAGGCTCGGAATCTTCTTGGACAGAGTTTGGTTTCCTCTCCAATAATTCTGGCTCTTTGACCGATTCCGACGGCTACAGCCTCGTTCTGACAAGTCCCGAGAGCAGAGACAAAAATCCAGCTAGGTTCCCTCGCTCTGCTCCTCGCCGTCCTCTCGTTCTCCAGAGGTGCGCTATCTCCATGGAGATAGGGGAGGGAAAAACACTCATTTTTATACCGTCAAAATGTGTTATCTTGCCGGTGCGGCTCGTCTCCCACCCCTCGCGGCCGTCGCTCTGCCTTTTTACCTCTTTTTTTCCTCCTCCTTTCGGATCCGTGTCCTCTCCTCGACGTGCACACGCACGCACCCACACACGCGCAAACCCTGGGGGCGGAATTAACTCGCTAGCAGATATCCACCCTCGAAGCCAGCCACTCACCTCCGCCAGACCACCCCAGACCAGCCACCCCTTTTCTGCCTGTCCTCCACCCTCCCGACATTTATATTGTCTGCTGGTCGTCTGGAGGGGGCAGCAGGGGGACCACCCGTGGAAAAAAGTGGCCCGTCCTGCCTGGAACGGCCCGAGGATTCCTTTTTCCAGTTCGACACCTTTGCCAACCCTCAACCCACCCCTCCTTTAGCGACACACGCTCAATCCGAAGGGCGTCCGAGCAAATTCTCGGGCTAATGCACCCACGCCTACGGAACACCGTGATCCTGTCGCTTGATACACACCGGACTACTCGGAATTGAATCCTGAAGATGTAACAACCTACTAGGAGATCAAAACTTTCACCCTTCTGGCGCTAGAAACAATTCTAATCTATCTTTGTTGAACAATATATCACACCCCGCAAGAAAAGTGACACAACTCAAAAATGCAGCATTTGAGAAAAATCAACTCAAAGAATGCTATAAAACTTATACGTATTCTTCGATGACATAACCTCAAAATTGCCATTATTTGGCTTGTGTCACTTTTCTTGCGGGGGTGCGATATATGTATACATACTTTCACTTCCGAGATATTACCGTTTACAGTTTTTGTTGGATATGTCTTATAAAGTTAGTATTATAATGGTGTTTCTCTAAATAACGACACAGTGTTTCCACGTATCCTGTATTTAATCTTTATGTGAATACATAGTATGATATAAGTGAAAGCTCTGGGCTCTGGCTCCTTCTAAATACCAGACTGACTATGGTCTTGACTTTCTGCCCCCGCCGGGGCTATTCTGTCCTTGGGAAAAACCACCCCTTACGCCTAAACCCTTATACATACTTAAGTCGTTATGGTATCGTTGAATTCCAACAGTTTTGATCACTAATGCTTTCACATAGGACACCGGTTAAATTGCATGATTTTTTTCAGCCTTTCAAATTTATTTTCATGACTTTTTTTCTGGTAAATACGTAAATCCTATAATATGGAGCTCAATTAATGCATAAACTCAAATTTCTTGAAATTGTGACATGCGGCAATTTTATTTATTAAAATAAAATTAGTGTAATTGAAGCACGAAACAGAAATGCCAGAATCTTTTGTGTGTAATTATTTTTCAGGAGTACACGAGCGGTGCTAAGCGACGCAGCTAGTTTCACAGAACGGAATATTGTTATCCGCGGCTCGCGCCAGTGAAATTTGAAATGCTAAATTATCTAGAATTCAATCCCTGCGGTGTCGATCGACAGATCGCGGGAATACAAAGTGTAGCGTGAGGCGGGCCCGACGTTAAAAGCGTATGGAAATTTCAGCGCGTCGAGCGTTCTTAGAGCAGCAGCGACGTTCGTGAGGATAGAGCTCGGCCGTTCCACAGCCAGGATGTGTATCGACAGGAGTCGAGCCGATAGAAACAAACCGCAACGGCTGGCTGTCTCTTCTTCCGACGAATCGATGCCAGCTCGATACAGATGTCTGGCTATCGATCGCCGTTAGGTGCAGCCGCGATATCTCGATCCTTCAATCCCGCTGATAATTGCGCCCGGTTACCGGAATCCTTTCTACGCGATTTTACTCGCTTCCCCTCCTACCATCCTCGCCGGAAGCGTGGTACAATTTATGCTAATGCAACTTTGATGCTGGTCGAGTCGTTAACACTAGTCTTACTTTTATTTTATTTCTACTGGAATTTTAAATAATAAACGTGGGACAAACGGCATGATTATGATTAATTGCAAAAGTGCGTTTAGTATTGGTGACATTATATACATTGGCTTAGCGTAGACTTTACATTTTTAGACTGAATAATTTTTGCACCGGATTAAAAACTTCAACCTTTATAGTTTTTGCTAATACATTTATTTTTGTAATTTTATTAATAAAATGCATATGTACACTGGTGGACAAAACGATAAGGCACTGTTGCACACACACAAAATTTCATATACTATGTATATGTCGTGAAATCTCAGTGGAAACGAATGTATTCATGGATGAAAAGATACTTTGGATGGTCCAGATGGATACAAGTACTATTTCCATGATTTAAGAAAGGAACAAAGGGTTTTAAGCCGTCGACAATGTGGTGGCGGTACAGTAATGATATGAGGAAGAATCGGTTATAGAGGAAAAATAGAAATAAAATTTGTACAAGGCCGTATAAATAGTGCTGGCTACTTAAATTTAATTAAAGAGCATATTGGAACATATGCTCGCAGAATTGCTGATAGAAAATATATATTTCGGCAAGATAATGCAGCTGCGCATACTGCTCGCATAGTAAACAATTATGTTGAAGCGGAAAATATAAAGGTTTTGAATTGGCCTACACGGTCTGCTGACCTAAACATTATCGAGAACGTTTGGGGAAGACTGTCAAGAATATTATACGAAGGTGGAAAGCAGTACAGGACAGTATCCGAATTGAAATCAGCAACTATACATATATAAGTTTACCAAGAAGAATGATTGAAGTGGTGCCAACGTAAAGGGCAGTCCACGCTTTCATTATTATTACTTACTTATTATTACTTAACACTTTACCTACCGGAAGCCTGTTAATAGGATTTTCAATAATTGTGCTGTACCAAAAGAAAGCATAGAAATTTTCTTTTACATTGCAATGTTAAATAAAACTATTCGATGACGTTATTGAGGGTGACTTGTTAGTTCATAATGAAGATTACTGTTGCTATTGAAGGTTCCATTAAAAAGTGTTTAATAATGTAACATAGATTTTTCAAAATTATACAATAATCACCGGTCGGTAATGTGTTAAACTGCCAAAAATCGTGTAATTTCGTTGAAATTTGAATTCAATTATTACATTCAAAGTTGAATTACATCCAAAGTGCCTTATCATTTTGCCCACACTAAAAGTCAATTTTTGTAGAAATAATAAATGGTTTGAACGAGTTATTTAATTTTTAGTATACTATATAAAAGTTAGTACTTTATTTTGTTGTATATCCACTTTCTACGTGTATACATATATGTATGTACAGATGAATGTTCATTGTTAAAAACGTAGAGGTGTCTTATCATTTTGACCACCAGTGTATATGTAGATCCTGCACATTCGGATTAATTCAGACAATTTTTATGTTGCACAAAAATCCGAATTATAATTGTTTGAAAGCAAATCGATCGGTTTTCCAATTTTCCGTTCGATTGAAACGTTCACCGGCCGCTTTATGCAACTCCCGGGCAGAGAGACATTAACATTCTTACATCGTTAATCTATTAGATCGTTCCTACAAGAGGAAGGTGATACGGGGCACCGCGTGTTGTGTACACATACAAGCACATCGTGGGTGCATGCACGCGGCAGTCAAGGATTATCGGTCAGATATGTTAATTTCCACGGCGCCCAGGCGAGACTTGTTCTCTTTCTAACGCGCGGGAGTGCACTCTATTTAAATTAGATCGCCAGTCACCGGGGTCCAGTTTCTCGTTCTAATAGCTTCACTTCATCCGTGAGTTACGAGTCCGACATCGGCCTAACAAGGTGACCGGCAGCGCGATTTTTCCCGTGGCGATGGTGATCGATTATAGGAAATTTCTGGTGAAAGGGATCTGGTCGATTGCGATCTCGATCGACGCGATACAGGATGGAAATAATTAACGGTACGTAGATGGTTGGCCGTAATTCATTGCGAGGTAATTATAAAGCCTTTCGTACAAAGAGTCGACACTGAGAAGTCCGAAGAAATGCTGGTTCTTTTGTTCTGCGTCTGGAGTGTTCGATGTTTCTCTACTTAATGTTACGGGCGCCATTAAAATACGATTTTGAGGAATTGTTGAAGTTTTTGTGGAATTTTTTTGTTGAATTGTGATTATGAAAATCTGTTTTAGAATACACATTTTTCAGCGTCGACTGAATTTTTCATTGAAATACGGTTTTGAAAAATTGTTGAATTTTTTCGGGAATTTCGTTGTTGAATTGTGATTTGAAAAATGTGTTTTAGAATACACATTTTTTCAGCGTCGACTGAATTTATCATTAATCATATTGTACGAGGCAGATGAATTTAAACTAGAATGAAATTTGCGTATTTGACGATTAAACTGTGATGTGTACTTTATGTTTTTGGAAGTTCATCTACTAAAATAAGAATTTTGGTGACTCAGAGTCACAACTAGAAATTTTTGCACCATTATTTACAATATTGTTTACATTATTAAATAAGTAGGTGTGTAATCAATTACTATACATTTAAGTATTGTATGAGGTATTATATTAATTTCATCTCCCTAAAATGAGAGAAATCATATATAAAATAGTACCATTTTCGAATCAATGTTTCTTCGAACATATCCCAGAAAATGAATAAAAATTCGTAGTCTGTTAATTCCCCGCTTCAACGATACAAGATCTGCAGGAAAATTAAACGCGATCTTCAGACACAAAGATAAAGAAAGGAGAGTGTCGCGACACTTTCGAAAAGGTGTAAAAACGTGAAGGAAACGCGAGCGAATGGAAAGTCGAACGAACGGCGCGGCGCTATGGGATAATTATATCCCACACAAATTGCCAGCACTCTAATTACCAATTACTCGCCTCGAGCCGCGTCGTTTCCATCGGAGGCCCTCCCCGGCAAAATAAACAGGGCCGACAGCACTTTGAGCTCGCATTAAATCCGTCAATTAAACGGGGGCCCGACAAATGATCGTTCGGTCCGAAGAAGCGACGATACGAAACGTTTTCTGGACGCGTTCCCTCGAAATCGCAGCGCGGCTTCCTGCGTGTTCCGCGAAGCTAAAAGATGTCCGTGTATTAACCATAAAGGCTTCATTTTCCTATCGGGACATTCCCAGAATTCTCAGATCCGAGAGGGCGATACGAGGCCTCGGGATTAATGCGCGCGGCATCGAACCGCGCGGCAACGAAACCGTGAAAAAGAGCTCTCTTCGGATGGTTTCCGGCCGCGATGAGTGCAACAAAGATGGCGGATGGGACAGAGAGGAGAACGTTCCTGGGGAGGATGAACAGAGACAAGAAGACACACACGAAGAAGAAGAGAGACGCAACACGCCGTGACTAAGTCTTACGGAGCCGTGTCGTCCGCACCGCGTCGCTCGGCAGAAACTGCAGAAACGCATTTCGCGGGATAGCTTATCGCCGGCACGGTGTGCTAATAAAAGAAATGACACTATAAGATCAACCGTGCCGCGCGCCACGCAACCTGTAAAACCACCATCGCCCCTCGTAACACCGGGACCGACTACTCTCTCAGACCGACGACTATTAGCGGATGAAGACGTTGCCAGCCGACGCCGCGCGCCAGGTGTTCCTCGCGCAGCTTTACAGTCGTACCTGGATGCTAACTAGACGCGTCGTAAAAGGATCCCTCTCTTCCCGACCAATTGATAACTGGACGCCTCCTCCTTTTCGGAAACCGCTGGCTTCCAGGAACATCGTTTTTTACGCTCTCGAGCTGCACCGAAAGGTCTGAGTTAAGTCTGTGATCCTTTTGTTGACTTCACGACGTACAGAGTTGGGCAAAAATGTAATCAACGATTGGCGACTAAATTTCTACTTCAATCGGTTATCGCAATTAACCATTAATCTCATAGTTTAGTCGTTAATTGCGGTTGAAGATTATTAATCGTCAATCGAATAATTGATTAATGATTAACTGTTGAAATTACGAAATGAAATACGGGATCAAAACTGTATGAATACTGAAAAAAATGTAAACTGAGTGTATTGTCATTTGGTCTATATATGTATAATACAAACTCTGTTTACGTGCTTTTATTTATTTTTTTTAATCAACGATTAACCGACGATTAACTTCATCAATCGATTGAATCAATCGTCGATTTTTCGACGATCTCTTTTTTAATCTCAATTAATGTCCAACTCTAACGACGTACAGAAATGTACACTTTATATTTGTATATTGACAAGTGCAGAATTGTTCCTTATGGGAAACCATAAAGATCGGTATGAGGTTGAAATACAATAGAACTTCGATTAATTATCCGTGTTAATTAGTGGAACACGATTGTTCGGATAATACAACAATTACACAGTTTCAGTGCTCAACTGAATCCTTATTGAAATGTGCAGTAAATCGCGTAGCGTAGGGGTTGGTTTAACGCATAAGACAAGAACAGTGGTGGGAGAGATCCAAAGCTATGTGAACCAGTAGAAGATGGATTGGGTCTCAATTTTGAGTCTTGAACCGTCAGGTTTTTCTAGTGAGTATGGGCCCGGTATATTCGAGAGTACCGTGTCGAGCCGCACACTTTCCCCCGACCGTCATCTTTAGGGTGTGCGTAAATGCATGTTTCCCTAACAGTCCTTAAATTGTAAAAAAGAAAGAAAAAAAGAGGTTGGTTTAACGCAAAGTAATTCTTTGTGGAAAGTATTCAGACGATAAAGAATTCGAACATCAGAAGCCGATAAAGACTGACATAACAACTAATTAAATAAACGCTATATCTTGGTGGAGAATAAACTAATAGAAGATCGGAAACAGGCAATTACAGCTTGCTTATAAAATGCACCAACGCTGGTTTCTCCCATCTCTGCCAACAATGCCACTGCCAGTCCCACGATGTTCCCGCAAGTGACAATACGCGAACGGACCAACAAAGAAAATTTATATAAAGAGGGATGCCGTACTCGATATAAAAATCTAGACTCGCGTAAATTTAATGAGCGCTAGTTTCACCGCGGACAGGGAACGTCCCAGTACGTAGATCCTAGATCAAGGGTGTAGATAGTCCTGTAATTAGCACAACCGAAGAGTGCAAGTACGTACTCTCTTTTCCGCGGCGTTCGCACGGAATGGTGAGTTTGAAACCCGATTATATGAAATCGCGTAATGGTACGTTTTGTAATGTTCTGTCCGTTTGACGATCGCGATCGCTATCTAGAGAAGACAAGCATGCCGGGGCCCGGTCGATTTTATAATCGAGCCAACGCAGCGTGGCGACGCTGGGGATCGTTAACCTGACAAGTCCACTTTGGTCTTGCCTCGGGAGAAACGGGCCCGTGGCGGCCCGATCATTTCGAGTGGAACGGACACCGCATTGATAACGCTGAATTTCAGCCCTGAAATGAGTTCTGGGAAGATCCGACGGTTTTAATTGAGTAATAATTGCTGTTCAGATAGTTCCGTGCACTGTTTTGCATAAAATAGTCCAGCTGATTTCTATCAACCCCGCTAGCTGCTCCAGATGCTATCGGCGAGTTCTGTCAGAAATTCGAACCTCCGTTTTCTGGATAATGGGAGTTTGAAGTTCCAGGCCGAGGACTCGAAGAGTTTCTTAAAATACATACCAGACAAAGTTGTACGTACATGTCCTAATTTCCTCAATCCTTACACCTTTCTAATCTTTTAACTACAATAAATTCTCTTGTCAGAGACATTCTAAAAGACACATAAAACGAGGTTATAAAATATGATCCTTATCTAACAACTCAACCGTTCGACACCAGACACACATTAGACTCCAATCTCCGGGTAGCAAAAACCTGGAAAAAATTGCTCTTTCTGCTCCAGTTTCAGAAACCTCCCTAAAAGACAAATACGAGAAGATTACAAAATAGAATGCTCATCCAACAACTGGGCTATTCGACACTGGATACACGATACACTCAAATTCTTCTTTCAGCTGGAAAAAAGAGGATGAAACAAAATTCTCAAAATCCGATAGTCTTGTATTTGAAGTGGACCAAGGTCCTCAGGATCGAGGATTCTCAGGAGCCCCGCTTCGGTATCGATCGGATCCTCGAGGATCCAAGTGGTGGGAAACGGATAGCCGTCTCGCCGATAAAGACGTCGCGGATCGGGCGCCAGATTTTCGTGCGACGTCCCTGGTCTCGGTTGGCGGCCCTGCTGGGTGGGTACGCGAGATAGAATCAGTAGCTGGAGCTAGTTAGATGATAGCATCGCTGAGCCGCGAACCGAGGCTATACGAGGGGAGCGGGGGTGCGAGCGAGATAGATAGAGAAACAGAGAGAGAGGGGGCGAACAACGATGGGGCAGGGAGAGGGGGGTGGGTGGGAGAGGCAAACGGAGAGCGCGATCGCTGATAAAAGCCACCGCGCAGCCGATAACGCTCCCTTATCTCCATCCAGTGGCGCCGCAACTCTCAAGGCTTTCCAGCCTCGACACCACTCGTATATATTCGCCTCTCTTTCTATCCTACCCGCCTCTCTCTCTCTCTCCCTCTCGCGCCGGTCTCGTTTTCTGCGAAATGTTCCGCGATCTTTTTACCCCCTTCCCACCCCCACCAGGCATTCTATTTCCTTTCGAGGCCTGTGTTTTCGAGCGAAGTTCGCTCACGGACCCGGCCCCCTCGATTCGAATCGCGAGCGACTCGCATCGTGCATTGTAAGCGGATTCGATTTTCGAGGGAGAATTTTTTCGGCCTTTTTGCGAACCCCGTGCCGGCTGGTTCTGGTTCCGCGAAGCGGTCGGGCTGAAAATCGAAGATTTCTGTGACTCGGGTTATTTTCAAAGATGAGTCGCAGCCCTCCGTTAGTTTCGCTTTCAATCGGCAGGGCGGATTTCACCCTTTGCTGCTGTTTCTAAATGCTGAATTGAAATTCCACAATCGACGCAACCCTAACTCTTCAGAAGGATGCAGAGGGTGGACTGCACCCCTGCTGTTGTTTCTAAACGCACGATTCTCCTTGAACAAATCAGTGCCGAATTATTACCACACATTTTTTTACATTTAAACGAAAAATCTGATTCTATAACTGATGTAACCCGTCGCAAAGAGAGGCAGAGGGTAGAGGCAGCCCCATTTTCTTGATCGATCGAATCGAACGGAAGCATTTCCGGAGTGTGCTCGCGCGATCGGGGCTTTTACGAGCAGCCTGATTACAATAAAGATAAGCAGGCTTTAATCAGACGCGGCGAGACGCGCCGCGTGCCGACCTGGAAAATATGTTTCGTATCGACGTATGTATATCCAGCGGAGAGATCATCGATAGTTCCGTCCCGTTATCTGTGTCGAAAGATCACGAACGTTTCCTTATCTGCCTCGCGTCGCTGCCTCGGTGAATATTCAACTTGATGCCGATGCGGCGAGCGCGTTATTTCAAGCTGGCTTGTTTGTTCAACGTGTGCCCCGTCCGCCCACCCTTATTTGCCTTCGCGTTTTCCTTTAGCGTCCACGGGGGTGGGAGGGCTGGCTCAATAAATTACCGTTCATTCTCGCGTTCTAAATTTACAGTGACAGACTGTTGACTTCACCACGCCGATCGATATTGTCTTGTGCGACGATGAAGGAAAAATTGGGACGCCGTTGCTGTCAAGCCTTCCTTCGTCACATTCTTTATTAATTCCCTCGTACACGGCAGTTAAACACTTGTGTGCTTCGATTTTTTATGTAAACACCAGAGCAAGGAATGAGCAGGAGTGATATAAACCCTATTTATTCCGTAGAAAAGAATAATGTGTATAAATTATAAGAAATACAAACATATCTCTCGAAAAGAGAGTTTTCGACCATCCACCAACCTCAAAAAATTAACGATCGACCAACGCATACCCAGCAACCCCTATCAGAATCAGCCCCCGATCGACCCCCGAAGTCTGCAGCGCGTAATCGTGCGGATCTCCGATCCTATCGGTGGCCGGCGATCGCGGGATCTTCGTCGAGGATCGATAGCCGTGCACGAAACATTTTTATCTGTCAACAGTATCGGCTGGCGAGGGTGGTCGGGGGGCGGAGAGGACCATTCGAGAAATTGCGAGCGTCTGTGAGCCCGACGTTAGCACCGTAGACGACGGGGGAAAGAGGGGTGGAACGGAGAAGGGGGGGAGAAACGGGCGTTATCACAAGGATATCGAAGTGTGTATAAACTAGGACATAGTCAGCGCTGAGATACGTGGGGGTGACCGGGGGAGGAAGAAGAAGTGGGAGGCGGAGGAGGAGAGATTCCCTGAACGATACCGGTATAGGATGCCAGATTCCCGAGGGAGATTAGATCGCAACAGTGGATAGAGGCTACCTCGACTGCGTACAACTCCTCTATCTCTCTCTTCCTCTTTCATTCTCTATCTGTTTCGGTCGCGCCAGTTGGCTCGCTCTTTCTCTGTCCCTTTTATCATTCACTCCCGATGCTTTCTCTCTGTTTACCGTACCTCCTCCTCTGTCTAATCTCTCTTTCTCTCTTTCACTCTCGCTCTGCTTCTCTCTCTCGCTCTCTCGCTCTCTCTCTCTCTCTGTTGCGCGTCGGGTCGCCTTCTCTCTCCGCAACAAATTGCCGAACGTCTCGCGAGCTGCGTCATTGTTCTCTTCTTTTGAAGGCTGAAGAAGATAAATAGATAGATAGAATTATTGTGCGCTCGGGCTTAGCTACTCCCGACAGCAGCGACGTAAATGAGAGGCGAGGCAGACAAGCGATAGACCGGCCCGCCGCGCTGCTTCTATTCGTTTAACGCGTTTAGGCGGCGGTTTATTGAGAACTCGAAGAACACTGCCGCGGGAACGGGGGTGCGGGCCACTTCTACTGCAAACTTATCTCTGCGGGGATGAAACGATACTCTGACTCGGTTCGAGCATAACCACACACACCCCTGTTAATGTTCTAGAACTCGCGATGATCGGTATCTCCTGAGAACGCGATTCTGTCGACCGGACTTCTGTCGATTCTGATGCCAAGGGGCTGAAATAATTATATTCGAAATAGTGGTACCATAACCTTCATCCGTCCCTCGTGTCAATTTGACACAGTTTTCCCGAAATAAGTTACACTGTTCTGCTGTTTGTAGGTAAATTTTTTCGAAACTTCGTCTCTTTTATTTTAACGCGAAACACAACCGAATAACCTGAGATAAGTAAATGTTAACTCATCGATTTGAATAAAAGAACCTCGAAAAATAACTGTTTACCTTGTTATTTCATCGATCTTTTATCACTGTGTCAATTTGACACCGAAGGACAGATTCAGTTCGAGAAATGAGGGATGGATGCAGTGATATTGTTGAGATTCTTTAGAATAAAATGATTCCAGTACACGAGATACACCTGTCACCATGTTCTGGAGGTGGTCGAGGTTCTCAGAAAAAATAATACTCAAATAGTGGGACCTTCGATCAACGTTATTTTCTTGCAAAATAATATTCTACTTCATAAGAAATTGTCCAAACTTAGCCTATTAACCCTTATACGTTCCTCAGGATGAAAATTCACACATTTACTTATTTCACAAGTATGTATTCGCCATGTATTTCTTTAAAATGTGACGTTACAAATAAAACATAATTCGCCAATTTATCCTGTAAAAAAAATGGGTGAATTATTATCCGAATCTCTTTCATGCAACTATTTTTGAGGATTAAATCTGTGGTTCTAAGGAAGAAGCCCGCGTAAATACGTAAATCCTATGCGCTTTTTGTTTTACCTCACAACCACAGAAATAAGCGACAGCTACCGGATAGAAACAATTAAACAACATGGAGCCGAAATTGAAAAGTAACGATTTAGAACAGATGTATTTGGTCGTAGAACAAGTGTCCAATGAAAAGAGCGAAGGGGAGGGAGTCTCGCCTATGGCAACCGGTGAAAATTAAGAACAACAGAACGGCCGACGCTGGTAATCTCGTTAGCGATCTATCAGATGGTTGAATGACCAGGAGTATCGTAGCCCGCTGACGTGTATCGGGTATCAGGCTGGTTGATCGACCGGAGGGGGACACTTTCTTCTCATTACAATGTTGTCTTGCGAAAGAAGTCGGCATTTGCACCGGGGGCCACGGACTATAAAGAGATCCAAGATCGGTGGGGAACGAGTTTAGACAATGACCGGGCCCGGTATCTTGTTCGATCGACCACTTCTTCTTCGGTAAATAGTGGCAGATAACGGGCGGACAATACCGTCTAGGCAAACGCGAAGATAAAGCCCGAGGAGACCCGGGTGAGTCAGTCGTCCGCGAGATAAATGTCTGTGCGCGCCGGGGACGACTGGTTTCGCGAATTAACGTACTTTTTGGCAAAGAATCGGAATCTTGCTCACTCTCTCCCTCTCTCGCCTGGTTGTCCCGTTATCCGGACCTCGATACCGAGGTCCGATGTATCGCTTTCGCTTCTTTGGTTCTGATATCCTCGGGAAATCCTGCGCCGAGGCGTCTAGCAAAAACCTGGCCGGAAGAACGGGACACCGGTACCCGGAGCGTTGGTTAACGAGACGAAATGAAATAGATTAGGGTCTAACCAGCGATCGTGGTAGAGGATAGCGGCCGTAAAAAGCGGCCGGCCACGGAGGACGAACGAAAAAGGAACGACCACGGAGATGTTCTACGTTCATGCACCGCGTAACGACGACGACAAAACCGTCCTGCTGCTGTTACTCTACTGGGCGGTTCGCAAAAATCCGTCCGACACCGGCTGGGACCTTCTTCTTCCTTCATCGTGGCGAAAGAGGGACAACAAACCCTTAATCTCTGCCCTAAAACACGACTTTTTGCCCTCGACCGCAGTGTCGTTTCGAAATAATTCTTTCCATTTATTTTTTTTAATTAATTTTAAAGGCTTCTAATTTGTTTCTTCGATTGTTTTCATTTTGGAAGCTGACGGATGCTAATTCTGGTGTCCAATTAATAGTAATATGGATTTTTAGAGGTTTCTAATTTATTTCTTCGATTGTTTTTATTTTTTAAGCTGATGGATGCTAATTCTAGTGTCCAATTAATACTAATATGAACACCAAATATAAAAACACAAAAGAGGAATGCCGTATAAAAGAACAATGAAAAGAACATGTATTCATTTCTCATGGTTCCCGTTTTTGAAGCTGATGGATGCTAATTCTAGTGTCCAATCAATAGTAATAATTAGACTGCGGATCTTTATGCATTTATGGCAAAATTGAGTAGGTAAAATTCAAAATGGTTGGAAAATTTAAAAATTTTAAGATGTCAATGTATGATTTCTCCTCTATTAAAATCATTAAGGGAAGAAACAACATTCAATTTGGTTTCTATTTCTTGCAATCGATGCAGACAATTTTTATTTTGCATAAAGATACGCAGTCTAGTAATAATATTTCACTACAATAAAAGAACAATAAAAAGAACATGTGTTTATTTCTCATGGTTTTCATTTTTGAAGTTGATGGATACTTATCCTAGTGTCCAATCAATAGTAATAATATTTTAGTACAAGTCTGCATTAACACAAAATATAGAAACACACAAGAAGAATGCAGTATCAGAGAACATGTATTCCTTTTATTTGTTAAAAAATGCCACCGACTGTAATCGCTATAGTTATCCATCGACAGCGGATTTTATGCATTTATGGCAAAAATGGGTACATACAATTTAAAACAGTGAGGGTATTAAAAAGATTTAAGGCGCGCAGTGTATTAGTTTCACCTTAACAAGATAAATCGAAAGAAGAATTAAATTTTTATTTGGCTCCTGTGTCTTCAAATCAAACCAAACATGTTTTATTTTGTATAAAGATCCGCAGTCTAGTTATGTATCGACTGCTAAGCGTTGAATGTGCCTATCACCGAGCTATGAATTTTGAATTTCATGTAGCATAATCCGCCACGGATTATGGGTGGGATTAAGATAAACCCGAACAAGGATAAAAATGGAAAGACCTGAGTCGATTTTCATCGAGCCACACGGTATGTACAGAGAGTACGCGCAGAAACGCGCGAGCGTAATACACGCGAGAGCAGGAAGAGGAAAAAAGGGGGCACCCAAAGGAGGACAGGGGGGAGGAACGGTACACACGCGTGTCCCCCGTGAACCCACGCACACGCAAAACGCACACGGTGTGTACACGATCGAAACGGCGAGATAATCGTGTCGCGTACTTTGCCTATCGCGCACGTATGATTTTCGTACGGATAAACGACGGCGCACGTTCCTTCGAAGAAGCAAAAACATTCGGCGAGCGTGGTTTCCGGTGGAACGGGAAAGAATTTCGACCCTCATGGTCCTACCAATTAATTACACCTAAGGAGAGAATTGAATTGTACAGCCAAGAAAAATGCTGGCGAACAACGTAGTCGCTTTGTTGCAATTCCTGCTTTAATCAAGTGAACATAAATCCATGATTCTATTGTTCTCCGACAGAGGACGAATATCAAGTTGATGTTCAAAAGCGGCGATGATTCATCAATATTTTATTAACTGAATTGCATTTATCCTTTTCATTTATTGTAACATTTCAAAAGAATCTCGTACTCACGAATATCGATCAGGAATCGCTACCAGATATTTCATCAACTTACCTAAAACAGAAAAGAAACACTCGGTTAGTATCGTCAGGAATAATAAATACCTTCTCATTAGTAAATTTCATCATCGTTTATTGGAATAATCTAGACTCACGATCAAGACTAAATTCCGAATAAATGGAATCAGAAACCTATCGGGTCGGTTTCTAGACGTGACCACACACATTCCATCTGCCCCATTAATTTACAATTCAAAAGATAAAGAACCTGTTACCGATCTATCATTATCAATCTAATTGCGCGTTTCAACATTCAAAACATGTAAATACAGGCTATTAACCTCAATAAGCCACGTGACTGTCCAACCATGGACGACAAAAAATCGTTGACAAAAAAATTAATCTGTATTGACCAGATTGGTAATCGTTCAGACGACATTGTGGTCCTGGTGCGGAGAACAGTAATTCTTTATAATATTATTGACTCGGACGAAATTTCAATCTACATAATTTTGCATTATTCATTATGAATTTGCATTATTCACGGACGAAGAGTTCTCGAAACATTAAAATCGTGTTTCTTAAATAACTAGATCAAGTATCAAAGTCTTCCATACTAGCGCCTTATAAAGTAGGGAATAACACCTTGACGCCAGGGTGGCGTCATCGGTACTGAACGTGGCCGACACAGTGGCGTCGATGATGTTGATGACATTTCCTAATTCGTCAGGTGTTTTGCATGCTGGCTGCAAAGGCATTTGTGACTTTTACGTCCGCGCATTCGATGCAATGAATAATGCGTGAACAAATTTAAAAGGATTTATCGCATGAATAATTGCGGTCAGATATCGATCTTGCTGACGGTGTGAAGAAGTGTTGAATAAAAATCGATCATCTCGACGTGGCAGCGTCTCGCGCAGCGGAGCGCGATCGCGTCGGGGCGCGGGCGTCAAGCCCGGAAGCTCGGTAGCCGGAAGTGCGCTCTGGACTGGTATCTGTCGGAGGATCGGTAGATCGGTGGGATCGGTCGATTTTCGGGATCCGGTGGCGTAGAGGCTAGTCTAAGGGGGGAAAGAATGAGCGTCGATGTAGGACACGGAGCGGAGAGCGTGACAGCCGAGAGCGCGACGCGACGCGGCGCGATGCCTGACACAACGGGAATGACGCGCGGAGGATACGGATTCATGGACGTGGAGAGAGGGAGCGCTCCGGTGACTTTATCTGACGCACTGACGCATCGTGACGAGCCATCCGCCGTGCTCGATAGCGCGAGTCGACTCACAACTCGGCTCGACTCGGATCCGACGGAGATGAGCCCGGGTCGCGAGCGACGAGGACAGATCGTTAAGAGGAAGACAGAAAGAGAGACTCTGGTCTCTCTCTATCCCTTGCTATCTTGCTCTCCGTCTCTCCTGAGCTGTCTCTCTCTCTCTCTCTCTCTCTCGAATTCTCCCGGCTGGAGGAAGCTCGAGAGAGCCAAGAGAGCCGCGAGAGAAGGCGAGGAGCGAACCAGCGGGGCCACGGGGGACGGAGCGATCGTTATCGTCGCTTTCCTGTGTCCTGCCACGTTCTCAGAAGAGCATTCGAGCTGTATGAGGAAACGCCGTCCATGAATTATTCATAGCCGTCGTCAAACGACTGCCAGCGCATCGCTTTATACCTGCGCTACCTGGAGTTTCTCAGGCCGGCTGCCCCCACGCGGACTCCAGAAAATCGCGGATAACCAAGACCCCGTGGAAACCGAGCGACCCGATATCATCCCGCCACTGCTACCGTCACGACGGGAACGTCAACCTCCGCTTGGCAAATTGCGCACTACCACGGCGACGTAATCGATGACGATAACCGGGATCATTGTTCCGGACGGTGGCCGTCGTTCGCCGAGGTGAACGCTTGATGGTCCCTAAAGGCGGCCTTGCTGCTGCTCCCTCGTGGCGACGCTTGATACCGTCTGGGGCGCTTCTTCGAGCAAGAGATATAGAGCAAGATCGCTTATTTCGTAAAAGTTTAAAATCATCCCTGACTCTCCTCTAAACCCCACCTTGAAACCCCCGTGATCTTCTGATTTAAAGATGAGATCGCATTTCTTATAAAAAATTGAGTGAGAAGTATTTCGAACAACTATTCAAACGATTAGTTTGATCGGAGATCACTCAAGATCGAAGGTGCAGAGGTTGCTTTCAAGTCTCGGTAGCGGCGACAAATGGAAAACCGTGTCATCAGGTGCCAAGAATGTTAATTGATTGCGGTGACTCGATTTTGATTCCAAGGCCGCATAATCTCGTCGGAAAGATCGGGGATCGGCGATCGATGGTACAGGTAGCCGACTCTTTCCTCGCAAGGTAGACAAAGAAACTTGTTTGCGAGATCGAGCTGCCCTGTCGACAGACGATCCGAGAGTCATTGTGGCCGGTCTGAAAGACCCGAGTCCAACTGTTTTGACACTCGTCTGTCTTGAGCGCGGACCCCTTCTCTCTCCTCCACAGTCTTTCTTCTTCTTCTCTGGCCTCCGAATTCCATGCCGGGCTATATCAGAATATCTATGGACTCGTCTGGACCACTTTTCGCCTAATCGTCTCCTACTCCTCTGCCACTGAAGTCTAGCATATTCAAACGTATTCCAGTGAATTCAATTCTCTCTGCTCTTTCTCCCACAATTTTCCTCTTTCTAAATGTACTTCAAAAGGGCTGTTATGCTTTCCAACACGATTTTAATAAGTACGTTTCTTCAAGGTTGTTCAAGGTCAGCGATATAGAAGATTGTTAACGCCACTGCAGCTGTCATGCGAAGTACCTGAAGAATTTATAAATGTTATCACCCTCATCGACGGTACTATGTAATTCACGGTCAGTACCGTTGACGCCACCCTCACGTCAAATGTCGTTTCCCACGTATCGACACTTTAAAATTAGATTCACCGCTACATTCTTTCACATACTATTACAATTCTCTGTCCACTGGTTTTTTATAGTCTGCAGACGACGTTTAGCGGGCAGGAAAGGACGAAATCGCGCAACCTACATTCGGTCGAGTTTCGTCGGCTATAAATAGCGGAACTTCCGCGCGGCGAAATTATCAGCGGACGATAAAAACGTTCTGATTCGAGAGGTACGAAATTCTGCGGGGAAGTTCGAAAATCGGAGCACGTCGGAGCGAAGGCAGCAAGAAAATCGAGCCGCGGGTGTCGGAGCCGATAGAACGCGATCGAGGTTACCAAGATGACCCGAGGAGACGTCCACACGGAGGTCCGCGGAGGTGCAACGACGTGTACAGAGTCAAAGGCGCACAGTAGTCATTCCCGGTGACGGGTGCTCGCGGAGAGTCCTCAGACTGCTATCTTCTGACATTGAGGCGGCGGTATCTGTGCCACCAAGTCTCTCAGCGTACAACCTGCTGCGACCGAGATACGCCTCTCTCGGCCGGAACAACTTTGCGCCGTTTTGACGTGCGCCAGATAACCAACGTCCTCGTGCCTCTCCTTCTCGTGCCCGCCATCTTTGCCCCCCTTCCCTTTCTGACACCGTCGAAAGTGCAGACCGCGGAACTGCGTCCCTGTGTGTGTGTGTGTGTATCTTGAAACGGGAATCGCTCTGTTTCAAACTATCCCAGGGTGTCCTTGCCGGCCGAAGGAATTTTTCGCTCGACGTCGCGCCGTCCGCGTCCGCCCGGCAAGACACGCGCCATTCTAGGCCTAATTGTCTCTCGCAAATCGTCCCGTCAGTTCACTATGCGCCACGCAAACTTCCAGCAGCCTTTCCAGACCGTTCAGTTCATCATTAGACGCGCTCGTGGTTTTAGTAATTTTTCTCCTATTTGTTTTAAGGGTTGGAAGACTAAAAATGTTTTGCAGACTTTGATCTTGGCAGATGTTGGATTTTGGTAAGCAGAATGCTGTTCTAAAAGGGCGATTTGTAGTTTGACATTCGTACGTGTGTAACGCAATGACCTTGAAATGACCTTCATGCTTTGCGAAGACACATTTTTGTCCCGAATGATATCATTCTGCATTCTCTATGAATGTAAAAATTGTAAAGCATGAAGGGGGAAGTTATTAGGCCATTGTATCTTGTCCCTTCGACGACAACGATTGAAAATCATGCACTCTCAACGCCGAACGCGTAAACGCCAACTCTTCGACATCGCGACTATCGCTGAAATCGATCGTGTGTCGCCAGTTTTTCCCTAGATCCCGTTTCCCCGTGGCTTTATCTAATCCTTTAGGCGTCGATCTCGTTAATTAAATCGTCGCGGATCGTCCGGCTGGCCGTGAAATTTCGCGTGTTCATAGACGATGCGTCAACCGGGGACCCCGGCCGACGCGGCGGGAAGGGACGACGGCGAATTCCGTCGCGGCCGTTGCGATCCCGCCTTAATGTAATATTAAAAACGTTCCAGCGCCGGCGAGCCGGCGGCTTTATCAGTCATTTCCATTCCTTGATAACTGTTTCTGCTTATCGGGTCTCCGTGCGAGCACCGAGAACTCTTCCAACCGCCCGTCCACCCCATCTATCCGTCTCTATCAGTCCCGTAACTCGAACGCATCGTTTTTCTTTCTCTGTCACCGAGAGTTCTCCCCTCGTCTTCGTCCCACAATCGGTTTCTCTCTCTCTCTCTCTTTCCCCAGGGTTTCGTGATGGCTCGCTCTTCGTCCGTTCCACGTCCAACTGGTCGGTCTGTTTCTCTTTTTCGTCCGTTTCCGTCTTCGTCCCGGCCCGCTTCCTCTATCCGGTAATAACTTCAACTATCGCCTTCATTGATCTCCCTATCGCTGTTTTATCTCGCTGCAATGGCGTCGCCGCTCGTGGACTATCTCCCGCTTCGTTTCCTGTCGGCTTAGTAGCTCGTCGACACAGCAGAGAAAAAAATCGAGCCCACCCTCCCTCCCCCCTCTCTCTCACTCTGTCTCTCTCTCTCTCACTCTCTCTCTCTCTCTCGTACCTCCCTTGTTTTACTCTTCGTCCCCGGCCTTTCGCCCTACGCCTAGGGAAAATTATTCGCAATCGAGAGGGCCGCGTGTACTGCGCGTTATACTCGTCGCTAGCGAATCCATTCGTGTGCGTACATGTGCCTCTGCACACCTTTTTTATCGAGCCGAGCCATCTCCGGCCGCGGAGGAATTTATGATAGCTCGATCCTGCGATATCGCTTATTACGCCGATGCTAATTCCGCGCTCGCAATAAGAGACTCTCAAGTTTTTGCTCCTCGAAATCGGAGACGGGGTTGGAACGCGTTCCTTCGATTCAAGTCGCGCATCGAGCTGGCTGTATTTCGAGACGTTTTATTTAACAATGTCTGCTTAAAATATTTCTCCAGTCTCTCAAATGTGTAAACAAAATTTCTTGGTTTATCGAAGTCGTAGGAGCGAAAGATCGGTCTCCAGGACAAAGGAAATCCACGGGATCGGGAAACCGATGGAGAGCACGCTGTCCGCCGGATAAATCGTCGACGAGCTCTAGACCGATGGACGAATCGAACATAGAAGAAGAAGAGAGAGAGAGAGAATTTGCGGCGAACCAAGCGGCGATCCGATAAGTCGAACGGGGACGAGGATATATACCTAATCTTTCGGTGATCTTCCGCGAATGAGCCAAGTATCTGCGAGCTCCTCGGGCCCGGCCGCCACTCGTTCGAGGTTATGCTGATAAAGGTTGGCTACATTATTCAGGAGAAACGCACGCATATACGCAACGAAGCTACCCCGGCAGCCAGAGAGTCATGCGAAAGGCAATCTCGGAGACCGATTTACTCGTTCTTTCATCGCGATACGCTTTTTCTGTCCTTCCCTGCGAGCACCTGGTGCTGGGATGCGTCTTGCAAACAGAGGATACCTTCGCCGAAGTTTTTGGAATTGTAGCATAATGTCCCATCGGCCTTGAGAATCCTTTAGTTGGCGCCATTTTTGAAGGGTAGCTTTGGTGGAGATTGGGGAGAGACACATTATTCAGTGTTCAAGTTGCAAGGTGTGATACGATGTCATTTATCTTGCAAAATGGTGAACACTTAGACAATGTACACACACAAAACGATATAATTTTCTTTAGCATCGACTTCATCCACTCCATTTTTTGAATTGTAGCATAACCATCGACCTCCTATCGACCTTGAGAATCTTTTAGTTGGATCGAATTGTTCCGATTATGCGAGGAGCCATTTTAAGGGGTAGCTTTGGTGAAGATTGGGGAGAGACACGTTATTCAGTGTTCAAGTTGTAAGGTGTGATACGATGTCATTTATCTTGCAAAATGGTGAACACTTAGACAATGTACACACACAAAACAATATCATTTTCTTTAGCATCGACTTCATCCACTCCATTTTTTGAATTGTAGCATAACCATCGACCTCCTATCGACCTTGAGAATCTTTTAGTTGGATCGAATTGTTCCGATTATGCGAGGAGCCATTTTAAGGGGTAGCTTTGGTGAAGATTGGGGAGAGACACGTTATTCAGTGTTCAAGTTGCAAGGTGTGATACGATGTCATTTATCTTGCAAACTGGTGAACACTTAGACAATATGTATACCTACACAAAAGACTAGCATTTTCTGTTAACATCAATTTCATCAACTTCGTTTTTGAAATTGTAGCATAATGTCCCATCGACCTTGAGAATCTTTTAGTTGGATCGAATCGTTCCGATTATGCGAGGAGCCATTTTAAGGGGTAGCTTTGGTGAAGATTGGTGGGAGACACATTATTCAGTGTTCAAGTTGTAAGGTGTGATACAATGTCACTTATCTTGCAAAATGGTGAGCACTTAGATGCACATTATTGCACATACAGCATAAAACATCATTTTCTTTATCATCAACTTCGCCAACTTCGTTTCAAGCTAAGAATGATGTCTTAAATTCGAAAATAAAAGTCCACGATCTGTGGAAATGATTGACTTTCCTGTTCTGCATTTGACAATAAAAATTCCTCAATTAACAACACATGGGTGAGACAACCAAGGCCTGGAGAATCGATCGGAGAGCTATGAAGATCGGTAACCCTGTTGACCAGCGAATAAGAGACAACTGCACGGAGGCAATGGTGGCCATTGCACGTCCATCCGAGACGAAACGATACGTTAATTGAATAGTTACTCGACAAACAGCCCGGGGGTGAAAAAACCAGGTTCCCATCGATAACCGGAGTCATCGAGAGCCAACCACTCGCAGCCAATTACCAGTTAAATCACCTTACCCTCGGTATCAATTTATTAACTCCCCGGATCTTAACGTCCGAGCGACGACCTCGCCGCGTGAGATACGCTCCTCTGCGAAAACCTCGATGGAACGAATTGAATCAATTCGAATGAAGCCGCCAGGTTGGCTGTGTTTATTATTATCCAGGGGATTCCTGTTCGTTTCAGTAAAATCAATTTGTAAATGTGTTTTCTCTTTGAAACACGCAAGTCAGAAAAACCAGAACCGGAAGTCAGAGTAGGGCGATAGTCAACTAATATTTAAAAATTACTAATAGTCTTTCTGAATGTTAGTCATAGCAAAATAGTCATTAGTCAAAACTTTTTGATTAGTTAGTGATAACTAAATGGAAAATAGTTAGTCACAGCTCTCAGTAATCGTTAGCTATTGCTTATTAGTGAATTAGTAGTTGACGATCAGTCATCAATATTTAGTCATCAGTCACTATTGTGCGATTAACATACATTAATATTATTAATTAGTTATCACTAACTAATCAAGAAGTTTTGACTAATGACTATTTTGCTACGACTAACATTCAAAAAGACTATTAGTCATTTTTAAATATTAGTTGATTATTGCCCTACTCTGCCGGAAGTTTAAGTGGCCAGATAAAAAATATTGTATTTGAGAAAGAAACATAAGTGAATTTGGTTGAACGAAATAATGAAATAACTGTGCACGAGGGAGCGTTTTGTATGGAAAATTTGTCAGTCGTTGATTGAACATCGTTCGAGTTACACGTAAATATGTTTTGTTAAATATATCGTTAAATATGTTCGTTTATAAACATTGATAATTCCATCCACTGCTTGAACGGTATTTCGTTGTAAATGATTTCCAGAAATTATTGGACATGTCCAGGATTTATGACGGCAAGTACATACATCATCTTATGATTTCGTTTTATCGTTTTATGATTTTACACATTGTAAAACTGGATAAAATAATTTATAGTGATCAAAGACTTTGTACCAGAATTTTATCAAGCGAGAGATCCATAAAATATATCCTCCTGATCGCCCAAAAAGTGTACACCGTACCAAATCGAGGCACACAAAGCTCGAAAAATAAAGGAAAAAATCACAGGCCCTTCCCAGCTCTCGATTCAATTAACCATCTCTCGCGTGGCTACTTGAAACCGTCGGAACCTCTAATTTTCCGACATTTATCTCGCCACGAGCCGTAGAGGATTGAATTACGTTGTCCGGCGATCGAATCGGCCGGAATCGTTCGATCCGCTGCGAATTTGCATAACGATATTATTAGCGTGGTTAAATAAGCAGGGTGCAGGGTGGCAGCTGTGGTCGTCTTCGATCCCTCGGTCGTCCTGGATCATCCTGGATCGCGAAAATAGCCTTCGACACCGTACAAAGATACGATTCGGTCGCGCGAATGGCCGCCATATTCCGGACCCGTTTCCTCGTTATTATTAATATTTCACAATTATCGCGAGGCACCGCGATCAGCCGGCGAGATAAACGTGTCCCGGACTCTCGAAACGCTCCCGGGGATCGAGGGATCGAGAGCAGAGCTCGCCGGAATGGATGATCGGGGAGCGAGCGAAGCCTCGAGAACGACAGATACGAACGAGAGAAAAAAATGATCCAGAAGGAGGTGGAGGGTAATAAAACATTGGAGAGCAGGAAGAGGCATTAAGAGGAGATGCTCGTTAACGATAGACCCTGTATCGGCTGAAAAATCGCGAGATCCTTGCGCCTGGATCCGCGATCTTAGACCCGGCGCTGGTCGTCGATCTTCGAAGTTCATTATTCGACTGCGGATGTTTTATGCAAAATAAAAATCGTCTGAATTGATTGTGAGGATTACGTTGTTATAAAAAATGCATCAGATCTGCAAGTCTAATTATTAATGGCTCTGTGGATTTTCTTGGTCTACTTGGACGTGGTCGTGTTCAATTTATGATAAAATGTACACATTACAGGTAGATAAACTCTCTTACCAATTATTTCTTCCTCCAAACCGGAGTTGTGCTAATTCAATTACATTGCAATTCAATTACACAATTGAATTGCATTGTATTTCAATTATACGAGTACTAAGTATTTTAATCAGATGTGTAATTGAAATACAATACAGGGTGTCTCAGTTGAAGAAGGCCACCTAAATATCTCCTTTATTTTGACTGGCACACAAAGAATATTTATGGCATAATTTAAATGGTATCGGAGGAGGAATATCATAGAAAAACAATTTTTTGTCCACTTATTTTTTCATAGTTTTTTCAAGGTCGTCGTTATTTTTTATCGGGAGAACTTATTTTGTTTTATCCCATCTTGTTAATGACTTAAGCATATTCAATTGTATTTCTTGTGAGAAAAACTTGAAAAGACTATGAAAAAATAACCGGACGAAAGAAATTGTTTTTCTATGATATTCCTCCTTCGATACCATTTAAATTATGCCATAAATATCTTTTTTGGAATTAAAAACAAAGGAGAAATTTAGGTGGCCTCCTTCAGCTGAGACGCCCTTATAATTAAAATACAGCTCTCCAAATTATAGCCCAGAACTTTGAAAAAGTGCGGTATATTTTTATGTTTTTCTTTCATATATTATACTTGTTTGCTGTCTATGCGGCGTAGTTTCAATGTATGCATTTCACGTCCTCCTTCATAATACGTAACGCTATTTTATAATTGTACTCCAATTGCAATTACAAATTACATTGTAATTTAATTACAAAGTATTTTATAATTGTACTCCAATTGCAATTACAAATTACATTGTAATTTAATTACAAAGTATTTTATAATTGTACTCCAATTGTAATTACGAATTACATTGTAATTTAATTGAACGAAGATCTGAATTATAAATTACAATATGACTGAATTACAATGTAATTCAATTACTTTGTAATTATAATTCCTGAAGTAATACAATTGTAATTCTGCACAACTCTGCTCCGAACACAATTTCAAAACAGTTAAATACAACAGAGAGCAATGGAAGGCAGCGCGTAGATGATAAATAAAGTGTTCAATTACCACGCGATCGCCACACAATAAAAATCTCAGTTTATCCGCGATTACGAACAAATTAAAATATTTTTAGAGCCGTCGTCGATTATCCCAGCTGAGCAACGATTGCGCGCGTAGATACATTGTAGAATTATACGATTCAAGGAAAACCAATTTACGCGGCGCATCAGATCATGCGATTAAATAATCGAGCTCGATCTCGCAGGATCTTGTTCGATCGTCGACCCCTATCATTTGCTCGAATATTGTCTACCGAGGAAGGACGAAGAAGCCGGTCGAGCCGAGATCACGATGAACGCGCGCGCCGTCTCCTTGGAATAATTAACGACAAATTAAGATCGGTTTCGGGATGGAGGGAGACGAAAGAGGATCTCGGATCGATCGTTCTCGTTTTGTTCGTAGAAAAACCGTCGCGAGAGCTGGCTGCGTCGTAATTACGTTGATGCTCGGTCGCGATAGCGATCGTTCGATTTAAAATCGCGTATTACGGAGCGGTTTCCAGCGCTAATCGGGAGTAACTCGGCCGACGCGACGAACAAGTTGCGCAACGCATCGTCGCAATTTTTCAACGATGACCTGCACGGGAAGTCGGGTCACGTCGTTTCGTTACGGATAGCGTAGATCCGCGGAAAATGCCGGGCCGATTTCCAGAATCGATATCGATTTCTCGCGACTCAACGCTCGCGAAACGTCCGAACGGGCGGTCGCGCAATTATTTTCGATTTTTCCTAGCGATTCTTTGGCCCGTGATTTACGAGATCGACGCGGCTCGTATCAGATCGGTAGGAACGCGCGGACGTAACGCCGCGGTGGTTACAAGCGCGATACGCCTCGATATCTCGCGCGATACACGCGCCGCCGCAGTTTGTAACGCGATATTACGAGCGGCGATTTCATTTGCTTTTTCGAAACGGTCGTTTCAAGAAAGCGCTTCGAGGCTGCTGATCGCCGCAGCTGACAGCAAGGCGGAGAGAGAGCTGCCCCGATACCGATCCTAAACGTGTGCCACAAGTATTTGCGAAGATCGCGATCGAATGCACATCCTGAAGGCAGGCTACAACTGACACCTACTTTTAGAACTGTTCCTTTATTTTTAACAAAACAAACGATCGAAGGTGAAACTTTTTAGTTGGATCTGTTGCGCCGATCTCGAGGAGTATGAAATTATTTTTCTCGTCTTTTCCCTTCACAAAATGGCGATGCAATAGCCGATTTGACAGATAGATCAGTGCAGTGCGTTCTATAGATCGTAGCGTATGAAAACATTTTTAGAAAATTTTTTCTTTGTAAAATGACGGCGTTGCGTTTGTCGCTTCGACAGATGTCTTCAAAATGGCCGGCTGAAGACGCGTCTGTACACCACCATTTTGTAAAAAACATTTTAGCGTTCATTAATGTCCGTATACTAAATCCTACTAAAAAGAAAAGGTCTCTATGAAGAATGTACCGACTTGTTTTTCAATCGCTTCGTGAAAATACAACTACGGCGCAGAATAAGATATGTTTGAAATATTACGGCGATTGGCTGGCGAAATGCGAATTGAATTTGCATAAACATGCTTGCGCGATGAGACTTAATGAAACGATAATCGACCAAGATACGGCGAATGAAGTAACCCGGTAACGCTCTAGTATATATGTATATGTATACATATAATATGTTGTAAAAGTAGAATGCAATCGGCGGGTTGATCGAATGCATGCGAGACAACCGGGAAGATCGATTAATTATCGTACGGACAAGTGCTTTGATCGCGCGAACGAAAAGTGTTTCTCGATCGTATTTTGTTTCCGGTCGTCGGACGATAGAGCCGCGCTGGTTTGATACCATCGATAGAAGATATATCGGGGACGCCTCTGCAACGTCAATCGAGATCTGGAAGATAACAGGCCGTTCGATATCTACGGTCCGCCGGCATTAACCGGCATAAAATTAACTGGTACAATTAAAAACATGATGCAGGCAGAGATGGAGGTCGTCGCAACGCGCTCTGGCCTGCATAGATATTCCATCGTTCCGAACGATTCTGAATACATTAAATCCAAACGTATATCTTAACTACCCTGAATTTAATCCTTGCCAAGCATTTCATTAAATTGGCAACGGCCTGGTCGAAGGAAACGAGATTATCCATTCTTCTTAGCCATTTTTACAGATTTTTTGCGGGAATCAGTAGTTAAATAAAACTTCATTTCATCCCT
Source organism: Lasioglossum baleicum (assembly GCF_051020765.1). Lineage (NCBI taxonomy): Eukaryota > Metazoa > Arthropoda > Insecta > Hymenoptera > Halictidae > Lasioglossum > Lasioglossum baleicum. Next base: position 9,598,746 of record NC_134940.1, on the reverse strand, counting down.
TAACCCTCATCCGTCACTCATTTCACGAACTGAAATTGACACAGCGGTAGAAGATCGATGAAATAACAAGGTGAACAGTTATTTTTCGGTTTTCTTATCCAAATCGATGAGCTAAATTTACCTACAAACAACAGAACAGTTTAACTTACTTCGAGAGGGTTAATAATCATTTTGAGTTGAAAACAGCAATATTCCTAGATTTTAAATATTTTTCTGTCTTATATTTCACCCAGTTAACTTCTTCGTAAATGCATGAAAATCCGCAGTCTATTAACCCCTTGCACTCGGACCTATTTTAACTTGAAAATTAATAATTTCTTCAACCTAAAATATTTCCATTCTCTATGATCGTTTAAATTCCATGGCTATGAAATTGATATAATAACTCATACAATACTTAAATGTTTAGTCATTGATTGGATACCGACATATCTGATAATGTAAACAATATGATAAATAATGGTACAGCAATTTTTAGTGGCGCCTCAGAGGCACCCCTCTAGTGCTAAGGGTTAATCACACTTGCAAAAATCGTTCTTTCCGGTTGTAGAGGAATAAAAATAATGAGAGTTAAGGGGAGGAGAAGAAGAAGAGGATGGAGGATCGATGGGGGCGGGCAGGAAAAGGATGGCCGTGTAGGTCCGAAAAATCGGCGGAACTCTCAGTAACAATGGTGGCCGGTTATCGAGAACAAACTGGTCTCGATCATTGGTCCGGCGGGTCTCACGCTTCCCGCATCATCGTCGTGGATCGAAGGCTTGGACGGGGCCTACGATTGGGTAGCCGGGCAGCAGCCGGGCCAGAGCTCCGCTTCGAACGGTAACGCTTCAGGCTGTGTGCGTTGCGATCCCGTATCTCTCGTTACACTTATGCAACCCGAGATTTATTGCCGATGATTATGCGCGGATGGAAGTACGCGGCGGAGGAGGTGGGGTCTCGCCCTCGGGTGCTCGCCCGGTTCGAGATATCGAACGGCCGCTATCGATTGACGTGGCCACGCCGTCCTCGATATATCCTCTATCGATGGCAAACGCCGGGGCTTTCTCTCTCCGCTTCGTACAGCCCCCTTCTCTCTCTCGCTTCCTCTCTCTCCCTCTCTCTCTCCAGTCACTTTATCTCTCTCTGTCGCGTCAGAGAGACAGAATATGATTTCATATCCATTTCTCCTAGCCCACCGACACGTTAATCAGATCTATTGGTCACGAGGACGATCGCTCGCTCCTCGATCCCGAGTTTTATTTAATTTTCACCCGGATGATCGTGATCGCCCCGCTGAACTGGGTGTTAGAGTCATTCGGCGCTGGTAGTTTGGAATTTCTACAGGGAGATTCATAATGTGCGGAATTAATTTCAGGAATCATAATAGAGGGATGAAAATTTTCATTTTGCATGAAGATCCGCAGTTATTCACTATGTACACTATTTAACCCTTCCTCTGTGTACTGCTATTCCAATATTAACCGTGCACAGGTATGTAATTGAACCACATACATTCCTAGAGCAATGTACAGAATAAAGTCTGCTAAGTATTTGTTAAATTCTATTGATTTTTAAAAGATAAGCGTAGAACACTTAAAAAATTTGAAACGTATCTCAGGCAGCACTCGTAGAAAATTTTTGGAGCTTTTCCATTTGTCAACTTTTTAATTCCGTTTTTATCAGACTGGGGTGCATTTGCACCTCGTACACAGGGAAATGCTTGAAATAGAAATAAAGGTAGCTCCTGCAGGATAAAGTATTGAACGCGAACGGAGTAGACGTTCGAAGGAGCGATGAAAGTCATGGGAACGAGAGAAAAGCGTTCCGCAGCATCAAGCGTGCGGGGATCGAATCGCGAGGGATCCGAGCGAGCGCATCGATAGCGGTGCAGCAAGCGGTGCAATTAGGAAAACGTTGCACCGAGGAAGAGTCAGGATACGCACCGTTAACGGGAACCTGAATAGAAACAATCGACCCGTCGTACAATGGAAGCGACAACGGACCCGCCACTTAGACGAGCGAACCGCGCTTGCATTTCAAGCGGCGGTTATCTACGAGATCGGACATATTGTGAAGCGCGAGCACACGAACGCGCGCGCGCGCACACACACAGACACACCATCCAGAAAGAGAGATAGATACACACGCGGAAACTGCCGATATCACAAAGTATATTATTATTACGTAATGTTGAATAAGAGTGTAAACGCAACGAGTATCTTGGTAAACGCGGCACGATAACGATTCCGACCGGTTCCGCAAGAGAATAAATATTATTCCCGGAACCGTTCGCAGTTCACGAATCGATTGTTAACTCATTTCGAGCGATTCTCAGATCGCGTTGCTCTTGTTCCCGATCTCTATCTGCGACGAGATAATGAGTGCCTCGCGTCCGGTGCTGACGGGATTGACTGAGTAAGTTAGAATAAAATAATTGGACACGTTAATAAACCAAGCTTCTACACGCTAGAGTTTATTTCCATTCTTATCGGATAATCGGACGGGAAGGCTTCTACGTAAGGTCCCACATTTATGAATTAAAATTTGCATAAAGGTCTTTTGATACGAGAAACGCGCATTCCTTTCTTCGATGAAGTTTATCGTTACCGAGAAGCGAAAGCATATCGATGACTCATTAAACATGCTTGTCGTTCACAGTTGGCGGTCAAAGATGTTCGTGATCGTTCATTTCTCAGGAATTGTTTGCAGAAACGACGCCTCGAGAACGTGAATGATAGAGTTCGTTGGTTCCGCCGCGCTCCTGAAGTTTCATTGAACTTCATTTTTATTTATTGTGGAAAGTGGAAAGAGTTACCATTCTATTATTACAGAATTATTAACTAGAAGTGGCAGTTAAGAAACGCTCAATTTTCACATTAATTTTCCAAGCTGTTATTATAGTCTAAGAGGGTAGTTTGCACCCGTAGGAGATCGATACGCTGAAAATCGCAAGTTTCTCGAACCAGAGCTAATAATGTTGGACACAGTTTCGAGATCGAGGATTAACGTGGCTGGATCGTCAAAATCCAGGACGCAGGATCTAGAAACAATGGCGGCCGCCCTTCGATCACAGACCGGACACTCGGTTCCGCGTGGCGGCGAATGTTTTATGCGCTTCGAATCGGGCCGATATCGCCGGGCAACATAAAGTTTATCGCGAGGCTAACGACAAATCGTAATCTGCGCTGCATACCGAGGACTCCGCGGCGATAGAAGCGGTTCGCGAGGCGTGGAAAGCCGGCTGTCTATACGTTGTCCGGACGTAAACGCATGTAGGTAGACGATAAACTTAGGCGTAGCGCATACGATACGGTGCGTGCACACCTTGGCGACGAGATATCGGGGCCTGGAAACGCGGCCGAAGGATACCGACGAAGCCCGTTGAAAAATCGACTGGGAGCCAGGCGCGCGATACGGCTCGATAATAAAGCGGATAAAATATGACGAAACGCTTTCCGAGAAACAGAAGACGCGACCGCGGCCGGCCTGCAAGATATCGATAACGGACCGTCGATTTCTCATATTAATGAGACATTAATTACGAGCCGCGAGATAATCGATAACAGCCAAGACGAGACTCGCCGACTCTCCCTCCTCCTCCCCTCTCCCGTTCGCTCTTTCTTTCGTTTATCGTGCAAGAACGATCCGCGATCAACGTGTTTTACATCGACTTGGCACTTTGAACGTCCGATCTCCTCTTAATCAATGTCAATCGACGCGACGGTGGATCGAAACGATCGACTTCCGCAGGAAATCGTGAAATGATCGGCGAAGGTAAACGAGCTCATTGTCTTGATGGCCCGAGCGCGTGCATGAATTATACATCACACCTCTGATTACGAAATACAATTTTACGTTTTAAATGTGGACGGTCGAGAAATTCTGATTCTCCACTGTCTTCGGAATCAAACTGCTAGGTTTATCAAAATGTTGTAATTAGACTGCGGATGTTTATGCAATTTCCAATTTTTGTAGACGAATTTGAATCGGGTGCAATGAAATAAAATCCTACTTTTTAATGGGGACACTCTTTGTAGATCGAAAAGAAATAATAATAGTACCAAATTCTATCGAATTTTATATTCTGGCATTTTTTGAAAATTTCCCTGAGCCATAAATGCACAAAGATCCGCAGTCTAGTTATAATATATTCTATTAAAAATCAAAAGCATAAACCCCAAAATGGATGAAGCATTACCCGAGGATCTTTCGTCTAACGATGTGTAGGAATCGTTAAAAGATCGAACGTCTTTACATTCCCGATCTCAACGTTGTCTAGAAAAATTCACAATAAACACTGTCAATCGAATCACGCAATACCGCGACAGCAATAAGCAATCTGCCATCGACACGAAGCGCGGATCGGGTCGGATCGATCGTAGGCTGTTTACGTTTCAGCGTAGTCGCGATCGAATCGGATAAGCTTTGGCCGAGGGAAATTTTGCCGTAGAAACTCGAAACTGGGACTCTTATCGCGGGGATTTCGTCGGCGACCCGGTTCTCGACGGAACGGGGTCGAATTTCGTTAACGAGCGATCCGCGAACATATTTATAACGGAGGCCGCGTGCGATTCATTACGCGCGACCGAGACCCACACCGAGATTCATCGCGCGTTTCATAAAACCATCAAGGCGGCGGTTGGCGCTATTAATTCTTGTGATGTGTTTATCATACCCTTATTGTATCATAATATATTGCACTATCATAAAATCCTATTAACCTCTTGCCGTATTTTGACGAGCCAGACTCGTGGTGAAAGTTCTTAACAAACTCTAACAAATATGGATGTTACGCCTTTCATTTTACATGAAATAAAATTTGATTCGTTTGTAATCAATAGAATTTAAAGCAGTGGACGAATTACGAAGATTTAAGGACATCAGTGTATTAATTTCAGTTTAATAGGACAATTGAAAGAAAAAAGAATTTTATGTTTGGCTCCTGTGTCTTGCAATCAATGCAAACACAGCTTTTTATTTTGCATAAAGATCCGCAGTCTAGTAATCAATATTTAACACTAAACCCACCACTGACGGTTAAATAACCTGTTTCATATTTTCCCTTTTACAATTTTTGAAATTATGAAGTTGTCCACATGGAAGTTGATTCCATAAATTTTGTTTATCCAACCACAAGTTGGGTTAAAAATTGCACGAAATCTAAATAAGTAGAATCTTGTCCTTCTTATAAGCTGAAATATTTTAATCGCTTTTAGTGCACGGTAGATTTAGTGTTAAGCATTGAAATAAATGTAGCCGTACAAAAAATATAAATTTTCTCTTCTCTTCTACGAGATTTTTCGGGATGAAGAAGTTCTAATCACTGTAACTGTAAAAGAAAAGGTACGGCAAGGGGTTAACATGACTTTATATTGTGGTGCAATTGATTTTACACGATATCCAATTATTTTGCTGTTACACTGGTTTACTATGATACTATCATATTATAATATCATTATACAGGATGACATGGCAAAGTGCGTGCATATTTTATACATTTTATGCATAATTTTATTTTATGCATTTATGACAAAAATGGTTACGTACAACTTAAAGCAGTGGACATGTTAAAAATATTTAAGGAGATCAATGTATCAGTTTCAGCTTAATAGGATAATTAAAAGAAGAATGCAATTTTTATTCGGCTCCTGTGTCCAGCAATCAATGCAAATATGTTTTATTTTGCATAAAGATCCGCACTCTAATTACGACGATATGATAATGCGATAGTATATGGTAGTACAACTGTATGATGGGCGGCAGCACGTTGATGTGACAGCATAAGAAGAAGCACAATGACGTTTCATAGTAACGTAAAATGATTGTGTGGCAATATAATGGATGATAGTAAAACTATGTAGTATGATAATGAAATAATGTGATAATTTGATGATGGTAAAGTAGTGTGAGACGAGATAGTGCCACGCTGGGCCGAGAAAGTACTACGATAACGTGGCGTTATGGCGATAGTAAAGTAGTATGATAATGAGATAGTGCAACGGTGCGATTAATTACGCGCGACCGAGGCCCGCGGGCCGAGATTCATTGCGCGTTTCATAAAACCATCAAGGCGGTGGCCGGCGCTATAAATTCCGGCGCCGCGGCGTTCTGAAGACTATCAGATACAACTGCGCCGCGCCGGTAACATATTTCCTCGAGCGGGTGTCCCGTGCGACGCTCTTTTTCGTTGTTCGGCTCCGGTTCGGATCGATCCGCCGATCTAAAGTCGGATTTTTTTCGCGGGCCCGGTCGTTAAATTCGATTTCGAGCGAAATGATCGAGGGATCACCGCTATAGAAAAAAGAACACAGTCGGCGGAGAGAAAGAGAGAGGGGAGGGGGGGGGGGGATTTGGAGTCAGTCGTTGCCGCGATTAATAAATCCCGCGAGCGGCCCGTAACTCTCTCGCCGAGCTATAACTCGAAATAGTTGCCGCGGCTTATCCAGCGTCGATCGGGCCCCCGTCACACGATGCGTCGGGACGCCGATTACACCGCTCGTCGGATAGACTCTCCTTCTCTTTCCCTCTGTCGGTGAAATTTTTTCGTGCTTTTTTTTTAACCCGCCGCGTATTTGCATCCGTTCCGCAGTCGGAGATAAAGGTCGTTCGAATTGAATCGACGCGCGCGACTGATGGATCCGAAAACGCTTCTCGTTTCGGAGGCTTTTCCGGATTTATGGCTGCGCACGCGAGATCCACCGACGTACCAAGCACGGCATCGGTTCGCACCGCGACCCGCGTTTCAAGACCGTTTTCCTTGAACGATCCACTGCACTGGATCGCGCGCGCGTGGGCTTTCGCCTCGGCTCTAGATCGCGGCGCGCGATCGTGTGGGACACTCCGCGAGCATAAAACGGGAGGATGATAAGAGCTATCGTTGTTAGAAGCATTATACAGTTGATCGTGATGCTATTCGCTGTTTAGGATACGCTTTGATGCTATCGTAAAATACATCCTCCGCGATAATAACGGCGCGCAGTATTCGTAGATTTAGAACCGGTGTGCGGTGATAAATTATCGGTCTGGTCATTGCTTTTTATAACGTTGATTTGGTCTGGCGTGATGGGATTATCATACCGTCATTGTGTCGTGTATCGTAGTGCACTGTTGTACTATGTATCCTGTTGTAATGATAACGTGTTTGCATGATAGTTAGGAAACATGAGAGTAACATAGAATGATACTATGTCACACATAGTGATGAATATAACATATTAGTGTTGTACATCAGCCGATTGATGATTATTTCTCAGCTTCAGAGGTATCATAAGAGGTCGAATGCTGCGAATTTTTATGATCAATGGAAAGTTACGAATCTCCGGTGTTCGGAAACGGAGAGTAAGGGGTCCGCGTCGTGTAACATCGGCGGTGCGACTCACACCTGTTGCCGCACGCCAACGCCACAGCAAAGCGGCACGGAGTTCGGTACGCGGCAATCGATTATTTAGCAACAAGCCGCAGAAATTGGAAGGTTAATTTCGCCCGCTTGTTTACGCTCGTCCGCAATTTGATTGCCCCCTTCTGCGCCCCCCGATGGTGTCTGCCTTTCTCCCTCTTTCCCTTTCTATTCGCACACGGCTCTTCCCATCGGGCCAGCAGGCTAACAGAGATCAGACAACACGTAACACCGTTCGCGATCTTTCGAACGCGAGGACTCTATCAGGCGCCGAGCGGTGGCTTCTTTCTCTCTTTTTCGTTCGCTCAACTTCGAGCTCAATCGCGGAGTTCCGAACAGAAATGCTCGTATTCAAGTTTGTTTCATAGGACTTGGAATTCTTCGAATCATTTCGGGAAATAATCTCACCGCGAAACCGGCTTTCAATCTTCTCATACGACTGCTTTATCGATTCTTTATCTCAACAATGAAAATTACACCTGCGGTAGTTTAATCGGTTGCGATATGAACGGAGATTGTAAACGCGAAAGTTGAAATGATCGCTCGATCAGTATCTTTTTTATACTTGTCTGAAATTATAATAAATATTCCATAAAGAATTTCTAGTGTATATATTCTCAAAATTTATATAGCCAATGATTTACTTCTACTGAGAAAAGTGGGTGATTATTATTTTCCAACCACGCAATATCGAACAAACTTTGTTTCGCTCACAGGCACGCGATTTATAGCGCCGACGAAAGACCCAGTTACCCAGTCGCCAATTCGTAAAAATCATTCCCCGAGCCTTGTAAAATTCGAGCGGACTGTCCTCGCATGATTACGGGTGGGCAATGTGGGTTTACAGGTTGTAGTCGTCGTCCTTCTCGCAGATTAACTCGCGTCCGGTAGACCGGTTGATCGATCATAAGCCGGTTAATCGATCCCGGACAGGTGCGGGTCCGCTAAACGGCCCAAATATTTGCACAGCTAACGACCAAATCGAATAGTTTTCTCTTGGATTCGAACCTCTACACTTTCTCTACACTTTTTCCTTTTTTCTCTCGTTTCAAGAAGATCGTGGCGACAGATACGTGGCACAATGCGATCTTACCGGCACCATAATTGAATAACGAGGAACAACGGGGCACAGTGAACGTTAATGAAGTTCGACACTCCGATTTAAATTGTCGACAGACAGCCGATTGATCGATTATGCGGTCGATGGAAACGAGCGGGTCAACGAACGCAAGCGCGCACAGTTTCCGGCCGCTTTTCACCGCGGAATGCGCCTGGGAAATCGAATAGTAATGGGACATCGAGTCGAGCGAGGAATCGAACGTATATTCCGCTCTGAGGTATCGCTTTTTGGGATTTTTCTAAAGAAATTGGAATTATATTATAATTGTGTGCAATGCACTTTTTCCAAATCGCAGATTTTTAGAGAAAGATTATCAATCAATTGATAAAAAAGCATGGTACACGGGTAAAATCGTTTGGAGTAACATTTAACATTATTCGAAGAGTGCAATATATTTTTCAAGTCACAGATCCCTAGAGAAAGATTATTATCAATTTATCGATAAAAAGACATGGTAGCGGGTAAGATTTTTTGGAATAACATTTAGCATTATTCGAAGAGTGCAATATATTCTTTTCAAGTCGCAGATCTCTGGATCAACAATTTATTAATAAAAAAGACATGGTACAGCGTAAAATTTTTTGGAATAACATTTAGTATTATTCGAAGAGTGCAATATACTTTTTCCAAATCGCAGATCTCTAAAGAAAGTTTACCAATTTATTGATAAAATAACATGATATGTACCAGGTAAAGCTTTTTGAAATAACATTTAGCATTATTCGAAGAGTGCAATGTATGTACTCGCAGATCTCTTGATTATCAATTTATTGATAAAAGAACGTGAAACCGGGAGAAAAAAGGTTGCGGTGATCCTAGCAGATCCTAAGATAACATTCTTCACGATGGGAACACCCTGTACAAGCAATGGAAAAAGAGAGATCGAAACGATGCTGGGGCAAGCAACACTTCTGGTGACGCAAGTGACGATGCCTTCGGAGATTAGCGTACCGTGCGCTATCGTACAAACTGCACTCGCAGTTAGAAGGTGGTACAACTCAATGCCTCGCTCTTCATTTGCACACAATAAATTGCACTCTTTGACATTTTGGTTCGAGAAGACGGTACGAGCGTCGACGGCCTCGGATGTGCCCCCGTGAAACTTTCATGGGGTCAAGATCCTTCAAGTTGGATCGATATAATCAACCATTCTTTAGCACAAAACAGTAAAAATATCAGACGATTATTATATTGCCTGTGACTTGACAGAATTATTATAAAATGTCGCTCCAGTTTCTTGCAACGAATACAGTCTACTAATGATCCTGGGAGGATCAAGCTCGCCACGTCGATTTTAAATAACCGAATATTAAATTGTGTGATTATTTAGCAGGGATTGCAATCCCGCGTCATTAGTCCAGTCAACGAAAAGTCGTAGAGGGAAATGGAAGGAACACAATTTTCAACTTTGGGACTTTGTTTGGACTAGTTAGGAGGTAAACATACTAAAAGTCTCCACTCCTAGAAGGTGAGCGGAGTGCAGGGGGCACGTAGAAGATCCCTTTTTCGATTTTCCGCTTATATCTCGGAAACTATGCGTCCTAGCGATAAGACCATTCCATACAAAATTAAAGCTGACAAAATGTGCCACAGGATTGATTGGATTCAGTTTTTCGCTATCTCGCATAGTTTCCGAGATATCCGCGCTCAAAGTTCACTTCACAAATAACATTTCTTTTTCACAATTAGTGAACTTTGAGCGCGGATATCTCGGAAACTATGCGAGATAGCGAAAAACTGAATCCAATCAATCCTGTGGCACATTTTGTCAGTTTTAATTTTGTATGCAATAGTCTTATCGCTAGGACGCATAGTTTCCGAGACATAAGCGGAAAACCGAAAAAGGGGATCTTCTACGTGCCCCCTGCACCCCGCTCACCTCCTAGGAGTGGGGACTTTTAGTATGTTTACCTCCTAACTAGTCCAAACAAAGTCTCAAAATTAAAAATTGTGTTCCTTCCATTTCCCTCTACGACTTTTCGTTGACTGGACTAATGACGCGGGATCCCGCATCGCGGGTATTATTATTTAGCAAGTTCTCGGCTCGCAGGTGTGAAAAAGCGGTCGCCGAGTCTCAGAAACGGTGCGATTAGTATCGCGCGTTCTGATCGGCAGGCCCGCGGGCGGGATTAGCCCGCGATCACGCCGCGGCCCGTTCGGTCCGGGTGTGTTTTTCGCTGTTCTTTTTCGGCTTGCTCTTTTTTCAATTAAGCACGTTCGACTTTCGAGAGGCGAGGAACGCGCACGATTCGCTTTCTCCTCTCTCGATCGATCGGCCCGGGTACACCGATCCCCGGCAGTATATTTCTCTTTTCTCAGGCCCCGGAGGAGCAACGCTTGGCCAGTCGCGGGGGCCCGAGCAGGCCCGACCAGGCCCGGGAGGATTCGAGGCGGATAAAAGGCGGATAAAGGCGGGCTTGGAGGAGGTGGGAGCCGGCGGAGATGGTGTTCGTCCAGGCCGGAGATCCTCGCGGATCCTCGCCCGTACCGAAAACTGGTTCGTGCGGCATCAGATTGCGAAGATAGCCGAGTTTTATGCGAGGCCCGCGATATCGGACGGTCCCATCGCGCCGGATGACTTTCCTGCGGATTCTTTCTTTCCCATGGCTTTCCGATACGAACGGGGCCCCGCCACGGGGGAATGCCAGGGCCGTAGTCATCCTTTTTCTACCGTTTCTGTCTGACGGGCGCTTTCGCCGCGGAAAAACAGCCGGACACGAGCCTCTTGTCCTCGAACGGCTACCGGGCCCGCAACATTTATCTCGGCAACCATTCATGCGATCTAACCACCGCCGCTTATGATAATCGGCGCCGGGATTCTTAATTTGGACACGACACTGTAATTGCTGTTTCGTTTTTTACGTACACGTTTGGTCCCCTCTTCGTCCGGTTTATTTATTCTGGTCGTTCTATGCGATTCGATCCTTTGTGATTCTCTGTGTTTGTTTGTTTGTTGCTTAGACGCACCGGGATTCTCTTCAGAATTTCTGTATATTTTCTCCACCACACAAATAATTGATGTATCGAAAATAACGCGTGTCTATATTTTAGTAATAAAAGATATAGCTTATTTTCCGCTTTACAAAAAATGTATATGTATAAGAAGACGACGCGTCAAGTCGTTTGCCTGATCAGAGCTCAAACTGAATATCGGTGGCGTCGCAAAACGAAACTGCGACGAAGAGGGCACAGCCGATTTTGCAAATCGATGGGCGCCTTCTCATTGGCCGTTGTCGTGGCATAGAGTATGAAAAAGCTTACATTACAACGTTATGAATCTCCAACACCGTGGTTGAAAGATTTTACTTGAAAATAAAGTTGCGATTGGATAACAACGAGAGCCACAAATTAATTTGTTCGTCTAGTATAAAGATGCTTTCGCTCGTTCATAGAAATGATTCGAACGCAGGATACGTGGAAGGGCGTCACAGTGGAAAAGCATAACCGCGTCCCCCACCCCGAAGGAAACAGGAAAACGGCTCGGTGGCTCCGTGTTCGGCAACTTTCCCCGGCGAAACAGTTTCGTTAATTTACAGCCGGCATTAATTGCAACCGGCGTTTATCTGGGCGGGCAGAAAGCTCTGGTAATCGTCAGCAGTTGCGGCGGCTACTTTAAAAAGATAAATCCCGCGGCGGGTGAATGTGTTCCTCGTTGCTTCGGTGTTCCCGGGCTCCCCGGGTAAACATCCGCACGCTCGTGCACGTTGCTCGTGCCTGTGCTCGCGTATACGCTCTCTCTCGCGTGCGAGAGCGCGAGCGCGCTTTCTCGATTTATTACTGGAAATATCGTAATGGAACTATTTATACCGAGGCGAGCCGCCGATAAAGCCGGTCCCGTATCGCGATCCTGTGATGTGGCTCGCGCAACGATTTCGAAGAATCGAGCCGGGAGATCGCGATGATGCAAATTTCGCTGAGATCGATGATGAAACCGATATTTATACCGTTATCGTATGCGAATTCGGAATAATACGGGCTCCGACTATTTTTCAAGAAAGATCAATGCTCCAAGGTCCTGCTTTAATCGTTCGTGTTAATCAATTTTGGTTCGCTGGTTTTTGGACCTGGCTCTTCGAGATCGACGTTCAGCTTCGTTCACAGACAAATACAAATACTTCCATCAACTCTAAGTCACCGTTCGTGCATATTATCATAAATTATTGGGATCGAAACTGTCTTCTTGATATTACAACACCGTAAACGGAGTGCCCGATAATTCTCCTGGTCCAATAATTTGTCGAACAAGCAATTAAAATTATATATAAAGCTGCGTCATTTCAATTTCGTCAGTATTGTACCGATTACTCTAAATATAATCGAAATATCAATCTTCATCACGAACATGGTGCGTGATGGACCACAGAAATTCTTATAGATGTACACTCTTTCATAATAACATCAGTATTGAATTGATTCACAAAATATTTGCAAGTGAACATTCTCTACAGTTCCGATGATTCTAAACGAACAAGAAGTTTAACGGAAAAACTAAAGTCATTTCGTTTTCGTAAGAGAAAATGAACCACTTAGAGTAGGTTTTGTGACACCCTGTTCCATGATCTTTTGCGATTTCTCAGGCAACTTAGAGATCCCATTTTGCATATTTGATGCGATGATAAAAAAATACTTGAAAGTTTAGAAAGATTTTGCGATTTGAAATAAGTTTAAGCAATAACTAGACTGCGGATTGTTATGCAATTACAGCTTCTGAAAATTTTCAAAAAATTCTGCAGTCTGAAAACGGTACCGGCACAGAAAATAAGATTTCATTTAATTCGACATTCTTAAAACTCGTCTACGAAAATTGCAAATTGCATAAACATCCGCAGTCTAGTAATAACAAATGGAAGCTATGCCATCTCTACACAAAAAACGAAATTATTTTCCGAGCGACCTAGTATTATTTTCACTCTTGTGGTTCACGTGGGAGCACAGTTGGCCCGGTTGAGTCACAAGTTTTCAACTTTCCAGGCACGTTTTTTGGCCGGCGCGGCAGTTCGGCGACAAACAGGAGCAATAAATGGGTGTATGGTTGCACGCCCCCGTGCAGGGTTCGGCACGATAATCGTTGCCAGAGGAACGTAGGAAAGAGGACCTGGTCTTTTTCCATCAGGCTCGCAGTCAGTGATGACCGATGGACGAGGCCGATGTCGATAACGTGGTTATCGAGTGATCTGGGGGCGTCCAAGTGTTATCACGCGGCGCGATAAGCTTCGGAAACGAACGATACACACGCGGGCGCAATCTCATCTGACCCAGGCCCTCGACCACATCTCCATCGTTTATCTGGCGACCGGGCCGGGGATGTGTCTTCGCCGATGCATTTTCTCGACTTATTTATATCGTCGCGAGAGCTTGTTTGCTCGCCGGCACGGACAATGCGTGTGATAAGATCGATTGTAATTAAGAGCGACCGGCTCTCGCTCGGTGCTCGGGAAACCTCGATGGATCGAACCGAGTCAGCCCCAGTCTTTCGAGATTACTGCGCCGCGAGAGATCGCTCGATCGGAAATATTCCGATCGCCAGAAAATTTCCGGCACCGCTGAACAGGCTTTTAATTTAAAGAAGTACATATTAACCTTGGAACTTTGTGCAAGATGTCCAATGTCCCCCTCGACCATTCTCCGAAACATTTTATACAGCAATATCAAATTTCTCTGTCGAACAATAAAATTTCCATTACTGAAGTTTCAAACTGGTACATCGGTTCAACTCCATTATTCTTTCTATTTTATTTAAATTTATCTTGCACCCATCAACCTGTGCCTTCACCGAGAGGATCTTCTCCTCTACTTCTGATCAAAGTGCAGTTTGTATTCCACGATTCAAACCACATCGAATTAATAATACATCCTCACCAAAAGTCATTTTATTAATCGATGTGAAATTTTTGTTTCGGAACACGTCTATTTAATATAGATCAATATTAACACTAGAAGAGTCATTTTATTAATCAATATATTGACAATTTCCACTTCAAACCACGACTACCTGGCACAGATGAAGAAATAAAAAGGTAAATAAATATGCAGAAAATTGAATTCATCTCGAACCTACATACCTTGAGCTGATTTAACAGGACACTCCTTAATCCTTCGCTATCCCGCATTACCTAATCAAGTTGCATCTATGAATATTTCCAATGAATATTCATAGAGTTCCTCTCGCAAGCGTCAAGGGATGTCACAATAAAAATGCCCAAGAGTAGAGTTGTAAAAGAAGAATGTCTATGTTGTGTGAGGAAAGAAAGGCTCGTAGTAATTTTATAGTAAAAAAAATATTTATGTGCCGGCAACGATCGGAACCAGAACGGAGTTCGCGGAAACGTCGTTAGTGTATCGCGGGCAAACGATTCCTTCCTGGGTGACACGGTGTAGGAAGCCGTCGCGGAAAAAATCGCTGCTGACGAAACAGCTCGTTTCCAAGCGCCGTTCGCGACGGTGCCGATAAGCTTTACGAGAGTGAGGCGCTCGTTCTCTCCTTCCTCTCTCTCCCGGCTCCCTCCGCTCGCTTTCCACGGCGATACATTTCTTCGGAAAACCGAAAAGACATACATTTTTTGCATTATCCACCGTTTTAAAAATCACTTTTGCGTTAATTAACAATGCTATTACCACTAAACCTAACACCGCCGGTCAAATGACCGGTTTCTGGTTTTTTATTTTGCAATTATTGAAATTATAATGATGCTTTATAATCTATCTAATTAATTCTATGTAATCTATCTAAATCTATATAAATTCTATACATGAGTGTAAAAAGTATTCATACGTCCTTTAAAAATAGTATAACTTTTTTATTGTTGTACCAAACGTCCTGATTTTTTATAATCAATTAGAAGCATTGGTTTACGAAACGATATGCAAAAAAGATTTTCCAAAAATTATAATTTACAAGGTTACATGCAAAAATAAGAAAGGCGTTTTTTCAAACCTTTTTTATTTGGGCCCTTAATGAAAATTTAAAATATATGTTTTGTAGATCTATGTTAGTTATACACATGCTGAAAATTTCATGCCTTTTTTTATTTTTGTATGTAACCTCGTAAATTATAACTTTTGGAAAATCTTTTTCCCATATCATTTCGTAAACCAATGCTTCTAATTGATTATAAAAAATCAGGTTGTTTGGTACAATTATAAAAAAGTTATTCTATTTTAAAGGGCGACTTTAAAAGCGAAAGAAATACTTTCTACACTCACTGTAGAGATTTAGGGCGTGTTTTCGTTTCCAAAAATCAATTTTATTTCATTAAGCGTTCTCAGCGAGGAGCAAAATGGAACCTATGAAATTACCTAACATTGGTAAATGTTTAAGGCGAGTGGAGTAGAAATTCGCAAGAAACGATACGGCGTTATACAATAAGAATTTCGAGGGACAAGAAAAATCCGGGAGGGGGGCTCGGAGGGGGCGGTGGATCGAGATTAAATCGGGATTTAAGCGGCGGCGGGGCGAGGCTGGGTCCCCGCGACGCGAAACTCGATAGGAATTGCAAAAAGGCCCCGATGCACGATCGGGATCGAATTTCTCATCGGACGAGGGAAAAAAAGTGTTTTTTATCGCGAGCCAGTTGCCCGGAATCCGGGGCCGCTCCGTTTCAATGAGCCCGGGACGGATCTTCCTCTCGATCTTTTCCCTTTTCGTTCTCGATCTCGCCGGATCTACGAGGGAGAGGCTTGCGTGCATTCATGCGTGCTTGTTGCACACGTCCGACTGACTTTTCGTCCGACCAACGATCTCTCTCTCTCTCTCTCTCTCTCTCTCTCTTTCTATCATTCTCCTTTTCTCTCTCTTCTTGAATACAACAGAGTTTGACAATGTGTCGTGTCGGAATGCAATTTCGTAAGCGCGAACACGCCCAAAGAATCGGCTGTTTATTTTCGACGCCGATAAGCCGACGGTATCGAGCTCACGAAAAGTATGTGCTACAACGATCGGAGATAAGATTCCCGGGAATTTAAATGAGCAAATTATCGTGGACGACGTCCACTGTCCGCTAGCGAAATTGCTATATGTACTCGGAGCCCGCTATGCTGCGATTCGCAGGTGGATCTTTACGGTTCGTAAAAGTGAGACCTGCAATCGCCAAAGATTGTGGAAATTATTTTTTTCTTCTACTATTTTTGCACGGGTAAAATGATTATTTGTCCTCGTGCACGATGAATGATTACGCGAACGCCTTTTTTACAAACTCTGCTGTACTTTATGCATTTATATTTATAACCACTTAGTTACATGAAAGATGAGTAGGTTCTGCTTGAAGCAGTGGATAGACTAAAAAAATTTAGAACCATCAGTGTTTCAGCCGATTGAAATGATTAACCCTCATGTCAATAACCGGGAAGGTACTTTCAATCTCTGTTTAAAATTTCTGTAATATTTTTTAGTAGGTATAATTTAAAACATTAAGAACATTAGACGAATTTAAAAATACTGTCGTATTATTTTCAACCCATTAAATAATAAATAAATAATAAATAAACGTGTGAGTTTAATAGCAAATAATAACTAAACTTTTTATTTAAATAAATTATTATTTCTTATTTGCAAATAAAAGATTATTTATTATTTGGATTGAGGTGGAAATCACATAAATAGTTTTTGGTCTTCTCTTATTTCTTGTATTTTGTATATACAATGAACACGTGCGCAATTAACTTTATTATTTTAAATAATTCATTTAGACTTGCTCAAATAATAAATAACTTGTTATTTAAATTTTTATTTAAATAATTATTTATTTATTACCCAACACTGGTTGCAAATCAGGTAGAAAATTTTGATTTTGCATAAAGATCCGCTATCTAATCACAGATTCATTTACGAGACTTCAAATTGCAACGTCAATGAATATCGTAGAAAATATTGGCGACCGACGTAAGAGGTAGAAAGGGGACGAAATTCGACTCCCGATTTGTGCGATTTGTGCCGACAATTTTTACATCGCATAAAGACAGCCGGTTTATTTATAAAAAACCGGAACGAGCGGGAACAGCAAGAATATCGAAGTGAAAATCAACCGGTCCCGGGGAAAAGCGTCGCTCCTGAAAGCGAGCGGCGTGTTTTCGGTGGGTTTTATCGTGCTGTTATCACTCCGTTCTCGGCGTAGTGAAAATATGTTTCGAAAATAGGAAAGAACGCGTCCGGGTCGGTGCGAGCGATTGATTCAGCGGGTCCATCGGGTAGAGGCGATCCCGGTGTCTGCGGTTCGGATCGGTCGCTCGCTCGCGCGCGCCGCGCCAGTTGTCTTCTTTTTCGTTTTGGGGCACAGCGTGGCGGCCGTATATTCGCGTTATTGCGGTAAACACGGTCGAGCTGGTTTTTAGACGTCAGAGCGTGGCGATCGGAGCGCGTTCGTTCCCAATTAATCGATTTGCTTCGATGGCCAGCGCTGTCGAGATCGTATCTCCGGCAACACAACCTACTGCCTACTGCCTACACCGCCAGCTGAAACTCCACGACCTGGAGATTCACGAGACAGTGAGAAAGAGTGAGAGAATCAAAGGGGAGAAAGAGAGACGTAAAGTTTAGAGATCCTCGAGAATCGTTTCCTCGTCGAGATGATGTTCATTAGCTTCCTCTGAATGCAGATGTGAAGAGTGTTATTCGAATGTAGATATATTTTGGGCACGTAATTCCCAGTGTTAATGGGAATATCAATGCTTGTAGCTGCAGCTACATTTCCATTTACTTCATTATTACTTCGTTAACACGTTGACTGTTCAGCTATCTTCTGAAAAAATCGCACAGAGTTGAAGTCATTTAATTAAATTGACGAGCTTTAAAAGTAGCCGGTACGTATTGCCTTATAAAGATGTCAAGACTAAATTGATTTCAGCTTTGTGCGGTTCGTATTATAATATCTGCGCTATTAAATATATTTATTTAATCATTTACCACCATCTTTAAAATTTCAATAATGATTGGGAAATAAAAAATCTGGAACCGGTCACTTGACCGGTGGTGGCAGGTTTAGTGTGAACACGTTCTTGAACCCTTCTTTATCGTTGGGGTTAATCGTTGCATCGTGAACTAGATATTATTTTCCCTGTCTCAAAAATTCGAAGTTGCACAGGTTTGCAGTCCACTTCGCCGCTTTACTTCGCAATCAACCGTATGCAAACGCACACCGAGCCAGCATCGACACGTAATACCGTGAACACCAGCGTCCAACTATTTCGTAACAGCGAGAGAAAGTAGCAGGATCTGTCAAACGAACGCCTCCGCACGCGAACTTTCCTCTCAGCGATCGCTCGAAAAATCCCTGCCGAGGATAAACCCGAGGAACACTAAGCCTCGGCATTAAGCAACGTAATCGTTTATCTCTGACGCTTTGCTCAGAAACAAATCCCTCACGAACGTAACAAAGCGACCCTTGAAATTGAATCTCGACGGCATGCACAGTAATAATCCTTTCCGTTCAATTATCCTAAGTAATCTACGACAAAAAGACTACTATATGTATATTAACACGTTAGCTACCAGCATTTGTTTCGTTACTTACCTTCGAAAGTTTTGTTAAATGCAACGTACCCAATTTTGAATTATCAAAACAGTTTAGCAGAAGAAAGTCACGGATTCTTTGAAAATTATGCATTCTACTATGACCTTAAACAACGAAGAGTGTACAAAATTAGTTTGACTGTTTTTAAGTGAACTGTCAGACTATGGAGGTCACATATTTGTGACGGTGGTAGCGAACATGTTAATGGCGGCAAGGCTGACACTTGGGCTAAGCAATTGACGTCTGTAAATGTATTCCACCTTCTTCTTGGAGATATACGTAATTCTGAATTTTAAATAAGACAATTAATTATTTGGCTAAAGTTGTCGATGCTGGAAACCACCCCATTCGTTTTAGTGACCTCTTTGTAGGATTGACCATCGTCTACGTGGAGTATTTGTGGTACCATGAATGTCTTTTCAACCTTCAGACATTTTTTGCATGAAAATTGATTTCTCCGTCTCTGTCGCTGTTCAAAATACAATATTAAAAATGTGTACAATTAAAGTACACACGATAAATGTCTGCGAGAGCATAAAGGCGTCACCAGAGAAATAAATTACAGGTCGTAAACCATCGTGCACTTAGGGGTAAACTCAGCTTTCGACCACCAGCTGCGAAAAAGGCCGTTTTCATTCGACTCGGCTCTGATCACGCATGATTAACGCGTGTATGACTGGAAATGGGTCGAACAGAAATGAATATTATCGCGTTGCATTTTTACACGCGCCGTTATTGCCTGACTTATATTAATATGTTAATGGGAGGCCCTCGTGCCACGATTATCATAATACAATTCATCGAGAGGAGGCCGGGGTGAGCGACTTTGCTTATCGCACGATGTATTCCTGCGAGATTATCGAGCGTGTTTCGCCCCTTATCTCGGCTAGGTGTTAATCGATCGGAGATCGATATCTCTCGACCTATCCAGTGAGATCTACCGATGATTATAGCCGCGAGATAGGATCGAGGAAACGACGCTACGGGGAACGGGACACGATCATCGTAAGTTTCCTTTCTACTCTTATTCCTTCTTCGGGGTTAATTACAGACTCGGGCGCAAATGTGCTGTAAGTGTATCCTGCGTGCTACGTGACCGGACTGCCGATGAATTTCTTCGCGATGAATGAATGGAACAGCATGGCCGCGAGCCGCTCCGGCTAAATTGGTGTTCCGTGTTCGGGGAATTGTTAATTGATACCGGCAGACACTCGTTGATTGAGCACCGGAGACGTCTGCCTTGTTGCTCGAGAAATTCGGTGGCTGCGAATTCGTTGCGAAGGAATCTTTGCACGCTGTTCCCGAATTGTTCGCTGGAAATCGGATAGGAATTCTTAACATTATAAATGAATTAACTAACGGACCAAATTCGTGTCTTTCTATCATGATTTTTTACTATATTTATTTATCATTACACTGTAGATTTCAAATTAAATTCTTGAAAGTATTTTGAACCTTATCAGTAGACTGCGAATCTTTATGCATTTATAGCTCGTGAAAATTTTCAAAAAGTGGTAGAACATAAAATTTGACCGAGTTTAGTACGATTTGTATTTCTTTCAAATCTACAAAGGCTACTAACATTGAAAACAAGATTTTATTTGATTTCACATCCTTCAAATTCGTCTACGAAAATTGCAAATTGCATGAACATCCGCAGTCTACTTATCAGTGAACAGCCATTCAAATTCTCTGCTCGAAAGAGCATAGACTCTACATCCTTACACAAATTCGTGTTCTCATCGACTGCTTCACAAAAATTAAAATCCAAGGAAAAATATTTATCGTCCATCAAAAGATCCCTACTATAAAGATCGAACTTAAACGCATGAAGATCCTGATTGCACTAATCACTGATTAGAGGTGGCTCGTTTAAAAACCCACCCCTCCAGAGATGCCTTTTATCGACCTCGCGCAACCTCCTGCACACCGACCAGTTAATCCTCGATTTTGGAAATCGAGCGGCCATAAATAACAAAGTAAAAAGAGGAGGAAAAGAGTGGATTGGCACGGTGCAAGGGTTGTTCGGTTTCGTGGCGGCATTCGCGCCGGTGATTTGGCGGGATCGCAGATCGCGATAGCTCGGCTAAGTAAGATCGAGGTGTCGGCGAAGGAGGGTAGACCGCCACGAGCATAAACTCACCCCTAACCTCGTCCCACCCCCCTCCCGTGGAAGTCACGTCGATCCACGGTTTAGGGGATGCGAGGCACGCGACTGCCGCCCCATTGCGCCGCGTTAGTTTTGCAACCCTCTGGTTTTTCGGGCCGCGGCCGAGTCCTTGGCTGCTCGCCATCCTGAACAAAGACGGATCCCTTTTCTGCCTACCCCTGGCTACCTTGGCGCATGACCTACCCCTTGCAAATCCGCCTTGAGCCCGCGGTCTCTCGCCCCGCTGATCGAATCGGACCGCGTTTCCGTTTCAGAAGTTTCCATCGGCACCGGTCGCCATAACTGCACCTGGCACACGCGTTGCTCCGTGTCGAAACTGCTACGAAGATGGATCGCGAATTTTACGGAAACAGATTTCGCTGTGAACATTCCTGCTGTGACTAAATTTTACTGTTTTTTACGGAATTCCGATCTTCGTTCCGTTTGTAAGGGATGATCCGAAGATGATTTAATCGTGGTTCAATTTACTACTCAAATGATAAATGTCTAAATTTCCTGAACAGCACACAAGGCTTTGTGACAATCGCTATATTTGTTCCTGTATTTCCTTCAATAAAGATGGAGTCTCGGAGTCTGGAATTTCCTAATTATATTCTTTACAATTATTTATTTCATTGCAGTCGGAGCTATTTTAACTTGAAAATTAAACATTTCCTCCGACCTAGAATAATTCTATTGTATATGATTTTGTTCATCTTGTGGATATGAAATTGCTGTTATACCTCGCACAATACTTAACCCTTATACGATCCTCAGGATGAAACTTCACCCATTTACTATTTCCACATACTGTAAAATCATTGATCCCTTTATGTCAATGCTGTGAGATGTATTTTTTAAAAATGTGACGTTACAAATTGAACATAATTTGTAGATTTCACGTGTAGAGCAAACATGGGTGAATTATTATCCTGGTCTCTTTTTTATGCAACAATTCTCGAGGTTCGTATGAGGGTTAAATGTCTAGTAATTGATTAGATACGAACATATTTAACGATGTAAGGGTTAATACATTGCCAGATATCCTCGATGATCGAGGCTAGCTTATAGCCTTGGTGTTGAATAATTTTGCAACAAGTTCGCAACGGCGTATCATAAAATCCATTACACTGAGTGTGTTAACATTACAAACGTTCCGTGGAGACCGCGAACCCCGACACGATAGAAACGGAAAGCGGCGCGCCGATATTTCGTATCTCCTTCGATCGTTTCGCAAAACAATCTAGCAGAGTGGGAATCCACAGTGCATCTGCCTAGCATCTGCAGTCTAATTACGCTCTCGTCGAAAGAGCATTAATAGCCGGGCCGGGTAAGTGCGGCCATAAAAAGCATTTAAAGAGCGCGGTAAAAGCGAGTCCGCTGGTTTCCGAAGGGGCGGTTTTCATTTTCATTCCGCTCGCGGGACGATGACAAATGTCGTTCGGCCCCGATACGAATCTCGCCGTTCGTTATCAATTCCGCGTGAAGTTTGCGCAATTTCTCCGGTCGCGAGAACGCCGCTTTTTCCAGGGCAATTCCATTCTAATTACGAGACGAGAGAGTCTCGGGAGCCGCGCGAGTCGCGTTTCATCGAACCAGATACGGTCGGTAGATAGGTATCGATCGTATTACAGATAGTTCTCTCTTATACATATATATGTGTGTATATATACTATTTTTTTTTTCTGTCGGTCGGCTGGAATAAGGATAAGCGATAACGAGTGGGCGACTTTCTTATCGTCGCGTCCATTCCAGCCCGCTCCACTTCGCCTGACCGACTCGTATTTTCGCGCCACTTCACGAGACGGTCAAACGATGCTTGTGCAATGAAAAACGAATAAAGAGGGGGGGGGTAGAACGAAGAAGAAGAGGAAGAAGAAGACGACGGAGGGAGGTACAGAGAAGCAAAAGAGAGAAAGATGTTGAGCACGGCGCGGCGTGGATCACGCTTCCCGATCGTAGGGATCGATGGAGTAAATTATGCGAGCATTTTTCCACGTACGGGCCTCCTGTTTTGCATAGCGATTAAGACGGTTCTTTATCGGTCCTCCTACTCGAAACGAACCCACGGCAAAGGTACACGGCAGGGCGGTCCGCTTGTAAAACGTATCGAGACAAATAATCTGCGGCCGATTAGAAATTTGTGAGATAATTATAATGACCCCGCTCCGGGACTCGAGTATTCGCGCGATTATTTCGCCGAGTTCGAAGCACGGACGGTTCCGTTTTAAATAATCGCTCACCGCAGTTGATAAACCGAGCCCTGCCTTTGTCGCAGTCAACGGAACTTTCAGATTGATAGCCAGTGCCGATTACGAATTATTGTAATTCTCAAGGTAATTGGATTATCGAGTTCGAATGTAACGCGGGGGAAGCATGGTCGCGGGTTCTTGGAATTTATAGACCGCGAGATTAGGGTTACGAGGATTTGAACTTCCCGCGGGTACTTGTAAATGGGAGAATGTTGCGGGGCGAATTTGCATCTTTATCCGGGAGTGTTGCATGAATGAAAGACGGGGTTGGGGGTTGTGGAGGGTGAATTTTCAATCCTTTCTGGGTCTATGAATTTTCAATCTCTGGGGTTCATGATCCCCGGATTTTACAGCTCCCGAGATTGGAATCTCAAATATTCGTTCTTCGAGGTTTCGAATCGGCTAATTTCGACCTTCACTCTACGTTCATATATTCTAATGTTAAGTAGGTATGAGAAGATTAAAAAATTTGATTGAATATATAAAGGTTCTCTATAGATAAAAATAATAATAATTCTCATTTCTTTAATCATGTGTGAAATATGTCACAGATACTGTCCTAAGAGAACTTTGGAAATTTTCCATGCTGCAACTTTTCATGTACGTTTTTATTAGTCTGGGGTGTGTTTACACCCCCTCCCCCCTATACGCAGAGTGAAGGTTAATCTTCTCATGGTCGAAATCTGCAAATTTTCAACCCTTTGAACTAGAATCCCTAGATCTCCAAATATTTATAATAATAATCTCATTTTTAATTTTCGCAATCAGAATTCACATACTTCCAATTTTCACGATCACGACACTCTGTTATGTACAGTTACTCGAATTAATATTCGGACGCTGTAAAAAAAGACGATAACTTTTTAAATATTGTACTATACGATTTGAACTTTTTTGGGAAGCTGGAGCAATTAGTTTACTACAGGATGTGAAAACTTCTACATTTCATACAACTGTATAAAATAAAAATTATGGACACTTCATCTTCATTTTCACTATACGGAGTCTCTCACTAGCGAACCAATTTTCCACCAAAATCCACTTAGTCACAACATATTCTGCAACGCACCATCGCATCGTGAACGTTTAACTACTATCACCTAAAACGTACACCCATTTCATCGACTGAATCCGCTGTAGCGATCGAACTCGTCGATCGCACTGTTCGAACAGCTCTGGATCTCCGAAGCTTTTGGATCTCCGAAGCGCGAAAAAAAATCGGTCAGTGCCGAAAATTCCGTTGTTCACGGCGAAGTCCGTGAAGTGGCGCGAAAATACGAGTCGTCCGGGGCGAAGTGGAGCGAGCTGGAATGGATGCGACGGAATATACGTACGGGGCGAAGCAAACCGGCGCGGCGATAAGAGCGGTGGCGAGCCGTTATCACGATCGCCGCGCGGCCACGTCGCGCGATAACGATAACAAACTCTCTCCCTCCCGTTCTCGCCGCCGGCCCCCTTTCTCTCTCTCTCTCCCTCTCTCTCTCTCTCTATCGCGGACCGGTTACACGTACGTAGAACAGCGTACGTGTATATTATGCGCTCGTCGAGGGCGAGAGGTGACTCGTCGTTACCCGCGTTCACTGCCTTCTCCCGGAGAACCCCACGTACGCGCCGGTGAAATTCGCGCGAAGACGAACGAACCGAACCGAATCGCGATTTGAATAACTTTCCGCGAGGGTGAACCGAGGGGGATGAAAGCGAGAGGGAGAGCATTACTGCGGAAGCCTGTCTGTGCTACACTGGGACTGGAATTATTTCGTTCGGGCTCTGACACCTGGGAATTTGCGAGGGTTGTTTTACCTGGATCCGATCCTGGTTCTGTCAGAATTTTACGGAATTTTTGGCAAAAATATTATTAAGCCTACCCGGGCAATCCAGAGCGAAATTTCACTCTTGAATTTTTCTCTGTCCGATATGTATTTTTCCCCATTAATACCTCAAACATTTGACGTTCCAACGATTATATGTTAAAATAGAGTATAAAATAGAATTCTTTTAGATTTTTTGCAAGTACCTGCGACGGTAAAGAGATTAGATATTATTGGTTCGCAACTTTAATAAAACTAGTTAACACATTCGGTAAACTTGTTTCGAAGACGCGAAAGCGACTCGCCGGTAGGAGTGACGGCGCGAATATTTTATTTACGAAAAAAGGTGAAAGAGGAGGAACAATTGAAACGCTTTCGACGAGCATCACCGACGTCCAAGGAGAGAGAGCTGGTCCGATAAGGGAGTGCGGGAGGGTGGGCGTTATCGTCGCTTGGGCAGCACCGCGACGCGAGATGAATATTCAGCCGATGGCGTCGGATCAGGGTGGTTGGTGTTCTGGTCGTCTTCTCGCCTATTTCCACGGTGTACAATGTAAAATACATCTAGTGGACGGGGGCGATCTTCTTCTTTTTCCCTCCTGCGGGAAAAGGTCTTTGGCGTGGTCGGAGAGGGCGAAGGAGAGCGAGAGGAGCTGCAAGGGAGTAGAAAGAGGGGGTGAGGGGGTGGGCAGAGGGGTGGTTGGCTATCGGAAACCCTCGGCCCGACCAATGCCACGCCGCCTTTATCGTTTTACAACAGAAAGGCGCACATCAGTCAACCGGTATCTCCTCACGGTTGATTTCCCGTGGCCGCGGCGGAACCAACCTAACTCTCTTTCCATCTCGCTCTCTCGCTCTCTCTCTCCCTCTCTCTCTCTCTCTCTTGCACACCTCGTTCTTCACCCCCTGCAACTCTCTCCGGTGGCTCCCTCAACCCTCTCTTTCCCTCGCTCTTTCTCTCTTCTATCTTCACGCCTTTTCCACCGGCGCTCTTTCATCCTCCCTCTTTTCTCCGCTTTTCACCCCCGGCGCGGCCACCCACCCCCATCGGTGAACGCGTCTCTCGCCCCATCCTCACCCCATCTCACCCCGTCGCGGAGGCGACTCCAGCGGCAGAGGAGGTGTAGGTTGGCTGTAGGTGGAAGCAGATAGCGGGACGGTAGCGGCCCGGCTGCGGTAGTTATGAAAACATATGAAATATATTCAATCTGGGCCGACGCGATAACACCGCCGCCGACCACCGACCAACCAACCCCCTCCTGCAACCCTCGTTGGACCCTTGCCGCCTCTCTCTCTCTCTCTCTCTCTCTCTCTCTCTCTCTCTCTCTCTCTCTCTCTCTCTCTCTCTCTCTCTCTCTCCCTCTCTCTATCTATCTACCTATGTACCTCGCAGACAGGTGTGCGAGTGTGCAACTCCCGATGTCTGTGCGTGTGTATGTTTGTGTACGTGTTTGTAGGTGTCTGCATAACCAGACGCATATAGGTCGGCTCTCTCACTGCCCGGCCTCCGGAGACCCTGCGCAACCCCCTTTACACCCCCGTTTTCGCTCTTCGAACCCGCTGGAAATTTCAATAGCGGAGATTGCCACCACCGACACGGCGAAATCGTTCGGGGGCTGGTTTCTTGCTATCGGATGGATTAGAACGACCCCGTGGACCCGAAACGGCCGAATGATAGCCAACCCTGGTTCCTCCACACCCTCCCGCCCGTGGGCCGAGTTCTTCCACCCCTGCGAATATGCCTGACGTCTTCCGGACGATTGCTGTTAATTAACCCCTCGAGGAGCACGCACGATGGGACTATTCAAACCGTATGATTATGCGGATCTTCGTGCGAAATAAAAATTGTCATTCTGTTTTTAATGACCTGAATCAGCTCTTAATTTTAATCTGTCTGCTTTAAATCGAACTTACTAATTTTTGTCGGGATGGATTTTTATGTTGTATGAAATCGGCGGACTCTCCTTTAAAAGCGTCATTTCGAATCGCGATTGCCGGGAACGTCTATCGAGAAGCAAGCGATAAGAGGTCGTGGAGGTCGAGATTCGATAAGGTTGCCCGCATTGTTCCTTTACCTCCCCTTTCTTCCCCAGCAGTCTTCCATAAAGAGCAATCAATCCGATGACTTAACTCGCATTATCGTTCGGCCGGCATAAAAATAACGCGGATGATCGAACGTGTCTCTACCACTTTTCGTTATCCGCTCCGACTATCTCGCGTGTAGGAAATAATACCAGGCTCGGTTACCACAGCGTACAGCAGTAGTTCCCCCGCGAACATCATCCGCCGAATTTATGGTCGAAGTTAGCCGCTGCCGAGGGAACCGCGAAAATTTGCGTCATTCGTTCATTCCGATTCATTTCGTTCGAACCGTGAAATTATCTTTCCGCAATTGAAAAATTGTTGCGAAGGTATCGCCTTCATTTGGCACATTCATTATCAATTTAACATGGCGAGTACATTACTTACAACCTATTCAAATTATTGGAAGAAACTAATTTTTATGCGGGTCCTCTTTCTTGTAATTGATATATTTTTAAGTTTGAATAGGCAGCTGTATTTTACAATTATTAAGGGAAGAAATTACTTGATACGGACAATTTTTATTTTGTATAGAGATCTGATAATTAGACAATATGTTCAATACGTCGAAAATAATGTAATCGTATTTTTAATTCTTCTAATGTCCTTACTGTTTTAAATGATATCTACTCATGTTTGTTTTGCCATAATTAGACTGCGGATTTTATGGATTTATGACAAAAATGGGCACGTTCAATTTAAAACATGGGACGTATTAAAAATATTTAAGGACATCAATGTATTAGTTTCAGCTGAATAGGATAATTAAAAGAAGAATACAATTTTTATTTGGCTCCTGTGTCCTGCAATCAATGCGAACATTTTTTATTTTGCATAATGATCCGCAGTCTAGTCATAATCTACGAACTTTTGAGAATTCTCGTTTGAACAAATCGAAGTACAACAAATTTTAAGTTTGAATGGACAGGTGTACATCAATTTAGACTCATTGTTTGCGGTACCATAAGGCTGACCACGAGTCGATCACCGATAGAGCCCGATAACGAGCGTTTGCTTCTTCTTGCTCAGCTCCCCGTCGGTTGTAAAAAATGCCGATGGAGAGCGTGTTCTAGCGCCAATTTCCCCCTTTATCCAATCGATGTTATCTGCTCCGTAAATATGTACGCTGACCGTCCGCAGCATCCCTTATAGAAAATCGCCGCTCCGTCTCCCGTAACCGGGTTGTTGTCGGACAAAAGCCGTGGCAAGAATGGCCGGCCTATGCTCACCTATTCTTGTTATCATCCTACGGAGCTATTGCTCCGATATCGAATGAATGGCCGGGTTTATGGCCCGATCTCGCAGCCGATACATTGGCCGCGTGCAACGCGACCGGATTGCCATGCGATGACTACCAATCGGTGTCCATCTACGGAATTTTCTACCCCGTGTAAAACCAAAAAATTCTCTGTGCTACAGAATCCCTAAACCACACACTCTAGCATGAACACAGTAAGCGTCAAATTTAACTCTGAAAATTGCAACGAAAGTTTGTATTTGTTGGGATAGAATATTAATTTTTACCGAATCGATTAACTTTTCTTATTAATGCAGATTTTATGAGATAAAAATGCCGGTTCTAATGAAAATAAAGTTCCATAATAAATTGCTCTAATTTCGTAGAGTTTCAATTTTCCGACCAGTGACTAACTTTCATTCGATTAAACGTTTCGTTATGGCACCGTGCGCTGGTCTTCGTTTATTCGTCTTCAGCGAACCGAGGATTATGCTCGATCACTCAACTCGTTCCACGCGGCTCGAAACTCCGCGGCTTGCCGGGAGCAATTTAAGAAGCAATTAAAAGTTGACTTGCAACGTTTGATTGTAGATACAGGATACATTGAAAAATGCCCGTCGTGGCGTGCTCGGTGGATTGGAATGAGAGTTTCCAAGAATTTCGAAGCTAAAAATTGAAACGGAGTTGAAAGTACCACTGGAGACTAGTAGCACCCCTGATAAGCAAAGTATCTCTTGTAGCCATCAAATCTTGTGTGAACCTCCTCTAAAATGATCCTACTCTTCAAACACAAAATATCTCTATCTCGGATTTCTGCGAGCATCTCCTTTTTAATTGAAGCTGCGGCATAAAAATCGTTATCTTCACTTATCCAGAAAGCCAAGAATGTTCCGAGGGCAACAGTACACCGTAGTTTTCCCCTAAATAAGATTAGGCGACTCGGAAAGAGGGTACGTAACGACACTAATAGCCGCATTTCTTCAGCGAACGTAACGACCAGGCGAGAGAGCAAGTTAACAAAACTTCCTCGAAGTTTCGCGTGTTCCCGTGAGAAGTACATAATGGTTGGTCGCCGTCTTTGGTGCAATTAATTAGCGTCATTAGTGCCATTGGCTGAGCGCCTGCCTCGTTAAACCCTCTCCCGCTCTTCACCTGCTTCTGCCGTCCTTGTCTTCCCTGTCTGTTAGGTGAACGACCGTTTTTGTGCGCGCCGGTTTCACAACTTTCGAACCCCCTTCTAGGTCGAAACCGTCGAAAGTGAAATGGCGAAAAACCTCGTTGTTTTCATCGCCACTGAGAAAGAATCGTCTCATTACCAGCCACCAAATTGCTCGCACAAAATGGCATAAAACGGCACAATGGCACAGTTGACGGTTCTTGGAAAAGGAAATTGCGAACACTTTCCTCCTTAGGAAATTAAAGACATTTCTCACTGGACAATCTACATGAAATTTAGAAACATTTTTCACCGAACAATCTCTCCTTTAGAAAACGGAGAGTGCGCGCGACAGTGAACGCTGGAATGTCTGGTATTTGCTAACCGTTTCTACTGGGAGCAGGAAGTTGTAAGTTTCTTGTACTGAGAATGTTTTTATCCATCATTTTTTTTTTTTTTTGGCGATGTGTTTGAAGAAGTATTTAGTTTACTTGGAACCTGAGAACCTAATTTGTTAACTATTTTGTCGTCTCCTTAACGTTGCCTGTATGAATTCGATCAAGATTGTGCGATATTGGATCAAGTTTGACGAAGTTTGGAAAAGTGTCCAGTTTATTTATTAGAATATAAGAGAACTATAAGAACAGTATACAACTTTCTATTTTGTTGTTTCCTTTTCTATAGGCATTCTAGAATTAATAGTTTGACGAAGTTTGAAGAAGTACCGAGTCCATTCGCAGCTAGAAAGAACCACGTGCAAAAAGTACACAACTTTCTATCAGGTTCTTTATTGCCTGCTTACATTTACCACAAAAATTCGACCAGAGGTAAACAATAAGAGCCCCTGTTGTGTTGAATGATGTTTGTCAAAGTTTGACGAGTTCCTAGTTTCATTTAAAGTCCAGAAATCCTATACCCGAGCAATACACAAATTTCCATCGACTAAAAATTGCCGTTTCCGCAAACATCTGTCATCTTCGATCCCAGGCCCGAAGGAATCGGTCGCGGCGCCGTAAAAGAATTCGACCCAGCGTCGGCCGGCGGAAAAGAGGTTCCCTGTTCGAAAACAAACTCGTTTTCTCCGTCAAGAATTCATTTGCTCGCGTTATCGCGGGATTCGTTCCCGTCCGTTCGAAAGTTCGACGAAACGGGACCGAAGAGGAATGTCTCGTTCCAGACACAAAGGTTTCCAGCGGTCAGCCGTTCCAGATACCGTGGAAGAAGGGGGGAGACCCTTTCAACGGTGGACAGAGAGATTAAGAAATCTAAGATTTACAGGTCAGATAATTATTTAAGCCCGGAGTGGACCGGGGCCGCATCTTCGCAGCCGGTGAAATATAAAATCCCGGGGCCCGGTTCCACCCGGGCGTATCACCGTTAAATACGGTTTGAAACGCATCTCGACAGAAGTTTATTTGGAGTAATCCCCCACGGGATCATCGTTCTTTTCGTTTTTCTCGCCGGCTCCTCTCCTCTCGTCTGTTTTTGTTTCGTACGTGGCCGCGGAGATAAAGCACCTGCATTCTCCCGGACCAGAAGACGGCACTCCGAAACCCACGCTTCGTCGATAAACCAACGGTTGCATTCCTACCCTATCGTCCTCGAACCACCTCCACGGTACAAAGATAACTAATGTAACTCTTACACGCCGGACACGCAGATGCCCCGACACGGTGTGCACGCATTCTCACGCGAGCGCACCGATCCGCCGCAGTTTCTGTATCGACGTTTTCACGGGTCCCCGTGGGTTCAAAGAATAGCCCTTATCACAGCCACACCCCCCACCTCGTTCGCAATGCTCGCTTTGGATAAGTGCACGACGCCGCCAGGAAATTGCCGAGCATTTCCTTTGAGGCGGAAAATTTTGCGGTCTCTTCATTCGACGTTTATGCAGTCGCTCCATTTTTAATAGCTCCGCGGAGGGATGGAAATGCGAACTTCCGTCAATCTTGGATTGACGAATTTTTTTTATGTTCTTCTGTTCTACAGAATTAATTCTTGTTATTCATCCCCTCGTAACATTGTTTCATTGATCAAAAGATTGCCTGTAAATTGCGTTCCTGTTACTCGTCCCTCACCTCGGTGTTCCGCTAATTTCTTTCTAAGAAAGAGTTTTTAAAAGCAGCGGGCTTCGTGCATCCGGAACGTTAGCGTAATATAATCTTTCAACTAATTGACGAATCGCTGCTGAGATTACAAAGTAGAGATTCGTAATTCGGCCTTTTAGATGCAACGTCTCCCGACCCAGAACTTTTTCCCCGGCGGGGAACGAGCCGTGTCAATTAACGGTGGCTGGATTTACATAATCGTACACATAAAAAATGGCTAATTAGAATGGGGACGGTTAATTACAGGCGGGCATAGCGCCTAAATACGCGCGACAGTCACGAGAGATCGTGAAGGAGAGCGTTACAGATTCGTCGGATCGACCGAGGATAGATCCGTCCGCGGATCGAGAGAGGGGTCAGGGTTCGATCAAACTTTCTCGAAGGTCACGACGAAGGGGGAGGTCGATTCCAGCCGGCCTTACCTTCCAGTCGGGCACCCAACAGGTAGGTTTCTGTATACAGGGTGTCCCAAAACGATCCTTGTTTCTCCAAAAATTCGGCAAAGATTTCAACCATCCACGATTAACAGGTTGCATTAATTATGGTTTTCAATTTTCTAAAACTTCGAGATGTCAGATTACGTAATTTGGAAGGTTATCAGCGTCTCAGATGCAGCGTGAAGCGTATCAATCATTGTTGCACGCCGTGATTTATCGAACACTCGGGAAACTGGACACGTTTCGTTGGCTAGCGTCCCCTGCAATTATTCTAAGCTGGCACGGATTATTAATCTGCGCGGAAATAAATAAAAATCTCTCACAAAATAATGGTCTACACACCGGCGGGGCTGATATATCACAGCACACGCCAATTCGGCCGCAACATTCGTCACGCGAGTCAAGTGCAGGCGTGACTCACCCCCCTTTCGAACTCGATTTTCTCCCCAAACAAAGACTAAAAAAGTTCCGCGTTTTCACTGTGTTTCCGCGATAAACATCGACCCGTGGAAACGTGCCGCATTTCCGAAGGTCTTCGGTTAACGGTAGAAGTACCTGACACAAAACAAGGCTCGCATTGTACTGTAGGAGTAACGAGACCGCATTCCCTCTGATTTTATACGATTTTTATTGTGCGTATCTGAGTAAATGAATTTATTCTATCATTTGCAAAAAAGAGTCATAGTTTCAATTAATTCGTGTTTAACCCTTACGACAATTATCAAAATTTTCTACAATATTTAATGATGTTGAACCTTATTGTTTCAATGCATATTTTTATGTAACTGTAACTGTATTGTAACCGTAACTGTATTCTCGCCAATGTAATTGCAGTTCTGGGATACTGCGTGAGATGTAACGCCACGATATCAGGACTGTCGGAGGGGATGAGGGCAGTTAGGGGTTGGGCAAGAGAATTCGAAGGGTAGGAGATCTTCGAGAGCATCCCCCTTGCTACCACCCCTCTCTTTAAATCGTTATCTTTACGAGAAACGTCGCGGTTTACGTCGAGGCTTTAACCTTCGCTCCGGTGCGTTCTGAATCTCCGAGTCTCACGTCTCGGAAAAGTATTTCTTTCAGCTCATCTTCAACCTCCATATTAAAAATTTTTATGAGCCAATTTTGTAACATTTTTACACATTGGATATCTGTCTACTCGTCTTTTGAAATTCTTCCACAGGAATGTAGAAGCATTTGTAATCATGCTTAACTCGATAAGATGAAAGGATAGACTTTCCTCGTGCATTTATAATGCATAAAAAGAATAGACATTTTAATAACGATTGGCTAATACAGGAAATTCGTAGTCTATTTTATCTGGAATTCCCGATTCCCGATTAATAAGACTGAAATTTGCATATCCGTAATCTAGTGATCGAACCCGCTACTTTTATTGAATTTAAGTTGAACCTGTTTCTGAGGAAATTAAACGTCTAGTGGAATGAATGTCTCTATTTGCGGCCAGACGAATTTCTTGTTTTCTATGTATATTACGGAGAACAGAAAATGAATATCGTGACGACGGATGTCTCGATGTTGCCTCGCGTCGAAGATTATCTTCCGTATCTCACTAAGCGGATATCGATGTACATATGTATAATGAAAATGGTACACTTTATCGGAAAGCATGAGGTCCATAAAATTATAAACTTTATTTAGCTCATATGAACTACTAAAAACAAAACTGTGGAGCTTTAGAAACGTCATCTCTCCACGAAGTCAAAATATTCAGAAGAACACACGGAAAGTTACAATGATCCCATAAGGATGATACGAAGATCAGTGTGCAGAAAATTGTATTGAGATCACGAGAGATCGTGGGTGGGTCTTCTGGAAGGAGAGGGATGATTTCAAATTTACAAATTAATTATTTGGCAAAATGGAACAGTGTCATTCGACCAGTGCATTGTATTTTCATAGAAATTGCATAAAAATCCGCAGTCCGGCGATCAATAATGAAACTTCACACTTACAATGATCCCATCAGGATGATACGAAGATCAGTGTACAGAAAATTGTATTGGGATCACGAGAGATCCCGGGTGGATCTCCTGGATGATTTCAAAAATACAAGTTCTACATTTATTGGCAAAAGTGAACAGTGTTATTCGGTCAGTGCGTTCATCACGAATTCATGGAATTCGCATAAAGCTCCGCAGTCCGGCGATCAATAGTGAAGAATTCGGACATCTTTAAAGCCGGATATCTTCGCGGACCAAGCCCGAATGCGAATCGAGCACCGAAATCCACGGTATCAGGTTTATATGCGCATTGGTCGGGTACGTACACAGGTAAACGCGTGTTGGCTTGTTACAGTGTTCGCAATGTACACGGGGATCTCTGTGCGGAACGCACACGAACACGATCGCTTGTACGCTGTTACACGTGGAGAGTGGGACGGGGCAATCGGTGGGAGCGCCGTGGTCGAATCTAATTAAATATAATTAGCTGCGATTTGCATAGATAGCCGATAGAGACCGGACGCGGTGATAACCGCGATAACGGGCGTGCACCGCCGATACGAGGGACGATTATTGTTGCCGGCCCTGGGTCTCGCTGCTGGAACAGACATCGCCACGATCATCGCGAATTCTCTCTGTCCTGCCCCCACCCCTCTTTTTCTATCCGACACCACCCTTCACCCCCTACACACCCCCTGATATCAGACATTTTTGCCTGTTCCTCTTCCGTCCGACTCGGTTCGATCAAGCACACGAGCTTGTCGAAGGGTGGTTCTCGTGTCGAACAGCATTTCATCATGAATACGGAGAGCGCACGACGGCGCTCACCTAATTGCTGCATTTATGTCTCGATACCGTATTCGACGCGAAATATCGTTAGAAAATTTATTAGTCTGGGAAAAAGGGTCGTACGAAATTTTACTCGGAATTCATTTTGCAGAAAAACCGGAAAATTAAACGTCCCCCGGGGTGTGTTCATTCACCGGAACATAATATTCATGTTGAACGTGTATATATTATAGATTGCGAATACTTGTAATTATTAGGCTGCATGCAAAATTTGAGCTTATCAGACTTATTCTAATTGTTAAGAATCGTGGTCAGCTGAAAATAAAATGCAGGTTTTGCAAACCAAATTCACCCTTTTTACCAAGCGCAAAACATATAAAAATGAAACGCTTTATAGAAGTGAGTAGATTTCAATGATTGTGAAATAGAAAACGGGTCATTTCAGCGTGGTAGATTAGCCTAGACTCCAGAAATGAAGGACGCAGTGCAGCCTCGCTACAAGTCCGCGCGCGGACCCAATTCGGTGTCGCGTAACGAGGTGCTTGTTAAGCGACTGCGTCACAGTTAGCCATCCAGTGGTGTTTTTACGACGCGGCCAGTGCGTGCGTGCGCGTGAAATCATGCGTGCAAAGCCTGTTAAAGCAGGAACAGGAGGCGGAGGCGGTTGGCGGAGGTGTAGACGGAGGTTGGTGGAGGGCCGAGGACACGATAGCGAGCAAGGGATCCGATATCTGTTCGCACGTCATTACCCCAGACTGCAGCAGCAGCAGGATCCAACGTAGGATCGTTCTGGAGGCACGGGGAAGCGCCTTCGTCGCCGCGCTCGATCTCCCATGATCTATGGATCATAGTCCGTTTAATTCCGGCCCCCGTCGCGAGAATCTATCGCCGCCCGAGCGATGGAAGACGCGTCGCGTATTAGATCAATGACGCGGCGTATCTGCGGTGATCTTCGCGTTATAGAAAATCGAATGCGCTTAAAAGTGATACATGGCCGACCAACCTGTCCAGATTTACCTACCGGGAGGCAGGATACCCTTCCATCGCTGAGACCGTGAATACGATTATTGTTGTAGTAGCAAAATGCAGAGTGTCTCTGAAATTATTTATGATACCACAAACGGGTTGATCGAATAAAAAAATGATCAACCTATTTATCCCAGTGTGGATATTTATTTAGACGATTAAATCGAAATATTTCCGATTCCGCTACATTTTTATCTCTCTCTCTCATTTACCTCCGCATCTAGTTCTGCTGATGATTAGTCGTTTCCGCGTAATTCGTTAGTCATCGAGCGTGTCAGATGTCAGATCCAGTCACTTTTAATCTCGCGTGTTTACCGAATGTGTTAGATCCAGAATCTCGGCGTGTCGGACAATGTGCTAAACAGCTTGATTACGATTTAATCTGAATCGGTTTGAAAACATTCCATTAACCGATGGAAAATGGGGAGATAGAATTGTACCAAAAAGTTTGTTCAGTCGGCAGCCCTGCTAATAATATCGCCGAGCGTTTTCGGCGAAAGCAACGAGGACACCCAGTAGAATCGCGCAAATCCGCGACAGTAGCTGGTCTGTATGTCTGCGGGACGATTATACCTCCGCCGACTGCTCCCATGGATGTCTCGATCGCGTCTGGTACTTGTACCACTCCCTGTAGGTACGTTGTAGTAGGCCTAGTAGGTAGTACCTACTTTAGTTGTAGGTCGTACACTCGGTATAGCCGTAGCCGGGCGAACGGCGTCGCTTGATATCTGCTACATATCTAGCAACGTGTGCCATGCCTTATCTCCGCTGCCGTTCGGAGCCGTATTCCCGTGTTTGTGTGCGTGTGCCTGCCCCTCTGCCACCTTTATCTGTGCGCGAGGACGTGTGCTAGCGAGAGCCAGTACCTGCGCACAAACACCACGAAAACCTCCCATCGGCGAATAAGAACCGAGACACACCGGTCCTCTCTCTCTCTCCCTCTCTCCCTCTGTGTGTGCTCGAACGCGGGACCCGTTCGTATTTCGCGGGCTTTCGCATTGTATGGATATCAAATGATTGTGCATGGCCCGTGCGAGCGAATGACGTTTACCTTCGTACAACCGAGATTCCCAACGCGGACAAGTGACTTACCCCCGTTTTACGAGCAGCTAACTCTCCTTCTCCAGCTCACACATGCTACGAGGATCGGAGCGAGGTTTCGGAGACACTCTCACGAGGCTCTTACGGTATGTTGCCTGTGAAGGTGTCTCCGGATACGTGCTTGTGGATATTCAATGAATCCTTGGATTCTTCTTCTACCATCTCCTCGCTGGCGCCTTGATCTTCTCGCTGATACTCGCTTTACAGCCGAGACCGATTTTCTTGCTGGATGTTTCGCTGGTTTTCACACGATACTGCTTTTCCAATGGATGGATCGCTGCTCTTTCGGAGATTTTTCTTTGAAATTTTCGTTTGCATGGTGTTTCCTTTCGTATCGTAAGACTTTCCTGTAGGCGAAAACTATTCTTTCGGATAGGATCGGAACGTGAACCTTTTCTTTTGCATAACAGTTTTCCGTTCAACTTGAGTATTCCTCACGAATCTAATCTCCCCTGCGTAATACTTTTATTCCAAATCCCATTCCTCAAGTACACCGATGTTATCGCACGAATGTGTCTCTTCGAACGCCAGGTTCCCGGCCATTTCCGTGGGCATAGGTTTCCCCGGTACATTTCTCCGAGCGTTTCTTTTCCTTTCGTAATTTCCCTGAACGTATCGGTGCCGCTCTTAAATATTAATTTGCTTCGCGTCCCAATTTCGTCATGCAAACCGAACAATTGCGACAGAGAACGATTTCACGGAACGCAACAACGGCAAAGAGGTTCAAGAACTCGGAGATTAACTATCGCGACGGAGCGTGCATAAATTGAAATCTATAGAGCCAGACGCTCGATATCAGGAACGAATAGGGGTGGGGTGGGGGAGGCGCTCGGAAAAAAAGAAGAAAAGAAAGAAATACAAGAGGAACACGCCAACGCTTCCCCCACCAGATTATTATTTTCCCATCGTCGTTATTGTGTTTGCGGTCAAGTACGCCAGGCAGCAGTGTTTAATTAATAGTCAGCGGCCACGTACTCATTATCGGGAAACGATTATTCTCGTATATTTTGAATGCGTATCGAGCATCGGTATCGCCGACTAAAGATACGGAAATGCGCCGAAAACAAATAAGTTTCCCCGCTCCTTCGTATCGGAGGATTGGCAACGAGCATTCCCCGAGAAATCGTATCGCGTGTGACCTTCTCTCGTCGAAACTCATTTGTAAAAATGATTTTCTTCAATGCTAATCTGTCTCGCGCCAACGCCGACCCGAAGATCCGCGTTCCATTGAAAAATTAATTTACACTCTCAGACTCGACATACTGCGAGGCCTAAAAATATATTTTTAGAGACGAGATAATTACTCTAAATTTTACATTCTCCCACACGTTATTTCAGCATCGTGTTCTCATCAATATTCATGAGTCATTTAAGATATACATATTCAAAAAAATAAGTATATGTATATTCAATGTTTCCAGAAGCATATTTAGCAACACATAGTGGTATCGAGATTCTGATAAGAAAATTGAGGGATAGCCACCTTTATTTTTGTATATGGTAATGCGCCACATGTTCTATTTTTATTGTACTCGTGTCACTCGCGTTAACTCAAAAAATAGCAATAAAAATGATTTTCTCTCGACATTAATATTTCACAAGAACGCAACGGTCGGGATAGTGATCTCTTTTGTACAGAGTGAAATGCAGTACACATTTTTTCATTCGCACAGTTCGCATGTCATTTGCACTCCATTACAAAAAAAAAAAGAACTGCATTCGACGTACGAAGAAGGTAAGGCTACAACGACCGAGCCCAGCGATAAAAATAATTTTCCTTCGGCATCAAGATTTCATAAGAAAAAGGAAGGGCGAGATATGGATCTTGAATTTTTTACAGAGCCATGCACCGCACAAGCTTTCCACTCCCACAGCTCGCGTGTCACAGTTGTAATCCATTAAAAATTGAATATGCAATCGGGGATTCGAGAAAGGTAGATTAGAACGACCGAAAAAGGTAGCTCTGCCTCCCGATACGGAGACTTTACGAGGAAATTAATGGGTGAGATGTCGACCTTAGAGTTTTTCCATACGGGCATACATACACGGGCTCGACTTTCCATTCTCACTTCGCTGTCAACGAGATCGCTGTGAAACCGCGCGTTTACCGTGCGTTCCCAGCATTTCCCATATTCCTCGCGTGGCCACGATACAAATCTAAAAAGGCGGCATTCTTCTCGTGTCCTGGCAAGCAACGGCGCGATGGCGGGAATACGAGATCGAGACAAAATCTAGGTCATAATTGCTTAGGACCGTCGCGACGTCATGAATTAAGATTTTTGCGTAAAGAGCCCGCATAGTTATACCTTGGCACACGGCCACCGGTAGATTATCGGCCGGCAGATCGGCTAATATCCATACAATGTCACGCACTCCCATACACGGGTCAGTATTAACATCGTTTTCCCTCCGAAATGTACAATATCCACCCAGACGACGACGACGACAAGCAACTTCGCCTAATGTCCGATTACAAAACCTGGCCGATTCGAAATCGTCGCATAGACGCGCCGTTTTCGCGTTCTAGAGATCTCACTCTCTCTCTCTCTCTATCTCTCCGAGAGAGCCGACGACCTCGACGAGACGGCCCGCGGTATCTCGTTAATCTTATTAGCAATTGAAACAAGCCCCCCGCGCGCGCTAACGCATTTCGACGTGCTCATTTCTTCTTTTTTTTTCTGTTTGTATACCAACAATATTTTCAGTTTCCAGCTATCCCGCGCGAAAACGCAACCGCCAGAGACCGGCGCTCGAGCCCGCGGCTCGATTTACATTTAATAATCGTTTGACCGCGCCAACATGGCGGAACTAAGCAACTAATTACTCGGCCTAAGCTGTTGTAACGCTCGTGTTAACGCCGCAATCCGATTAACTTCCTGACTAATTACTTCGTTTTCGTCGGATACCGAACCGCGATGCCGATTCGGCCATCGTTGAAAACGACGTCACTTCAGGGTTGAACGCTTCCCTGAGGCTGGTTGACTCGCAATAATGACTCCGTAAATTAATTACTGAGAAACCTGTTACAGATAGTTGAGCAGCTTTCGTGCTATTTTTTAACAAGGAGCTTTGAATTCTCGAGCAAACATTTTAGGCCCACGTGTTTCTTTCGCAGTGTGTTGATATTGTTAAATAACACGATCGTTGACGTTCTGTTGTATGTATAGAAAAAAAAGTTACTAAAGATGTCGAGATCTATAAGATTAAATTTAATCAAAATCTGGAGAAACGCGACCACTTCTACTTCAGTATTCAACGTCTGTTTAAAATTTCATTGCTTGCCGTAAAAAATTCTATAAAATCTCTAATAATCTCCATAATGGTCTGGTAAGAATTGTACTGACCATGTTCACACACAGACAATTAGACTCTCTAAGAGGCAAGAGATAAGCGAGTCCTCATCAGATGAATTACAACAAGCTTCCAACTTCAATTCTGATCTGGAGCTTCTTCGAGACCAACCTCGCGTCGAATCGCATTATCTCTAATTAATCCGCACAACGCAACCGGTTAATCAACAGAACGATCTCCGTCCGACTATCGTTTAAAATCAAAAAGAGCAAGGTACGTGTTCCACTATACAAACAAAAAAAAAGAAAGAAACATTCGAGATCTCGGGATCCGCGTGTCTCGAAAATCCGGGGCTCGCGCGATCGCTATAAATTTAATTAGATTCTCGACAAAGGAGGCGAAATATTAGATCCCGCGGGGTAGATTAGAGCACGTTGCTCGGAACACGTAGTATTTCACGGAAGGAAAGAAAAGAACAACGAGCTGCGGGGGTGGAGAGACGGGGTCGACGAATCGGAAAAAAGCGAATAATCGCGGCGAAGGTTTTCGTGCGAGCCTACCCAACATTCCTACCATCGGCTACGAATGTTGCGGGCTCGTACGAAAAAAAGGGTAGCAGATACGGACGGGACAATCTGATTAGCGCAATCTAATTAACGCTGCTTTTAATGGCGTTCATTAGCACATGCGTCCCCACCTCGCCCCCCTCGGCTCGTCCACCTACGGTCTCTAAGCCTCGATCTCCTCCCCATGTGTCCCCCCACCCCTACCCATGCCCCCTGCGGACCCCCTTTTCTGCCACATTGACACTACACCCTCTCCTCTTCCGCCATCTTTAAGTTTCCGCCTTTCCGTGCCAGAAAATTCCCCATGATTTCATCCCAATTATTCAAAACTCTGTACCCGACATTTTGTTACAATTTACCTGAACGAATGAAAAAAAAGAGTCATTACTAAACATTACACGCGCATTCCACTTGCATATTAAATATGCCTAGAAAAAGTCAAATATCATCCACATAAAATCTTTTTCTCGACCTCACAATTCCCAGTGGAATTAAAAACGAACTCACCCCCTATGGAAAAATAATTCGTGCCGCTTTCCCCAGCATTCTATGCGAGTCCAGCGGCACGATTAAATTGCTGCTGAAAAAGAATTCCTATAGCAGAATCGACGCGTGTCGCTCGTAATTTTAACCGGACGAAAATGAAAGGTCAGACGTCGGTGTTAGGGTGTGGATTGCCTTTGAAAATCGAAGGGGGTGTCGCGTGACTATCGATGGGGATAGGCCTGTGCCCCCGCGCGCGTTTTTCTTCGATTACACGGCTATTCGATAAATAGTGGTTTACCGGGCCGGCTGCATAAATCGACGACCGAATGGCGCTCTGGTTCGCGAATCCATATTCATCGCGCCCAAGTGCATAAAATTACGATATAGACAGAGCACACCGGTCCCGCGGCGCGTATGTACGCACCGTGTTGCGGTGCCGGCTTACGTTCACGTGTCAACGTGGACGGACTGAATTATGGGCTCCTCGATAAATCTGATAGCGATTAATACCTGCGCGAAGTGAACCGAAGGAGAAACCGAAATACACAGTCCCTGGAAAAAGACGATCTTGATCCCTTCGCCGCATCTCGCGGCAATTTAATACAATTTTCTATGAAAAGTAAGATAATTAAAAAATATATAAAAAAAGCTTTTTAAAAATTCAAAAGGAGAAAATAATTTTTTTAGACATTGGCGACTATAAATAGAAGCGTGGAGCGGTAAACTATATTGACGTAATCTTTGTGGGCGCTCCACGCTTCGATTACAAGATTTGACGCATACAACAACAACAACTC
Organism: Lasioglossum baleicum; assembly: GCF_051020765.1. Classification (NCBI taxonomy): domain Eukaryota; kingdom Metazoa; phylum Arthropoda; class Insecta; order Hymenoptera; family Halictidae; genus Lasioglossum; species Lasioglossum baleicum. The sequence goes on along the minus strand of NC_134940.1, from coordinate 9,556,500 downwards.
GGCAAGCTAATATAAACGTGGTGATAACAAGGCTGATTTTATTTAGACTTTATGCGGTTCCTATTGTAATAAGTGCTCTACTAAAAATATCTATACAACCATTTCTTACGAAATCTTTTTTATAATTTCAATAATTGTAAAATAAAAAATCTGGGACCGGTCACTGTGACCGGTGGTGGTAGGTTTAGTGTTAAAGGTAGTACCCAGTATTGTGTAACAGACTGTACACGGAAACGCGCACACTCGTATTTTAATTCGTCGCGTTTCGAAATTGCCGCTTCTCCGCACGAACAAAATCGATCGAGTTTCGATGTTAATGAATATAGGCTCTCTACCGACTATTTGAAATTATTCCAGCGCGGGAAACTGTCTGATCTACGAGGACTGTTTTAGATAATGCGTTCAAGTCTAGTCGGACTGTAATGAGTGCATGAGTGCCGCATAAATGGCCCCTTGTTTGGCCGATGCTAATGGTGTGGGAAGTATAATCGTTTGTGCAATCGTTTCGGTCACGATCGCTGATTTCAGAGTTTTAATGAAAGATATGCTTATCGCTCTGCATTTCATGCCGTTTTTCCCTCGTTCTTTCAGTATCGCGTTTCCTTGGTTTGGATTTCGCGAACTGTCGCTCCTTTCCTTGTATTTATTCCAACGTTCTCCATTTTCTTGTTATAATTCGACACCTGTATTCATTTCAATATTTATGATTCTAGTAGAAATTCTAGTACCAATTTATTGAACAACTTTATATCAATCTGGAAATTTTTATTATTCTTCTGTAATATTTCGACAAACGCACGGACGCACGATTAGTTGTTTATTAAAGTTTATTAAAGGAGTCACGTAGGCCGTTCGTCAAACATTTTCGGGGCCGGTTGGACCAATTTAAAGAATCATTTTCTATAAGTGCTATCAGGGTATCGCAAGCTCGTTCGAAGTAAAACAAGATAGCGAATCGGGCCGAAAGGGAAAGGGCTCCTCGCAGCATTGTCGGATGAGGTTTGGAAAAAAAATTCCGCGAAAAGTTTTTACGTCCGATCGCGCATCTACGGAATGCCGAGTCGATAAAGGCAGCGATTGCAACATTATCGTCGCGTACATTACAAAATTATTTACGATCAATAATTCCTTATCTTGTACTGCGGCGGCCATTAACGGGGCCCACTTACGACTTTACTGGCTGGCGCGGCGTATTACGGACTGCTCCCAAGTATAATAAGTGTTTCTGTAGGTACGAATACACGCGCAAGACATTCGGAGATCAGACCCGAGTGAGAGACAGAGAGAAACCGGCAAAAATGACAATCACCTGAAAAATCGCCAGCAGATCGAGCTCGATCGTTAAACGGAATTACCCCGCGTCCTCGAGACGTTCCGCGTACGTACGATCAATCTGTCTCGGAAGAAACTGCCGCAGATTCGAGTAGATTAAGCCGGCGATTATTTGCTCCTCTTTCTGTCGCTTTTATTAAATCGGAACGGCTGCTCGCCGAGGTTCATAACGCCGCAAACGGTTCCGGTTAAAGAAACCTACAGGACGTTCAACAAACCGCGCAACGAATTCTAGAATCTGCTACTTGAAAATATAACATCATTGCAAATTCCTTTTTTAACACACACGCTATAGAATATAAAATAAAATTATGTAACTGGAGTGTGTAGCAAGAGGAAATAATTGAAAGAGGGACGTTGTTTTCGAGGCTCGTCGCTTATGGTCGAAGGCGATTAGGCCGATCGAAGGCTGAAGAGTTACAGGTCTCTAACAGCGACTTTCGTTTTAGAACCGATTGCTAAAGACCAATCGGCACTGACTCACAAATTATTTATCGTTGACATAAACTAGCACTTATTCGTCGTCAATAATGAAACGAGTTCCACGCAGCGATATCATACACCAGAGGAGAGGATTTCAATCTGTCATAAAACTCAACTTTCCCCATCGGAATTCCTGAAAAGTATTGGAACGATCGGCCCATCTGCCCTTTAGGATTCTTTACGACGTTACACTTGTGATAATAAAACTGTTTACTTTGAACCGCCGACTGTGTCTTCGAAAGAAAATCTCAGACTGTTTGTCTATACCGGAGACACACTATTCTTGAATCGATGCCAACAAAAACTTAGAAGTACTTATAAAATTAATCTACAGCGAGTGTATACGGTATTCGTACGCCCTTTAAAACATACGTAACAACATTTTTATAATCGTACCAAACGACCTGATTTTGTATAGTCAATTAGAAGCATTGGTTTACGAAATGATATGCAAAAAAAATTTTCCAAAAATTATAATTTACAAGGATACATGCAAAAAAAAGAGGCATTTTTTAAAACTTTTTAATTTGGGCCTTTAAAGAAAATTTAAAATATATGTTTTGTAGATAAAATGTTTTAAAAAATGCCTTTGCTATTTTTGCATGTAACCTTGTAAATTATCATTTTTGGAACATCTTTTTTGCATATCATTTCGTAAAGCAATGCTTCTAATTGATTATACAAAATCAGGTCGTTCGGTACAATTGTAAAAAAAGTTATTCTATTTTAAAGGGCGTACGAATACTTTTTACACACACTGTATAATGTTCCTACTTTTTAAATGCTATATATATATTATACATTGTGTTTCTGAACATCACTCACACATCTTTCTATATTCTATAAAAATATTTGAAATTTATTTCCGACTGTTTCTGATGAAGAAGAGTTGTGCAACAGTTCCGAATAATTTTTTGGAGGATCGATGGCCGGCAGTTCCGAGGTCGAAAATTTTCGGATCGCTCCGGAAAGAACGTCATGACACTATCGAGACTGGAAGCCAGAAAATGGAGGCTCGGTGTGCGCGAGTCGTGTGCCACATAGAATGCCGCGTTATTGGCAAGAAGCATGCGATACCCGCAAAACATGCATAAATGCATAGCCGTCTCCCAGATGCGCGGGGATACCGACGAAGATCCCCCGGTCCGACAAGACCAGCCACCCCTTTTTGCTCCCTTTGCGCAATCCCTAGTCCATCCCGCACCCTTCTCCCACCCCCGAACCAACCGGTATTCCTAGGCGGTCTTGCTCTGCCACCCCCGCAGCCAAACCGATTGCTTCGCTCGCGGGAGAAAAGCTGTCTTTTCCAATATTCCTGGTCATCCTGCTGCTGCCAGTCCCTCAACCACGTCTTGCGACGTGTCAATATCGATCGAAGAGGGCCAGCAAAATTATTGCCCTCCGAGCTACTCGAATTTGCCATTTTTCTAACACACACTTTAAGCAGCGTCTTAAGACCTCTAAAAATCAATGTATACTATTTCATCAATTTTCTCTACATCTTCTGATTCAATTTCAGCTTCTGATCAATTCATTCTAATTCAAGTATATTGAATGAAACATCGTCTTAAGGCTTCTAAAAAATCAATGTATACTATTTCATGAAAAAAGGGTCTTCGCGAATTGTTTTGTTGATTATTGGTACCCGGAAAACATTTCGATTTTAAGAAGATTTCAAGCGAGGATTCGGAAATGATCGAGCGTCGCTCGTCATTCGGCAAATTCTACTGCTTGCACCGAACAAGCTTATCTGCACAGTATAGGCAGCATACTCAAGAGCAACAGCAACGATTCTACGCTCCGAATGCACACCACGTAGAAGGTTCACCGCAAACGCGATCAGAAACAACCGACAGTAACGCTAATCGTCGATTCCTCGCGGGTATCTGCTAAGCAATTCGCGCAACAATTATCCTTGCCGGCAAGGACCAATGAAATCCGTGTGGAATATCGTTAGATCATCCCCGCCGCCGCCGCTCCCGTGATTTGTAGTGATAATAAACATGAATTGTTCTGATAATCGTTCGATAAAATTGACACTGTTCTCGTTAATATATTAGATACACCGATAAATAATCCGGTCCCGGTTATATTAATCCTCGTTTTCGGATTTAGATTACCCAGAAATTCACTCAAAAATCTAGTTACCCTTTGATTTATAAAAATGGCGTTTAGCAGAGGAAAAATAGTGGGCCATTAAAATTAATTTTCAGAAGGTGCATCCAAAATATTGAATAAACCTTCCAGTTAACTATGTTAATAAATTCAATCGTCAAAATTAAATATAGTATACATTCTACCTCGTAACAAAATTAAAATAAAGAAAAGTCTTCCTACAGATCGGGAACAATTGTCCCAAAATCTTCAGCAACCAAGATAATAATCGTTAAAAGTGATTGACCCTTCAACGAACCTAATCTTAAGACACTTTCTCCATGTGAGATACCGTAACAGAGTGAAAAATCGTTCATCTACCTGCAGACTGTTATCAGAGAACGCAGTTAAACGAAACGGACGAGTTAACTCGTCGTTTCCAGTTAACAGTCACGCATAATCCTATCGGCGAAGGATTAATCGCTGTCTCTCCTCGAACCGACAGTGAACCGTTAGCTTCGAGCAGCAGGAAATCATTGTGCAGAATCCTTGAAGAACCCCGACATCGCGAAGGAGAGAACACCAAACCAGAAGGAGATGGAGAAAGACGAAGGCAATTAGCACACGCTTGCTATGCGAGCCGCGAACAGGTGGCTCGCGATCGCGAAATTCCTGACGCTTAGGCGCCTCCCTTGATTGGCAGTTGATGCTCCTACGGCTCGAGTTTTCTCAAGGCGGTGAGCATCAAACGATCCTCTGTAACGACCGCCACGTGAAGACACTGCCTAACATCGAAAGCTTTCGGTTGTGCCTGGCACTTTCCCACGCGCGAACCGCATTGCATTGCGGGGACAAGATCGATTCGTCGAATCGAATCGCCGATTCTTCAAATGCCTCTACCCTGGCGCCAGCGCTTTAATTATGGCGATTCTTCGTACGCAATTCGATTCTTTGAGCAATCTCTGCGAAACACGTGTCGTAGAGTTGCAATAATCATTTAAACGCAAAAACGATGGCCGATAATTATCATTCAACTAAAAAGGTCTTTCACTATTAAATAAAAGAGCGAATGGTTCGAAAAGAAGCACGTTTTAAAATCTAAATTTCTTAACTATCATGTATGTTCAATTTGCCGTTCTAATTTGTTATAGGTAGTGTTCGACGGTAATGATCCAATCCAATTATAATTCAACAGAAGAGGGTTTAAGGGGCCATACTCAATAAATTCCAGAGGGTGGTTACACCTCAATTTGATAGTCTCGAGAAGAGACGCTCTCAGAATTGATGTTACAAATTTTTAATGAATTCCGCCGGTCCATACTTGAGCGTTCGTAATTATGATGCTGCACATACATTCGCAGCAATTAGCCGGGGCGAGTTCAGGCTGTCGCTAATGAAACGTCGTTATAGTTGTCACGGGGACTGTGCGAAGACTAACAAGAGCCGCGCACGCTGGAAATGTTTATCTTGTCACAAATCGATTGGAGCGGTTCTCCGCGCGGCTTAATTAAATTTACCTCTTATCTCCGATCGAGACTATACTCCCGCTGCCGGTGTACGCAGCGTTGCGTACGTCTCGCGTAATATCGTTGGGCGAACACCCGCGACGTTCCTACCCGCGGCTCGTCAGACCTCATTAATTGAGAAATTAATCCTCGATAATTGTCCTTTTTGCGCCAACCCTTCCAATCGTTCTCGCTGTCCTCGGCTTGTTCCTCGTTCGCCCCTTATCCTCCGCGGATCTTCCTGCATATTTTTAAGTTTCTCGTCGGTGCTTCTTAACGCCTTCACTCGAGTACAAGCTCTGAGAGTCCTATCAGCAAATTGCAATTTTTCTGCACTTTGTAATATTATTTTTTACTTTTCTTATTTACAAATTCTGTAATTATTGCTCTCCACTTATTTCAGCGTTGTCCTATATTCGCCTTTCCGAATTTCAGCTCTTACTCTATTCTAATAAAATGCTTCTCTATTTCATCCCTGACTCGCTTTCACTAAAAATATTCTCGCTATTTCGTCCATTAGCTTTTTTCTAATAAAAATGCTTTTTGTATCTCCCATCCCTTACCCTTTTCCAATAAAAATAATTTTCTCTATTTCATCCGTCATTCTCTCCCCATGAATACCTTTTGTATTTTAGCCCTGACGCTGTTTTGACAAAGTATTTTCTTTATTTCATCCCTCAGTCTTTCCTAATGAAAATAATTCTTCTATTTCATCCCTCACCATCTTTCAACAAAAATGTTTTCTCTATTTCTTCCCTTGTCTTTTCTGATAAACATGCTTTTTCTATTTCATCCCTTGCTCGTTTCCAATAAAATATTGTCTCTAGTACACAATAGTTGTGAACAAGTGTAAAATCATTGCAATATTCTTGAAATTGAAAAATCAGCGAGGAAGCATGAAGACAATCGAGGAGCTTCGATACAAGCTATGAGTAAGGCCAGCGCAATGCGGTCCGACAGGAACGAGAGGAAGAAGGATTCCGTCGGTTCGGTTGATACTCGTTTTTCGCGCTTATCTTTCCCGCCGGCTCGAGTGCTATCGCGAGGTATCTGTCTTGCCATTCGATCACCGGCGAATACTTTCTCGCGAGCTCGCAATTTTCACGACGATTACGCGGCTCTCAGGCTCGGTGTATGTACCCGATTCGCAGAAACGAGGCTTCCCTTCGTCATTGTCAGATATAATAGAGGATTATTTCTCGATATTATTAATGGCGGAGCGGGCGACCAGCGGCCTCTGTTCGCGGCTAGATAGGCGTACAAGGCGTCGTGTATCGATATCACAGGCCGATAACTATTGCGACGAATGAGGGAGTACAGACACGGCTCGTCCATTACACCACTTAAGAAAGTCGCCGGATCGACGGGCTCGTGAAACAACTCATGGCGAACCATGAACGCGTTGACTCATCGTGTCATGTCGCTGCCGGATGCTACATGGAAAACCGGTATCCGCTTCGTTCTTTCTGCCGTTCCGATGTTTCGTGGAAATCCACCATTTCTGTCGATGTTCGTTCATTTCTCTTCCCCCACGACCACTTTATCGTAATCATCAATTAGCTGAAGCTAACGCATTGGTATTTCTACATACATTTAATCTGTGCGCTGCTTTTAATTGCACTTATCCATATTTCTCAAAAATACATAAAATCCACAGCCCAGTAATCATTAATATGCGCAAGTAATTCTGATTTTGTACGAAATCATGGCGGCCCCGGAGGATAAAAAAAAATCGCTCGCTCGATCATAGCAAGTCGAAGGGGATCGTTCCAGTAATAACAGCGGGGTTCTCTCGATCCTTTATTCCCCGGCGGCGCGCAGACCTACGCCAAACATTTGTACCGTCATTTGTGGTTAATGGCCGCTACTTTCGTCGGGTCAGGTGACGTCATTAATCATCGCGATCGTCGGCGTCATCGCGAGAAGGCGGACAGCTCGTATAAGGTGTTTCAAGTTAAGGAGTGCCTGTGGATCGCGTCCCGTACACGCGTCCGTTTGTGCGCGACCGGCCAGATATCGATCTCGATAATTGAATCGAGCGATCGGGGTGCCCCGCAGTGCACGATACGTCCCTGCACCCTCCTCACCTTCCCGTTTTTAATCGCGAACCCTGTGAGAACGCTGGAACGCCTTGCGATCGTGATCGAACTCATCCATTTCTACCCTTGTTAAGGTTCGAGTGAAAAACTTAGTTCGTGAAATTCTGCAAAAATCCTTCAAAGGATTTTATAACATTCTCCAAGCTTTTGATCTCTACAGCATTTTGTATAATTTGTACGTTTACCTGTCGAACAGCAATTGTAAAAAGCACCCCCAGAGACCCAAGAAATAACACGGTGGCGAGCCGTAAAACAATTGGCGCGATTTTGGTTCCGCGACTTCCGATACAGGCGATAAACTACAGAAGAAAGGGGGTGCACAGTGGGCATTGGGGTTGCCCACCCTGTTCTGATATTTACGGGCTACAGCCTGCCGTTCTCGCCACCCTTATCGGCCTCCGCTGGAATAGCTGTAGGTGCATCGTACACAACTGCACCCTTGCTGAACGGCCATCCGACTCGCCAGCATTCCTCTACATCCGCAGGACACGCTGATGCTTCTTGGACCTACGTGGAGGCTATCCCTCTTGGCAGACGATAAAAATGCATTCCTTATTCTACAAACTCGATATACATAGCCACTTATAATTAAACAGTAAATCATGTGGCTGCGCAGTTGTCGTAGATACTCTGTGTCCTAAATGTAAGGAGACAACAATAGAACAAGAATACAAAAAGGGATGAACATTTTTGTAAATTGTAGAGAAGCGATTCAATGCAGCAGAGTATATTAATAAAACGCGCGAACCGCGCGAGGAAGTTATAGAATGGGATAGATAATATACTAGGAACAATCGAAAGCAAAAGCCGGGGCCGGGCAAAGAGCGCGAGGATGAAAAAGAAAACAATTTTATTAGGACATTTACATCGCTCACGGCTAGACAGTTTGTACCAGACGGGGATAAAAATAAAAGAAGACCGAGCAGCAGTAGCATTGGTAGCGTTCGCCGTTTAATTGGGGAAAGGCGACGCTCCACCGGTCCCCGTTATCGCGTTATCAGTCCGCCCGGGGAAAAAAGCCTTCAATGTCTACGTCCGAACAATTCTTCTTCATATCGGGAACGTGTGGCCGGACGCGGGCCCCGTGCACGTACACGTTGCATACAAATGTGTCTATGTGCGCTCGCGCGCGATAGAAAGAGAGAAGAGAGAGAGAGAGAGGGAGAGAGCAACCCCCGCCTCGGCCATCGTCAATCCGATAAATTCGCCCTTTCTCCGCGACCGCCCTCGCAGTCGTTATCGTAGCGGCAATGCTTTTCCAGACACCGGAGAAATAGTTCTCCAGATAGTGGAGGAAAGTGCGCTTTTTTCTGCGGGCGCGCTGATATCGCCGACGATTCCGTATCGACCGAATGATTTCTGGCTCGAAACAAACGATGCTTTCGGGTGTAAATGAACGCACGATAACTTTCGCTATTTATCAAGACCCTCCTGCGCAAACCCACCACCAACTTCACCCCCCAACCCTCGAGAACCATCACGACCCGTTTGCTTGAGGATCCTGCTCATTGACGAGATTATCGCGTCACCGGATCCAGTCTGACTTTTGGATCCATCATGGAAAACCAAATTCGATTTTAAACATCATTTTCTTGTTGCCTCGATCCCTTCTTTCGTCTACTTCATCGACGATCTAACTATACTTTAAACAGCACTTTCCAACCCCCTCCGCTTCAAATCCCACAAACCGCATCAAATCGTAGGATCAGATTCCCAGTAAAAATTCCAGCGACTTATCAGTAGTAAAAAATTAGTTGTGAACCCCGAGCCTTTCCGGGGAGTTAATCACCAAGCCCTTCGCTCGACCCGCAGCAGATTAGGCGGGCCGGTAGCGGCGCGACGCCGAGGCGGGAAGCTTGAAATTTCAATTCTCCGGGCTCGATTAACATAATTTTCCCGTTAATGTCGAGTCAGGTTTTCCTTGTCGCGTGTGGCTCAATGCAGGTGCATCGTGTAGCGTCGCGGCGGCGATAAGAGGCGGCGGCGCTCGGTACGGTAACATTTAACAAAACGGTAAAAAGTGGTCGGCGGAACAACGATGCTCGCAGGAAACGCAGCCGACGGTGGCGGGGAGAAGAGAAAGGCCGTTTTGATTCGCAAATGAATATCGCGAAGGTAGCCACCGCCGGCGAACAAGGCAGCAGAGAAAACAGAGAAAGAGAGGAGGAGAGAAAGAGAGTGAAACAGAGGAGGACATCATCTCGAGAGAGAGCAGATAGAGGGAAGAGACCTGCTTCCGATCCCTTGGCGTTTTTCAATCGGCCTCGCTCAGCCGCTTTTATCCGAGCTATAGGCGCAAAAGTAGGAAGCTTGCCTGTCGTCCCTATTGTCCCGGCGAAACACCACCCCCCTGTTTCCCTCGATATACGCTCGCAAACCCTCCCACTCACCCCGTTCGACAGACGACAGACCGTTTTATCGGGGACGTTTCGCGTGGTCAGCGCGCGAACAAGCCTAACTAGGATGACGCCTCGGACGATCATGCTTGGAGACACGTTCTGTGCAATTCGGTTTAGCGATTGCTTAATAGAGCAAGGAAATGCAACCGAGCCGAAGGGGATGTTCGAGAGCGATGGGGTTGCTTGATCGATTGCCGGCAACCATTAAGTCCTGACATTCCGCTTGCTCCCCTGCTGCTGTCGGTGGTAGCGAGACGCTTCGGTGGACATAGCCAGTGACGCTGCCAGGGGTGGCAGCGGTTTTGAGATTCGGGAAGGGGTGGCTATGCTCGCGGCTTTTCTCGTGGGAAAAATTAAGAGTTCGTAAGGGGGCACATATATCATCACATAAGTTAAAACATTTTTTTTGTTCAGCGATTGTTGTACAAAATGAAAATATCTGTTTACGGGATGTTTAGCAACACTTTGACTTTAGTTTCATATTTTATCATTTAAAATTGAAAAATGACGAAGTTGTACAATATTGTCCATCATCCTGTTTGTTATTGGAATACACAAGGCAAACAATTTTGATGTTAGACAATATTGTGTTAAAAAATATATCTGAATACGGACCAACGAACTGTTTATTACTGAGTCTCGTGCTCGAGGGTTGAAACCACCCCCGTGAAAGCGGAGAGCCCACGGAGGAACCCTCGAATTTTTTCCTCGGCAGCCTCGCCGGTCAGATTGCGCAATCTTTTCGATGTATAATTGGATGAAACTGTCGCAAAATAAATTTTATCTCATTTACGGACGCGCGTGCATATCCTCGTGCCAGGGGTACGAGTTGCATCTCCCGTACGGCAACGAACGACAGTGTACGTGTGTGTGCGACACGACGTACGTGTAAACAGTGCATCCACCAATGCCGAGGAAGAAAGTTGGAATATGCAGGTGCCGGACAAAAACTAAAACAGCAGAGTGGCGTGATAAGGTGCGCGCCGCGCAAACCACCCCCGTTCCTCGCTCTCCTGGATCCAACCCCTATCAAACTCTATCCCGTACAACAACCCCCTAGGCCGAGCGTCCAGGGTCGGCCATTGCGAAATTCAGCCGGAAATTTTCATCGATGCGACCGTCTTGAAATTTGCATTATATTAACATACATACAATTACAGGTCGCGCCGCGCATAATTATGCGCTGATGAATACCGGCTGGATAAAGTCGTGCGTCCCGGGATGTTTTGAGACTGTGACGTTCTCCGCTGTCGTAAAAACGAGTTTCTACTAAAATTTTTACCGAATCTGTCCTGTTTGTTAGACGATTCTTGTTAATCTTTATCTAGTTCTTTTTTAACCCCTAATAAGCGTCCATATACAGGGTGTCTCAGCTGAAGGAGGCCACCTAAATATCTCCTTTATTTTTAATGGCACAAAAAGAATATTTATGGCATAATTTAAATGGTATCGAACGAGGAATATTATAGAAGAACAATTTCTTTCGTCCAGTTATATTTTCATAGTTTTTTCAAGGTCATCGTTATTTTTTTGTCGGGAAAACTTATTTTTTTTATTCTATTTTTTGTAGCGGCTGAAAAAATACATTTGAATATGCTTAAGTCATTAACGAGATGGAATAAAAAATGAAGTTTTCCCGATAAAAAAATAACGATGACCTTAAAAAAACTATGAAAAAATAACCGGACGAAAGAAATTGTTCTTCTATGATATTCCTTCTTCGATACGATTTAAGTTATGCCATAAATATTCCTTTTGCGCCATTAAAAATAAAGGAGATATTTAGGTGGCCTCCTTCAGCTGAGACACCCTGTATATCATTTCTTCCAGAAATAAGTAAGGTTGTGTCACGATTTATCATTATTAGGGTTTAATGTTTAAATTGGCTAGAATTTCTTACCGTTTCAGTTGAAACGTAGGCGGGCCAGACGAAATAGAGAAAGGGCAACAGGACGCAAGTTGCGTCCCTGACTTCGTTACCGTATAATCACGTCCGGATAGCGCAACTTTTTTCAAACTGGAGCAGTGCTACTTTTGAGGCTTTCATCTGATTAGCCCTCTCTCCATCGCATCGCGGCGAATGCAGAGAAGCACCCTCCTATGATAACGTTCTATCCCCTTCTCTTTTCAGGTCCCTCCTTCGTCTCCACCCCTACCGCAGTACCCTTTTTGGCATGGAACCAGTTAACGTTGGCAATTAGATGCTACAATTCCGAACAGGTAAAAATAAATCGTGCCTATTGGCACGTGGAATCGAGAAACACTGGAGCGATGGAATACCATCTAGAACGACAAAGAACATCGATAGTAATCCGCAATCATCTCCTAATGATCCCAGCGCATGCTCGTCTCGATTTCCATATGAAAAGCACGCGGGGACCGTTCTAATTTCGCCTGGGTTCCGATCGGATCTTCCGATCGCGATCTAGCCGGATCGTCCACGGATTCCGCTGTTGAATAATAGTCGAGCGGAACGATGTAAATTCCCGGGGTCGCGATGAATCATCGAAACGAGCGATGACGTGTATCGCTTTGGTCCGGCTGGCAGTCGGTGCCGATTCCGACGTCAAACACGTCGATGTTCGAGAGCGTGACGCGTTTTACGGCCGACAAACTGTCCTCCGCCGCGTAAATGGCGGCCCCATCGATCCCGAGCCACGGTTTCGTCGATTTCGCCGAATCTCCTCGACGAGGAACGACCCGCTCTCAGATCATTTATCTGGCGGGCAAGAAGGCGCGGAGCATTATCATCGACACGATACATCATCCGCGCGCAGGCAAACTTTTGCCAATCTCCTTCCTCTCTCTCGCTCTCTCTCTCTCTCTCTTTCTGGAGTAAGAGAACGACACCGTTGCCAAAAGGGAAGAAGTGAGAGAGAGAGAGGCAAAGGACGATCCGTAGTCGTCCTGCATGAAAGCGGGGCGCGACTACGTGCTCTGTGTCTCTGATTTCATAATTTCCGTAGGCGGGACGTGAGGCCGGCGCGGATCCGAGCTCTGGAGCACACCGGAATTTAATGCGGAGCATCGACGAGCTGCTGCTTCTGCTTCTGCCTTCCACTGAACGGGCTGGAACAGCTTGGATAAACGAGAACGCTCTCGGCTCAAGGAGATGGATGAACTTTCGACCGTTTCGGGAGAGCTGCCTCCTCGCTCCCACAGGATGCGCCAACAAATAAGCTCGGTCGTGCCATCCTTTTTATCCTGCCGCCGTGCTGCGGGGTTTTTGACGGACTGGAAGAGCTTTCGCCGGGGTCTACGGGGTGGTTCACAACTGGGGTGCTGAATTGGAGACGTTGCCCAAGCGAAGTTCTCTTGCTCGAACATTATAAGTGACATAGCAAAATAATTCAGATGAAAGTTGTAGAAGACTTCAACACTAAAAAATATTTTTTAAATCGGCATTCGACAGAATTTCTGGTATAAGTACTCTGTGCGACGATTTATCTGGCAACGATCGCCGCAACGATCATTCAACAACGCGATCTGTATCATTAATCACTGGAACCATCCTCGAATATCCAAGCGAAACGAGACCACCAGAAGCAGAGAGTGCTCGGGGGGTAGGTCCGGACGTGGAAGCGAATCAAGCGAACCAATCGCGGCGGGCGGCGTATAAAGGAGCGGCGCTAAGCGAAATTAATAAGAACATTCATAAGGAGCGCAATTCCATTGCGGATATAAGTTCCCCCGGCCCCTGAAGAGGGGAGGCAGGATAGGGAAATGCTCGAACCATGGAAACCGTAGTCGGCCATAGAGTCCGCCGCCGGATAAGAGGGTTCGGGGGTGCGACGTGGAGAGAGAGAGGACGGTCGGCCGCTTTTAGAGGCGCTTAAGTAATATAAATGCGAGTTAAGAGACGCAGCTCGACGAGCATAGGTAACGGATGACCGCTGTATCTCATTGTTTTCATTTCCTTCGGCGTGCCGGCTAGCTGTAAGACGCGGAAATGAAGTGCGCCGGCTTGCCATCTGGAAGGGAACAGGCGGCAACGGGGATGGTCGAGGGGGCGGACACCGTTCATCCCCCTTTGCATCCTGCATGACAACGAACCTGGTATCCTGCCTCTTCATCTCTTCCTCTCCCTCGCCTCTATCCCCTTTCCCCACACCCCTTCATCGCCCGCTCTCTCTCTCTCTCTCTCTCTCTCTCTTTGCTTCAGTTTTCGTGGACGGGTGCGTGCACGCGACTACTCCGCTCTGCTCTGCTCCGGTCGTTTCTGCTCGCCTCTACTCGCCTCTGCTCAGGGTGTTTATAACGCGGATATAACCACGCACGCGTGCCTCCTCGTGCCTCACACCCGTTCCGCTCCAGAGTAAATGGCTTCCACGAGGAGCCAACGTTGTTTTTAAAGAGGAAAACCTTCCGCGCAGAAAAGACTGCCGCGGATTCCGCTCGCCGCCTCGGCCCGAGGCAGCTCCAGATAAACGGGAAATGGCCACGCGGTTTCTCCCTTTCACACCACCCCGCCTACGCTAACTACTTCCTTAATCCGGCTCGTCCGCCTTTCAGCCGAGTGTCCTGCACGCCCCGCCGGAGGAATTACGGAGTGTTGACTCCGGGAATTCTATTTCGGTGATTTTTGGATACTTTTATATACAGGGTGTGGTCGGACGGGTGGTACAACCCAGCAGGGGGTGATACTACATGTAAAAATAATTCGAAAAAAAAAACTTTTTGAAAAAAAATTAAACCGACTTCGAAAAAACGCACTAAAAAGTATAAAATAATTTCCATTTAATATATGTGAATATACACATGAACTTAAATGCAATACAATCTTTTCGAAGGCGGCGCAAAATTGAAAATTTTCGACACTGGAAATTACGAAAATCCTTAAATTGTTCTAAATACTAATATATTTATATTTAAATAATAATATATTTGTGCGCCGCCTCCGAAAAGATTGTAATGTATTTAAGTTCGTGTGTATTCACATATATTAAATGGAAATTATTTTATACTTTTTAAGGCGTTTTTTCGAAGTCGGTTTAATTTTTTTTTTAAGTTTTTTTTTTATTTCACACTTTTTTTATCTCTGTTATTATCTCTGTCAGCCGTCACATTCCAAATCGTAATTCATAAATATTTGAAAGCGGCAATCGATAGCGGTAACAACGTCGCGTCGTTACTGTTCCTAATGTCTAACATTCAGCGGAGTTCACTACGGTATCACCACCCTACATTTTCGCAAATAAAATCGTAATTAATAAAGAAATGTAAAATTTTTTTGCACGCGGGACCATCCCGGGAACATACTCTACAAGATGCAAAAGGTTTCGTTCCGATTGGTCCATCCATCTCGACGTAATCGGTGAACATACATAGAAAAAAAAAGCGAAAAAAAAGGCACATACAGATCGAATTGAGTAACCTTCTCCTTTTTCGAAGTCGGTTAAAAAGGAATAACATTTCTTCGTTTGACGTTTCGTTTTCGAGAAAATCGAGTTTAAGGTTTCGCCAGGTTCGCGTGCTTTAATATATGCGCAAAGTAGAATTGGCTGGTCATGGTCAGACGCGTCAGACGATTCATTTTCAAACTCGATTTTCTCGAAAACGAAGCGTCAAACAAAAAAATGTTATTCC
This sequence comes from Lasioglossum baleicum, assembly GCF_051020765.1. Taxonomy (NCBI): domain Eukaryota; kingdom Metazoa; phylum Arthropoda; class Insecta; order Hymenoptera; family Halictidae; genus Lasioglossum; species Lasioglossum baleicum. Next base: position 9,541,002 of record NC_134940.1, on the reverse strand, counting down.
TCCTCTTCGACTTATTTTTACATCTATTGTGTTGACAAATAAGTTCGTTCGGTTTTTTACATTGGAATAAATTACAAAAACCGAACGAACTTAGTTGGCCAACCCAATAGATTCGTGGAAAATTCCAAGTTTCATTTCCTGTAGCAAAACCGATAATGACGACCAATGAGAAATTGGGGAATCGGTGGTGGAGGATGAGCATAATATTTAAAGGAGAATGACGAACAGAGTCGAGACGGCAGTGACAAACGGGGACCCGTGAAACTGGTCATTGGCCTTCGAGCTTTTCCAACTGACACGTCCCGTCTTATCCTAACTGTCGATCGGGCACGGGTATATAGCAGACACCGAGATCCCCCGGCACGTGACGACGATGCAAACGACTTATTACAGCCGGGCTCGAGGTGATAATATTATAATATTGAGGTCGAGTGTGCGGGTGTGGTGCAGCTTTATTCAGACGTCGATGTTAATTCCCGGCGTCGCAATCGTTTTATACGACCTCATGCTTTCACCTCGTTATCGTGCGTGACGTTACGTCACACATCGTATAACACCGAGCGACCGTCGTAATAAAATATGTGCGGCGATACCGATCTGCGAGGAGTCTTCATAAATTGTTAATCCCCGAATAATCGAACCGACTCGTACTTTGCCAAATCGTAGACCGCTATCGAGAATTGATGATTCTTGTAAAATTGCATATCCCGGAGTGAAATGGTCCCAAGATCATAAATAAACTGAAACGCGTTAGCTAAGTGACAGTAATCGGATCCGAGAGCCGATAGTCTGTCTGTACGGTCGTTTGGGACTATCAAAGAGCTTACAGCGAGCGGTGGTCGCGCTTTTTACGATTATTTTACTGGCTGATAGCTCTTTCTCGCGAGTGCGATGCAAAGTGACCAGGGAAATGCAGAGAATCGAATCAATTTTATGGAAAGATGTCCTCGGTACCATCTTACAACGGTCGTCGTCGCTGTTAACAAAAATTTCTTTTTCGATTTCTCTCTCGTCTTTTTCGTCCGCGTAAGACGCACCCGAACGAAACCGGCACGTTAATTATAAACATGGAAATGATTCATTGTAACCGATGAACGCAGCGACGAAGAAGAAGGCACCACCGGTGCACGTGTGTGCCCTCACAACCACGGGAAATTATCTGATATGGTCGTTAAGTTGGTACACTGGACAGACACACGAGATCGTCGCTGATTGCCCACCCCCGTTCCACGTGCAGGTATACCGGGTGACTTCGTTAGTAGAGGCCGATCGTATCGATGCATCCGGAGTGAAGCGCCGGGTCTAATCTTCGAAAGCGAGAGAGAGAGAGAGAGAGAGAGAGAGAGAGAGAGAGAGAGAGAGAAAGCTGGGAAGGGTCTCCTTCCGCTCCGAGGACTCTCTCGGAATGATTTCATTCCTGCCGATGTAATATTTGTCACGGGACACGGTACGACGACTTGATCACGAATCGTTGACCGTGCCTGCTGCCCCTTTTTCCACGAATATTCCTCGCACTCGTCCCTCCCACTCCAATGCGTTGCTTTTCAAAGGCACGCATGTACAATTGCAATTTTATTATTTTCTTACAATTTAAGAAACACACAAGCATCGTCCCTTAATACATTTTATTCTGATTATTTCGTCTCCATACAAAAATAAAAATCATCCCCTATCCCGTTTTATCTCTATTCTCTTCTGTTTATACTTTACTTTCTGTCTTCTCTCTCTAGAAAAATGTAGAAATCATCCCCTGCTTTATTTTATATTTATTGTTCTCCCACTGTTCCCATAAATCCAACGAGATCATGAAAAGATCATAGTCGCCATGGAACACGACGTAGAGCCCGAAGAACAGTGTCGTTTATTGTTCTAATCACAGTTGGGCAATTACTCTCGCGGGTTTTGCAGGCGCGCGAACGAAGAAATAAAAGTATGTATATCGAACGCGCGCGATGATGGCGCGATAATTAATACGAGATCGCGATTAAGCGACGCGTACAAGCGCGGCCCTATGCAAATCGTTGGAAATAATTAATTTACGCGGCCGGTTTGGTAACGAAGGCTACACGAATTCATTCAATTACGGGCGCAAGCCCGCGGAACTCCGTCGACGTATTCTTTCGACGATAATTAAGCAACGCATATATGAAATACTCCGAGGCCCAGCGCGGCGCGGCGCAGCGCGGCGTCTGCCGTAATAAATTGTTTCGACCCGTCGTATTTGGCGTAGGAGCATGGCGTGGAAATTTATTATAGCGTGAAGAGTAGATGGCCTTCCAGGCGTTCGCTCGTGATCCCGACAATTATCGCGGGAACAAACGGTGCGCTCGTACATGGAGAGAAATCGAGCGAAATACCAACGGGGCCTGTCTTTAATTGTTCGAGCAATCCTTCGGGTTCGTCGCCGTGCAGTTTCTTCTGGGCAAACGGAAATTTCTGGTATGCGAGTAAGTCGCTGGTTTGCGTGTTAATCGCCAGTAAACTTCAATACGAAGTCCGTGGATCGATGCCGGAGATCGGGCTTATCTTCGATGGATTATCGAACCACATATTTTGTAACGAAATTCTCGTTTTACTTAGAATCTTATTGCGGGTGAAGAGGAGGAACACTGTAATCGAATAAGCGAACGAGTAGGTTCTGCGGCGAGCGAAAGTTTCCGCGTAAAAATTGCCCACGAACAATTTTCTAGACAGCGTAACGTTTCCCCGCGATTAACCTGTTGAGCGTTACGAACGCGAGAGCTCAAGTCGCGGCGCAGAAATCGGTCTCGGTAATCTGACCGATCAACAGGTTACATTTTCCTCGGTCGTGGCCGATGATACGATCCCCGGTGTTTACGAATCGTCCCCATGGAAAATTATGTCGCGAACTACCGCGACAGTCGAGTGACGCTCTTCGAGCAATTGAATCATCCAAAATCATCGAAGAAATGATCAGAGAACCCTATACTTCAAGCTCATACTTGATGTTTTGGACACAATTGTATATCGCTGTTAATAATTGTGCATTTGTGTAAATAAGGTTCTGTAATAAAATATTCCGAACCACCCTCTGAAATTGCATTGATATGCAGGAAAGGAGATAAAAATCCTGCGAGGAGCATACACGAAAAAGTATCCAGGAACCAAACCCGTGGCCGCAGGTTGGTGAAGCCTCGAGACCGAAACACGTTAACGCGATCCGCAGAAAAATTCGCCACAGGCCCCGCCTCCTCAAAGATTCCTAGAAGCGGCGAGTCTGTCCGCGGGCCGGGTGGGTGAAACTAAAAATCGAGCAGCGAAAGGTCGTCCCATTCAAGCCCTCCGCCAAGTAGTAACGGCCACTTAACGACTTAACAAGTGGACGGGGCATGCGCGCGCGAAAAGGGCCGAGCAGAAAGAGGAAAAATAGTGCTGCGGCGAAGCGTGAACGCGCGGGAGAGACGATGGAAAGAGAGAGAGGGAAAGAGAGAAAGAAAATGATAGAGACAAAAAGAGAGAGAGAGAGAGAGAGAGAGAGAGAGGGCGAGAGTATCCTGGTGTAGTGAGCGCGCGTACGGCTCAGAGAGGCGCGCGTGTAAGAGAATCGCCGGGGTAACAAATCTCTTCGTCGCCTCTTCTTTTTCTCATCTTTCCTCCGGCCTTCTGCCGTGCCTTGGTTCGCGGCGAGAAGGCCTCCGGCTTGCATACGCACGCCGCCAATTATAAACTCCCTTTCCCCGCGCTTACCGATCCACCCCCACCCCTTTAACAGCGCCCACCCTCCCCCTGGAACGCGGCGGTGAAAGGGGAGAGAGGGGAGAAGCATCGCCACCGAGGGTGAGGGGAGTTGCCGGCGCTATCTGATGCCGCGGTAGAGGTGTTAATTCACGCTCTGCCTCTCCCCTCCCCGCTCGACATCCCCCACCCACTTCACCGGCTCGCCCTCCCCACCAACCTCCCCTTCGCTACGCTCGTCCCTCTCCCCTCTTCCGTACGGCAAGCTACACCCCACTCCAGGCCACAGACAACCTCCACCTATCTACAGAGACGCGAGAGAAACACTTCTTACCGCGAGAGTGTACACTAGTATGTACACGCACACGCGTAACCGGACCAGACTATACTCTCTCTCGCCCGCGACTTTCGCGGAAAGGCACCACCATCGCACGTGCACACGGCCACTTAAGGTGGGCGTGAAGCTGTAATTGAACCCCTCGCGCTCGGGTTTCGGCTACTCTGCAGCCCTCGAGGCGGATTGAGATGTTCCTGCGATGCAGAACAAGGGTTTCCTGAGATGGAGATGATTTCGGAATCGTTCAAGGGTGGTGGACTACATGCGAGGGTGGACCAACTGCTCCGGGGTTTGGTACGTGGAGACTGCGGATTTTATGCATTTGTGACGGAAATGAATAGGTGCAATTTAGACCTGATATTAATCCCTGTAAATGAGATCGGATATCGGAGTGGCAGCACAAATTCCAAAAATAACTACGAAGGTGGAAGAACGTGTGACAGACGTCGGGTAAAAAAGGCATCGAATATATCGGCCGCCATTTTTCCGGGGCGAGATTAGCAGCGTCGGAAGACGGATGCACCGGACGAAGACAAATTCGGGCTCGGTGGACGCGTAAGGGCGGACGCCTCGATCACGTCTCTTATCAAGCGCCGCCCAGGAAACTTCCAATTCCGATTCGGCGAATACAAGATAAGCGGCAGATAAATCCGCCCCGTAACTCTCGATAAGGCTCGGATCCTCGTGTAGCCACCCCCGCGACCAACTTTATCTCCTGGGCAGGTTCGACGGTGGTCATCGGTGCGAACGGAAACGGACGCGAAAGAAAAAGAGAGAAAGATGAGTGAACGAAAAAAAAAAACTGGAAAAACGTCGAAACACGGGAGGATGGGAGAAGTATCGCGATGGTAATTACAGGCGAAATATTCGTCGGCGAGACGAGGGAACCGTTTGCAGGTGCGGCCCGGTTTTAACGCACAGGCCGCTTGTTATCGGCCGCCGGTATCAGGAAGCGCGGAAACAGAAACGAGAAACTAGAAAGTCTTTGTCCCACGACGGTGATAGCAAGCAACGGTGACGTTAGAGCTGGGTATAGGTAAGTGGTGCTGGTAGCTGAAAATCCAATGGTACCGGCGTGTACGTGTACGGGACGGGGGCGCCGGGGGGGAGAGGGCCCAGGGAATAGGTAGGTACCTTTGATAAGGAGACATTAGCGACCCGTATGTGATACCGCGGTGTCTGATAAGCGACACACGACCGACAACGGTTCTGTGTCTTGCCCGGCGCGCTCCCAACGTTTTTGACGATCGCAACGGGACTGGCCTTACAACGTCTGTTATGTCTTCTTCAGGGCTCCTGAATTGAAAGAAATTACGCTGATCCGAACTGTCAAGGAATTTGGAGGAACTTCGCCGTCGTCTCTCTCTCTTTGCAGCAGAAAATTGTGAAACTCTTCTTTCTATTTTATCCACAGATTAGCGTAAAGCCATTTAATTCCAAGTAGAAACAGCCCTCCTAATCAGACACATGGTCTAATACCTAAGTGCGAATTTTTCGCAAATTAAACGTCGCATAAGAAACTTTGATCTGAAATGTTCGCCATAATTTGACTCGGAAAATCGCACATGCTGTTTGATTTTCGTCACGTGTTTCCTTGGAAGGAATAGGATATGCAAATAAAAATGGAAACCTGGCGGGTGCACCTCGGATACGTCTGATACGTCCTCTGCAGGACTCCTGCATTGAAAGAAAGTACGCTGATCCGAACTGTCAAGGAATTTGGAGGAACTTCACCGTCGTCTGTTTGCAGCAGAAAGTTCATCAGTTGCGGAACATTGCGAAACTCTTTTTTCTGTTTTATTTACAGATCAGCGTAAAACCATTTAATTCCAAGTAGAAACGACCCTCTTAATCAGACACATGGTCTAATGCCTAAGTACAAATTTTTCACAATTTAGACATCGCATAGAAATGTTCGTCATAATTTGACTCGGAGGATTGTTTGATTTTAGTCAAGGGGTTCTTTGGAAGGAAGAAAGAGGATATGCAAATAAAAATGGAAATCTGGCGGGTGTATCTCGGATACGTTGTCAACGCCAGGTTCGTAATTCGAATTCAATAAACCGTGGGGCCGCAACCCCTTCGTTACGTCCGCAACAAAGAAAAACTACGTGGGACGTAATCGCTTCTCGGTAAGCAGGTGTGAGAGCGTTCGCAATGGAAACATATATCGCCGTCCTCTAGACGCTATCGCCGGGTCTGACCACGACGGTAACGTTCTCCTATCGCACCCCTATGTCGTCGCGAGTTCTCACCGAGGGTGGTTGACGTCCGTCTTTCGCAGGCCGGTACACGCTCCGATAATTTCACTAATCTAGTCAAAGGGGAACAATTAAAGCTCTTACGGCGAACCGGGACGATCAACTCGTTCTCCTCGGAGGTTGTCGAGTTGACGACGCGGCGGAAAAGTGTACGGGGACGGCGAAAATCTGAACATTTTGATAATCATGCGGGGAGCAAGCACTAACTTCTCTACCTGTCCGCTTAATCTCCGCGATAACCCAATAGTCTCGTTTGTTCTCGGAATCTTGCAACTTTGTTTCGCACGTGGAACACAAATACTAATTTTCAGAACTTTTTTAATTCTTACCTGTCAAAGGGATTTCTGGACTGTTAATTTTGCGTTGATGGTAATTCAATTTAAAATTGTTCAGTGTAATTCTATTGGTTTAGAAATTGTTTCTGGAATCTCTTCACTTCATTTCGCATATGGGATATAATACAAAAATACGAATTCTGAGATTTCTGGTCCGTTAATTTTTGATAATGATAATTGAAGACAATTGAACAAATTCGATGAGATGAACGGGTAGTCGTATCGGTTCAGAAATATTGAGAGATCTAGTTCCGTACAGATTATAGGTATCGCTCTGCATTATCGATGTTCGCTATTGAACAATTCCGTGCATGTAAAAGAATCCCAATCGCGCACTAGTAACCATCGATGGTTTACCGCAACTAATTTCGAAACTCTAGACCTCGATATCCTCTAATCCAATCGATTTCCCGATATCGTAAGTAGCCAATAACAGGGGTGGGTGGCCACATTCCTGTCATATCTCCTTGTTTTATTATCCTAAGCGGGGGAACCACAAATCAGCCAACGTTGGAGGAACTACTAACCCCTAATAAACTGATGCTGGTGATCTTGAAATCCTAGACTAGGCGTCTTCGGTTCAATGAGTAGTTCGATAACATAAGTAGCTAGTGAGGAGCAGCGTATCCTCTAGGATCAACAAAGTCCTTCCTGAGTCTTGAACCAACAGACAATTCATAAAAAACAGAACATGAGAATGTAGGAGAAACAGCAGACTTCCATACAGATACTATAAAAAGGCTTCAAAAATGTTCCAACTTTTCAATTCAGATCAACGAAACTCTTGAAAATAATAAAACTATGAAGACTCGCTAGACTCACAGCAATATTTTTATAAGAATCACACTACAGGTCTTTTGAACTTATAAAGATCATTTAATCCTTTGCACTCCTTTGTGGAGGAGAGGAACATCAGAGAAAGAATTTGTCCTTTATTTATTTAATTGTCTTATTTTTTAGTTAAAAACAAATATATATTACAACAAAGGTTCTTTAAAATAAGTAGCAGTGAAAGGACTGTCCTTTCAGGTAAATTTCAAATAAAAATAAAATAAAATGAAAATAAAATTTTCTTGTTGACAAGAAAATTGAAAAATAATTCGGAGTGCAAAGGATTAAGGTGAATCGATGATCTAGAACAAATCTGACAAAACGCGTCCACGAAGCAGGTGTCGCATTCGAACAAATCAAAGTCCTTCTCGAGAGGACGTCACCTTGTCCGAGCGACAGGTGCGACGAAGGCAGAAAGCAACACCCACGCGTCGGGTTTGAAGCTGCGATACCCGCGCGTATCCGCGGGCCCATCGAGGCGTTCTCGCCTATAATGGCTAGGTGTCCGTTACATCTATCCGTCCGCGGCGAAATAATAAAACCGGCCACGGTTAAGAGAGTAGTCGAGCCTCCGGGATACGGATCGCGCGCCGCCGGCCTTGTGTAATTGAATCAATCGGCGATTTACTACCGACAAACCGCTGCCCCGAGTGACGATTAATCTCGCGGCTCGCGCCAGCCACCAGCGAGCCCCGGAATATGCTGTTATTTTCGCCTGCTCGTCGGTATTTACGAAGATACCGATCAACCATCGTAATTGCGCCAACAGGACATCGATATTAATATCCTAGTTTTCCGGTTTGTACTACCGGGACTAGTTTATGGTGTTCACCGTGACGATCTATATGAAATCGATACCGGCAGTTTCAATCGTCCGTTTTGGATAACTGTACTCCGTCAAAGAGTGGGTCCGGATGCGACCCTGATGAAATAAAAATAAATTGTGTGTGGTACACGACTGGCAATCTAGAACTTGATACTGAAACAAACTGAAATGTAAAAATGAAGAAGATATCGTACAAAGAAACTTTTGTAGTCTCTGTAAGGGATGCACTCACCCCTACACATCAAGTCGAAATAAATACAGCCTATAAAAAATACTTGCTTGTTGTAAAAATAAAAAATTAATGCCTGCAGATTGTGCATCTTGCGTAAGAATAAAAATGGAATACAATTTGTATGGAGCGAGTCTCATTCCCCTTCGCAAACATAAACGCGGCCGATTAAATGGCCGCCGAGCATCCGCGATATACTACAGCGGAACGACGATCGATATTTCGCGCAACAGGGAGGAAAAAAGTCGGACGCCGAAGAGAGAAAGAAGCGGAAAGGGGAGAGAACGCGAAAGATTCCCTCGGAAGCTTCGATGAGCGACGCGTTATCAATCCAGCCGGCTGATAACGCGCTCATCCTTAACAGACGTCGACACGGTTCGGAACGACGTTTCGTCATCCGTATCTCCTCCGCCCACCCCCTTTCTTCCCTTTAGAAGATCTCGACGAGACCGCGATAACGAAGATCGTCAACAAATTCACGGCTAGACGGGAAACGAGCTTTTAATCGACGATTTTGCACCCTCCTACTCCGATCTCCCCCACGCTTTACCCAGATTTTAATTTTAAACCGGATTGTGTGTACATACGTAATTGTTTGTTAATCGTGAATCTTGTTTGCGGTGCAATCGGTTACGATTAGTATTAAGTAAATATTAATTGGCGGGTTATTGAACTCCTGTTTATCAATTATATGCAGTTTTCTTCCACGATTAACTTCGGGGAATGTTGCTTGATTTTTGCTGCTCCACGGTTTGCTCGTATCTTTCATGCTCTGTATCATTTCTTCTTTAAATGTACCTCAAACTTTATATTGTACCCACTAATGAAAAATCTAGATTATCAATAGAAGGTATTATCGCTAAGAAATTATCCTAAAGTAAAATTTTGGAGAATCAGGGGTTGAAAGCGATCGAAGCGGGGAGGGGGACGAAGTTACTCTAGGACTTTCATTGGCCAAATTCATCCGGGACATTGAATGCAGAAGAAACTTTTGAGACTACGGGGCTTATCGAGTCGCAGGCGTTTCTCTCGGCCGGCAATCTGCGCGCGATAAATCGGTATCTTTTTCGGTAGCGAGCTCCTCGACGGCCTTTATACCGGAAGGTGGCCTTCGAGCGTAATTGCGGCCATTCTTTCGGTCGGAATCGACGCTCCCCGTATCTGGCTTTTATTTGCGTTCGGCGCAATTACACCCGTGCACCAAGAACTGCATGCGAGAGAGATATGCCGAAAAAGACGAAGCATCCGCGATAACGGTTATTTACTCGATTCCTGCGAAATCCAGATGACAATTATGGCTCCGCTGAAGCCACTCGCGTCGTTTAAATACGCCGATACCGTCGCTGCAACCTCCTCTTTGCCGATTTCGCAGCTTCTACTATTAACGTAACATCTAAACGCCACGGGATTCGCGAAAGAAGTTTCGTAATTACCATCTGGGAATTGAAGATCCTATTCCTCAGTATCTTCGAAGAAAATTAAGAAATATCCAGTTTTCTGTATCAGGAGAGAGATTATTTAATTTATATTTTTCGTAAAAATATTTTACAGCTCTTGCGGGGTTCGTGATACTGACTAATAACAGTTTTCTCGATGGCGTGCGATACCTGTGGTAAACGTTGCTGAGGGGCTGGTTCTTAACTCTGCCGTCCTCCTCAATTATGTTGCATCTTTGTTCCGCATCACTGTGGCGTGACGTGCGAAGATATGGAGTTTTAGCTTTCCAATGGAGTTTGTATTGTTAATATTCTGTACTCATATACCGTATAAGTATCAGATAATATTTCAATTAAAAACATTGAAACCCGTCGTTCAAACAAGCCTTCCGCAGACTCTTCAGGAACAGATGTCCTCTGCGAGACCTACAGCACTTCTTGTGCAAGTTTCGACCCCTCTACCGTCGCGTTGGCTGCGTAGAACGCAGCCGGTATCGCACGGGACGAGACGGGTGTCAACAGCCCCGGCGGAGAGAAGGTCGTGGCCGATCGAATCGACAGGCCAGGTTCGTTGGTTAGGTCGCATCCGCGTGCCCACCTGTTGACATCGTGGCCGAGGTGAATCGAGGGTGGCCGCAGGGACGGACGGGGACGAAGGGGGCGGTAGAGAAGTAACGGTTGTGTGTGGCAGCGGCCCACCGAGTGCCGAGGGAGAAAGACAGAGAGCCGGCGTTGGCGGCGCACAGGGGTGCTCGTTCATTATCTGCCGCGCTGCGAAAGCCACCGGGCTGAAAGCCCAAAAAGGCGCATCCCGCCATTGCAAAAAATACAGCTTCCTGCCGCCGATATTGGCGCCGGCGTCCAGGCGATCCTCCCCATACGAATTCGCGCGGATCGTCTTTGCGAATCGCTTTCGCACCCTTCACTTTCACTTTGCTCCCCTTTCACCCCCATTTAATTATTTTTGTTTTGTTTTGTTAAAATTATTTGGTCCCCTCAGGGTTTCAACCCTATGTATTTACCAACACACCTTGGGTCACCACAGTTTTTAAAAGGCACAAGGAATATTTCCAGAGGTGCCGGCATCGAGGATTGTACCTGCGACCACGGAGTCCGCAGGCGCGCGCTTCACCCACTGAGCCACTGCGAGCCCCCCTTTTAATTATTTACTGGTTGTCATTGCTCCAGGTACTGCAATTTAATGTGTTGCTACTTTAATGTCGTAGATATTGACTCTGTTATTAGATGTACATAAATTCTTGGATGATAATCATTGATTTTTATGCAGACGATAGGGCTGGACAGCCGTCAGAACATATACTAACGTCTACCATGTTTCTTATTGGCTCATTTGTTTCGATGCTTGTCGTCACTGTTATATGCCACAAAGTATTAAAACAAATATGAACAGGAAAGTGATAGACTGTCTAGACTTTAGATGATGTGTCCAGACGCATCATTCGCATACTTCATCCCCTACGGCGGAAGATTCCAACCAATAAATAACAATTCACAGTGATAAAGCTTCAACAAAGAGCTTCGATACCTTCCCCGACGATCTTTCCCTGCGAATCGAGGAAGGATCTATCGTTATCGCGAGGATCGAGCCGGATCGACGGGACTTATCGGTGGTGCGCAGACAGATGGGAGAGCCCGGTGTCTCCCGGGTATCGCGGATGAACGATAAGGTGTTTTTCAGAGCGAATCAGTGTTAATGGATGTTTTCACGCGGGTTCGCGCGACCGGCTGCATCGCAGCTACAGATAAGCTGCATCGCGGAATATTGACAGACATCGCATCTCTTCAATTTTTTAATCCCTCCCCCCTCGGGTACCCTATCGGTTAGACCGTTTGCGACGCCTCCTCCGCCTGCTTTCTCTGTCCGTGCTGGAAAGCTTTCACCCGCGGTTGGAGCGGGCTGTTCGTCTTCCTTCGACTTTCTGCCAACGATATCGGGGGAAGACCGATACCCTCGACGGTGATCTCTGGGACAAGACAACAATGCAATCTGCGCGCCGAACGGTCGTCCGATCAGTGGAAAACAGTCGTTATCGAATTGCGTTGTTGCGAGGGCAGACTCGAAAATCGACCGAAAAATCGCTATTTTGGGATCTGCGTCCGACCAAGTCGATGCGAGAACCTTGATCTGATCGATCGATCGAAAATATAGAGGGTGGATGCACCACATCTTTATGCGAAATAAAAATTGTCTGCATCGACTTGCAGGAAAGGGGAGTCACATATAAATGTATTACTTCCCTTAATAATTTCAATGGCTAACGTACCAAAAATATTAAATGCATCTGTGCTTTTGCCATAAATTGCGGATAATAATGGAATAATGTATAAAACACTTTACAAAATGGTCCAGCGATGAAGGATATCTGTATATGTACAACGAAAAATGAGTCGAGAATGAAGAGTCGCGGTTAAACACTAGAATGTTCACAAAAAAACTGGAATAAAATTATGTGATGATGGTGTTATCGCAGCCATAAGACCGATGACAGCCACATTTGTAGTCAGCCTAGAACGCGTCGATTTCCCGATTCAATTTCACGACTCGTAAGCGACGATAATACCAGAATCGTACAGACAACGATTTAATAACTTTCCCGGTATACTCTTCGTCTGCATAGAAAGTATACCGATCTTATCTGGGAACACGTGTTTCCTCGCACGGAGATCGTTTAGCCCCGACTAAGTAAGAAATCGCTGCCCCAGGGTTTTTACTGAACTGATAAGTAGCTGATCAATAGATGAGACTGCTGGGCAAGATCGTGCGTGTTATTCTGATTATGCAATGTACCGGATCTCGCATAATAAACAGTGTCAACAACTGGAGAGGATGTATACTATTTTCCTGGCTGCAAAATCCAGTTTGAACACTGCAAAGAATATTCATAGCGTCTACACTATTCAAATCCGGTATATCAATTTTTCTATCGGCACATAAACATTATACCTCACTGCTACATCTTCCCTGTTACACATCTCTGCAAATCCATGAACTATTAGTAGACAAAAAAATCAGCACTCATCAGTTAAAACAGCAAGAACAGTCCAGAAACGAGGCGTCGCGTCGGCGGTTGCAAAAACATTCGGAAAATATTCCCAAGGATTCCGGGAGACATCCGGTTCCCTATATTCCCGAAAATTCAAGGGATCGACGTGGTTTTGAAAAGTCGAGCCGCGAGGCCTCGTTTCGAGTGCACACGGCCGTGCGCCCGGTGATTTCGTAAAAAAAGCGAAGGAGAGAAAAAAAGAGACGGAGAAGAAGGAAAGAAAGAAAGACACGAATGGCCTACGAGTTGTTAGTCGTCGATAGGATATCAGTTGATGGTCAGCCGGACGGAGATAGCGGTAATGAGCGACGAGAGGAAAGTTTCCATCGGGCGAATAACCAGTAAAAGGAGTCGCGGCAGAGAAAGGGGACGGGGGAGAGAGACCGGATGATGGACTGATTACGCTCGACGGCCGAGATAGCAGTCTGATACCGGCAGAACTTCTACGAATTCCAAATTCACTTCCCGAACGTTCGTCGGCGACGCGACGCTGGTTCCGACCGAGCGATACGCCGAAAAAAACCGGGAAACCAGACGAGACGGATGGAATAATTACCGTATCTGCGTCTGGCTTCGCGTCGTGATGCTCTAGTATGCAACGTCTGCACTGTACTGTGGCATAGAAACGCTTTAGAGAGGCTGGACCCGATGTGGTTGCGACTTCAAGGTCGGTCGAGGTAGCGAAATTGTTTCGGAGCGATCCTCTGTTGATTTAGTGAGATTTTCTGACGTTCTTTGCAGAGAGAGAGAGAGAGAGAGTCTGGAGAATATAATCTACTGTAGAAATGATTTTAATGGAATAACCTTGATGGAGATTGAGTATCAAAGTTGAAGAAGGTATATACGTAATAGCTCAACTATTGGGGACTCAAATAAATGTTTTGTTGATGATTGGATGCGCATTGTGTGGCGTTGGATACAGGGATGTCTCTCCTTTTCTCCTTGAGGCTAGCGGTAAGCTAGAGTTTCTGGAAGGAACAAGATTGGTCTTGTTTGGGCTAGCGAGAAGTATCGCCAGATCGAGATTACGTCTACCGGAGCAAAGTTCGTAGATAGAACCCATCAAAGGAGAATTGTCTTCGGGAAGAAACGTTCTTTCAAAAAAGCTCGCTGGATATTAGAGAGTATCAGCTTCCTCTAATCTGCGGAGGATATCTACAGCAATGCGTTTAATCTTGAGGTCTTGAGTATTCCGAGTTGAGTGTATCGGCCGGATGGTTTCAGATCTCTGCGAGATCACGGCTCGGGGTCATTGGGAGGAATGTGGTAACGATGAAGACGCTTAGGTGACGATGATTGAAACGTTGGTTTGGATCGTTGAAGACGTACTTCTGGCTATGGTGTTTTACTGGCTACCTAGAAACTGATCAAATACCAAGTACTTGAAACCAGAATAAAGAAAAAAACAACAACGAGACACACAGTTAATTAATACGTGAACCTTGCAAATGGTCCTAAAGCTTCATTCGGGGGGTTAACAGTCTCCATGGCTAACCCACCCACCAGGTTCGTCCCGATAGAGCCCGAAGAATCGTCGGGACCGCTTATCGTGACGAAAAAGCGTGGTTTGAAAAACAAGTTACCAAAAATGGGCCGAATCGCTGCGTAACCAATAATCATTTCCATCCCACGGTATCGCGTGCAACATCGTGCGTCGGAGAGAGAGCACACCCTCCGATATCCTGAATCCGATTATGCTGCGACACCGTACGCTCCGAGTATCGTTACTTTGTTGCGCGCAAAGAAAGAGAAAGAGAAGGAGAGGGCGGGTTATATCGAGCCTCGTCATTCCCCCTTCGTTTAATCGAAGCTTTGCCGAATGTTGCACCGAAACGAGGGACGTGTACACGACAGCAGGTCCTTTAAGAGGCTCGGCCATGAAGCGACGCGGAACAAGCCGAGGGAGGAGTGAACGAGCTACAACTTCGATATGCACGGATAGATGGAAGAACGAACGAACGAACGAACGTTCGGTCGGCCGGTCCTCTCTCGGTGCACCGATGCAATATGCACGCGATCCGGGTTTTGATAATAAAGGGAGCCTTATGCAGGCGCGGCAAGTGTGTGTTTATGCGGACCAGGGTGAGGGGCGATAGGCAAAGAGCCGAAGAGTCCGGGGGAGGGATCGAGAGAGAGAGAGGGGGGGAGAGACGAACGAACACGCGGGAACACCGCGTGCACGCGTTACAGAGAGAGATAGTGAATATAGAAAGAGAGACCGTTATCGGTAAGCACAGACTCGAACGAAGAACAAGGAGCAAAAGAAACGAGGAGACCACGGAAAGACCACGACGACCGACGACGACGACGACGACGAAGAAGAAGAAGAAGAGTGGCCGCAAGAAGAATGCTCACAATGCTGTAATTTCAGTGTTTGATCTTCCCATCTCTCTATGGGGGTATTATATGGGTTCTGCACAGGTTACACGTACGGAGAACGGTTGACGCGTGTTCGACCCTGTGCGTAAGCGTGTCTGAGTGTTCGAGGGGGAGGCCGGTTTTATTTTACCCGCATTATTATTCCGTTGGAGATCGCGCGCTGATCCGTGGCCCGTTCCACGGCTCGCCAAGGCAAACCCCGTAGAGAGCCGCGCTTATTTATGGATGGATTCCCTTTTAACTTTCGGCAGGATCTCTCTCTCTCTCTCTCTTTTCCTCTCTTGATCTGTCTACCTATGCTCCATCCTCCTTTATCTTCCTCTACGCGGCGAGACCTTTTGTCGTAGCCTAAGCTGCAAGTCTGTCCACGCGAACAACCCTAAACGGGACACCCCCGCAACCCTTCAGTTTGATACGGTTTCGAGTCTTTGCGAGAGCTAGAAGCGATACGAGCATCGCTACCTGCCACGCTAATAATATGCATCCACCCCTGGACCAGGACTCAGGACGCCTTTGAAGTCTTTGTTCCGTGAGCCGAGATCCTCGCGAGATTTCGAAAGATTGCTCGCGTTATTGAGTATTTATTAGACTTGAGGTCCCGGGGCTGGAACTGGAGGTTAACGGAGGGTCAGTTTAGATTTCGATGGTCTCGAGTATGTACTGTGGTTTCAACCCCTTGTTCTGTGATCCGTTTAACTGCTACGGTGATTAGAACTGCAAGAACGAGAGCCAAATTGCAATATGTTCCTTCTTCAACAATTTACTTGTGAAAATATTAATTAATATTTCACCTACTCATTGCTGTCGCGAA
The DNA here is from genome assembly GCF_051020765.1 of Lasioglossum baleicum. Lineage (NCBI taxonomy): Eukaryota > Metazoa > Arthropoda > Insecta > Hymenoptera > Halictidae > Lasioglossum > Lasioglossum baleicum. The sequence continues at coordinate 9,524,796 of NC_134940.1, read as the reverse complement.
TGCATAAAATCCGCAATCTCCAGACTAACCAAAATTCATTTTATTCGTATTTGGGTCACCCCGTGATACACAGAATCCCACTCCCATGGTACGCGGAAGCGGAGAATAAATTCTGAGTCTGGTAAAAAAAAAGTTGCACACCTGGAAGAAAGGCGCAGAAATAATCAGTGCGCGAGGGAAAGATCAAACGGCCGGTTAATTTCCAAACACAGCGAGGGGAACAAGCCTGTCGATGGCCCGAGGCATTCCTTGCCTTATCCTGACGCGAGCGTTTCTTTCCAGGCCGATCACTTATGGCAATTTAACGGATTTAACGACCACACCTGTACCACGGTCTGTCCCGGTCCCCTTTTCCGTGTAGCGACGCCGGTTCGATAAGAATCGGGCCGAACTGTGAGAATCGACGACGACGAGGAACAACGCTCGGCAGATCGATCGGTCCTCGTCCTCGTCGTGGTCGTTGTCGTCGTTGTGGTCTTCGTGGTCGTCGCCACACTGCCGACGACGACGACGAAGACGAACACACGGGGAGGAAGACGAAGGCGCGCGTTTCCATCTCGCGGAATGCATTAAGCCGGACGTCGTCCTCGCGAATGGAACCAAGTGAGCGGCACGCAGACGATTTTTAACCAGATAGGATTCTGCCTCCACCTCCTCATCTCTTTCTCTCCTCTCTTCCTCCTTTGCCTCTCTTCTGTCCTCCTTCTTCCTCCTGTAACGCGCTCCTTCTCGGACCACCGAGACTCCCGCACATGCGAACCGGACACGTAAAAGCGAATGCATACGGTCGAACGTCCGCAGAAAGAATAAACCGTCCGGCCCAGGGTCGGATCCAACGAAAAAAATTGCTACTCCATTTTTTCCAACATCTCCAAATCTTCCGAAACATCATCGACGTACTCTACGGCGTATTTACCGTCTGCAACGACCTGTACTAGGAACGAGGATTTTTTCAAATGATTAATTTCAAGATCAGAAATATACACAAATTTTTGGACAAAATTACATACAATTTAATCACCTGTTTGCAACATTAAGAGATACGCGAACCTGCAATTTAAAATTCTACGTACCTGAGAAGCAACCCTGAAGACATTATTAAAAAACATTTTACAGGATGATTTAACATTCTTTTTAAAAGTCTCATTCAAGATGTCAGTGGACTGAAATTTTTGAACGGCCCTGTAGAAGGCCGGGAAAACAATAAGAGCGGGGTCAGTCCCCAAAGGGCTCGGTAACCCATAATCCCCTTTGTCACAGCGAATTAGTTGTGGCGCGAGCCCTAACGAAACCAGAAAGGCGTCCGACTAATATCACCTGTTCGATATGGCAGCCGGAGTCACTCCCGATTAATCCACCCCTGGTTGACAAACGTCCCCGGGACGTATAACAGGGATATCCCGTAGCCGCGTCGGAAAAGAACATGTGGACCGAGTTTGCCTCGAGGGGGCTGAGAGAGCACAAGGGGATTGGCCCGTCGAAGAGGAAGGAACGAAAGAAAGAGAGAGAGCAGGCAACCCCAGACGATGCGGAGACTGATAAAACTACGAATGATAACGCTGTCCCCCGGCCACCCCCGCGACTGCCACCCCCTTGCGCCGGTTTGCGCCCACAGTCCGTCTGTTTCTGACTATCCGCGATAATCTCGTGCTTCCGCATGCGGCGGAACGAACAGTTTTGCCCCCGGAGCTCTGATCCTCTCGCGGAAACCGCTTCTGACTGCCGGTGTTTGCGCTCGGCCGCGATAACAATCGAATTCGAATTCTTCCTGAACACCCTGGGCGATCGCGCGAACCCCTTCCAAAGATTCCTGATACCGAAATATCGATCTGGGAATATTTCGCATGGAAAAGATAGAAGACCTGTGTCAGTTCACTTTTCAGATACCACTATCTCCATCTGCTCTGTCTATTGTCTTTGCGCGGAGCGCTTAAAGGTTGGTGGAACGGAATGAGGATCCCCAAGGAAAGAAAATAGTGATCTGAAGTGAAGGATCTCCTAGAGTTTAAGTTAAGCAGCGGAGGCGCAAGAAAAGAGTACAGTGATGTAAACCGTAGGATCTCTTAGAGTTTAAGCTTCAGGTTAGGTCCCCGCGAGAGGATAGCTTTCAAAACTCATTGCCAGACTAGGTATCAGCCATCGTCGAATGTACTTAACATTAAAGCCCACGCGACTCGTATAAGAGTCATTAATAAGAGTAGATCCTAGCAGCCATAGCTGGCTAAAAGCTTGCTCCTGCTCTCGGCAGCGTTAGAATCTACCAACTACCGTAAGACCAGCTGCGGCGCAATTAGGCCAACGTCCACTAAAAAGTTTTCGTTCAAGCAAGTCACCCTCTAAGTAGACCGGGCGAGCAACCGCGCCTAATTGGCCACGACTCGCTCGGTTCCCCGGGTTAACAATTACCCGGGACTCCCACGCTGTCGCCGATCAACACCATAACCGTCAACACCAATAAACTCTCATCGGCATCACGAAGAGAGGACGCAGAAAGAGAGAGAGAGAGAGGTAGTCCATCAATATCCATCCGGGAGCGGCGAACGATTTCCCCGGAACCAACGCTCGAAACCAGCCGAGGTAAGACGAAGAAGATGGTTATCGATCCGCAGGCGAGATCGTAGTCTCGGAATCAAAGCGGTTAGCAGTGGGTACAAGTACGTACGGCAGGGAGCAGCGTGTAAAGGTGAGCGGTTGCACACGGGGACGTGCATCTTCTTATGGCCGACGAGAAGACAGTAGTCCTTTCTCGTGAGAGATTCGCGGCCGATAACCACCATCCCCGTACCGTATATCGGCGACCACGCTCAAAACCCTTTGGCTACCTGGTGCCCGATCTTCTGCGACTCGGGGACATTGGTCGGGAACAGAGGAAACCATCAGCAAACTGCCAAATATCCTCGGAGGATTCGGCGATGTTAACTTTCTCTCTCTGTGTGTGGGGTGAAAATGCACCCCAGGCTGACAAAAACGGAGATAAAAAGTTGACGAATGAAAAATTTCTAAAAATTTTCTAGGAATGCTCTCTATCTGCGATATATTTCAAATTCTTTTTAAATATCGTATACCTATCTTTCAAAAAATCAATAAAATGTCAGCAAATACTTATGCAGACAAATTATTTCTTTCATTTTGCTCCAAACATTTATGGCGTCCAACTTACCCCCTGCACACGGTTAACATTGGAATAGCAGTACACAGAGAGAAGATGAATAATTTTGATCAATACTGAAGAGCAGAGCCTTGTGTCCAAGCAGCTAGGTATCCAATCATTCCATCATCAAAACATTCCACGGCGACCTAAACGAGCAGCGATTATAAATGCGCAGGCACGTTGGCCTAAACACCTCATTTATCTGTCGGGTAGAAAAAACTATAGTCATCGTCGCATTAACATATAGAATTCCCTGCAGCCCCTCCGGGGTTTCGCAAGCAAACGGTGTTAACGGGGCAGAGTGTCTAATCGATCTATCCCCGATAGGGAGAGTTAATGGTACGTGTCAGTGTCGATCGGCAAGACCGATCGCCGTGTTATTTTGACAACGGCGTTGCACGCGGTTACGGCGTTAATTAGGTGGAACGTTGCCGCTTGTACCGAGGTGTCAGCGTCCTCGTCGTCCTCGCCGTCGTCGCGTTCGTCCTGGATCGCGCGACCGTGTTACCTGGTCCCGGGATCGCAACCGTGCGACGCCGCCGCCAACAGCTTAGCTCTGCAACAGCCGAGCTGCATCCAGCAGCCGCGAGCGTATCCGAGCTTCTTTCGCCGGCATCGACATGCAGGCTCGATCTTATCGACGATATTAGCGAGCGTGTCGAGAGCGTAGGTAACACCGTTCCTCGCGCGGTATTCTCGTATTGCTCGACGTTTCTCTGCGATCTCTTTCTTCCCTTTTCCGTACCGGCCCCCGTTTCTGCCGCCTACCACTCGCAACACGCTTTGTGCGATCACCGAACGGTAGCCCCGACGAACCCGAGAAGTCTTTTAGCGAAAAACGATGGAAATCATTATCGTCCCTTCCTAGAACAGCCGCTTTTTACGGCCTGTCGACTATAAGATCATTAGCGATGGAAGAACTGGCGTGCTGCACTTTAGGGTGCACGCAGTCGAGTCGGAGAACGAGTTAACGATTGGTGAACCAAATAAAAAGATGTGTTGAATTGACCTTGCTCATTTTTGCGTCATACGCGTAAAATCTAACGATAAGGTATCCATCGGATCCGAAACGCAGCTGGATCGAGAAATCCAGGAACTCGGAGACGAGACCCGTCGAATTTCCATCTCGAAGGGGGCGCCGATATCAATTTCTCAGCGGGCTGACTGATTACGTGTAACCCACGCGATCTGTTCCTCGTTCCCGACGCGACACGTCATTCCTCTCGTCGAGGAGAACGGCGTTTAAAGTGCGAGCACGTGGGTGGCTCGGAATAGAAGGGGACAAAAGACGTCGGCTCCAGGAGCAAGGGGGACTATAAGGGGAACCACGAGGGAACCACGAGGGGAACCAGAAGGGGGCTCAAGAAGGGAACTCTCTCTCTCTCTCTCTCTCTTTCTCTGATCGGCGGTAAAGACGAACAGAGAAGGAGGACATTTAAGAAAGACTGAGGAGCGGCATCACCTCATTCCGCTCTCTTATCTATGCATCTCTCGGCAGGAGTGCACGTGTGCGCGCGCGATCACGTCTCCAAGAGCAAATACAAAAGCAAGAGACGCGTCGGTGTCCCGGGCTGATAGAATACATCCTCACGAAAAACGAAGGAAACAGGGCCCCGACGTTTCGTGACGCCCTTATGCGTCCGACATAAGGCGAACGAGCAGACGATTTCACGGCCGATATCGAGCCCGAGCCCGGATACCGCGAGCATTTTTCGGCACGATCACCTGTTCCACGGAGTTTTTCGCCTCGGCAATTTGCTGCTCGGAATTAGCCTCTTCCCGAGAACCCTAACACCCCATTCGATCGCCCGAAACTTTTTCTGAAACAATTTTCTACGTCGCTCCTGGGGTAGCAACCCCCTACGTTGGCGACATTCGGATTGTGATCCTCAAGCTGGCGCATTAAAACAACATTGTTAGATCATCAGTTGCCTCGCTATGAATAGTCAGCGGATTTTATGCATTTATAACAAAAATGAGCAAGTCCAATTTAAAACGGTAAAAACATTAGAAGGATTTAAAAATGATGTTATATTATTTTCAACCTATTAAACATATTAAGAAACAAGATACTTTTCCAAACATATTCATAACATTGTTAATTCCGCATCAAGAACACTCGGGTTTATACTACGTTTTTCTACTGATTTTCACTCAATACGCACAATTAAATTGCTATATATTGCCCTTGTCCGTCCCCGGTTGGAATATGCTTCAGTTATATGGTCTCCGAATAGCTTAAATTATGAAATCATGCTAGAGAGAGTGCAGCATAAATTTCTCAGATTTTATTCTCATAAGATTAATAATCCTATGTCAATCTTTGATCACGATTACTCCACAATATTAACCATAGTCAACCTGGAAACATTGTCTGCTCGCCGAAGAGTATCCGACCAGAGCTTTATTTTTAATTTAATTAATAACCATATAGATTGTACCTCTCCCCTTATGCAAATCAATTTTTACGCACCTGAACGTGCTTTGAGATCTCGAGCAGGTTTTCAAACACGTAAATGCAAATCCACATATGGATTAACAAATCCTATAAATCGAATTATTGCGAATTCCAACACTCTATACAATAGTATTGACTATTTTAATGGGTCGTTACAAACTTTCAAAAAAAAATTACGCAGGATTAACTCATAATATCAGTACCTTTTTATACCAATAGTTTTTTTTTTTCTTTTATGTATGTCGTTTCTTAGTAATTTATGTTAAGTCTTTATTCTATTGTAAGTCTTTATTCTATTGTAAATGGACCTCGGTCCGTGCATAATAAATAATAATAATAAAATAAATTTCTATTTCACTCCAGTTTGTTGCAAATCAGGTAAAAAATGTTTACTGTGGGTGATGGACTTTGGTAAGACAACATCAAAAATTGTGTTATCTAATTTCAATGAAGAACTTCCCAAGAAGGTATCGACACGTCGTCTAACGAGATCGCAGGTCTGCAAGCGTGCAACAGCTGATAAAGTTCATCGAATGACCTAACGAGCTTCTTCCGAAATTGAAAGCCTGGGTCGGAGGCGAAAGGGCCGCACGGTAAAGGCTTTACGGTGAAGGATATTGTTCGGAACCTGGCGAAATTCCCGTTAGGTCGTCGCCCCATAAATACTTTATCGCGAAACCGCACGGAGTTTCGCGCCGCGCGCGCGGTTCATAGCGCTTTTGCCCGCCGCGTAAACTTTACGAGCATCGTGACCACCGTAACACGGCCGGGTCTGGTTATTTGTTTCTCGAAGCGATACAGAAAGCCGGTGAGAACGAGATCCGTGGCTCGTGTCTCGTCTCGAGTGCACGCCGCTCCGTAATAATATCTTGTTTAGCCGGACAAACAACGGCACGCGCGCCGCCGTGTCTGAACAGACCTAATTGCCCGGCTCGTATTTGCTCGGCAAACACCTACAAGCGCTCCGTACAAACCGTCTTCTTCCTTGTCTCGCACCTAGACAGGCGAGAGGTGAGTCACTATTGTCGCCTAACCGCTACCTCGACACCGTGATTCGATGATTAAGCTTATCGCCACTGTCAATTCGTTCTCGATCCTCTCTTTTACCGACGCCAGTGTTTGCTCCGTGGCGCGATACGAGAATACGTTCGACTGACTATGGTTGTTATGTAAACAAATTTTTAAAAAAACTTTAAAAAAAAAAATTAAACCGACTTCGAAAAAACGCACTAAAGTCGGTTAAAAAATCATATCCTATGCGTTTAAGAACCTGTGAAAAATATTTCATGAGACACAGTCTCGTCAAATTGGAATCTTTTTCTGACATTCTTTCGAAAATATCCAATTGAAAATTCAAATGAAAAAGGCTCTGGTTCGCGCAGCCGGATCAGCTGGCGACAGATGTGTTGAAAACTTTTCTCCCGAATTCTGAGGACAGCGAGTTATGCGAGAAAAGGCTCTCGCGGCGCATTGTATCCGAGCCGCGTCCGTGGAACGTGTTTATTCGTCCGGACAGCCTTCGGTCGTGGTTTAATTGCCATCGAAAGGTCGTCCTTAATTTTACGTTATCTCGATCGGGAGAATTTCGAGGCCGGTACTGCCACAAAATGACCGAGGCGCCACTCTTATCTCAAGAGGCACGGATAAGCCCGATGATTGAGGAGAAAAGGAGCACTCGAGATACCTCGGCGTCGGGCCCGAGGTTTCCAACGGAGTCGAGCAGCGGGAGAGGGACGAGCCAGAAATTGTTCAGAAATGACACACGCACCGATACGTAAGCGTACACACGTTTCCACGTTGGCGAATCTGATGCACTTTAATCGATGATTTCCCATCGGTTTGATTTGCCAATCAACGTGTTCGTCACTGCGACTGCGAGTCACCCGACCGATTACAATATTGAATTCAGCATGCTAATGTAACGCATTTGCATCATAGATGTTGTGTTTCTTTACCTCGGCCAAATTAAGTGGCAATTTAATGATTAATTAGCCGACAAGTCGTAACACCGGTTGCAGTCTACGTGTAGGTACCGCCGAAGTCTTCGAGGACGGCGTGAACGTGTTAACGGCCGTCAAGTGGGATCGTTGACGAAGAGATCAATAAAATTTATAGGTAAAAAAATTTAAATCGCAGTCAATCACGTGAAATAGTATCTTAAATGGAAATTAAAATGTCGACTACTTCTTTTTTTTATTTGATCCTTGTGTTTTAAATATGAATTTTAAATTCTTGAAGAGAATTTAGAATTGAAATTATTTAAAATCCTAACAACTCTCCAATGGAGAAGAAACTAGGAGAGCGTTACTAAAACTGGCGATAATGTCCGGATAAACGCGACCACGTTCGCTGATCACAGTCCGATGTCATCGGTGCACTTTTGTCATCGATGTGCGTGGTTTTCGTGCATACCGTGCGTTTGACTCCGTCCGATTTCACTTCGAAACTCGTTTGGAAACGAGACCCTTTGACACGTTCCCTCTGCTCACTCTGCTCCTCGTCCCGCGCGTATCTCATCTCGTGGATCGGCCGTGGAATAAAAGGAGCTGAATGCCACCTATCGTTAAGAATCGTTCGCGGAATACTCCACTTGCGAAAGCGAGACAATTATCTGATTCGGCCGCGGAACGAAACAACGGCCAAATCGTTCTGACCGAGATCAGATGCGATCTACACAGACCTCCACCTCATCCTCCTCCTCTTCTCGTGGCCCTCCCCCACGACACGAGAAGAAGAAACTCCCGTTGTTCCGATCAGTTAACGCTAATGAGCGATATATTTGGAAGACTCGCAAAACTGGCCGCAGCCGTTGCAGTTCTTTCATATGTGTGCAATAGTCCGCTCTGACGCGTCGCCGATTAGCATCTGCGATTCTGCAACGCCTCTCCGTTGCAACATGCCCTCCCTGAATTACTGATAAATTAGCTGGATCGATCGTATCAAGAGAAATTGCTGGGACATCTTGGCTACGGCGAATCGATAGGATTTTTAACTAATTTGAATATTAAACATTTCTTCCGACCCACAAAATAATTCCATTGTATATGATTTTTTTCTCTTTATGGATATGAAATCGAGATATAATACCTCGTACAACACTTAAATTTGTAGTAATTGATCAGTATACAGCGGATTTTATACGTTTATGACTGAAAAACAATTATTTATGAACAAGATTAATTTCTATTTGTCTCCGGATTGTTGCAATTCAGGTAGAAAATCTTTATTATGCTTAAAGATCCGCTGTCTATTGATTAGATACCAATATTTAATAATGTAAACAATATTGTAAATTATGGTACAGCAATTTTTAGTGGTAGCTCTGAGTCACCCCTCGACTGCTGTGGTAAATGGAGCGAAGGTGCATTTGTTAATTGTTCATTTGACACTCTACAGAGTGTCCAAAAAATGTTTTACGTAATAATGTTGAAAGCTTAGAAGTGACAACGTAGATCCTCAGTTCACAATCTGTGTATTTCTACGTTGCTACGTTGGACGAGAGGGACGGTGGTTTTTCAGCACGTAGAATTCCGATCGACACGCAAATACAGCGAAGCGTTGCCCGCATTAGTTCACATACGTCAATATATCGAGAACGGAGTCGATATCGCGATCCTACTGGACGAACCGAGCAACCACCCTTGCTGTCCGGCTTATCTCGAGACTTGAGAAAACGCAGACGCTATACGCGTCCTGGGCTAATCTGGCTGGTATCTGGGCCCTAAAAACCACCAGAGCCCAGAGACAACGGTATAATAGGATAGAGAAGCGAGAAAGAGAGACTGTTCTCCACCTACGGAATAGCAAACGCGAACTTCGTACGCACTATCGGCGCGTCCTTGCCTCCCGCAAATCGCGATCGGATCGAATGACTTAGCACGCCGAGGAACGCTGAGCCAACAAATTCTGCAACGCGCGTGAGGCAATGAATATTAAATGATGGCGATACCGATTGACGACTCTGACGCTACCTTAGGATCTGACAGACTGCTGGCAACGCTGGGAATCGCGAAATTGGCGAATCTGACGAAAATGTAGTTGCTCTGCTGCGCATGGAAATAATTGGTGAGAGTATTATCAAATTTCTAGTATTTATTATTGGACTGTAGATTTTATATCTTGGGCAAGGTCCGTGAAAATTGCTGGAAATGGCGAATTCGGTGAAAATGTAACTAGACTGTTACAAATGGATACATCAGGTGACAATCTGGACTGTGGATTTCATATCTTCGACAATGTGCGTCAAAAAATATTTGTTACTGAATTGTGGATTTTATTCGTTCGTAGATGTTGCTTCAGACCGATCGCATAGCAGCAGCGTTCTACCAAGAGATCATTCCAATGACTCGCGAACGTTGTGCGTCATCGACGACTCGTCGAGCTCGGTGAATTTTAACGAGTCCCCTAAACTCACGAAATTCTGTCTGGGACAGGGCGAGCCAGTAATTAGAGCACGGTACGTAGACCATCAGATTCGGTGAAACTACGAGGATCACGACAAAAGAACCCGGTTCGATAAGGGGAGCGGCGCAAACGCAGATACGGCGTATTGTTTCGAGAGCGCTATGGCTCGCGGTGGCAGGGCCGAGATTATTCATATCCACGTGCGTCCGTCGCGCTGTATTGTCGATTAGTCGTCGCGATGCTTTTGATCGGCGGATCGTACGAACGTGACGGTCGGCAGGTTAAAATCTGCTATCGGTGGGTATCAGCTCATTACGCTAATATTCACTCGGAATGCCGGCCCGATACGGTATCTCGATCGTGCCTCTCGCGTTTCGCGAATGCCTTTTTGCGCTCTGTGTGTCTCCGCCGCGATCTCCAGCGCTCGCGCGCGCGCACACGTGCAGAGGTCGCGCCATTTTTGGAGCTGCAAACCTTGCCACTGTGTGTATGTGTATGTGTGTGTGTTTCGCCCATTCCCAATAACCGCGCTACCGCGAAATCGTATCCGCGATTCCGATCGGGCTCCGTTTGTCCCCGTTGATTTTATGCAGCAGCTGCGTAACACACGGCTCGTTTCATTCGTTTCGCGAGAGAGATCCATGCTGCACCGTGGACACTGTCGACATTACATTCGACCGGCAGCACGCCGCGTGTCCTGTCAATTGACCTGATGCGTCTGTTTATCTACAGTCTTATCAGTCACGTGATCTGGTCGATGGTCCAGGCTAAAACAAAGGCTTCGTAGATGCACCCTAGTAACAGCTGTGGACAGTAACTACACATTTAAGTCTAGAATCTGAGGTTTGACTTCCTTAAATTTGTAAATATTGATCAATTTAGCTGATCGTCGTGACTGCAGAGATTGTGGTTTGCTTAATTTCGCAAATAGTATATTGACCAATTAAAGTTTGCGGCTGGTGACTGATCCGGAACGCAAGGGACACTGTGAAAGTGTCAATATGACAAATGCAACAGTGTCACTCGATATCCTAGTAGAGGTAGCTGCAATGTTGGCAGAAAGGTTGAGATTATTGCGAAATCCAAAGGTCTGTGATCGACTGGAATAGAGTTCCTTATAGGATCGAAAGAGGTCAAGTATCATGGGGCGAGCGATTATATTTCTTAGCACACTTTGGACCTGGTGTTGAATACATGTACTTGACTACCAAAGCTATTCAACTGTCATAGGTATCAAACTCCTGACACTCGGAGCTAGTTCCTCAAAAATCAATGTTGCAAAGCAACGGGTGTATGCAATAAAGTAGGAGACACTAAGCTTCGAAGCGATACTAATCGTTGCGTTACGAACTGTGGGGATCAGTTACAGAACTAGTACAGTGATAATGCCTAAGCTAGCTACGACATTATTGGAGTTTAGTGACTCTACCTAAAGAGTGGATAGTTTCCAACCCTTGAGTCGCAGATAGCCAGCTGATCCGAAGAACCACAGAGACCTAGCCGAGAAGGGGCACATCAAAGATCCCCAAAACACCGACCCCAATCCCGGAGGTCTAAGTGCACTTCACCACAGCATTCCTCATTTAACGATCCCCAAAATCCACGGGAAGACCCTGGAGTCCCTAGATACGCATGGAACAGATGTCCACTCGGATGATCCGCTAATCTATTAACAGTGTAATCGCCGTGGGCCTATCAACAAAATTCCGGGAACAAATGTGGTCGGCGGGCCCCGGCGCTAGAAGAGGAGGAGGAAGAATAAAAGGGTAGATAGAGTGAGAATGAAATGGAAGAGGATCGTCGAGGCGGGCCGGCAGAAAGGAACGGTTCCAGTTGTGTCCAGCATCGTGGGTACATCGCGGTTATCGGCGTAAAGCCGCGTTTACACGCGTGTAAAGCTGGTACGAGGTCTGGTTGACACCGCGGCGCGGCTATGGAGCGCGCGAGAGAGCGGAGCGGAAGAGAAGTCCATGGGGACACGTAGGACGACGATGGTTTAGGCGGGGAGCGAGGGGGTCGAACGCACACCATGGCTAGTAGGAAGAAGAAGGAGAAGAACTCCGCGGACACCATTCCAGCGATGCCAGGGCCGTGTCGTAACAGGCTGGAGTGACACCACAATGCGGTGTAGCAATTTGTAGGCTCGCCCTTCGTCCTTCCTCCCCGCGTGTGTCTCCCTCTCGGGAGAGAGCCAGCCAGCCTCCAGCAGCAGCCGCCGCCTCCTCTTCCTCCGCTTGTATTTATGAGCCGAGTCCGGAGAACGCCTGTATCGGTTCCTCCTCGCGCTGGCTAAAGGCAGGAAGGACGCGTTCGCTCGCCTGCCCGTGCTCGCTCGTACTCCGTCCCGTGCGAGCAAGAGCGAGCAAGAGCGAGCGAGCACGAAAACGAGTACGAGGCGGTGTGCGCTCCTCACCGAACAACGCCGATCGACGACGAACAAGAAGAAGAGGAGGCACACACGGAGGAGGACGGAAAGGAATCGGTGGGTAGCTGGAAGAGGAACGGAGAAAAGGCACCAAGGGGGCTAACTAGACGAGATCAACGCCGCGATAGTTGTCTCTCCTGCGTTTCTTCGCCGAAGAAGACGCAAGACGAAGAAAGAGAGAAAGAAAGATTCGGAGAAGGTGGAACAAGGTGGATAGACGTGCCTCTCTCGAAGGGGAGAGGGGAACAAGAGGGATAGAGAACATCGGGGGAGAGACATCTGCGGCGGTTGGATTCATGCGTTTGCGCGGAATAAGGGACCCGGCCGAGGAAGATAAGGGACGCTGATGGACCTTCCTTCCACGTTTCTTCTTCTTTCTTCCTCCTCTTCTTCTTCGTGATTCTTTCCTTCTCTTTCTCCCTTCGCCCTGTCCTTTCCTCGCTTTCGTCTTCTTCTTCTTCTTATTCTTGCCTACCCTCTTCCCTCCCTGCTCGTCCCTTTCACGTCACCCGCTCATTGCACACACCGCCGGCCGATCGACACTGATAGCCGCAACGACTCTTCGCGGGTAACCGGCCACGACGGAATTTGCGACTTCGCTTTTGTGCCTTTCGCTCTGGGGAACCACAGAGGGGGCCATCGGAGGAAGCGTGCCCCTTTGTACCCGATAGATTCGAGAGGCAGATTTCGGGAATCTACACCCCGACGAATCGAATTCCACAGGGTAGAACCGATACTCCAGGAACGTAATTAGACGGCGGCGGGACGAGCGACTTCGCGGGTACGTCGGGTACAATATAGAGAAATTGTACCAAATAGGGAAAAGAATTTTTATCAGTCGTATGTCGTATGTTGCTTCTTTTTACGTCTGTCCAGCGATTAATCGAAACGCAACCTCTTGCAACTTGTAGAGGACGCTTCCCCGGTGGTCCTACCAGGGCTTCGGAGTCGGAGTCGGAGTTTGGGAGTAATTGCTGGAGTCGGAGCCGGAGTAAGAAAAAGCTATATATCGACACCCGGAGTCGGAGTCAGAGTCGGAAAAAATATATCGTCTCCGACTCCAACTCTGGCTCTTTTGTTTATAAATCATGAATAGATTTATGTATACATAAATAACTTGCTAATATTCGATCTACAGTATAGACGTATTGTATATGTATATACCTCGGCACTATGTAGAGGAGAAACAGTTAAAGTTATGGTAGTAGTATTTTTTTTCTAACTATTTCCTGAAAGTGAGAAAGTAACAGTCGTGTTGTGTTGTATCAGAGTTGTCTGTTCCATATTCTTAGACTTTAATACAATATTTCAACTATTTATTCAGTTTTATTAAAACTCTTAATTATTTTGAGTACATATTTTTTCAATTTGGAGAGTCGTAGTCGGATTCGGAGTCGGAGGTAAAAAAAAAGAGGAGTTGGAGTCGGAGTTGGAGTTAAGAATTTTGTCTACCGACTCCGAAGCCCTCGGTCCTACCATGCACGCTATAAAAATCATCAGAAGCACTAAAACAACGTCACAAGCGAGTAAAGACAATTTTCACACGATCATTTCCGAGAAAGCGCTCCACCCACCACCAACAAGAAAACATCGAGGTTGTGTAGTATTTGGTGGAAAGAATGTCGCTGTCAGGACAACCGATCAGGAAAAAAAAGGATAAAGTGCTGAACGAACCGGATAAAGGATAGGCGAGGTTTAAGGCGTCGCTATTAGCGCGTCGGCGAACGATTACAACGGGAACGGGCCGCGAAACGATCCTCCCCCGGGTTTCGTTCTCTCACCATCTCGCCGAAACAAGCCGATGGCGCGCGGAGATATTATTTACGGTGGAACACGATTCAATAAAACATTCTATAAAGTCATTGGTTATTAATTTGACGGGTGAACGCGGCGGGGGGTGATTGCTGCCTCTCCGCGGGATACCTTTTATCCCTGGCATCGACGATTACCGGCACGATACAAGGGAACCCAGCACTCCACCTCCTCGTCCTCCTTCTTCTTGTACGCGGATCCACGACCCTAGTCCCGAGACTCGAGGAACGGCCAGTTTTCAACGGAAAATAATCAAGATCGAGGGGGTGTTTCTCGTTATTGACGCGACCCTCGATCGTGCGTTTCGAAGGGATCACGCCGAGAGGACGAATTGTACTTCGAATTGGCAGTAACAACTTGGTACAGGCCTCGTACTCTTCAATTTGTTTCGGGAAGCGGAGAAAAATGCTTGGATCTAATCTAATCAATTAAGGGTCTGCACCACGAGTCGGTGCTCGAGACAAAATTGTCAGAATCCTTTAAGGTATACAAAAATAATTTCGGGACTACACAAGGTAGCCAGGTGTACATACACCATTACAGAAATTGTTCCGCTGCATTCTCAAAGATCAACGTTGCTGCGCGAATAAGTTAAAACAGCGAATCCCTTATCAGCAGATCGATCGCGTAAAGAATTCGTTATCGATCCAAGCTCCAATGAACCAGTCTTGCGGATCAGAAAAGTGCATGCGATCACGAAGCATCCCGCGGTCAACTCCATTCAATTCAAATTCCAGCGCGGGTATCTTTTTCATAACCCCATTACGAATTCTCGCCAACCGCGTGGCCAGAATCGTCCCGCGAAACTCGAACCAGCTTTCGATAAACCCGGTTGCGATTCGAGTTCCGTCAAGCTTCCCCGGTTCTTCCATGTCGGTATCAGTAGGCGAGGAACCGGAGGGGGGAAAAAAGAACCAGAAGAGGAATTAATGGTACCCTAAGCCTTGAGAAGATCGACACACTCCGCGTATCGGTGTCCGCCGAATGGAAACGGACGCAATAAGGAACTAGCCGGTAATAAGGAGGACTCGCCGATCACGGGGACCGATATCCAAAATGGTAAAACAGTTTTCGCCGCGAAGACCACGGAGATGCGATAAACGCGACCCGCCTCGGACTCGCCGCTTCGCCGGCCGCTCGGATGAAAAATTACCGGTTTTTATTGTCGCACATCTGATAGCATACGCTTTTAATAACCTGGTCAATTCTGAATACTATAAATTTTGATTTCCACTGTTCAGTGTCGCTCTCATACATGAAGAACCGCTTCTGTGAATAAAGTACGCGTAGAAATACACGGAAGAGGTTTGAAAAATTTTTAGATGGTTCTCATTCTAATATTAAATGATATGTGATTAAGACTTTTAATTTGTTTCTGAATGCATCACAATTCCAGAGAATCCAAGGCAAGCAAAGTGTAATAAAAGAATTTTGGGAGACCGTCGAACGACGATCCAAATAATTTTATTTCTGACGGTTCCACCGTGTAGTAACCCGAAAATGCAACTGCGTCTCGTTTGGAGTTCGAAACGCGACAGATGGAGAGAGAAAGAGGGGACGCCACTGACGTAAATTATTTTTAATCGGTACAGCGCGAGCGCTTATCGCGAATTCTTCGAGAGGACCGTGCCTCTTCCGCGGAGGACGTATCTGCGAGCGTGAAACGTAATCGCGAAGCCGAGGAAACGTCCTTTGCCCGAAATCGTCCAAAACTTTTGTTGCACAACCGTTCGCTCGGTTGCTCACTCGTTCGTTCGCGCGCTTTAGAATCCTACACGGCGATAACGCGGAGATAGCGTAATCTTTAAGGCGATCGCGTTATTCCGTCGCGGATTTCAGGCACGTATCGCCGTCGGGGCGTAAATTTTAACGATTTCTTTCGAGTTACGATCCTCGTTGTATAGCTTTCCACGGGGATTCTGACGCGCTCGCCGAATGGAAATAATCGGACAATTCCTGGTAGCTCGATAATCGGAAGGTGTTTCTTTTGGCGACGTTCATTATTTCGCTGCAACCTGTGGACTTTGGTTGTAGCGGAGCTGCGTTTACTGAAGTCAATGCGAACGGTCTGAAAAAGTACAAGATTCGAACGAAAACTAGATTGTTGAAAGAGAATTTTCATTCATAAATCTAATATATTAATTTCTCTTCTCTTACATTTCTCCATTCTTTTCTTTGAAATTCTTATTTCCTTTCTTGCAGAAGTCACAAATTACCCGACTTTGTGCCACCAGATCTCATCCAAGGAAACCACTGAAAAATTACAACTAGATTCGTGGATATTGTAAGAAGAACTGCAAGTATTAGGAACACGTCCGAAGCATCTGACTGAGAGCACATCGCTTCATTCCAGCGGAACAATTATGTATTTGAAACGGCGATTTTCGCGTTTGTTCTTATCCTGTAGCCGTCCCACGAGACTCCTTTCCCGAGATAACGAATTTACCTGTATCTGGTCGGAACGGTAAAGAACCGGACGTTTACGACTCGACGAAAGAACTGCTCGTATATTTTCGAGGCTCCGATTCTAACATAAATCCTTGAGCAGTGTCGAGCGACACGCGTTATCGTGGCCGCCAATTAAAGCCATTGACTTCCACGACTCGGATCGATACGATCGCGGCGGTGCACGTTGAACGGAGGGGGAGGAGGAATCGTTGCACAAATTCGTATCAGCCTGTCTTTTTTTCGCCGATCTCAGCGTAAAACGATCGAGGCCAGACGAGATCGCGGGTGCCGATTTCGCGGGATCGTTCGTCCCTCGCCGCCCTTCTGTCGCGGCCCGGGATCGCGTGGCCCGCGATCACGAAAGTCGCTGGCTACTTTCACGTACCCGGCCACCCGACGAACCGGGTGTCTCTCCTTTCTTCCATCGCGACGTTTCTTATTCGGCTTCTTTCCTTCTGCTACCTCCGCCGAAATTTGCTCTCCGATTTTCTACGGTCGAATTAACGCGGGCACTTCAACAGTTAGTTCGTGGACCCGCAAAGCAACGACGAAATGTATTGTCCTATTTTCAACACCTATGTATGCCAGGACTCTAAAGCCTATCAACACTAAACTTTTCTTTTATTTTACAATTATTGAAATAATAAAAATAATTTCGTAAGAAATGATTGTATAGATTTCTTTAGTAGAGCGCGTTAGAATAGGAACCGCACAAAGTCTAAATAAAATCAATCTTGTCTGTTACTTTCAAGGTTCGGTAGGTTTAATATTAAAGTCAGTGTTGAAACGCTCGAGAGAACATGTTACGAATATGTCGGTAGAAAATTCATAAAAGAATCATCAAGAATAAAAAAGTTTTGCCATGGGATAATTATAAATTCTCCAAAAATAAAATAGTAAAAGCCTAAAGTATAGTGATAAAGTAGGGGTCTACTTTGTTGAACAGAACTTTCCGAGAGACATGGTATTTCATGGCTTCGTCCCTCCCTTTCCGTTCTACTTAGAAGCGATTTTTTGGTAAACTTGTTTCCCTCCCGTCAGTCCACCCTGTTACCGGTACGTTAATGTCTCCGGTAATTATTGGGAACGACGGGACGAGCGCGTTGCCGCTAATTGGGAGCACCTGTAATTGAGTTAATAACGAGCAAAAGCAAAGAGAGCCGGGTCTACCGGCTTTCGTTTATGTCGCTCGCCTCTTACTCAACACTCGGAAGACCAAACGGACATCTTCGGAAGATTCTAATTAGCGGCGATATCCTGTTGCACGCGATTGGATAATATCAACGAGTCTCATATTCGACCACCGTTAAGGACATTTCAGTTCAATCTTTCTTCGATTTAATTTGAACGCAACGAACGGTAATTAGAATTCATGGAAATATTTTGGAACCACACACAGGACTCGTCACGACAATAAAAAACAACTTTTTTTGAGAAAATAATCACTTTAGTAATCAGCGATAATGCTTCAGTAACCTTATGGCATTACTATTATTTATTAAACACATTTTCTCCAGACATCATTAATTAATAAACTAGTATGTTAAAAAATGAAATCGTCAGATTCATACCGATATAAGATACATGAATTACTTAAGCGTAATATATTACTTCATGACAGTTGCTACTCGATAACAAAGATAAGAAAATTAAATATCCATTATTAACGAACTCCTACCAAGAAATCACAGCCTGATAAAAAGTAAACAGTCTAAATACACATATTGGCACATGTTTACAAAGAATCAGACACGCTCCCAGTCAATCAATGACGGGATGAGCCAGAAATTATCTAGAGGATTAATTTGCCACTCTCGAGATTTAAATATTCGCGCCTGAAACGCGAAGCAATTTCAGTCAGCCCAGTAACATAATCTCCGCGATCCATTAAGAGATGAAAAAATTGGGTGTTCCGATAAGGAGTGGAAAAAAGCATCAAGGACGCGATTAATTATAATAATCTCCGTCCGACAGATTCGATCTCGATCGGGTAGGAACGCGACTGTTTCGGTATCAGCAGCGTGTACACGCGGTCAAGCGGTGCATGCGTGGTCGACCACGTGACCCGCGAGGAACTGTGATAGGTCAGCTGACAAGTTGGTACCTGTCGCGTGTCAACGTTCCTGTCTATCGCAGGGAACCTTGCACGTTACACGTTACACGAAAATCACGGCTACATATACGGATCACAACAGTCGGTAGAATTAAAAAAATCATCGACCTCCGTTTGTGTCGAAGAGGTGAGTAAAAATTCCCGCCAAATCGGGTACAAACACTGTTGACTAGGGGCGACGATTGGCAAACACGTTCGGGAGGATAAAACCGAGCAGATAAGAATGGTACGCGTTGGTAGAAAATCACGGGCGACGCGAATTGCTCGAGACAGTACGCATGGCAGGCGAGCGGTAAGTGGAAACGCGGCCTGACAGCGAACGACGCCCAATCACCTGTCAAGCAACGTGGCGACCGGCTAAAAGCACGCCCGCGAGAAACCCGTTTTCCCGGCGCACGACAAACACGATTCAACACGCGGCACACAGTTCGATCTCCGTGCCGGCCGATACACATACGATACGGGAGAAGCAACGTATAGGAGACAAAAATCACATTGGGCTACGACTCACGTTTCAGCGGTTTCGGGTTGCTCTGCTTGCGGCGTGACATCCTCTGCGTTCGGCCATCACCAAATCAGCAGCATCGACATGCTTGACGTCGCTCGAGGCATGGGACCAGAGAAGACGAAGATCGGCCGTCCCAGATCGGCGTGACTTCGTCGACATATAACAAACGAGACACAGCACACGGGAACGAAAAGAGCGTTTAGACGAAACAATGGTTGTATAGGACGACAATGCGGGCAGGGATCAAAAGCTGGCGAAAAACAGCGACGGAAAAAACACTTCGAGGCACAAAATAACGTTTCCCGAATTCACCCGGACGAACAACGATTCTCTCTTTCTCTCTCTCTCTCTCTCTCCGTTCGTTGCACGGTTTTTCAGACCGTTCTCAACGTTCGCCTTCTTTCCGTTTCGTGTCTTGTCCGCGGTTTACGGCCGGTTATCGCGTTTTTCACGCACAAGTGCCGACGGAGAACGCATACACACACCACGACAGCTCGTACCGCGGCCGCTGTCAGCGAGCAACTAAACAAACGCGATACCAAACAACCCCCACTCCCGCGTACGCGGCGTGACTACGAGGATACAGTGGGGAGGACAGAGTGGGGTCTGGCTCCGCCTACTACGCGCGTTCCCTTTCCCGGAGCGGGAAATTTTAAATGACTCACTTACCGGCCGAGAGCTGCGTCGGGACTCCAGATGGCGACAGCGAACCTGGATAGAAATTGTTTGAAATGTGAAAGGGAAAACGCGATTTCAAATAACGCAATACATATTGCGAATGACCCTTCACAACCGAACATGTTCCAATGAACTAATAACTTTTTCCTCAGAGAATGATATCGTGGAATAAAGTCTTAAATATTGGGAAAAGAAAAACATGGACTGATTTTTTCAATTATTTGTTTACAGCTTCACAAATTAGGTGGATAGCCATTGGCGACATTCGTTTTACGTATATTTAATTACGTATAATAATTATTGAAACAGTGCTAGGTTATTTTATATTATGACTTTTATAGGCACAATTGTGTAAAGAGTCATTTAATTCGTTCATTCATGTTCTTTAAATAGCATTTGCAATACTTGTAGACAACATACGTACGTAGAATATACTGAGTTCATTGATTTTTAACGCCATAATGATGTATTACTTGATATTCACTAATTTGTTACACATAATGATTCACAGTAGACACTCGCTTTGCACCGTTCCGGCATCTTTAAAAGTAGACGATCCTGGCGCCCTCTACAAAACAAAAGAAGTTGTAAGGTACGCTAATCTTTTCCTGTTTTTCCCGGATTTTCACAGAAACGAATCCTTAAAAAACCACTTGTATTCAGCTTAATACCTCTGTATGTTTGCAGATACGCATTCGAAAGTTAATGACAGACTTCTAATTTATTTTAATCACGTTCGAAGTGGAGTGATCACAGTCATTCTCAACAATTTTGACCGTTATCTAGCGACATCTGTACTGCAAGACATAATTTCTAATACTCATGAGAAAACAAAGATGGCAGTTTATAGAAATTAGCAGCAGTAGATACGGATGGCATCGGTCAGACCGACCATAAACGAGGTCCTTCTCTCCGGTACCAACGAATGTTCATTTCACCAAAAATATCTTAATGTAAATTAGTCTTAATTTTACAGTAATATAACAGTAACACTGTTATTACGTAATCGTACATAAAAATAAAACCACATTAGAATTGAATGTTCATAATAGTTCATTCGTCGCCACCAAAGTCCAGAAACATAAACCCTATGAGCTTTAATAACCATTTAAATTGCTAATGACTTATTAATTGTCAGCGATATAAACATGTTAGTCTAAGAATTCTTTATTTCGTCGTCAACGGACAGACTTCTCCAACGCGTAGTTGCCCAGCCTCGACGACGCATTCTTTCGTATTTATTTTGACGAAACTTATAGTAACTGTATTTCTCAGTTGATTTTAGAGCACTCGTAAAAGAAGACAACAATGGTCCGCGTTCTTTGGATGCAATTTTCAGTGTCATTGTTTCTCGGAATGTAAACACGTCGGAATGTAATTATTCTTGCGCTGCAACTATCGAGACGTTCTATTTCCGTGCGAGACGCACAATGAAGTTCGGACGGACCGTCGCAAGGAACAACAAACGTTTCGACAAGTGTCGAATCTCATCCATTGCACGTATTTTTAACCGCAAGATGCCGTGCTTACGTGATACTTTCCGTGAAGGGCTCTGACCCGTTTAACTGATCAGACACGCCCCACGCTTTCAGAACAACGAGTACCGTGCCACGCGGCTGCCACAACAGTCCGAGGTACACATGTTCCAATGATTCTTGTCACTTAGTACTTGACGGCTTATGCATACAACGCATTTACATTTTCCTCGACTAGAAAACTCGGCTCGCGCCTCAGGGTAATCCTCTCTCGAGAATCCGAGACAAAACACCTCAAACTAGTCGTGAAATGCGGAAAGGCATGATACGTATAACATTCAAACTTGGATTTTCTTCAATCTGCAACTAAATTTTTCTTCGAGATACTGGTCAAAACATATTTTCCCACGATAACATACGATTTTATGCATTTATAACAAAAACGAGTAGGTGTAATTTAAAACAGCAAAAACATTAGAAGAATTTAATATTACTGATATATTATTTTCAACCTGTTAAACATATTAAAAATGAAAATCAATTTCTATTTCACTCCAGTTTGTCGCAATTCAGGTTGAAAATTTTTATCTTGCATCAAGATCTGCTGTAACTTCATTATACAATTATTAGTAAAATCAATCGACGTTATACATAACAAGCAGAAAGACCAATTCGTTTGGAATTTTGCCTTACACCACTTTTATAATCACCGACACAAATATGTAATATATTTCGGAAAAATACTGCGTTAATAATAATCAGAGCACCTAGAATTCTACACCAAGCCTAAGCTGCAGCTGGATTCTGGAGCTAGGTCGTATCTCGCCTCCTCACCGACGCCGCGCCGGTCCTCAGGGGGCTAATTTTACGAGATCTCTGTTTTCCAAGTGTAAACAGGAATCATTGCACATCCAATGTTTTCGCGATTCTCGCGCCTGCAGCATCTGCGAACAACACATCACAGTTTATATCCATCATGAATCACAAGTTCGCACCGACACGACGCGACGCCAGTTTCGAGTCAAACGCTCGAATGACGCGTGAAGGCGAAGGCCGCTCTGAAAGTGGCAAAGCCAAAAATGATGCGATAAAATTGTTAATGATAGTCCTTGCACGAAAACAATCTACAACGACGCTTTGCATACGGCGCTAGAGACGATTTGTCATTCAGTCGCGCGTTTCTTCGAAGGCCGCCAGCAGGAGGACGATCTTAAAAAAAATTGGAAATCAAGACGGCGGGAGGAAGGATGAGGAATTATTTATGACGGCGTAACGCGACAGAAATGCGTCAAATCTAATCGTATTCGAGCGTAGACGGTTTTTTTATTTTCAAGTAATTTCGCGGTGAACAGTTGCGTGCACAAGAAATAACCGATGACGTAGTTTGTCCGGGCTTTTAAAGTCGATCGAATGCACGTGTCCCTGCCTGCGAGCCTACCCGATGACGCTAACCGAGGTGGAAACTCACCTGTGGACTTCTATACGAGGAGTTCCGCATGTGGGTGAATCCTCGATATTTCTCGATACAGTACGTACAGATAGACATCGGCTCTTCGAAAACATCGGATAGCGTATCACCGACGCAACGCTATAAATAACCGAATAATAGAGACACGTCTATTTCCAAGTTCATGAAACGGTGGGTACGCGTGGCCGTGGCTCGCAATCACATCGCGTCCACGTGAAACTCCGATGCGTGTGCAGCAAACAGTGGTCCAGCCAATCTATGAACTCGTTACGGATGCAGAAGAGGCTGAAACGGGAACGATAACGCCGCCTATTTTAATACGAAAGTATTTTAAAAACCGTATCTAATGCGTTTTATTGAAGCCTGAAACTGGACGGCGAACACGAAATCTCGGTGTTGATTAAACACTTTACGATCCGTTCCTTCGCATTAATTATATTAACAGGCGACGGTCATGTCTCGATCGTGCCTCTTCGGCATGTTTTCCGTTTCTGTTCCTACGGAGACAGTTTGATAATGCGCCTCGCGTTCAGCGATCATATTATTAATTCGGATTGCAGAATGCCGGCACGGAGGCACGTTCCGTGGATCGGGGAAGGTCGGCCGATCAACCTTGAGGTCCGCCACGGAAAAAGGAAAGATGGCGATTATATTCGTGCGGATGTTTTGCACGAGTGGTACGATACACTTTCCTCCGTCTGGCAGCGATTTCGAGGAATTTTTTGGTAATCGTGTGCTCGTTCGTCGTACGCCCGACGAGACGCGTTCGCAAGATATACTCTCGGCCTGTTAAAAACAAAGTCAGCGACATTTTCGCGGTGTTAACTCGTGGCCGGGCGATTGTGCGTGAACGGCGTAGCGGCGCGCACACACCACCGTACCGCGTTCGCTGATCACGAGTCCATCGAATGATTCCCTTGTTGTCTATCGTGCGCATTGGTAGCCGTTGAATTCGTGAAATCGTCAGACGCGTGCTGCTCACGGGAATCAATACGGACTAATTAAAGACTGCGAGGAATTAGAAGACTCCCCTCGATAAACGAACATGATGAAACTGTGGACAGATCAGTTTACCCTGATTTCGACGAATAGCGAAACTCCGAATTGTCACGTCTCGCGTCGCGTCGGTTCGAACGGGTTATGTATACGCATTGCAACCGGGAGCGATAGTGCAACGGGAACGGAAGATACTGTGCGATAACATCGGAGCAGCTAGAAACGCGAAAGCATCGGAGGAAAAGAATTTACATAGGAGTAATATTCCATGAGATTGCTTGCCGCGTGATAACAGGCACGTTCGAAAAAGAGACCGACGATAAAAACGCTCCGCGGATACGTGTGGATAGGCGCATGGATGTCGGATGTAGCGATTCGCCGATCTCTCTTCGCGCGTCCACCTGCGAAACACGAAACCGTGCCTCGACGATATTTTATCGCGTCGGCGTTGTTTATGTTCGTGCCACGTCGCGGGAACCGGTCGCTTCTGAATGAATCGTCGCGAAACCGTTCCGGTCACACCGATAAGACGGTGCAATTATAAATTGCCCTGCACCGAACGTGATTAGGTAACCGCGTGCAGCCGAGATGCTCCATTTTCAAAGCCGATTATGACGCGGAACGTTGATTTTTTTCTTTCCCCTCCGAAAGGTTTCGAGAGTTCGGCCCGCGGGAAAATCCTTGGATCCTGGTCCGAGGCGTCGTTAAGAAGAAAAGCTTCTTAAGATGCTACGCTTCGACGTGTCTGCCGTCTCTTTCGTTCGTCCGGTGCAGACAAACAAAGTCGACGAGGAAATCCCCGTGGCCCGCGCGTATCGAGTTTATCGAGCATTCGAACTTAGGGTTTTCCGCCGCGAGCGTGGATGCGGCACGGCCGAACGGCATTATCTTGGTGGACCGGACACAGTCGCAATTGGAGAAAATTGATAATTACATTCTGAAGCTGTGCGACACGCGTTCGGTAACCGGGTCACGTCATCGTACGAGCCGTGTTAACGACGAAAATCAATGGACATTTCACGCGCCCCTAATGTCGTTAGGACTAAGGTTGGGGCAGACGGTGGACGGCGACGCGAAACACTCGTGGAAAGAGCATCGTCGCTCAAGGCGGTCGGAATAGAAAATAGCGATTCTCGGGATGGGTGCGTCTTCAAGGTAAACACTAGACCGAAGACAATATACAACAGGTGATTAGATTAACGAGAAGCAATAAACATCAGTTGCCGAGGCCGTCTACCACATGCCGACTATTGGTTTATCGCTCCGCGGCTCCATCTTATTTTAGCGGCCTGGCACGAGATGTGGAGCATTCGAGGGAATTCCCTGATCTCTATTGCGAATTCTATTCTAAGTTCAACACGGCGGAATCTCCATTAACCAAACCAATATTTTCTTGCACTTTGCCCTTCGTTCTCGACACCATTCTCGCGGAGAACATTTCCGAATTTAATGTTCGGAGATCTGGCGATCAGCAATGGCGCCCGACGCGGTCGGCATCAATCGTGCATACATGCACAGCGTATCGGCTGTCAAGCATACATTAACGAGACAGAAAGGAAATTATGGTATTCATGTAGCTCCGGTTAATCTTTGAACTCCCCGTCATCTTTTCGGGTGATCGCGCTTTAAATAAACGGAGCGTCGAGGTTCCGATGCAGACGTTCGATCGGCAACCAATTTGTTCGAACGGAGAGGGCACCGCTGAAAAATCCAAGAGACAACGGAACGACCGAGGAGGAGGAGGAGAAGATAGGAGGGGCGAAGACGAGTCAAAGACCAGCACCGTCCGAGCTGGATTCGAATTAACCAGTCACAAAGTGGGCGGCCGGTATATTTAACGGCAGACTGCGCCAGAATGCTTCCTCATTGAAACCCGACCTCCCGGCGACCTCGGTTCCCCAGATTTTTCAGTTGCCTGTGCGCGATACCCTCCGTCGCGCTACTCGGCACGTGTTCGACGGGGGAAGCCTCGCCGAGGGCCAGGATGCGATAAACTGACAAATATCAGATCGGTTTAACACGCACAACCGCCAAGCACGAGGAGACGTATCGTAATCAAACAGCGGATGTCTAACTTCTGAGTATTGTCAGCAAATCTGACAGGTACATAGACGGCTGAACACAGACAGCAGAAAGTGGCACCTTTCGCAGTGCTCCGCGGAGAAATCCACTCTTAAATTAACACCCGTAGATCTAGATCAGCTCTACAAATGTTCGAGACATCGAAGACGATCCGTAAATCCAGAACACTAGCTGGACCAAGAGAAGTGCATAACACAACACGCATAACTTCAACTCATAAAAGAAAAAAAATAGATTTTACGAGGAGAATAGTCGTTGTTTCATCGGCTCAGATTTCGACAGGGCAATTAGTAGGGCAATTTCATTCCTGAAGACATGGATAAGTAGTTGAAAAGAGACGAAGTTTCTAACGGCGTGGAATGAGCAGTCGAGTGAAATCGCGATGCCGGCGAGTAACGAGCGTTTCTACGAGGAACTTACGAAACACGTGTTCCGCGCATGGAACGATACAAAGAGGGGAAAGAAAGGTGATCATGGCGAAAGGACAATTCGGGGGCTCGCCGTGGTCTCCCGGAACATCGTATTCCGTTCTTCTACGGTCGCTGGACCGTAATACGAGGGAACACAGTGTTTCTGTTCGGTACGAGCGAAGGCGGAGAAACGGAGACATCGAATCGGATAGGTTCGGATGTGTAAAGTGTAGGAGGGTTGGTTGTGGCTGGTTGCATGACGCTTGGAAGCGCGGCGATACCATGACGTATCGACCGAGCGCGCCACGCGGACTGACGTCACGATCACGGCCTCAGTCAGACCGCGAGCACGTGAACAGCACGCCGGTGATCACGCGGTCGTCGGCTGATTGCGCGGCTCCCATTGGTCGGGCACGGCGAGCCCCTCAACGGGATTGGCCGCGGCGGTGCGCGCCGCATGATCACGCACACAACGGGCACAGCGTGTCGGGCCAGCCGACCTGAGAAAGCTTCATTGCGTTACCAGACGTTCAACGGTTACCTCCCTTGCGGGTTTTTTCGCGAGACCAGTAATACCGTACACACGAGAGACTGAGTTTAACCCGTCGCTTGGGCCGTGCCTCTTTGAACGCGATTCCCTCGCAATACGCCACGCTTCTTTCTCATTGAAAAAAAAATGGATACGAATCAAACACCTCTATCGCCACCGGCCTCACCCCAATTCAAACATGTAAGTGAATTAAAAGTACCGCCAGCGTAGAGCGGCTGGCTGCCCGCGAAATACAAACGCAGCTGGCCCGACGACCCAACTACGCCTTGTTCCTCGACACGATTATCCTGTTGTCTTCAAATTGTTGAGCCGTGCTCGTTCGGTTTTCATTGTTTTTGTTCTAGTTTCTCTTTTTCTGTTCGCGCTCTCGCGTTTCGTACGGTTTGTTTTGGTGAAACTTTCGTCGGTACGATCGGCATCTAGCTTTCCAGTGATCGTTCTGTTGATTTTGTGATCCTGTTGACGAAAAATTCGGTGGTTTTACGGAGAAATTTGTTTGTGTTACAGGTTGAACCTTTGCAATCGTCGTTCAGCGTCGCGGCGCTCCTGGGGGACAAGGTTTTGACGAAAACGAAGACCACCGGGATAAATGCAAAGAAAGACGACGATGCTGGTTCGCGACCTGGTTTGCCACCAACACCCCAGCCGTCGGATTCCGAGGAGGACGAGCCTCTGCGAAAACGACGGTGCACGGAGCAATGCGAATTGGTGAAGGTAAATACCGTCTTATCTGAAAACCGTTTTCTGCGCATCTTAAATACGGCCGAGTCTATCTCTTTTTCATTTTTTTCTCCGCGCGCAATCGGTGCGCCGCTCCAATATACGTTCACGCATGCGCGCGCGTCTGCACAGTTGTTTTGCAAGATGACCCCGTTTGCAGCGTGCATTCACTCTTACACCATTTTTGTCGCTTATCCTTCGAGCGGTCACTTTGTACCTTCTGACGGTATCAGTACGTGGAACGCTTGACGGGTAGCTTTTTCTTTAAATAGATGTCTCTTCAATTATTTTTCGATTATCAATCAAGTAGTGCCTCGATGTGCCCGGGAATTGTGAATATTCTCGGGAAAGTTCTGGGGTCTCGGAATTGTCGGGAGTCCGTCCGACTCCGCCCCGATCCCGAATGAAATTCTTGTCCCTGGCACAACTCTGGCAAATAGATGTTAAAAATGAAGCTCAAAGGCATCGTTTCTCTTGTGTTAGCTGTTGCTGGACGGTACACCGCCTCCGAGTCCCGAGCCTGCCCGAGTGTCGGTCATAATGCGTGCGAATCGGGACGGCACCTACAGTCCAGCCAACTTGACGCCGAAAACGACTGTGCCGACTCCGCAACTGATTCCACGTGAGGCGCAGACCAGTCCACAGTCGGAACCAATCGCTCGCCAGAGCACCGTGGAGCCGGAGAATGTTTTGAAGAGCCTCAAGTTCAAAATGAGCTTGCGGAAGGAGGAGATCATTGTGAACAACAAAAACACGGACCGAGAGATCACCCAGCCAAAATTACACCTTTTGGCACCAAAACCAGCACCGATCATGGTAACCGGGCTCCTGGGATCCCCCTTGGTACTACCCCGAGCACCGCTACTATTAGTTACCGCTTCTCCAACCGCCGCTGCAAATATCTCAACTCCGGAATCAACTGCGAGACGCCGTGTTTACGAATGCGAGCATCCGGGCTGTCGCAAGAATTATTTCAAATCATCCCATTTGAAGGCTCACACAAGGACTCACACAGGAGAACGGCCGTTTTCCTGCCCCTATGAAGACTGCAACCGTCGGTTCTCCAGAAGCGACGAACTGTCGAGACACAAGCGGACCCACACCGGCGAGAAGAAGTTCGCCTGTACAGTTTGCCAGAGAAGATTCATGAGGAGCGATCATCTGGCGAAACACGTGAAAAGACACGCCAGGGACAGGTCGTCGTCGGTGGGATCGAACGGTGTTCAAACATCAATCGCGCAAGTGACGTCCGCGCCGTTGCGGGTCAGCCTGTTGCCCGTTTTGGCGCCGCGACTGACGCAACCCGCTCAACAAATCATACCGCCGCAATTGGCTGCTTAAAAACCATGAGTTACGGTGACGTGAAGTCACCGGGGGTTTGCTTGAACTGCGTCGAAAACTGCGGATGGAGCTTTAACTATCGCATTATCGAGAACCATTCCAAAGTCGTCGTAATTGGAGGATGAATTTGGCTGAATGGCGACAGATGTTCTCCGTAAACGGGGCAATCACCGTAAGATCTCGAACTCGTCGGGATAAAGTCGGAGGATTGATGCTCGCTTCGAGATACCAAGGATTCAACAACTTGCCTCTGTAACACATGTGTAATCGTGATGATTCGCTGGGAAAAAATGTTAACATGAGGCGTACTTACGAGAATGAGACCTAATGGCACGAGGAGCGGTGATAAAGTCATGAAAACGAGGCTTCTTTGCCGTCCGTGAACCAAGTACCTAAGCGTGTCTGTGATCTGTGATGCATAAGCGCGTTGACCGAGAAAAAGAGTATTTATTTAAGAATTCAAAGACAGTCTTTATGAATTATGTACGTAACGGCTATGCTAAAGAAACACGCTGGAATCGGTGCTGTTTTGATTATTGCCGACTAGTTCTACATGTTAATTATGAATCACATAAATGTATATAATGTCCGCACGAGGAAGTTCTTCCGGACAGCATAAGACTTACTGTAAGGATAAGATTTAATGATTTTTCTACAAGAACAAAGATTGATTAAATGACTTCTATACTTTCGTAAAATTATTGTAGCTGTTTATCACACACCCTGACCAGTTTCGCAATGTCCTTCCTATATACGCGTTCCTAAACGGTCGACCTTCTAAATACTTTTAACGACTCGGTTGCAATGGACTGTTTAATTACACCCCATATACGACACGCGCGTTCTGCAATTGCAGCGGTTAGTATCATAATGTTTCAAAAACTGTGATTAGATTAGTTTTGTTTGCATATATATACCACTCAGTGAAGGAAAATTGTTGCACTTTGTATTATTTTATTCGTTGCAGTTGCGTAAGCATGACGAGAAGCAAAATCGGAATAAACATCGTCAGATGTCAGGTTTTTCTCGCGTGCGGTAAATAGTTTAAGACTAATACGGAAGGTCATACATCGAGATGACCGAAGACGAGGAAAAAGACTATAGTTCCATTTACGTAGAACTGATGGATGCGTGCTACGATTGAACGATAGCGAACCGTTTGTACGTGACGTAGCGTCTGCAGCGGTTTAGATAAATACGGTAAAAGATAATTAAACAGTAAATAAGCGTGAAACGCTGTATTACATTTTTATTATTTTGAATTTTAAAATCCACTATATTCCTCGGGAACGATTAACCAAAGCAAGATATATCCCAGTACGAATATTTCGCAATTGAACGTATATCTTCGTCGGAACAACGGTGTAATGAGTATACACTTCACTTATCTGTCCACGAGGGTTTCGATCAGTTTCGATCGAACCGAGCAAAACAATATCCACACGTGTTCACAAACTTCGTAGAACAATTTATACCTAGTCACTCGTTCAAGGAAGTAAACAATTTTGAAACAGATTTAATTATTAAGTCGTTAGCGTAGGATTCTCTTCGAATGCGAGCACAGGAACAAGCAATGTAAGCAAATATTCTATCGCAGCAAAAAGTTTCCATCACGCATCGTGTGAGAAGAGCTGCGGCGAGCCGCGTGGATATAATCTTTTCCTCTTGATTAAGATCCACAATGATACTTTCTATTGAAGATGGCCGATTCTTTTTCTTCGAAGCGGTTTCCCTTATCTTTCAAATATCTGTGATAAAAATTGTAAATCGTGTCACATATTTTTATATGTACAATGGCGTCTTACATAACACTCGTGTTTGGACAATATTTCGTTTGAAAACTTCCTGATAATCTTGTTTGGAAACATTTTCTTCCGATGCATGATTTTCTATCTGCTTCATCTCTGTGATTACTGCAAGTGCTTGGAATTAGTTTAGAAGCACACAGAAGAACATGATTATATTATAGTTGATAGTACGAGGACACTATTAGGATATATAGGGGTGCAAATATAATATTCCGTTGCAGACTATCGCGTGGTTTGTGGTGCGAAAAAAAGGATTATGTTAACGTCGCATACAATTCGCGAGGTCGTAGATTAAGATAAGTTTTTTTTTATCGATCGTTTACATCCGCACGAGGAGTCAGATGCCCAAAAGTATGCGATTTTGCTTGCGAGAACGAATGCTTTAATGTATATATTTTCGTACTCGGCAATCTCTTCAAACAAAAGTTCCTGATAAGTACATAGTATACTGACATGAGTTTGGTTTCTCCAGTATGTATCGTAGAGACAATAATCAATGGAAGTTTTTGTCCCTTTGGCCTTTTGTGTGAAACTCTTCTGTCTTTTTACTCGAGGTGAAAATAAAACCTAAATTTTCGTCATTGTTTCGAGTAGCAGCTACCCATTATAATGATTGTTTTGATTGCTAGGCCAATGAGCTTCGCGTTGAGAAAACGTTCGATTGTTTATTTGCAAGATCAAAAAGTTCGTCTTTTATGTTTTTTCAGTCGTTGTCTGTATTTTTTAACGTTTTTGCAACGTACTGGACAACTTAAAATTATGATCCTCGGCAATGGTCTCTCACGAAATGCCGTAAGTTTCTTGCATCAGCCAAGGACTCGGCTCTTTTAATATTGTAAATGTCACAAACAGGTGTGGGACCGGTAGATGACGCAAAATGTCCTCTTGATTACCCTCATTTGCTTTGATTAAAATTTGTGTTTTCTGTGGAAAGCGTGGCAAATAATAAATTATTGTCTTTGCATTTCACGGATAGATCAACATTAATTCACGGAACAAAAGAAACTCGCAATAAGTCTATAGGCAATATTGAATTCGCAATATTTTTTGTATTAAAGTGTGCGTTTCATTTTTTTTTAATTTTTCCTTAATTTCTTAATTATTACTTATCGTAGTCCTCTGACAACTTTATTTAAATAAACCGCCGGAGAAGTATTTTCAGATGCTAATACATAAATTTTAATCATTATGATTATAAATATTTCAAAGCACCTCTTTCTTCGAGATTCCGTAATCCGGAAAATTTCCCTTACTCGTGAATGTTGCTAGACAGGCAGTGATTTCCTCGCTCATAAATAAGCATGCACCTGAAAGTGCAATACCTCTTGGACATTGCATCAAGTACAAGAATTCCACACCTATGTCTTTCATAATTCAACACAGGGAAAAAAATTTAATTAAGCGACAAGCGTATTCGTCTATACATATCAGTCATGATTCAGTACTAACTATTTCCGAACATCTTGATGATGTGTTTCAAACATATATGCTCATACACCTTTTCTGCCGTTATTCTTGCAGAAAAGGAAGCTTACGTCGTTTGCTTACATAAAAGAAAGTAGGACGCCATTTAAAAAAGAAATGCCATTTATTTCATTCAGCAACAATGAAACGTATACATATTTACGTATACATATATCTGTAAAACAACGTACATACATATGTACATAAGTCTTCGTATTACTTTGAAGAAATAGACCCTAATACTATAGCATTGACGACGTAGAAATAGTTGCGATATCTTGCGATATAAATCTTATAAAAATGTTCTAATAAATATAGAGTACATTTGCATTGATAATTGTGAAAGTACAAACCACCGTTTGAACAATCTCGGTATATATATATATATTTATCAAAAAATATAGTAGTTTTAACATTAGGGCAACATTCTTATCTTCATTAGAAACGTATAAAAATTAAAAATCTAGTTATAGTTTTTAACTGATTTCCGACCTTTGGACATTATATTCTATTTCTCATTGTTTATGGAACTTCTTGTTTGAGTCGGACGCCATATCGTAC
Organism: Lasioglossum baleicum; assembly: GCF_051020765.1. NCBI lineage: Eukaryota > Metazoa > Arthropoda > Insecta > Hymenoptera > Halictidae > Lasioglossum > Lasioglossum baleicum. The sequence continues at coordinate 9,491,924 of NC_134940.1, read as the reverse complement.
AGAGTCTGGGCTGGTTTGAAAGCATCGCCGTAATGACTCCGGAATTCTTCCATTTTTCTCACTAAATTACCGGCTCCGTAGTAGTCTACCCAGCGGAAAGGTCCACCGGTGAATGGAGGGAAGCCTAATCCAAACACTGCTCCTACATCACCCTCCAACTATAAAAATAATCATTTGAATTTTGATAAAAAGAATATTAAGCAGTATGTGTTAAACGGAATATATTTCGAATTTTACTTACCGGATTGGCCAATATGTTTTCTTCTAAACAAAGTACCGCCTCATTGACAAACCGAGATACCATTCGCATTTGACGATCTTCGTCGGTTGTGCTTCCTTTTGGTTCAAGCTTGTATTTCTTCAATATATCCACCGCTTTTAAGTTAAGAGGTCTGTCCTTAACATTGGCTTCGTACACATATATACCTTTACCAGATTTTCGGCCTAAAAAGTATTCACACAAATGCGATTACACTTACATGCAAAATGAAAATTGTCTGTTGATACTCGTCTAAGTGCGATAATAGAGAAATTAAATAAATACCAAGGAAACCAGCTTTGACCATATCACCAAGTATGTTTTCGTCTCCCCCTTTGAAACGTTCACCTAAAGCCTTTACTAGATACGGACTTATATGAGATCCAACGTCAAGACCAACTTCGTCCGATAATGTCGCTGCCCCGACAGGAAATCCGAATTTCTTAGTCAACCTGTCCAAAGCCATCGGATCCACACCTTCCTATTTTCGAAACACATAACATTCTCGTTATTTTTATAAAGTAATGTAAAATAGTCACTTTCAGTGCTCCGTAAACCTAGTGTTGATAATCACTGCGAATATTACCTGCATTAATCTCATGGATTCGGATAACATGGCTGATAAAATTCTCGTGGTATAAAATCCAGGGCCATCGCCCACAGTAATCACTGTTTTACCCTGTTTCAAACCTACATCGACCGCAGTCTGAATAGTTTCAGTCGACGTTCCCTTGTGCGTTATTATTTCTAACAATTGCATTTTGTCTACCGGAGAGAAGTAGTGCATTCCAATCACCTGTGAAATCGATACCTTGTCAAATCAAGTATTCGCATATAACTAGACTGTGGATTTTATCCATTTATGGAATAATAAGTACTGTGACTTAGAATTGACGAGGTAGATTTTTATTTTGCATAAAGATCCACAGTCTACATAGATCAATCTATACTTGCCTTATCCGGGCGTTTACTTCCAGCTGCAATATCAGTGATATTAATGGCAGATGTATTTGTTGCGATTATGCAGTGCGGCGATGTACACGATTCAATTTCTTTGATGACTTTGTGCTTGATCGCAAGGTCTTCGAATACAGCTTCAATCACAATGTCCGCGTTCTTGAATGAGTTATAGTCTAAAGTGGCATCCAGCTTGGAAAGGTATTTGTCTTTTTGAACACTGAAAATATACCCAATAAATGATTTTGCAATGCAAAATAATTTCAAAATTTCTTAGCCCTTTACACTCGGAGCTATTTTAACTCGAAAATTGAACATTTCTTCCGACCTAGAATATTTTTCCATTATTAAATAATGGTACAGCAATTTTTAGTGGCGTCTCAGAGTCACCACCCGAGTGCTAAGGGTTAATAGTCACACGTATTTGTGACTCACCTAGAGAATCTTTTTCTTTTCACAGCATTATCCAAACCTTTTTGTATTTGGCCAACACCTCTATATAGACCTGCTTCATTCGTGTCTTTCATGACTACATCGAAGCTTTTGTCTATGGTCACTTGGACAATTCCTGCTCCCATTAGACCAGCTCCGACAACTGCAACTTTTCTAAAATTGAATATAAAATTAATTCTTTTGTCATTCAATCACTTTTATCATAGCATGTTATACATCTACTTACTTCACAGCATTCTTCGGCGCGCCAAAACGATTCTTTTTGCATGCATTCTGTCCAAAGAATAAACTTACAAGTCCCCTGGACTGAGGTGTAACTGCTAGCTCACCGAAAGCTTTGGCTTCTGCCTCGTAACCAGCAGCTGATCCCTTATCCAAACCAGTGCGTACTACCTCCAGAATCTTAAGCGGAGCAGGGTACAAGCCACCAGACATTTTCATCACTTGACCTTTTGCTTTATTAAACACTTGGTCTTTAACGAAATTATATGATAAAGCATAATTCATAAGTTTGTGGACCAGAGATTTAGGACTACGATCAATCTTCAATGTTCCATTTGCAATATCTTTCGCAGCTTGGACAGCTGTTTCTTCTAAGTATCTCATAGTGCTGTGAATATTATAAACGTATATTTATTAATTCTATATATTACCCAAGTATCAATATAAAATTAATTGTCGCATCCCTTACTTCTCTTCCGCTGGTGCAATTCCAGGGCCAAGACGATTCACTAACATGTCTACAATTCCAAACTTTTTAGCTTTATCCGCCTTAACATTTTTTCCAGTCAGTGCCATGTCTAATGCATTGGGAAGCGCAGTTAATTTTGGTAATCTTTGTGTACCACCTGCACCAGGTAATAATCCTAACATTACTTCCGGTAAGCCTAAAGTTGTTTTTGGATCGTTCACAGCCAATCGATAATGACAAGCCAGTGCAACCTGCAGCAATTAAATCAGTCTTTAAACAGTTTGTAAGGGGAAAACGTGGGCATCGATACACATTAGGAATTCTTTAATTTATGCACCTCGAGGCCTCCTCCCAAACAGCTTCCCTGAATCGCAGCCACAACTGGTTTTGTACTCTTCTCTATGTTGTTCAAAATTTGTTGACCTTGGGTAGATACTTTATAACCATCGTCCGAAGTCTTAAATCCCTGTATCATAGTAATATCTGCACCAGCAATAAAACAGCCAGGCTTCCCACTTATTAAGACTACAGAATTCACGGAAGAATCTTGTTCCACATTTCTTAATGCTGTTACCATTTCATTCATTACTTCGTCATTCAAGCTATTCACCTATGTACAAGTGAATATATAAGTATATATTAATATAATGAAATTGTTCAAACAATATACATATATAACACCTACCTTGACTCCCGGTGAGTCTAAAGTCACTACGGCTACATTATCTACAACTTTGTATTTTAAATGTTTCATATTTGTTGCACTTGCAAATGTCCTCATTGTTTGACATAATGCTGAAAGAAACATTGATAATATGATATGGAATAATGTAGTATGTGTTCATAATGGATAGTGCTATTCATTTGTAAAAACAACTGTCGAAATAATATGGAATTGTAGACTTTTATAAAAGTTGCGACTATACAGCATACGATGCTCAGTTGATTTATATTTTCATTATTGTTTCATATACAAACTTGCGAGAAATTCGCCCATTCGGTATGTGGGAGCAAGGTTCAAGACACGTACTTAAGTTATTTACATATGTAGATATTGTTATTAGAGTGTAGTTTTCTGATTGTAATTACCTGTTCGTGTGACATAATTTTTATTTATAGCAGATAAACGTGCAACGGCACCTAACAATCTGTATTGCGACATTTTTAATGCATTACCCGTAAACGCCCGACAAGACAATATTAAATCGTACACATGGAATCAGCAGCACACAAACTGGAATTGGAATCACGATCACGGTCGAATACGCATGCGTGGATGAAAACCTAAAGAGACCCAACCAACAGAATTGGCCATACTCCTCAAGGACTTTGACCTCAAATCGATGCAGTTACTGTGTTCGAAAATAATTTTAGTACATATTTCGCACAATCAGTGCCTGATAATAAATGATAGCAGCGTGTGGAAATTTTTTCACATGAAGAAACCTTGAGTCCCCAATACAGAGTAAATAATCAGCCTTAAAAAATAATAAAAATTTAACGAAGCACATGTAAATACATGAATGATAGATTATTGCAATGTGCAAGTGCAGAAGGGACATAAAGATAATCTAGAAATATAGATCCAAACTTGATTGATCTAAAGATCTAAATCAGAGGTCGGCAAGAAGTGCTCAAAGTGCTCATTTCGGCCGATCCTCCACGATCCTCTCCTTCTCTGCCCTTTCCCCTCCTTTTCTTCCCCTCTTTCTCATCTTTATCAACAAACGGTTACACACGGACTCCTAGCTTACCGACGCGTATCTGAGCTTGCGAATATTTACAGGTGTCGCTAATGCTACTAAGTTCTGAATGTTGTCATGAAACATTATTCAAACATGTTGTGCATTTATCTATAAAAAATATTTATCTATGATAGATTATTGTATACATAATCTATGAAACACTATTTAAACATTACGTAAAATGTTGGACGGTAAAATGGTTTCATATAAAAAATTATTCGCCGAAGTTGCAATAGCTCTGTTATGTTTATTTTTTTTCTGTGAATATATACTTTATTACGTCGTACTTATTCAGGTAAGTTATTAATATTATTTGTGTAAACGTCGTAAATGTATAAGCATATGTTATGTGTATTATATGTTCTTGTTATTAGTGTTCGTGGCCTGTTTTGGATCCACACAAGCTTGATGTGACAATACCTAAACCGAGTGCAACAGAACTACCTGTGCATGCAATGTTCATAGCAGACACTCATCTGTTAGGTTCCAAAAAGGGACACTGGTTTGACAAATTAAAAAGGTTCATAGTATACCTCTTTCCAATACTATCTTACAAATTTGTATTAATTCAATTTCTTGTTTAGGGAATGGCAAATGTATAGAGCATTTCAGACTATGGTCGCACTTCATAAACCGGACATAATCTTTGTGCTAGGTAAATGATTACTAGACTACGGATCTTTATACATTTGTAGGAAAATTGAATAGATAAAATTCAAAATTGTTGGAAAATTTTTAAAATTCAAGATGTTATTAAGAAAGAAGTAACATTCGATTTAGTTTCTATTTCTTGCAATCGATGCAGACAATTTTTATTTTATATAGAGACCTGCAGTCTAATGATTACATACCACAGAGAAATACCCAAAAATAATTCATCATACTAATATAGTACATTTGTCAACAGGTGATTTATTCGATGAAGGTCAATGGAGTAGCTCTTCTGAGTTTGAGCAATATATTCAAAGATTTCACTCATTGTTTTCTGTACCTAAAAACACTCATCTTTATGTTGTTGCTGGAAATCATGACATCGGATTTCATTATGGTACTATAAAATATTTTTAATTCTTATTTGGAAATCTGCAATCCACTTGTAACTATTCAGTATTGTTAATACAACAAATTCTTGTTCAGTTATTACGCCGTTCTTAAATCAACGATTCATGAATGGTCTGAAGGCACCAAGCGTGAAGAGAGTTACAATAAGGGGAAATCATTTTATTTTAATCAATAGCATGGCTCTAGAAGGAGATGGTTGCTTTTTATGCCGACCAACAGAGATAGCATTAAATAAAATTGCAAGTATGTCCATTTCTTTACTTCATTTTAATTCGATAATTTATTTTTTTTTTTTATTGGCAAAATCTTCAAAGCATGATGGATCTTCCCTGTAATCCAAAAGATAACTGTCTATCAAGAATAAAATTTGCAATCAGAGGGATTTTATTACAGCACATTTAAATTGTGCAAAAGGTACAGGAAATCACTGTGACAAAACTAATGCTATTTCAAAATACAGCAGACCGATCATTTTACAGGTCAGTAAATGATTTCATTCGAAAAACTAAGAATTCTTATGTAATCTTTCAATTTTTATCATAGCATTTTCCACTGTATCGCGAATCCGATGAAATTTGCAATGAACTTGATCAAGCACCAGATGATATAAAAGATATAAAGTTTAGAGAAAGATGGGAATGTTTATCGAAGGAAGCATCCGAACAGGTGTACAGAATAATTCATATCAATTGTTATAATCGATAGTATAAACATTTATAAAAATTATTTATTTACAGCTTTTAGATATCTTGAAACCAAGATTGATCGTTAACGGCCATACTCATCACGGTTGTAGAAGAATACACAGAAAAGATATATGGGAATTTACAATACCATCATTCAGTTGGCGCAACAAAGATAATCCTTCACTCTTACTGGTAAATTGAAAACGTGAAAACACTATCGATTTCGAAAATTTCATTGTATATTACTTTCTTAAAATAACACTTGTATTTCAGGGGGTATTTACTTCAAATAATTATTCTGTATCAAAATGTTACATGCCTGTGGAGTCTACAGAGATCAAAATTTATGTTATTAGTATAATTGTCATTTTTATATACTTCATCGTAAAGTGCAGACTAAAACAACATCGCTACTATCTCTTGAAGTTTCATTGAAATTTATTTCTACAACAGCTCTCTATGTTGAAAAAAATTGAATCTTATAAGAATCTTTAAATGTAAATTAACATATGATCTGTATATATTTACAGTATTCAGGGTACAAAATATTTATATACCCATTATGTATTACGATCAGATCTATTTTCCACTTTTCTCAAATTTTGAAAATGTGAAAAATCTTTTTTTTTTTTTGTAAGACATGTACATATATTCGAAATTATGAAAATATAGAAATATCGCAAATTTAATGACATACATTTCCGTGGTAACATGTATAAAAGTTGCTTATTTATTGTACATTTTATTTAATGCTGACGGATCAATAAGCCATACATATGCCAAAATATAATTTATGCATAACGAATAAGTTGTATGACCCAAGTATTGAGGAATTAAGTTCACACACAACACGTACAAAGTAAATACATAAATTTTATATTATTAATCTTACAATGTAATGCATTTAATGCATGTATGTGTATTAACAACTTTTTGCACATACGTCTTGTAAAATCTTGTCATTTTATTGTAATAAAACAAGAACTAATAATAACTAATATTGTAAGCTATAATACTGACATTGACTATAATTAATATTACATTTATTAATATCTTTACATATTTCTTTATACTGTCTGAAACGGTAATATTAATATAGTCGATGCAGCTCATATCTTTTTATATGTGTGTATATGGATTCGCATGTGTGTGTGTGTGTATATATACATTCTTAATACATAGGCTTTTACTGAATTGTGTGAGTAGTAGAACTCCATTCCATGAATTTATGAATTATAAGTACTTTTTATAACAGCGAAATATTTTTTAAAAATCTAGTATTCAATCGGAAATAGAAACAGTATTTGAATAAGACATTATTGTACATTTTTTATTTAAAATTATAATTTACCCCTACTCATTCCTTAATACAGGATTTTTTAATATACGAGATTTGTACAGCCGAAAATAACTTTACAATATTCGAGAATTACTGTTTGGTAGATGTACTACTCGTAAGTAAACAAAAAAAAAATAGATCGGCTAATAGAAACTGAAGAAAATTATTTTACAGGTTTGGTATTATATATTTAATTGAAAAATAATTAAATATTCTTTGTAAATTGAAAATATTATACTCCTCTTATATCATTGACATTATCAACGATATTTTTTGACTAGTCTATTTTTACAGCGGCATATATTTTACGAATGAACGCGTAAGCCGCGAAGAAACCTATTGTACCTGTTAATAACCAGAATGTTAGCACCATTAATGTTGTGTAGCCAAAATATAAAAGTATTGGAACCAATTCTGTTATTTCTAATTTTGTCATAAAATAGAAGACTGAATAAGCTAACACATATACAGCTGATCCTCCACTAACAATGAAGCTCCTCCACCACCATCTATAATCCTGATAACGGAAAAATAACAATGTATACACATATTGGAAAAATACTTTCAAATGCAGCTACTTCAATTGATTTCTTACCTCTCCGCATAACTGGAAATACACCATAACTATAGATATCTGGGAGCACGAAATGACAAGAATGCAGAACACAAGGAACAGAAATCCAAAAAGATAGTAGAACTGATTCTCCCATAGCGCAGTCAGAATGAAAAATAATTCTATAAAAACTGCTCCAAATGGAAGAATTCCTGCCATCAATGTACTGTAAAATTGTTAATGTATTTTTATTCCAATCCAGAGTTGGGACTTTAGGTCTATGAACTTTATAAACTTACCATAATACTGGATTCATGTACCACAATTGATCGGGAACTTGTCTAGCAATTTGATTTGTTCTAACGGGATGTGTGAAGGGCTGTTTACGGTATCCGAAATAGTATCCAAGATATACCAGAGGAAGTGATATGCCAAACCACAGACACAACAATGCTAACATTGTTGTGAATGGTACCGCGCCGGAACTGTGTTTTCCCCATATGAAGAAATTCAAAAAGAAACATGTGGTGAATACAATTCCGGGGTACAGAGTTGCTGTCTGTAAAAGTAAAATCATGATTTAATAGTGTTCCATTTCAATAGTAGTTAACCATGTTTTATTCTCACCAATAATGCTGTCCTCCTCCATTTCCTCCCACGCATCGTTTTATAAAGTCGCGCAGAGAAATATCCAGCAATTAAACCGGAACATACATATAAAAATATCGCGTTAGTTCCAAGTGCGCCCCTACTAGCCGGCGATAGCATACCCAACATAGCAAAGACTAAAAATCACGCATAAATAAAATATAAAATATCGAAAATGTGAGCTACATCTCATGTAGAAATATAAATCTTACATATTGTTATCAAAGCCATAAAAAATATTTGAATTCCACTGCCTATCACAGCAGCAAATAATCGAGGATACGGTGGAGGTCGAAATACATCTCCGTGGACTAGTTTCCAGCCAGTTTCTTCGATTGTCTCATCCAAACCTGCCAAGCTATCGCTTTCACCGGCATTATAACGCGCAATATCCCTTCTCAGAGTTCGAACTATGATCATTGTTAAAATTCCTGCAGAATTTTATCAAAAAATGTTTGTATGAATTCATAAAAAGAATAGGAATTAAATATGAACAATTTAATATATTTACCAGAAAGGAAAAGTACTACAATAAGAGAATTGATGATCGAAAACCAATGAATCTCAACGTCACTCATTCCTAGGTATACATCCCACCTACTAGCCCAACTTACAGCAGATTGCTTCCACTTAACAGAATATAAGAACCACAGTTTGGTTCCTTTAGGATTCACAAATTGATGACTGTCACCCGGAGGCAATATACAAGTATTTCCATTGAACGTCAATTGACTCGCATCAATACTCTGAGCTTTCACATCAAACCCGACTACCCTATACGCATTTCTACAACACAAAAATAAATTTGAATAATCCAATACATTCTCCGCTTCCGCAATAACGTGATCAATACTAACTTTCCATATTCGTGATAGCTTAATTCTAGCTTTAGATAATTGTTGATATAGATCTGATTGTTCACTACACCACCCAAACGGTACCCTTGATATACGATCACATTGTTTGTGTTTTTATCAGTCATTTTCGTAGCTGCTGGTAAATTATCTATTAATCTGATAAAAGTAATGAAATTAGTTTTTTAGCAATTCGTTTTTGAAGGAGAATGTAGCTTCATGTTTTCTTACAAATGCACTGTGTAGTCGTGTTGAATACGCTCTATTACTTGCTGCGATTCCTCCTCAGTCCATGTCATACTGCTGTTTGGTTCATGACATAACAATTTGCAGTTTACGTCTTCCGCCATGGTAACCTCGTACGGAGTATTTACAATTCTGTGTATATATAAAACAACTTAGATTCTATAAAAAGGGATAATCTGTGCATCTTACCTATCACCACGTAATACTTCTCCTAAATTCTCCGATTTATAAACAAAAACACTTTTTGGTCTGCATAATGGAATAGAATAATATTCGTATGGCAACTGTGTATGGGTGCTAGTCATTTTAACCGCTTTGACATCAATCTTTTGCCCCTTTGTAAACTCCACGGGTGCAACACCAGGCACATAGAAGCCATTTGTTTCGATTAACAAGGATATTATTACAAATATAGCGCTACACCTTAACCTTCCCTGTTAACAGAAAGAAAACGGTTCTCGTAATCAAATTAAATAACACTTTCCGTCACGTCAACCGGTATACATTAAAAAATTATTCATAAACACGTAAAAGTACACACACAACAATGCGATACAGACACGGAAGCTGTACGATTATATAAAATATAAGGATATTTCATAAGTTTCGATCAGTTAAAGAGCGTAACGTTGCCCATATTCAGAGAAATTTCACGGTTACCGCGATAAACAATGTTATTACATTCTGTCAAGAGCTAATGAAGTTGTACTTTACGAAAACTGCCGATGTGGACTTAGAAAATATGAAACGCCACGTCGATTCATTGATAGTTTTAATAATATGTTACTCTATTTTCAATAGTTTTTTGAAACGTACGACTTACAATAATACGTACCATTCTATAATATTATTTTCGTCAAAGGCGCGCCACGCCGTGCTGAAATCTTTCAGATTACAATTCACAGAGTTCCCACTCTGTTCACGTCAAAAATGAAATTTACTTCAACACGAAGTTCGCTTAGAAACATTTGCCAGTCAGGAAACATTTTCTCATGAAATTCCCTAGAATGTTTATTCATTCTCGGAACGTTATGCCGGGTTCATACTGGCTAAAGTTATTCGCATTCGCATTCGCTGTCGCCAACGTCGCCAACTGTTCAAAGTGTTGGATACTCACATTTCGCAAACAGTTACAGAATAAAACATTTCATTAAATCGGGATATCGAATCTTCATTAAACAATTTTACATTAAAGAGCTCGCGAAAGTGTCCACATTGCTAGCGAATGTGATTCGCGAACTGTTTGCAAACGGCAATGTGAATCCAGCATAACTTCGCGATGTTTGCGGAACTCTAATTTATAAATAATTTAATATTTGCAGGATACGTATAATCAGATAATACAATATTAGAATACTACACGCAAATTAAGTTTATGTTTATACGTTTAAGCTTTGTTCGAATAGTAATGTAGGAGTACATAACTTGATCTGTTCAATCATCTAATTCAAAATTGAATGCATTTGCTAAATGTATTAGAATAATCTTAAAACATATTTGAAATGAAGTCCTTTAAATTTACCCTTTCATCGAAGGTTTTATCGTTAGCTAAAACTTTATATAACTGTCCAGAAATTGCATAAGGTAGATTAAGACAATTTTAAGTTTATATAAACTGAATCATGCGCTGCATACAATGTTATGTATTATTATGTTGAGAACAAGTGCAAAGACAAATATATAATATGAAACACATTTTTAAATGTGAATTATTATATTCATTTAGGTTTTATTAGATAGTTACTACATTTCTATCACTTTTGAACTATTATTTATGCGCCGACTGTAAACTATAATTGTTTGAATTATAATGGAATGAAATACTAATTAATTAATATCTTGTTCGAGACATTAATCAACAAATAAAAAATACTCGCCATTACTTTTATTCTTAAAATTCCCGCAATTTTTTATTCCGTAAATGAAAAGGAAGTGGGACTTTTATAATAGCGGATTGTTATTAAATTGTCAGTTTATCCGCTTGAAAAGTGCTTTAGAAATTCGTAATGTATTAAAACGTTTGTTATTAACGATTCGCGAACGTTTTCGTTATAGAAAATAGTAACATTTTTGCCGCATAATAGTCGGTGTTTTGATCAGGCTTTTCCGAGCGAAAAAATATACCCCCGAAAAGGAAAATATCGTCCCACGTGGGGACTCGTTTAATTACAAGTTACGTTATTTAGATATGCATCTGTTCCGTTAATTTTTATTTCAGAACAATGGTGCAGGTGAGTAGAAACTTTTGAGCATATTATATATACGGATTTCCGTGGGAATCAGCGAAATCAGTGCATTTTTCTATCGGGTCTATTGGGAATTTTTGATTGTTTTTTTTCCGCTGTCATCCATTAGTAAATAGGAAAGATGGCAGCAGATTATTGCGCTTTTTTCCAGTGCATTCGCGGATCCGACATTTTTCTTAAAATTAAGCCTTTCCGTGAATTTTCATACGAAACTAGTACGAAAACATTGGTTACGATCCAGTTTTACGAACGGAATTCAACGCGTGCTTCATTTTTCTCAATGAAACGCAGTTAAGGCCGACATAAATAAAATATCAAAGAATTTTTATGTGCCGGACTTGTGTCAAATACGGTGTACGAGTGCACGGAAATATCGAGTGACTTTTGTTAAACGTTACTCCCGGTCCCACGCGATGCGAAAGTTTTTAATGTTTTGTGAATAAAGAGTCGACCGCGAACACATTATTTTTAAATGTTTCATTGTGTTTAATTGAAGTATGACAAAAGATGAGGGTATAAAATATTTTTTCATTATTATAAATATACATTGTTGCGAACGTTGTAGAATGACGTTAAATATATTTTCATACGAAAATAACGAATGTTTACAGGCAATTGATGAGATGGAACAAAGGGATCTCCCACAGGCATTCCGCCTACTCGGAGAAATGAATGCCAATGTACTACAAGTGAACCAACTTGTAGATAATATGCTGGTTCGTGTGAAAAACGGAGAGATTTCCACAGACAAGGGTCTTAGTTTCTTAGAAATGAAATATCACATGTTACTTTCCTATTTGATTAATTTGACTTACATAGTTTTAAGAAAATGTTCAGGGGAACGTATAGAAGGAGATCCATCGATCGATCGTTTAATTGAAATCAGAACTGTCCTAGAGAAAATCCGACCAATAGATCACAAACTTAAATATCAAATAGATAAGCTTGTTAAGACTGCTGTAACCGGTACTACTAACAGTGATGACCCAAGTAATTTTAAAGCAAATCCTGATGCACTTATCGGCACGATTGAGAGCAACGATGAAGAATCTGATAGCGATCAGGATGGAGAAATGGATGGTTTTAAATCAACACAGTCAAGGAAGTCTAATATTTATGTACCGCCGAAACTTGCTGCAGTACACTATGGTTAGTATCTGTGTTTCTTATTCAATGTACTCTGACAAGCTAAAGAAAAATATTATTGTAGATGGAGATGAGACAGTTGCAGAGAAAATGCGTAAAGCAGGTGAAAGAGCTCGCAGACGTGCAGTCTCAGGTGCTGTTTTGAGAGAATTGAAAGAGGAATATTTAGATGCACCTATCGAAGATTCTCATGGTCTGAGCGAGAAACAAATCAGTTTGGGTCGTGAGAATAAGCGGAAGGTAGAATACGAAGAAACATACATGACACGTTTGCCAGTTACTAAACAAGAAAAACACAGGCGTCGCATGATGACTACAGTTGGAACACTTGGAGAAGAAATTACATCTTTCGGAGAGCCATCTGCTGTGTCTGCTAAGAAGAGGAAAACTCAGAAAAAGGGTAAAGCTAAAAGAAGTAAGTTTTATTCTATTGAAAAATTCAATCGATTATATAAGTTTTCAAAATATAGTATATTTATATAACATAATCAAAACTACTGTTTAGGTTTCAAGAAAAAACGGCATCACTAAATATCAGCTTTATAACAGTTCGAAAAGCTGAATTTCGTACAGCATTAATAATTAAGGTAAAATGCAAAAAAAAATTTACTTCGATTCTTCTTGACAAAAGCAGATGCCATTAATACTCGTTAATAAGTTAAGCTAAATAACTCATAACATCTAGTAACTAAAAATAAAAAGCAACCGTCGACGGTGAAGTAAAATAGCACGATGGTAATTTATTACTGCATAAGACATACTAATGGTCGTGTAATTGATAATTATAGTTAATAATGATTTTAACCTTTAATTGTTGTCTGAAAATCAATTTTTATCTATGGAGTTGAAATATTCCATGAATCGCAAGAAAAAATATTCCAATATATGAGAAAATAATGTCAAGGTACATACGAGCTTAACTTATAAAAAAAAAAAGAAAATTACGTGTAACCGTGACACAATTAATCAAATAATGGATTTCGGCTCCAAGATTTAAAATTGTAAGTTAAACGTAAAAGTTGAAGGCAGAAGATTTTTCTGCTTTATTTTGAGATATTCTCCAGCTATAGAAGAGAGAAAAAAAAGAACCGGTAACATAGCAGGAGGGATGATATTGAATTAATTGTTACAGAAGCGTAAAAATCACAAGACATTCAGTGCAAGCATTAGAAAAATTCAAACTTTAATAAGGGACAAGTGGCTCTAGAAATTGCAAAGCGTTCTGCAACTTCTAAGAATAATGTTCATCGTGCGATATCGCATGTCTTAGGATTTTCTCGCTATTTTAGAGTAGTGAAGTAGTTAATAGTTTTACTATTATATGTATATTTCGTTTGTGTTTTCCCCTGGTGAACTGTTGAGGCTATTATATCTCGATGTGAGTCATATTTTATGTTAAGTTTCACTTTTTTTTACGAGGAGAAGGAACAATGTGTTCGTGCATTGCATTTGTTGTTTTCACTTTGAGAATTAATTTCACCTAAGTCGTTAACTTATATTAAAGGTAATATAAGGATAACACGAATGTGTCAAAATTCAAAATTGATGTCGTCAATTTCTCGAATACTATTTTTATGTTTACTGCGTTTAGTTTCTTAGGGAGGGGGTATGTGTGATATTGTAAGAAAAACTAATATACGAAGACTAGAGCGATCATCACTTCTGCAATAGCATTAAAGGTGTTTGTACAATCAAATTGCAGGAAGGTATCCGTCTCTTGCGCTTAAATAGGTTCCATTTTTTAAATGTTAGATATAAAGATTGGGTACCCGTTTACTTGGATACCCAAAGAAGCAATGTTTCCTTTTAAAGTGAAGGGAAGGGTAATGTTAAATGCACTTTAAACACAGATCGTATATGGATATTTATATCCGTTGCTGGTTCCTGCAGAAGTGATCCGCATTACCTTTAAAAAAAAGTACTAATTCGCTATATGCTAACCAAGGGCTCAACCATCCATAGATGTTATATTTTTTACAAAAGTGTTCATAGATTGAGCCAACTTGGTAATGCATGATGTTACATGTGCCCTCTCTTTTTCAATCTGTGAAGATGATTAAAATGTGATAAATTATTCATGAAATAATAGTTAATGAAACTAACAAAATAGCACAATTGCTGGGCATTATTTACAAGTGCTAGCAAGCCTAATGTCAGCAGCCTTGTCGTATTTGGTAAATGAAGTTGGAATACTGAATAGCGGGAAGATTTTGACACGATTAATGTCAAGGTAACTCTTTTTTAAATGGATGCTTCATGCACGTTTAACATATACGGCATGCTCCGAGAAAGAAAAGTAATAATTACAGAGGTATCAGAAAACAAAGCAGGTTTCAAAATTTGCCCGACATTTGGTTTTCTCATACTTTATAAATAGATGATAATTTTTGAAAACACACTTACAACTGGTGTAACTGTAAGTCCAAAATACTGATCTACGTGTGTGTATATTTATATATATATACATATATACATAGACACGTATTTCTTCGTTTGTATACATTACGAACTGTTTATAAATAGCGATGAGACGAGGATATCATGTTGTTTGCAACAAAATAGAATTATTACAAAGACTAACGAACAGGAAGAATTATGGTTGTATATGTTTATTGAGTACAAAGTTTCCTAACACACACATGTATATATACATGTATATAACGTGTATACATGTATATATATGCTTTACATATTTTGGACTTGTAGTGAAAGTGTATGGGTGTGATAATATTCATACGAGACACATATCCGCACACAACATATAGCAGCAAAGTAATAGGATTACATTGAAAACACTACCTCAAATCAATAGAAATATGGATTTACAATAATAGAACTGCATCAGTTACGTTTACAATGTTGGTGTTGACGTTTATTTATACATTTCACTGAACAACAGCCTTTCTGTTGCGAGATATAATATCGGACATATATATTATGCCTTATGGAGAGACGCGTCTAGGATTTGTTATCTCTGAACCTGCTTAGCAGGAGTGAATCTTTTAATAATGTACAAAGAAAAGCACAAAGCATGTAAACGTCACTGTGGGCAGTGAAGTTTTAAAGTAGTCCTTCAAATCCAACAACGCTGCCGAATACAAAAAAAAACTAAAAAGAAGTAACAAGATATCTTTGCAGCAAGAATAAATAAAAAGAACGAGATAAGGATGGTTTATTGACTACATTCATAGTCTGAAGAATGTAATATTTCATTTATATCGGTAAATTTTCTATAATTTGTGTACTATGACAATTCAATGTGTGTGAACGAGCGAGAGAGACAGAGCGAAAATGAGAAAAAAAGAGAGAATTTACCTGTATATTACAAATGGTTATTATAAACGAATTATTATTATTATTATTATTATTAATTATTATTATGATTATTATTACATTATCATTATGATCATCATCATCATCATCATCATCATGTAGAATGCTTCTTACTGACTGAATAAAATGTTTTCAATGTCGATTATTGATTTACTCTTGGGGTTCTTCTGGTGCGAACTTAAAAAAACAATAAAACCTTTAAAATACCAATACATATCTGAAAATACGAGTCTTAATAAATTCTAAAATTGAGAAGTTTTAAATTTCTCATAATCATCAAGTAACAATTTATTAAAATATAATAAAAATAATTTTTCTGATTTCCCATAAAACTCCTACCCTCCATTTTAATAAGGGTGGACCCGGTCGGTGTACCATTGCTTTGAGACAGTGCAGCATTTTTGTGCCAAAGAAGTGAAACGCTTTTTAATGAGTCTTCTCGATTAGAAGTCTTTCTTAAATAAATATATTATAATAATTTATTCTCGACATTCGTTCGAGAAATACAGGTAAAATTTTAAAATACAGCTTTCATATGAAAACTGTCTATACAATATAAGCGTATACATTTTTTATGAAGATTGGGTTTTCAGCTTCGCCTTGTTAGGTACTTCAATTTCTACGGTTTGAGAGTAATTTTTTTGATAACTGCTTTAATTAGTGTCTAAATATAAACATAGTTTGAAAAAATTTCCGTGTAAAGCAAAATAGATTTTTTTCACCTCTTGTAAAATTTACTTTTTTGGACTTAGGCAATTTTCATACGAGGTCGACGATATTTCAATTCGCGGTTCTTTTTTTAATTTCGATCGCTAGCAATCGCTAGCAATCGCTAGTAATTTTTAAAGACCACATTGGCAGTGATTGGCAGCACCGTTCGAGTA
Organism: Lasioglossum baleicum; assembly: GCF_051020765.1. NCBI lineage: Eukaryota > Metazoa > Arthropoda > Insecta > Hymenoptera > Halictidae > Lasioglossum > Lasioglossum baleicum. The sequence continues at coordinate 9,474,822 of NC_134940.1, read as the reverse complement.
TACCTTCGCAACGTATGTCAACGACCAACGACACATCTCATACCGATTTCTTTCGGACGGTCTGCCTGTTGTTGATCCGTGGTGGCACGGCCGACGTGCTGGTAAGTTATTTTCCAACGATAAAAATCAGAGTGTCAACAATCGACGTCGTGTAAGGTTAATATGTGAAATACCAGGTGTCAAGTGTTTGATTGGCATGACATATATCGTTTAGCTCCCACGATCTGGATTTTATGTTAATGCTAGACGTGCTAATTGTTTAAACTCGCTCAATTCACGCTTACGACAGTTCGTCTGTGTCATTATCCTAATGACCTGTAAATCATCCAAGTTCGAGGTATTCGTCGTCGTAATTACATTCTTTTCGTTCACACTTTTCGGTCTTCCGCCCTTCTTCCCCCTCCCCCCACTCCAGTTTTCTCCTTTCTTTTGCTTGTTACCTGTCTTTGTCCCTCGCGAGTTTTCCCTCCTCTTCTAACGTTCCGTACAAGATGTCGAAAGTGCCAGGGGCGCTCACATGGGTACCGTATAAATTATTTTTATCACTTTGGGACTACGGTAAAATGATCTGTCATTGTTAAGACATTAATGTTCGCACAATCACAGTCAGATATACCGAACATTGTTCGAATTATACAGTTTTACACGAAATTCTTGGGTATTACCGTCTTTGTTGGTCGTGGGTTATTATTTCCTTCGCAAACCACCCTCTTTTCTGTAGTTATTTTTAAATCACCCGCGGCGCAGAACTATATATCGAAACTTTCGGAGATTGCTCTTTTCAAAGTGATCGAAGCATTTTTAAATTGAATAGGAAGAAATTACTTTGATTAAGCAAACGAACCTGCGGATTATTCTAATTTCAATCTACACCGGTAAAACAAATTTGTGTAACAACAAAACCGCGCATTCTTGAAATATCTATATCGATGGCGAACATATCGTATATTGTTTCAATATTTTTGAAAAACTCTAGTGAACGAAAACGTTCTTCGGAAGAATATTAATTACGGAATTACTGAAAGTTATCGAGAATGTAAACAATGTCTCTGTAAATATTAGCTCAGCAAACAGCAACACGTCTGCTTCATTGTTGAATATCTTTAGTAAAAAGTTTTCGTAACGTTCAAAGAGAAATCGGTTATAAAAACGCTTATTTATCATTTTATTGCTCGTAATGCATCCGCAAACGGCACGTTTAGAGCGTGGACTTTCTAACCGCGTGAAAGTAGATTCATTTTAAATTTACGATTCTCAAATGTAGTACAAACTTTGATAGTGTCGCGTTCAATTTTTATGGAGTTAATAACGATAATTTATGAATGTTTTTTTTTCAAGATTATACACAATGGCCAATACTCAGGTAAACAGGGCGCGAACCATAAAAAAAATCGAAAAACCTCGACCGCTTAAGCTCAATCAACGCCACTCGACCGTCTGTCTGAATAGTAAGTTTTACTTCATATTTCTAATGTATATTTATATAGTGATTCTATTAAATTGAACAATTCTATTTAACAGTGGAGGACATAGTGTCCTTAATCGACAACGTAGCAATGCGACTAACCAATGTCTTCCATGACCAAACGCTGCAAATGAGTGTGGTTAGAATGTGTAATCACCTGAAACTTTATGCCCATCAATTAGAAGCTATTTACAAAGGTATTAACTTTATAATAGAAGTGCAAGTGCAAGTTAACACGTTGACTGTCGATACCAAAAATAAAAATATTAACATGTTCGTATGTACACTTATCAGTAGACTGCCGGTATATAACACCGGTATGTTTATTTTACCGGTATTAGTCTCTGGTTCTAATATATTAATTGTAGTTACAAAATTATGAACTTTCTTGTTTTCGAAATTTATTGAGCTCGGTTGAGCCGGTCAGTAGTGACTGCTATGGGAGTCAATGTGTTAATCGAATTATGGATACTTTAGAAAATCTATGATGTTCGGATCTCCGAATTTCCGGGCACCTGCCCACCCCTATTTTTTCTAACAATACCGAGTTGATACACAGATCAGCTGGACAGAGCTTTTGTGGCAATTAGAAATGGAAGTCAGGACGAAAAATTAGATCTGACGACTAGGGTTCACCTGCTGGAACTTATAGAATTAAGAGCTAAGCAGTGGCGTCACACTGATTCTATGGATGAGTATTATACTCAGAAACTATCACATCTGGATAATGTATGTTTCTTACTTTTCTTTTTTGAAATATAAGATAACTGTGTCTTAAAAGTATTCGTTTAATGTTAACAGGCAGAAACAATTCCCGACACACCTACAAACGTGCTATCATCACCTCTGGCAATGTCTTCACCCACTGCAGCACCTATCTTGGGTCCTGGTGAAGTTATAAAGAATAGTGGGAAATTTGTTAAACCGACACGTATTCCTGGGAAAAACTACTGCAAAGATGAAGTTGTTATACGTAACAGTGATTCCGGCAAAGGTAAAGAAAATTTAATGTTTCCGCGATTGGATACGAATATTCCTATTAATGTAGTAGAAAGTACATATAAATATTTGTAAATTGTAGTACGTAGCATATTTTCTTGGTGTTTTAAAAATTTAATTTAATTTCAAGTTATCACGCACTATATCGTTAGCGCCAATATTTCTATGTTTCACGTTTTTTCGTATCTATTATAAGTATATAGTAAGTATTATTTTCCACTTCTAAATTATTTGCACAAAAATATAGTGATGGGAATAAAAGGGCGGCGAGTTCACATGATCGAAGAGCTCAGCCAGACAATCATCTCCTTCCAGCGAGGTAAACAAATAATTTGCAGATGGCTTGATAGCATTATGCTCATGCATTTCGGAAATAACTAATTGTTTACTTTTTTAATGTCTGTTACATATCCTAATATTCTCATTACAACCAAAAATTACATTTTACAAATAATAAAATACAAAATTGTTTGTTTCTATAGTTGAATCACATATAGAATTCAATAAACAAAGTGAAGATGTACTTCGTTGAACAGTACACACATATAATATTTATATTTAATTTGTGTTTTAACATGTATTTTTACTTTTATCTGCATGAAACATATGTTCTTTATTAATTTGTAAAGAAAATTCATATACAAAAGTGATTGGAAACTGTCCTGCTTGAGCTTCGGAAGTTTAATCGCTCACATCATATTTTTATTGTGCAATTTTTAATTATTATCATGTGATTATCATCGAATATATCATGCATTGTGTTCGCAGCTTATTAAAAAAAGACGAATAAAATACAAATAAATTGTTATGAGCAGCATTTTACATTTTTAATACAAATAATGTTATTGCTTACAATCGCTTATGGTTCCCAATGCACATGAATATTAAATTGTTCTTCTTTCACAGAATATCTCGTCTACAATTAATACCGATCTTATTAATGTTTTAATCCACCAATAATTTGTCTTGACATGTTTGGAAAGTGTCTATATTTATACATGATACATTAACCATAATACAGATCGCTTTTACGAAACGAACTTTGGTAATAACAAAGTTTCACGTGCAATATGAAAACAAACATCGGTCTAATATTTTCCTTTTCTTGTAGTAAACCCTGGAGCCAAAGAACGACTTGTCCAAATCACGGGTACTTCCGAGGACAAGATACAGTAAGTTTAATTGTTTTTAATGTTGATATTCAACACTAAACCTACCGAGCCTCAAAAGTAACTGGAACATGCTCCCTTATAAAATGGCAAGATTAATTTGATTTAGATTTCGTGCGGCTCCTATTGTTATACGTGCTCTGTTAAAGACATCTATACAATAATTTCTTATTAAATAAAAAATTGTTATTACCGTAGAACCTCGATTATCCGGGCCTCTGATCAAGGGCCTTAATAAGGATTAAGTTCAGTATTGAAACTATGTAATTGTTAGGATAATCGAAGTTCTACTGTATTTCAATAAGTGTAAAATAAAAGATCTGGAACCGGTCATTTTGACCGGTGGTGGTAGGTTTAGTGTTAAACTATGCAATGTTCATACCTGTTATATTATTGCAACAGTTACGCGAAGGACTTGATAAAAGATACGATTCAACGAAATGCATCACCGGTGAGATTGGAGCAAGGTGGAGGAGAAAAAGGAGCAATGGGAGGTTCTAGTTCTTCGTTAAATAGCAGTGCATCGGATGAAAGCAACCGATTGCAACAGCAACAAAACTCCCGCGCACGTTCGCTCCTCCATAGCTTCTCCACCAACGACGCCAGTATAGGCGAATACAAATACACGGTTACGGTTGGTAACCAATCCTTGAAGATCACAGGATGCAATCTGGATCTTGTTAGGGTAATCATATTTTTCAATTGTTTATTTCTACGTACAAGTCTACGATCGACACATTTTATTTCACTGAATAACGGCATTATGGAATATATTTTAATGGAAATTACTGGGTATGTATCAGACTGCGAAGCTGGTTTTGGATGAATATTTCTTAGGAGATTCGGAAAACTTTACGAGCGGTATAGAATACTTTAATTTCGAGGAAGAGTCCGCTTATTCTCTATCGTCTTCCAACTCGCAAAAAACACCGTTGACATCGAGTACTACCAATGAGATGAGCCGAGAATTGATTGTGGACAGTTCAGCCACATCGGAAAGCGAAGAAACATATAAACCACATATCATTTCTGAAGCAAATCCTTCGACTCATAAAGGTAAACGAGTACAATCGAATGTCTGACTTACTTTCTACGAGACCTGATATTTAATCGAACATTTATTCAGTTCCAGAAATCAGGGAACTCACGTACGAGTTTTTGTTACTGTGTTCAACAGGTCCTTATGCTAAACAACCGCCTGTGGACTGGGCTCGAATTCAAAAGGAGTGTCCCAACATTGTTCGCAAGGTATATCGACGTGATACGAATGCTAAACAACTGATGTGCAACAGTATAACTTACTAATATTTTTTTTACGTTGATACTCTTTAAGGAGAAAGCTTTGTGTAACATACTGAAAAAATTAAGCGATCTTTCGAAATTTTTGACAAACAAAATATTCAGTTCCTAAAGAAAAATAATATTTGCTGGACATTGTTAGCGTGCTAACGGATATTATTTCTTTTTATATATACGTATATATATATATATATATATTATGTTTCATTCTATACTTCATTATACAATTGAAATCGCGTGATTAAATAGCGTTACCAAAAAGATTCAATTTATAAGAAAAGTATTTACGCGTTTCAAATTTTAAAAGCTGATATAAGTACTGCGGGTATCGGTGTTTATTGGAAGCGTGTAGTCAATTTTATAAATATCCAAATGAAATTTTCAGGGTATGTAGTTTAAAGATAATATTATCGAACTAAAGTATTTTCGATTTGTTACACAGGGTTATTCTCTAAATGGCTAGAAATTAATAATACTCGTCCAAAAGTTAACTATGTTTTCAAGTTATAATTTGTTCTTGACACTGAAATGTGCTAATTCCAAAGAGACTGTCATATTTATATTATGGCCGTTTAAATACTCTCATTGCAATATTTACGTCTATTGAAGACAAAGTATAAGACGATGATATAAGATTTGGCAGAAACGAATCTCTTACGTTAATATGGGAAGGTTGTGATAAAGATATGGAAATGAGCTATATTATCTTTCTCAATTAACATCGAGCTACAAAGTCGACTTTTTTAAATGACAAATTCATAAAAGCATACGCTAATGGATTTGTGCCAAGTCATATATGTACTTAAACCAAAGATTACATGTTACTACCATAGTTTACTTTATATACTTACACTTACCAAAAAAGTCTTTGTGTTATCAGTATTACACGATGAATCTGTTATATATTTATAAGATATACACCTCTGATTACGTTATTTAATAATTTTATATTCTAAAGTAAAATACCTTGGACTCGTACTAATACATGTCAATATTTATATTAATATAAGATGTATATTAATATATATCAGTACATTGTATTAGTATAATCCGTTCGTTTTTCTGTAGCTACGCCGTAATATCGTATTGCATACCATGATTTCATTCACATACGAAAAGCTATCTTTGAGTACATATTTCCATTTTATATCGTTAAAATAGTAAAGATCTCAACTTTTCCTTTTTTTAACTAAATAGAAATATGGCTAATTTTATAGACTGAAAAAATTAAAGTGGATAAGAAGTATTACGCTACGAGACTGTTCGACTCTTTAAGGTCTTTGCCCACTAGACTCCTCTTCTGCCTATCTGCGCCATCGCTCCGTCCCCGTTTTGGGTTTCTTCTGTGTATTTCAATGGGACTGCGCCTACTATACCTGCAATGGTGCCATATACCTGCAGGCGCAGGTATAGCAGGCGCAGTCCCATTGAAATACACAGAAGAAACCCAAAACGGGGAAAGAGCGATGGCGCAGGTAGGCAGAGGAGGCGTCTAGTGGGCAAAGACCCTTATGTTCTTAGATTATATACTTCGTCTTTTTTTTATTGTTCGTATGTATTATTAATTGTTTTAATCGTTATAGTTTATTATTACATGAAGTTAAACAAGGTATTCCTATTCTTATGTTTTTTGTTTTTACTTCTTAAGTATTACAAGAAAAGTATTAAATTTTGTACACGATGTAACGAAAATATTGTAAAACATCTTGAGATTTCAAAGATAATAAAGCGTTTTAATTTGTTGTATTTTGAAATATATCGTGTAGCACCAGTGTTTAAACGAAACCGCGGCGAATTCCTCTCTTAAAACGAACCGATGTATATAAAGCTTTATGACAGTATGTTAAGAAGGCATGCACGTTACTGTAAATCATTTAACACTTGCTTTATAAATCAAAAGCATGCTGCTTGTAACATCACGTCAAGGTAAAGTAAATCTATTGATACGTTTTTTTGATATTGTTGTCAATTATTGTACAAATATATATAATTTTATTTGACAGACACCGATTCGCTGGTTCGAACCGGAAGCATACAAAGCTAAGGTAGCAGCTGCTGGTCTTGTTACGGTATTGCCAATTGGAGAAGGGGAAACAGATCCGGAATGAGATTGAAAAAGTTACACTTGTCCACTTCATGAAATCGTATGTATTAATAATATTCTTTACATCGATTTTTCTGTCGATGTATTGTGATAAATTGAAAAAAAGAAGTTCAGTATAATATTTGTTTGTCGGTAAACAAATATGCAAACGCTAACAAACATTCATAATGAATATGAGCGAGACAATCGGTATTGCTCCATTCAAGTAGAGCAATATAAAATAACTAGCAGATATATATTGCTATAGATGTTTGTAAATCTATGCGTGTTTTTATCTAAATTTTCTTTTAACGATGATCACACTTTCTAAGCATTTATGCTTTTGTATTATACATTTGTACGCTTTCAAATTCAGAATATTTCATTGTTAATTTATTTGTATTGAACACGTGAGCTGCAGTAATTATTTTTACCGTATAACTCGGTATCCGGCATACCAAATATACGTATCGCTTTGCGTCTCGTTAACAACATTGCTACTCAGATATTTCAAAGAATTATTGAAATACTTATGAAAGACAATAAGCACTTTGTACGATGTTAGCATAATAGATCAAATCAATGGATTCATAAAACCTGTGAAAACGAAATACGTTTAGAATATGTTCAGAAATATTGTAACAGCATTTTTATTGACAAATATTATTGTTAATTAAATGTGTTAGATATAAATTCTGAATAAGAGAAGAAAAATGAAAGGAAGAAAAGATAACAAGAATTACACTAACAAAAAAAAATGGACACTGGTCCTCTAGTAGAATTAAAGTTGACCATGTTAGAATGTAATTTACATAAACATTCAACAAAAATTTTTCTGTGTAACACTCTCTTGTTACACTGTAACAAAAATAACAAATACTGAAACAAACAGTGATTTAGCCTAATCTAGTCTACCTATTTAAAAGTAGGAACTACCAAATTTGGTAATTATATTCTGCTGTGACGTAACAACCAAAAAAAAAGATTTTATTCAATCTCAAGATTTTATATTTTATATACTAAAACGGTAATGCTATGTGCAGTATGATGCATTAATGCTGCGAAAAGATGAAAACAATAATATTTTCCATCTTTAGACATTTCTATTTCGCAATTGTGTGGATTACGTGTTTTTACTGTGCTGATTTTTTTTTAAGAAATTGATTTATATAGCACTGCAATTGATCCACCGTTGTGACTTTACCGCCCTTTTAGCAAGCATAAAATGTTATTTCTATATTGTATATTATAATGTACTGCGATGACCCCTCTTTTTTAATTAAGCTTGTAATATTTATTGAAAATGTTTCATTAGCCAGAACACAGTAACTTAAAAATGTATTTCTACATTTTTGATATTGTTCTACAATGATATCATTCTTCTCGCCCTATTTAAATCACTTATTTATTGTTTGTACTTTTTAAACGACTTTTTGTTGTTTTCTCTGCGTTTCACATGAACATTTAGTGGGTTTTCTGGCTTGAAATATCAATAAGAGGGAAAATTTTCATCTATTTATTTAATATGAAATGGAATCGTACTGCACGCACATGGGACGTTATGTTTGTAAGTTTTTACATCGTTTAATATTTATTACAAATTTTCACGATTATTTGAATTAAATTATTAGTAATTTATTTCTATTACCACTAACTACAGTAATAAATTATATTATTGTACTTTGCTCTTTAGTAATAAATCAATAAAAATCAGAATGTCTTTTTGATTATGTTTCTTGCACCTTAAGGTACTACAAACATTAAGTTTATTTTCAATTCCGTACACAATATGATATGAAATATATATATATGTATATATATATTATATACTGATAACTCAGAGTTCGGTCGTAGTTAGTAAGAGAACGTGTAACATATTTAAAAAAAAACGAACCAATCTGTCGACATCATAAGTTTTATTATTCTAGCATCGTATAGAAATGGTAATGTCCGAAATATACATATACGTTCAATTTGTGCACAGATCACATTGTACTAGATATATCGATTGCGTTTCCTTGCCATTCACAGTTTGTAAAAGTTAAAAATGTTATATCATCTGACGTTACGTGCATAAAACATTCGATATCAAAGGCCTACTCTCTGATTGCATGTTTCGTTTTAATAATCTATAAGATTAAGTAATTGCTAACCCCTATATTGCAAATAATTTCAATATGTAAGTTAAGAATGCGATATACATATGCATATATGTGTATCTTAAATTCAGTCTACTTATGTCATTATATAAATTAACATTCAGTCTATCACACAGTACCAGTTTTGCCCACAAAAAGTTTTTCTTTGCTGTTAATAAAAAAAAAAGAAATATAAAGTTAGAGATAGTATATTAAACATATGAATTAACACAGATTAATTAAATATCTTCAAATTTCGAAGCAGTATAGTATATGGTGTATTTCATATAAATGAAATTTCTTTAGCTGCTATGAATTTTAGCTGGAACTTTCAAAGGTAGTACAAAACTTATATCTAATCTGAGAAACTGGTTCTGTAACATGTCAGACTATTAAATTATACAATTAATAGTACAATGATTGGCAGTTTCGTGAGAATAGTGGTCTTTAGTAATATTGGTGAAAGTGATAATCGTAATGATTGATGACGATGATGATTATAATAATAATAGTGAAATGCGTAAATTCATGCCAAATTCTCTCAAGTAAGTCAACTTTCAATCAACACAGGGATTTTGAAAAAACCACCATTCTGATTATACATCCGTATAATTTTGTTATTGTAATTTTCTTAAATATACTTATATATATGTATATATATTCATATATATATATACCTATATATAATTATGGATGTAAATAATCGAGTATATTTATATGTATACAACATAGTCATAGGAATAGTTTTATCAGTGACGAGCAATCGATAAATACGAACAAATACGATACATGAGAAATCTAAGTGAATATCTATTATCGATATTTACGATATATTTAAACTTAGTAGTATTTTAAGTTACTTTAATTGAAAAAATTACTCGTCCCTGTTTCACATTCCAAGATAAATATATAGACAATAGCACGATTTATTCTAAGTATGATTTACTTATGCTTGTAACAAATTAATGTGAAATACTTCATATTCTTAAACATTCATATGTAACTTGAGTCTCATTAGTTACATAAACAAAGATATTCTTTTTTCTCCCTTAGAAGTAAGAATTACGGAAACTATTGCAACTGATTTACATATTTTGTTACTAAAAACGTATCAGTGTCTACCAAAAGTCGCATCGATCGATCGTCGAATACAATTTTCAAACAAAACTAATTTCGCATGAGGATGTCTTATTGCTAAGTGAGCGTGATAAGTGAGGTTTTAAATTATTTAAAACCAACAGCTTTCTTTCAAGAAGCTTATCATGGCGATTACAAGGTTCGTATGTGTACAAATATTAAAAAAAAGTTACAGATACACTGTGTTCACATTTATTATAATCTAAACATTGTTTTATAAAACATAAATCGCTAGAAGCGATGATCTACTTTTTAAATACATTACTATATCATAATTATTTCCTGGGACATTATATATTCCAATTCAGTTTACTAACTAAAATTTCGTTTTCAATAAACTTGATACTAAAAAAATTCACGTAGAGCACATGTCTCTAATAATCTAAACATTCGAGACTTTCTAGAATGTTGTAATGCACGGTGTAAATGACTTTCCACTGATGATATTATACATTTACGAGAAAAGTCAGATTAAACGAATGTAAAATTATCTACTCGTTTGGCAGACGCGTTAAGGTATTTTTTATCGATCTAATACACGTACACAATTCTTCTCTCCTTCGTGGGCTGGCAAAGTTTTCACGAATAAATTCTATTTACAATGCAACAGCCCATGCACTTGGGTACCCTTCTTAAATTTAGAGGTCATGAAATTCTTGTACTATTGAAATAATCCATACATATATATGTCTTCTAAACTTAGACCACTTGCATGAAATCTTGTTTTCATATGTCCCTTTGTTTAGAATTCACACACACCAGAAATTTCTATCTAATGGATTTAAAGTAGTGTTAAACTATTGAATTTCCGTGTTCGATAGTTGTAAGTTGAATTGAAACAACGCCTACATCCGAATGCGACCGCTAAAAAATTTTTTTAACGCAATCACTGCTAAACAATTCATTCTAGAGCTACGAGTATGTGTCGTTATTACACACCGATTATATCTTCATCGAAATTTTTAACGCAGTGTCCTATATAAAATATGTCCCTCACTTTTGTTTTTTTTTATCATTTTGTAAATATAGAAAATTATATAATTGTTTTTCTCCTGATTATTAGAACAAAAAATTCACTAAATACAATCAGTGGGAATTAGTTTCTTGTGAAATAACCGATTCTTCACAGGGTTAAAAGACATAATCCGGTCCTGCCATGTCTATTGCCCATCTGAATTTATCCCTTTGTGTTTTGTTGTAAATTTTCTCGATCGGGACCTTATTTTTCTTGCACCTAGAAATATTAAAAATCACATGTTTTACTACGAAAAAAACGCATACTCTGTAAAAACAGTGTAAGTTAAAAAATTCACCATGCAACGGTAATTCTAGGATCAAGATAATTCAGCTTGGAGGTGCCCAATGCAATTTCTTTATTTTCCTCTTTGTCCGTTGCCTGTACCTCCAATTTCGTCAATTGTTCTTTTAATCTATCCAGAGTTTTCTTCTTCTTCTCATATACACTGTAACATAATACACAGAAAATATTATAGTTCTCATTATCAAATATCAAATGAATAAAATAACTACGCGTATCTTACACTTTTTCTTTAACAGATCCGTGCTTAGCATCGCGTTTAGCATCCTTCACTGCAAGTTCTGCGTCAGCTATAGCTTCCTTCTTGGCTTCTATCTTTGCTTTAAGATTTTCCATAGATTTCGCATGTGTCTTCGGCACTGAACGCTGATGGTTACATAGGATTGCAACTGCTCTATTTGCTCTATTATATGACAAAATCTTTTCCGCTTCGGTGTCTTCAGGATTTGTCAATTTATCTAATTGTTGCTGTAGCGTCCATGACGCGTTGTATGTTCTGAATACTTTAGCAGTAAGACCTTCCATCAGTTCGTTCAAGTGCTTATTCATGACAGTTGTATTGAGACGATCGAATAAATCATCGGCGGGTGATTTGTTCTCCATAAACAGTTGTAAATTCTTGAATACCCGTTTTTCTACTGGCACTTCATTGTAGTACCTTATTGAATCCTTACCTACAAACATATCAATGTAAGAATGTACACACATATTAAACCGAACGAATGTATCTATATAATTTTACTAAAGAGGAAATGAACGTACCTAAGAAATCAAATACAACTACATATTCCTTTCCATCCTTTTGTTCATGTAATGAAATGTGTTCTACTCGCAAAGAACAACAACCTACAGTATCCGCCTGATCCTCATCCTTTTCGTTACCAGCTCTCAAAGCTAATTTATCTATAAAGTACAAGGCAACGGCTCTCTGCCTTATACGCATTTCTTTACTCTTCCAGTCTTCCTTATATTCGGCACGAATTTTATCTATAGATTGTGCCAATTTCCTAGCAGTCTCATACTTCTGCCAATCCTTTTCACCCTTCAGTTTACTCGATGGATTAAGCATGACATATTTCACTTGCCCTTGAATATTTTCAGTCCAAGAAGCAAGCCATGTGACGTTAGGATCATGTCGAACTTCTTTCCATTTGTGGCCTGGCGGTGGCTTTGGTACGTTGGAGTCTTTGGAACAGTTGATAAGAATATCTTCAGGCATGACCCTCTTTTTCAGTTTACCCATTTTTGGATGTTCGCCACGGCCTCTGAACAAGCCAGGAGGTTCGATCTTGAAATTACCTATCTTTTCTTTATGTCCATCAATAGTACAAAAACCATATTCTTTCTGAGTCTTTTCGTTGTCCTCCTTTATTTTCAACTTTTCTTCTTTTGTCATTGCTTTTCGTTCTTCGCTTTTCTGAAGGAAATACGCATGCATCTGCTTGAAATCACACTTACTTAAGTCAACTATTTTAGCTTTCTCAGAGTCTGTCATCACTTCTCTCCAATCATGGAAGAAATTAGTATTGAACGCAGGCTTTGTAGTGTAATCATGATCCAACATGCGTGCATAGAAAGTGGCAACTTCCTCTGTATCTTGACTCAATTTCATCTCTTTACCATTGTAATAAAACTTAACGTCCGGAGGAAGAGGATCATATGCAGGTGCGAATACTGGCCCTTTGTGCTCCAAAAAGGTCCATTTCGTTCCATCGTTTTTCTTTTCTTCTTCCCACCTAGAAAAATTATTTTCTTGTTTAATTTACACGAACTGTTTCAACATTTATTGTGGCGACATTAATACAGCCAAAGGAAAAGAAAAAAAATCATAAAGACCTTAGAACACTTAACCTTAAAGGTCGTGTACGTTCATGAATTGCACTGCAAATGTTTGGTTTCTGACAAAAATTACGAATCAAGGTTCCAGAAACGAATATCGTCAATTTGGAAATAATATTAAACATTGCTGAACTTATCCTACATTAATATGAGAATTACTCATTTTCTAATTGTCTTACTATCTTACTATACATAGAATAGAGGTTATAGAGGCAACTGCTCCTAACGTTGCATATATATATATATACAACGAAACGAGGTTAGGTAACACTGGTAACATAACCTCGTTCGCCACATGGACGCGGGATTTTTAAACGATAATTATAATTTACCATTTCCAAACTTCCAGTTCCTCTTCTTGTTTTTTCTTCCGCGGACTTGGATTTTCTCCTTTCGATGCTCTTGCACCTTTCTTTTTTGGCTTCTAACGGAAAAAACATTCATTGAATATATTAAAATTATTTCATTGAAATACACAAATGAATATGTTACCTGTTCAACTTCGTCTTCATCGTCTTCGTGCTTTCGTTTCTTCTTTTTCGTTTTCGTTTCACTTTTCTTAGGCTTCTTGCGCGCAGAAAGAGGAAGGTCATCCTCCTCCTCATCGGATTCGAAACTTCTTTTAATACTTGCGGGGGTCACAGCAGATCTTGCACTCTATATAATTTTTGATCATATTATCAAATTGTTGCACAAAGTATTTTCGTCAGTCGATGCATACATTTTACCTACCAAAGGCACATCTTCATCCGAATCGTCTTCAGTTTTAAGAGTCGTGTTATGGAGGTCAGAGAGTCTTGTATCATTTCCATCGGTTGAATCCATACTACCTTCCTGCTCGTTAACAGGCTCATCTTCATCGTCTTCTTCTTTAATGTACAATGGTTGTTCTCCACCACTGTCATCGTCATCTTCTGGTTCAATTTGAGAAACTGGTTCCTATGACATATTATTTAGTTCAAAATTTGTTACAATTATTTAAAACGAAACCTGCAGCTACAAGTTATACCTCTTTCATTATATCTTGTTTCAGAATTGAGCCTACATTCACATATTTGAACTCTCCACCCATTTGTATATGATTAGGTTTCTCTTCTATTGGCTCTTCTTTTACTTTAATATCCTCCTTCTCTTTCTCCTTTCTATCCTTCTCCTCCTTATGCTTAGCTGCAAATCAGGAAATATTAATATACAATAACAGTTGAACATAGCTACTAACTTCATAATGCTATAACTTACATTTCTCTTTGTCGTGTCGATGACGGTCTTTGTCTTTGTCATGACGATGTTTATCTTTACTCGATAGACTATATTTGTCTTTATCTTTCTCAGCAGAACGATGCTTGTCCTTGTCATTTGTATGAGACGTTGAATGTCTATCTTTATCTCTATCCGATGAATGTTTCTTTTCCTTTTCCTTGTCCTTGTCTTTGGATATGCTTTTATCTTTATCCTTATCCCGCGAACTAGAACTTACACTATGCTTATCCTTGTGTTTATCCTTGTCCCGATCTTTGCTCTTGTCTTTGTCTTTGCTGGAACTGTCCTTATCTTTGGAACTACTGTGATGCCTGCAATTATGTTAACATTTTTCTTGGTAAAAATGAAACAACAAAAAATAATCAAAGGAATTGTTTCTTGTTGAAGAACAAATCGGTAAAGTTCGTTTACCTGTCTTTATCCTTGGAACTGGAGCCAGAACTAGATTTGTGATGATGTTCCTTGTCTTTGCTCTTATCCTTCTCCTTGTCCCTACTTGAAGAGCTACTGTTCTTATGTTCTTTATCTTTGCTTGAGGATGAGCTACTCTTTCTATCCTTATCCTTGTCTTTGCTACTGTTACTACCATCGTGTTTATCCTTGTCCTTAACGGAACTGGAACTATGTTTGTGCTTGTCCTTGTCTTTATCTCTGTGCTCACTTTTATGACTTTTATCCTTATCCTTACTCCTCTCTTTGTCTCTGTGATCCGACTTATGAGATCGTTCTCTGTCTTTGTCCTTATGCTCCGATTTATGTTCCCTTTTCTTATCAAATCCATTAGACATGCCATTTATATGAGTATCTAGACATTTGTATAAAATATAATATTTCAATCATTAAAATGATTATATACAAGTTAATTACAAATTTATAATATTAATAAAAATATTAAGTACAAATTAGTTGTTTTAATAAATATACAAAATATACGAAATTCTTCAATTTTTCATTTAATATATTTTTTTCGTAAGTAATTAAACTTATAAATTTGTTTATTACAATTATTATATAAACAAGTTTTTCAAATTCATTTTCATATATTTTTTCGAAAATCTCGATTCCAATTAATTAATAAAAAAATGTCATGCAATTCCAGCATGTGGGAAAAATCTTGAACAAATTTTCAAAGTACAGAATGCAAACAAGTGTCAATTTAAAAAACCAATAATAATAAAATTCAAGTCGCAGGAAGCCATAAATTGTTCGGTCTCTACGGCCGAATCTAAACACGTGTCAGACCGGTCCGGTTGTTGGCAGTCCGAGTTCTTTGATCGTCGTGTCGAACTTAGCTTTTATGCAGCAAAGTTCCAATCTCATCTATATCAGAACACGTATGTTAAACCGCACGTATAAAACGGCTTACCGCTGTGATTTCCAGTCGCATTGTTGATTTCCTTGGTTTTTCTATCCTGAAAACAATTAAATTCGCATCAGAATGCTATCTTAATGAAAGCGACGCATCGTGCATAAAGGCTCGTGGTGCTATCGGACTTAACGTTTGGCGATGCGAAGCGAGCCAGGTAGGACTTAGTCGCAGACGCCATTTTGGGACTTAGAAAAATTTCGCGTCCACGGCTATGCCTTGCGCCCAAGAGGAAAGCGGTGTTGCAAAGCGAAATATCGAAAAACTATGCACGTGGGTGAACGCATCGAAACGAATAGACACGGAATCGTTACTTACTGGCTCGGAATTCGGCTGCGTTGTTGGCTGCTCGAGCTCCATTTCTCGTGCAAACGCGACTGATAGACTCTGGTAACGCGAGGTCTAACAGAAGCGAGGGAAGTAAAGAGAACTGGGAACACACACAACAGTCTGTCGCTACTCGACTATACACTCCGCGAGACTGCAGACGGAGCACGGAGCCAACGCTTAGAGCGTATAGGAGACCCAGGTCTAAGTATCGAAAATGTCTAACTGCGCATGCGTCACATTGGCTCCGCCTCTTCGATTCCCGATATAACCCTCCGCCCCGCAAATTCTAACTGTTTATTCGTTCATATTCCGTCTCAGCAACGTTGGATATGAATGTAATACGTACAATTTCGATAGTAAACTTTCCGAATGAATATTTATCGAGATACGGACCGAGCGTGTCCCAACATTGGTTAAATATCGTATTAATTTTGTAAAAATAGAGCAGAAATTTTGTTCGTGCGTCACAAGCTTCGATTGCTGCCAGACGACACAGCCATAACTTGAAATCGAACAGTATCGAAGCTCGTCGTATGTAATGTACCTACACGGCTAAGATGTTTGTACCAGTACGGTAAATGAAATATTAATTCTGCGATGGCGCAATAACGATGGTCTATTTGTTATCATTAGACTGCGGATCTTTATGCATTTATGGCTTCTGAAAATTTTCAAAAAAGGGCAGAGTATAAAATTCGACAGAGTTTTGTACAATCTTTATTTATTTCAGATCTGGAAAGGTTACTATATGTACTACTGGAAACAAGATTCTATTTTATATTCCATATTCTTAAAATTCGTCTACAATTATTGAAAATTGCATAAACATCCGAAGTTTAACTATCATAATGTATATTTCCTTCGAATTTTATTGCGCCTAAGAAAGCTTTCTGATACAGTAGGATCAGATACATTTTTTTTGTTCTTGATAGAAAATTAAATACAGAAGAACTGTAACATTTATTTCTTATAAATTTAATGGTTATTAACCTTAGCTGCTAAATGAGATTCTGTAGGTCTCTCTCTCTCTCTCTCTCTCTCTCTCTTACATGGATATATTTCAAAATTATTTCGTAGATATTAATGTATGATAAATACTTTATACAATCGTGTTGTTATGTAAGTAAATTCATAAATTGATTTAATTTCACCATTATATAAACAGTTTGTATAAATTATATTGTATACAGTTATACAGGTGAAAATTTACATATTATACGTCCGATCGAAATTCATTAAAAATTATCATATAAAATATTTCACTAACTGTATACTATAGTTACACAAGTGCATGTAACTCTATAGCAACAGACTAGTTTGTACAATACAAAATCAATTATAATACGTTGTTTATTTTCAAACTATCCCTAGTACTTTTAGTTCCTAATTAGTTCTTAATTTTTATGTTTTTGCGCATTCTAGTTTTCCCTCGCTATTCATTACCATTTTCGTCTTTTTAAAAGCAAAAACGGCATACAGTGCTGAAAATAATACAATTTACATTAGAACAGCGTTAACTATATTAATTTTCGTATGTTGAAAAAAATTATTTCTTGTATACTAACAAATAACCTCCCACTCTGGTTTTGACAAAGTGCCGATTTTACGATGACCTGGCAAATTTTGCATGTACTGCACTGCATGCTGATAGTCCTGTGTAGGCTGACCAAGAAGTGGCACACCATGATATGGTGGATACGTTTCTAAAGCGTGCATTAAACCAAGCAGTGATCTACCTTCGACTTTCATACGTTCATAATAGCTATCAAATCTGTAAATTAATATTTGGCGTTTAGTTCGTGTAATCTGAAATGCTTTGTCACGTTAGTGTCTACGTTTACCTTTCAAATTTCACTAATTCTAAACCAAACTTTGCAGCTAATTTGCGAAGTAGAGGCATATAAACAAGAAACTCTGGACAATTGACAACACCTTCCAACTGAAAGTTGTATTTAGCCCCAAACAATGGTGGCTTTTCTTTATCACAGAAAAATTCTATGCTATAAACCTCATTTCCAAATGTATTACCATCAGTTTTCTGCCACCTGGAACTGATAAAGGAAAGAGAATAATGATTATACTTGCTTAGTATTACTATGCAACTGTTAGTACGTATAGAAGATAAACATACACTAGATCATATGTATCTGGAATAGTTCCAATGAAATAGCCTCCTGTTTTGAGACATTCGCTAACATTTCTCAGCATACATTCCGCTTGTTGCAAAGACTCGAAACTGTAGTGTAATGCAAACTGGCAGCTGACCAAATCGAACTGTATACTAGGATCCTTATATTTTTCCCTTAAACGAACCTGAAACTCTTCTTTATAAGAGAACTTCCATAGGTAAGATGTAAAAAGAAAAATGTACATTTTTCTACGTAAGAAGATATACCTTCGTGCAGTCAGCTGCTATAAACTCAGCAGTAAATATAGGATCGAATCCTCTGTCGTTTGAACTTCTGTTCAATATTTCATTATATCGATGTTGGCATTGCTCGATAGAAGTTTCAGCTAAATCTGCGCAAATCACATGCCTTACGTTTGCTTTCATCCATTTCATTAAATCTCCTCCCTTCCCGCAACATATGTCTAATACTCTCAAAGAAGATCCGTGCACTTTATCCTGCTTGTTAAAATATTCAGCTGCAATTTAAATTACTTTTATTATAGATTGAGAAGAACAAAGTTCTTCCTTCTAAACACATAAGAATCAGAATCTTACATATAAGCATGCCCTTAATCCAATTGTTAAAATTCCTCATGTATAAGATGCGACTCTGATTCCTGGAAGACAGGCCCTTATCTTCTATAGAGTTATAATGCTTCGCAACTAATTTCGCATGATCTCTACTGCTGCCACTTGACAAGTCTGAAGGAGTATTGCTTTGCTATAATTTAAAAGTTGTGTTTCGTGAAATGGTAACTGTTTAGCGCATAAATAAAATGCTACCCAAACAGGGCAGGGTATTAGACTGTAGATGAGAGAAAATTTAAAGAGATGATTACCTCTTTTATTATTAGTAAACTACAGATTTTATGCATTTATGACAAAAATGGATATGTGCAATATAAAGCAGTGGACATATAAAAAAAGATTTAAGGAGTGTATTAATTAGTGTATTAATTTCAGCTTAATAAGATAATTAAAAAACGTCAGAAGTTTCTATTTAGCTGCTATGTCTTGCATATATGCAAACAATTTTTATTTTGCATAAAGATCCTCAGTCTAATTATTAGCAATTAAAAATATCGTTTTTGTACATTTTGATTTCGTTGAAAATAGTATTACTCTTCTTCTTTTATTTGCGTCTAACATTACGAGAAATCGTCTCTCAAATTTTTTACCACCTGTTGCCAAAATTTTGTATATTTTTACATTTTTATCTAGTATTTCATCCATGGTCACACTTTATTACCTTATTTGATTCTGTTTCTAGTTTCCTTTTCAAACAAGACGATTGTGAACTAGGTTCGATCGATGGCTTTGCAGATTCTTGCTCTGTTGATACATCATCTTGTTTTTCTTTGGCCTCCTTTGTTGTTTCAGTACAAGAGGCAAACATTTTAGTGTAGAAAACAATCCCGGGTCAATTTTACAGTAGAATTTTTAAATTATCTTAATGAAAGCTCATATACGCTGAAAGATGTTGTACTGTAAACACTCTCTTGCATGGAACATTACAATATTCTAAGTTTAAACAAAAACAAATGATGTTTGTAATAATACGCTCGGAACACGTTGTAACACGATGATTGCAGCGCCTACACTAAATAAGCTTCAACCTCAACCTCAACCTCAACTCAGTGTTCCCAGACGGGTCACCTTTTCTCGCGCATGCGCGTCCAAAACAGTAACGTATCTATTTATAATGAGGCGATAATGTAGCAGAGCCCTGAGGCAGCTATGTATATCGGCGGGAATGTACCGAAACAATCTGTTCCGGACAAGAAGACTCCAGGACGTGTCCTACGAGTTACAAAATATACAGAAGTACACTTGTCATACATTCATTTTGTCATAACCAAATCATATTAATTTCGTAAAATTCTGCGGGGTGCTCAAGGTGCCACATTTTCTCGAGAATCGTACTTTACTGAGGGTGAAAACGCCGCGCATGAGCGAAAAAAGGTGACCCGTCTGGGAACACTGCCTCAATTTCGCTTTATTTCTAATGCAACGGACCGGTAACATCAATGCTGGCAACTGCTGGCAACGTAAACGTAATGTATGTTTTATAAAATTATCCGAAATATTCTCATAATACATCGAGCTTCTTTAATTTACGTAGAAAATATATCCGAAATATTCGTGTGGAATTTTGTTGTACGTGAAATTATCGTTGTGATACAGAAATTATGGAAAGAGTGAGGCACAAGTGTGTTTAAACGTGTACAGACATTATACGTTTATTATAGAAATTCTTCCGAGAAAAAGCGTACACTTTACAAGGTGATCATTTTAATGAAACAAGTTTTTTTAGCGACATATAAAAATGTGTTCGAATAATAATTTATTTTATATGTTTATTTACTTCAGTGTTACCAAGTATTTGGTTTTACGCACACGTATCTCACGGTATCTTTTATATACACCGTGCTTTTCAGTCTTCAATGGTGAATCCACGATATTAGAAGAGATGCACCGAAAATTTGATCATTGCGAGAATATAGTACGCTGTGCAACAGAAAATTGATATGTTACGTTGATTTAGCCTATTTTTACGAAGTTGGTATGTAAACACGACAATTTCTTTTACTTCCACTGCACAGTCTCATCTATTATCTGATCTAGATTTGTTATGTATATGACATCCTTATCTAACAGCTTATCTAAAATTCAATAAGAAGCCAAGATAAATAATAGTATTTTACTTTGTTGTCGGGAAAAATTATGGTTGATCATTTTTTTACAGAAATTTGAAGGGTTATATGCGTAAAATTTATTTATCGAGCTATTAAAACTCCTCGCAGAATTTGCTCGCTTGATACAGTCAATTTTACATCTATCATACGATCATGGATACATTCCCTGCGCAAAGGTACGAGACTAAGATCGAAACTTTCGAAACATGCATGATCGATACTACGAATCAACAGCAAGAGATATCGCAAACAAGTGAACAAGGTTCATCTCAGAGTATCGAGGTAGAGAATCAAGAGAATCATGATACATCTACTTTGCATCAACAACAACAAGGTTCACCGCAACAACATCAAGATCAAACCAATCAGATTTCACAGATTCATTCGAATGCTCAACAAAATATGACTCTTACTCCGATTCGATTGCCAGCTATTCTTGACGGAGAATTCTTTACTGTAATTAGAGTAGAAGATACCAATGTTACGGTGCGATGTTTACAGTGCCAGAAGCACTTGAATGGCAATTTAAAGTCCACAGGAAATTTTTTAAGTCACATTAAAGTATGACATTTTAATATTTAGAATGTTCGAGTTTCGATTTAGTGATTTTATGTTCATTAATTTAAGTGTTCTACAGAGGGTACATCCATTTATGGTTGATAAAATCAAATGTAAATCGAATCAAAGGAAACCTGCGATGATATACATTGACCTGTCGGGTGACAAGTGTCCTGAATTGGTTCGAACGAAACGAGGATACAGAAAATGTTATAAATCCGTAAGTTAATTATTTGTGAAACTGTTTTAACCTAGGAATTGAATAAAATTAAAGACTGTATTTATTTTAGGACTATCAACCAGCAAACGAAGAAACATATGATCAGTCCAATGAATGGAGTGAATCTCCATTAATTCGTAGACAAAAGTCGGATGAAGCTGAATCTACTGATCTCTTGAAAATATCGCATAACAATTCATTTGTAGTGGAAGATGAGTTTGATGCGATTGGACGAAATGTAGCAGCAAAACTTAGGAATATGAGATTAGACCAAAGAATTATAGCTGAGAAATTATTAAATGATATTCTGTTCGAAGCACAATTGGGAAATCTTCACAGAGATTCGAATATACATGTATGAGATATATAATTCTCCTGTCCAAAGAATACTTATGTGTAAATGAATTATGTGAACTAGATTGAATAGGGAAACCTAAGGAAACATATATTTTATATCAAATCAGATTTATTAATACTTCTTTATTAATTGTATCGTTATACCTCTTTAATGATAATAATTTTAAAGTTATTTTCCTGCCAAGATTGAGCAGCGAGATATAAACGATGTGACGTACTTATTCTTTAGTTTGCTTCACAAGTATAGTGCTTCAGTCGAACAATAAGTATTTCAATTGAATGTCTATAAAGTCTTCAAAACTAAAAACACAAATTGAAAGACATATAAATACATATATAACAAATATTCTTTATATTTTAATACTTATAAGTATTCGTATAGGTATCTAGAATTATCTTTGTATATATAAATGCATAGCAGATTAGATCAAATGCTGCCGAATATACTATTTGTAAAACATTTTTAAAAGAATCACTTTTCTATAAATATTAAATATAGATATAGCTACCTGTAATTTATAATAATGTATGATAAACACATTTTCACATATTATGTATAGTAGTTATCAGTCCTTAATGTATCTAATTTTACGTTACAAAAACTCTTTAGTAATTGTAATTACATTAACTATTTTACGATCACGTTTTACGATTCTTTGCATCAAAAATGAAACTGTGAGCCTCACGTAAATACAAAAGTCGATAATGTTAATGCAATGGAAGAAGAGATTAAAGCATTCTTAAAATCACATTTTAATGAAATTTCTACTCTTGCACCAAACCCTAGCTGAGGTGTGTCGGCGTCTTATTTGTCGTGTCTACCACGGAAGGAATCAGGACTGTATCCGCAACAATTTTAATTTAAAATCAATTATACAGAATATTTATACAAAGTTATCCGCGGGGGTTTTGATGCCTTACAGGTTCGGACGCGAGATTCTCGGCGAGTTTAACAGAAAACTAGTTTTTATCCACTCTTCGGATTCTAAAGGTGTCTCACGCGAATTTGCAAGCATATCAATTTATAGATCCGTGGGCTGTTGGTTCGGAATGAGAACAGAGTGGGGAATTCGAAATTCTAGTTTGGATTTACCGGTGATGCTGTTGTGGAAAGAAAAGTCGGGAACGGCAACTCGGGTGATGCATGTTTCGTACTCACGCGGTTGGCGCGACGTATACATTTACAGGTGCGTTTCACCTGTATTCGACGTCGAGGCCGTACAGCTGATCATCGAAAAACTCCGAACACCTGAGCGTTCTTATGCTCAGATTTTCGCCGTCGAATATACAGCTGAGCAAGTCACCTTTTTTTCCGCGGTCTCGAATTCGGAACCGTTACGTGTAAAACATCTACCAAGAAATAATATTAATTGTTTGTCAACTGGTATATATTCTACGTTTCTTTGGCTTAAGTAAAACGCAATAAATCACCGTCGATGAAATACAGAGCGCCATACTTGCAAATATTACATGAAACACATATGAATACCAAAATCCATCATAGTCTGCATAAAAGTACCACGCTAATGTTATAAGTGTATTTTGTACTATTACAAAGACATAGTACGGTAATAGCCACTTGTCTGCGTATTTAAATTTGATTCTATACTCGATCAAACAGACTATATAAATTAATCCCAGCCATAAGTTAACAAAAAAAGTGATGGCATCGTAATATTTTGTATAATAGAAAAGGTACAACAACATAATACCATAGTGTATACTAATTACAATAGCTAAATAAACTGGATAAAATTCGTAGAACACGGTAATAGCAAGTATACGTGCTAGTATAAAACAAAACCACCATAAGAAACATAAAAATTTCCCTATAGGGTCATCCTCTTCTAAACCTTTCTTTGTATACCTTCGTTGCGGAACGTTTAAACTGTGCAATGTTTCCGATCCTTTGTTTGTTTCTCCATCAGATTTCGTAAGTACATTTTCAGGCTCTGTTTCTGTTATTGTGCAAATTGAATCTGGTCTTGGTGGAGCTGGTACATCAGGCACAGGTAAAGGTGTGACTGTGGTAATACCCCGTAACGGCGTAGGAGGTGGTTTACTCTGCACGTTTTTTGGCGGTAACGGTGGTGTTAAAGATATTTGACGGTCCAAAGTGATGTGAGAATCAATTGGTTTCTTATCCTCATCTTCTTTCGTAGATTCGTTACATTCCTTTGATTCCTCCGTCACATTATTCACATGGACATTGTCTTCCTCTTTTACATCAGATAATTTTAAGGGAGTCTTTTCTTCAAGATCACAGAGTTCCTAATTATACAAACAAGGTATGTATTTTCAGAAAATAATTCAATCTGTTGAGTCTAGATGTAGAAGTTCTAGTATTTAGAATATATTAATATACCTGAACACGATATTTTTTCAACCACATTGCCCATGGTAATTTTCTACCATTAACACGTTGGCTTTCGAACCTTTGAAAGGAGGTAGTTTGAATAGCTACTATCACAATGGACATAAGAATGGAAAGCACTTTAATAACAACTGTAAAAAGAGAAGTATTTATTACTCTGACATTTGTAAAATAATTGTTGTTATATGTACTATACACAAGAAAATAAATGAAAATACCAGATTGATGACTCTGATGATACAATGATTCACGAAAGAGTAAATGTGTTTGGAAGATAGCTTGAGGAGCCGCCTGAAACCAAGCTTGTAAAAAAAGGTATAGTTCTATAGCTGCTGGTGCAGCTGCTATATCTAGAGTCTTAGTTCTCTCCTTGCCAGATAATATAATAGCATCCACAGATAGCACAATGAGGCTTGCATACCTGGACAAACAGAGTCATTAATTACTTTAAGAAAAATTATTAACACGTTGACTGCTGTGGTGGTCGAAATGATTGTCATAAAATTAGTGGCACTGAATATCAATTCATTCGTTCGCAAGACTTTTGCAAAATACACAAAATTCACATGGCAGTCAACGTAAAAGCTGAATAGATTAGAAAACAGTAATACCTATATAGTGAAAAAAAGACAAATCCAATCAACTGACACAGTTGAAGACAGAACCAAAGAAAGACACCTTTTGCCAGTTTATCGTCATCCGTCATCCACCAATCTGGCCTCGAAACAGTAAGCATAAAGTACGTGACTGCTGGTGCATACATGAACCCGATAGTACAATATCCCCATACTGGATTATCTTCTCTAAAATGTTGCACTGCGACTACCAAGTCGGCAGAGAAATGGATTATATATACAAAACAAGCGATCAACGTTGGGATCAAGAAGACAAGATAGATCTGTTCTGTCGATTTTAAAGGGACTTGGAAAAAACGAGTAGACTTTTTTTTACAAACTGATTTTGTAGTGTTTGCCATTTTTTAAGATCGGGTGAATTATTTTCACCATTTCATTCCTTGTTGTCTCTAGATATTCTTTGCAGTATGTATTTTTAACAATCATGGAATGCGCTAAAATAAAAGATAACGAAATATAGCAAAATGTCGCATTTTCATCTAAAAAGCAAGCGCTTTGAAAAAACAACATACATTACCCAACAATGTTGAAAATCAATTCATTGTTTATTCACAAGGGAAGACAACGTTGTTTTTATAACATCAATTACATAGATGTATTAGTGAAAGTATATATTTTATTATAAGTTTATTAGTACGAGATGTATTTGTTATCTTACAAGTTTTAAGTAAACTTCAGATGTGTTGTTGCAGTTCTCGAAAAGTGGTACAGTATTAAGATTACTATAACCACGTTCGGATTGACACACAGAAATGAAGGTAAAGATTGCAACACGTATCGAATGTAATGGATGATTAGTCAGCGTGTGAAACGGAGTAGATAGTTCGATAAGATTTCATTTTTTCGATGCGTGATAAAGCGTCTTCAGATATGGACGCTCCCTGAGCGAATTATTGAAAGGACAATCATTAAACTAGTGTGAGGAGAGGAGTGGGAGGACCCCTTCCCTTTATGGGAGTATATATATATATACATATATATATACGTATATATATACGTGTGCGTGTACGGGAAACCTCGATCCTCATTCATTTTGTAAACAACAAATGTACACATACATGTCCAAAATACAATTTAAAATTAAAAGTCCTTTTTAATTAAAATGTCCTACAATTGTCCTCAATTTTTCTTCTTATAGGTAATTCATAGTGTAAGCAGGTACAATACAGTTCCGAATAGATTGTGTATACTAGACAATAGAAATAAAAATTCATCAAATTATTTTGCATACTAATGTATTTAAAATGACACAATGAAGTATTAACATAATTCTATTTCTTCTTATTCTTTATGGTATCATCTTCATCAATGGGATCCATATCAGCCAAAAATTTATTAAATTGTTCCATAATATCATCGTTACCAGTTTCTCTACTCTTGTTATCATATTCACGACCAACAGCCCATAATGTTTCCAAGTCATATAATGCTCTTGCCGACCTGGAGAAAATGTGTAATGCAATATTGCCTGTAAGATAAGCAATGTAAATATTACTTTTTAAATTACTTCATAGATGTATAAGATATTACAAGAAAATATATATATACCTAGATCTAGAGCTATCCAATCCTTCGACTTTTCTCCTTCAATCTTCGGTATTGCATCTGTTTCGTACCTTTTTAATTTATACACTTTACGTACAAAAGTAGCCAGGGCTATCATATGTTTGTACGATTTCCCTGTGACTATGACCATGTAATTAACATACGACAATTCAGGAGGAACCACTGTCACAAAGATATTTTTTGCATTTTCCCTTTGTAACAAAGATACTAAATCTTCTATTTCAAATACTCCAGTGACTCCACCTAAGAAATATTTTATTTATGCTTTTCATTCAAATCTTTTATTCTTTACACTCTATTTTAACTTACGTTCCAAGTTGATTCCCACGTAAGGGTCATGAAATTCTTCTTCAGCTTGTAAATCTTCCAATTGAATAGTTTCCTCTTTCTCGCTGACATCGAATATAATTTCTGCATCTTTGTCATCGAAAACTTTGTAAGTGCTACTGAATGAGCCGGATAGGTTACCTGAATTACTTTCCACATTTTCAATGTTTTTCAATTCTTTGTCACTTTTTACTGAAAACTGTCGAACCTGTTTCAACTGAGAATATGTAATTACATTATTTACACGAGGTTTAAAATATTCATAAAACAATTTTCTTGTTTGTAATAGACTCGACTGTAACCGTCCCCGCATCTTGCACACGTTATAAACAAGGTTATGTTTACAATCACGTGTATTTATTTAGATTTTAGATCTTCACTAACGCTGTATGTATACTATTTATATTTTAGTAATTGTTATACGCACGTAAATATGAACTACAAGTAACTCGAATAACATCTATGAAACGTGTACGGAATCTTGAGAGTTCCTCTCAATTAATTGTTAGCATTAAATTCTAGCGAATGATAGGGTATTTAGTAAGAGGAGAGTTTTTATGTATTTTAAGAAGTTTATTTAGCCGTACAAGACGCGTACATAATAAAACAGAACTCTCTGTGTTGGTACAATAAAAGTGTGTGTCAAACTGCTGCTGTATCCCCATTCAGGTTGATCAAACTTGGTTGTGTCGGAACTGGTGTTGGAATTGTACAGCTGAAATGAATAATCGGTAAACTTAATAACTAATAGCCATACAGAAATTTTGTGTCTAATGCAAAATATCTTTGAGGTACATTGCCACATTCATTTTGAATTAGCCAAACTGTAGAAGGATTAGCATCGTACATGATTAAATCTGTGAAAAATGTAATGTATACTTACAGAGAACGTGTGTACAAAATTTACTTGGACCTCGCACGCATCTTCCTCCTTTTACGCTTTAGCCTGCGCATCCTCTTCTTACGCCACTAAAAATTAACAAGAAATTTTACTTAACCTCACTTCGTCAAGAGACACCATTCGCGATATCGAAGTACTTTTTGTAGTAAAAGATGAAGCAAAAGAATTGTATAATACATGGATAGCACACGAATTAAACGCTTTAAAAAGTCTTAATAATGCTACTAAAATAAGATCGTTACAACAGGAAACATTGCGGCTACAACATTGTGTCAAGCAACCACGCATATCGTAGCCGAAAACAACATAAGTTCAATTTCCCGAAAAACAGATAATTACTGATTTACTGCGAAAAATATTAGAATAAACAAGAAAATATTAATATAATCTTACCTTCGCTCTCATTCTAAATTTACGAGATTTCTAGATCACTCTAGATTATCTCGATTTTTGCGGACTTCGATTCCGCCGTCTCCTTCGGCTTCTAATACCAATATGGAAGAGGAACGCTGGTTTCGTTGCAACTCCGGAAACGTCGTTCACTATAGTTTATATGTTCGCTTTCAGGGGGCGCCAGGAGTTTTGCGCACAGGCTTGAACTTTATATATTAATTTAATAAATTTTAGGTATTTACAGCGAAGTAATTACAACGTTCAATCATTCTCCTTATAACAGTGGATAATACTTATACATTACTTCTTTCATTGCAGTCACTTTTATATAAACCTTGAAATTTTTGAAATACGACGTTTTACGCGCGAAAGTAAATGCTTGCTGATTCGTGTTCACGTATTTTCGATTTCCCGCGTTTAAAGCACCTTCCCGCGAAAACTATCATCACACTAAATATTTACATTTGTTACGCGTGTAAATACAAACGTATTTTCTCAGCAGTATTCAACACGTAAGCTGCAATATTTACAGCTCAATTTGAAGAAGTAACATTGATAACTGTGATATCGTAGGTGTATTCGAATGTAATTATTAAATCGTTAAATTTTAAGCAAAACTCGTCGTTGTATTAACCTCGGGCATCGGACTACTGTGAAAGAGATGTCAAAGGGTTTGTGTTAAAAGACAGGGAAATAAGAATTTGATTGGCTCGAAGATAAATCTCGTTATAATGAAAAGTATCCAGACAACGATTCCGTTCAGTATACGGAAGAAGTGTTCGTTTTATGGGACTAAAAATGACGCGGTAAAACAAGATTTTACCAACGCGACTGCTAGAGAAACTTCGTATAAATACACGCCAACAGTGAAAAAGGTGATTACCTTCAGCAGCAGTGAATCGGATTCGGATTCAGACCTGGAGAATTTGTTGGTGAAAAATAACGTGAAAGTCGGTGGGAAATGCACAGCCGTCAGTACTCCCCGACGTGTCCGAAAATCCAGCGAGTCTGACAGTATGTAACTCGGATTTATTATTAATACACGACGTAAAATAAATAAAAAAGAAATACGAATTTTCTATTAATACAATATGTGACAAAAATTTTCTTTCTTATTTCAGAAGATCATGGCTCCTCGCCCCCGAAACAAAAAAGGGTAGAGAAAACAGAACAAGTTACGTGTCCCTCAACACCCTCTACACCTTCTACACTTTTAGATAAATTGCATTTAATTTCCTCACCGGATAAAGAGGACAAGTTAATTCCTAAAAAATTATTCGGTTCAGAAAAGTATCGCAGTGCTCGTAAAGCTTTGCATAGCTCAGTACCTGAAACATTACCTGGCAGAGAATCTCAATTGACTCAGTTGCAAGAACTTATGGAGGAGCATTTAAAAAATGAAATGTCTACGTCGTTGTACATCTCAGGGCCTCCGGGAACTGGAAAGACTGCGTGTCTATCGAAACTTATGCTGAGGCCTGAGTTTAAATCGAACTTTAAAGTGGTTTATGTGAATTGTACAACCATGAAGTCTGCTGTGACAATTTATGGAAAAATTGTACAGGAGTTGGGCCTACCTGTTGGAAAGACTGGGAAAAGTAGTAAAGCAGCTATTGAGAAATATTTAATTTCCAAGCATAAAATGTTGCTGTTGATCTTGGACGAATTGGACCAGCTAGAGAGCAAGAATCAATCTGTTTTATATTCTATTTTCGAATGGCCATTGATCAAGAATTCAAAGTTACTTCTTGTCGGCATTGCTAATGCTTTGGACTTGACGGATAGGATATTGCCGAGATTACAGGCTAGATGCGAGCTAAAACCTAAGTTAATGCATTTTCCACCGTACACCAAACAACAAATATCTAACATAATAACTGAGAGGTTAAACGAAGCCAAAGTATCGGATCTCTTTACTGGAAATGCAGTGCAAATGTTAGCTGGAAAAGTTGCTGCCGTTTCTGGAGACATTAGGAGAGCTTTAGATATAAGTAGAAGAGTAATAGAGCTTGCGGAATCGCAGAAATTAGTACAAGTTTTACAACCCACGAACAACAATGGTATGTTGTTCTGATTATTCTAAAAAGGAATTGTATTAGAATAGCGACTAAAACGATATATTTTTGTTACAGAAATAAATACAGGCAGCCCCAAAAAACAGCAGCCTGCTGCAGACAAACCAGTCGACTTGAGGGAAGTTGTTACAGTCTTAAATGGAGTTTATGGAGGATCTCAAAATATAGAGAAGGAAGAAAGCACGTTTCCCTTGCAACAAAAGTTGCTATTGTGTTCTCTTCTGCTTATTTTAAATAAGGGGCGGAATAAGGATGTAACCGTAGGACGGGTATGTTGTAATAATGCGAAAATTAACGGATTTCTGACCAAATATTGTATTATAACTTACATAATTGCAATTTTGTTGTAGTTGCATGAAGTTTACAAAAAGGTCTGCAAAAAACGAAATATTCACGCTGTCGACAGTTCCGAATTTGTAAGTTTGTGTTCGTTGATAGAAACGAGAGGCATCTTGAAATTGACGACGAAAAAGGAACCCCGTTTATCGAAAGTCAATTTGGAATGGGACCAAGAAGAATTGGACGCAGCTTTGCAAGACAAAAATATGATGGCAGAGATCATTAGCGATGTCTCTTGTTTATAAATGTGTTCATATGAAATTCATATATGTCATTTGTTAGGCTGACTGTTAATGTTTTTAAACTTTATCGAGCGTCAGAAGGCGCTACATATTTTTTTAGCTAAACGATACACCCACTTTTATAATAATGTACATATACATAGAGACCGGCATGTTATAATACTTCCTCTAAATTTATTGTTTGCAACAGTTTGTGTAATATGAAAGCACTATTCAAGGTTTTGTCGCACCGTTTTAATTTGTATATCATTTTTGTATTGAAACGAAGCACGCTATCTTTTAATATACTATTATTTAATATACTATACTAGTATCCATTCCAAAGTAGTGTTAAATGCAACATATAATTCATTTTAAACTTTTCAGGGTACTACTAATAGAAAATAAGTTATTTTAGATAATTGTCATATATAGAAGATTGAAAATATAAGACTGAATATTACAGTATTCTGCGTACAACATTGAATCACCCTGTATAATAGGTAACACTGCCATCTTCTGGCGAGCGTTAACATTTAAGAAACCGTTTCTCATGACGGTGCTCTTCTCTTGTTGATTGTGTCTATTTAGCTAGAGTGTAAAGTTGTGTAAAGATTCAACAATGTCTTCGTTACTTGCTCCAGAAATTCCTGCACCAGGATTTTCATTTGAACTTGGTCAAAGGTAATTTATCGTTGCACAGTCTATCCTAAAATAAAAAATTATATTAATAATGCGTATCATCATAAAGATGGAAGGTAATATTCCGGTATACATAACCTATCATAGGTTAATAGTGCTGTGTCATTTTTTAAATAATAATTACTTTTCCAAATAAACTACAGTAGCAAATTCGATGAGAAAATTATAATACTATGAAAATTACAAGAATTACATGTTTAATCTAGTTTCATATTATTACAGAAATAATTTTCTGATCAAGAAAGGATTCAAACCACCTAAGGCTGTTAAAACAGGAACAACAATTGCAGGGGTGGTTTACAAGGATGGAGTGGTCCTTGGTGGTGATACGAGAGCAACAGATGACACCATAGTAGCTGATAAAAATTGCTCCAAGATTCATTATCTTGCCGAAAATATATAGTAAGTTTCACATGAAACGGTTAAAATTTTATACAATAACTGATTCATTAATTCTTCCTTCGTAGTTGCTGTGGTGCAGGAACCGCTGCAGACACTGAGATGACAACTCAGATGATATCCAGCCAGTTGGAATTGCATCGTTTGAATACAGGTCGCATGGTACCTGTTTGCACTGCTAATGTGTTGATCAAACAATTACTGTTTCGTTATCAAGGCCACATTGGAGCAGCTTTAGTATTAGGAGGTTGCGACTTAGATGGTCCACACTTATACTGCATTTATCCTCATGGGTCAACGGACACGCATATGTATACCACTATGGGTAGTGGGTCATTAGCTGCGATGTCTGTATTTGAAAGTCGATGGAAACCTAATATGGAAGTAAGGACAACAAATTTTCTCACGTGACTACACTTATATCTGATTATTAAATAATGTATTCGCATTGAATGTTGATTTTAGGAAGAGGAGGCTAAAGAACTTGTAGCAGATGCAATTCGTGCTGGTGTGTTCAACGATTTGGCTTCTGGTTCCAATGTCGATCTGTGTGTCATACGGAAAGGTTCCGTTGATTATTTGCGGCCCTATGATGTCGCCAATGTAAAGGGAGAACGTTCAATATCCTATCGATACAAACGGGGCACCACTGCTATACTCAACAAAACAATACATCCTATAATTATCGAGGAAGAAATTATTCGTAGACTTCCCGAGGAAACAATGGATACTTCATCTTGAAATGTGCATTAGGTACTTCTAAGTATAAGCTGAGATGATATGCAAATTTTTTAAACAGCAAAAACCTTTGGTCTTATATTCTTTTCATTAATAAATTTAGTTTCCAAACAATAAAATACAAGGTGTATACATATTTTTATATTTTGATTATTTTATAATGACTATCGTACAAACTTTATTATAATAACGGCGGCAGAGATCTACGAGTTAAAAGAGGCCTGCGGATTGCTTCAGTCTTTGCCTCTTCCAGGGTGGTAGTTTTACGAACTCGTTCGGTTCCATTTTGAAAACGGCGATAAAATTATCGAAAGTAAGATGCATCTCTTTGCGAGCTACGTCAACGCCGGATGGTAAATTTTCTGGATCACTTTTCAAAACAGAAAACGGATATTTCACGTAATTATCGAACTCGCTCGATGATTTCGAAGACGTCTGTATCTTCGTCAATGGTTCTTTATCTTGCGAAAGCGTATAGAACGTTTCAAATGATTTGTAGTCCCGTAATAAATTGTAATTCCAATTGTCAAACAGTCCAATGAACGTTGAAGGCTCCGCACCTGAAACAAACAGGACGAACAGTTAATAGAAATTCACGAATATTCTTCGTGAAAGAGCGAGTTATCGTACCTTGCTTGATCACAGAAATTGTAGTATTTCTATCTCGACTAGTTGGATGAGTGTATAAAAACACCATAGCATCGTGCACACATTCTCTTAACGACTTAGGCGTCGAATACTTTCCAATGCAGATCCATATTACATTTCCAGCGTCCAGCAGCCAAATCGCTTCCGGAAGCAGGCAGCTTTGTCCAAATCCAAGAACCTCTTCACCGACGAATGTGTCTCCTTCCGTCACGCACTGATATAAGTGTTTCTCAAGTTCCTCTCTGACGTCGACGGTCTCTGTGCCATAAGTACCTTTTCCTGAAAGGTATCATTGTATTTCAACATTCGCGCATACAAAGATGATTATCCCATAATTCTAGTTATCGTTTTACCTCCGAGTTCTTCCCAGAAATCATTGTCTTCTTTATTTTCAATCATCAGGAGCGCATTTCTGGGCGCTAGGCGTCGGGACGCTTGTCGAGCGTCGCCTGTACTCTTGCCACCGCACCACACTACAGGCATATCCGAGAACAGGATAAAAACTCCGCTAGAATCGAGGCTGCTAGATCTCAAAGGACGTTCAACCGCTTTCGACGAATAAGGTGTAGACCCGAATACTCTGACAAGGTATTTCTCCGGCGCTGCAAGCAAAATAATTAAATAGCAAGGTTGTAGTGGCGAAACAGGAGAGTAGCAAAAGTTCAGAAATGTTACTAACGAGAATCCCGGTGTCTTCCAGCTAGTATCTTTAATTTTCCATCGTATATCTGAAGGAGATGAGGTGGCTCTCTACCCTGACAGGCTTTCACCAGCTGTGCAGAGTTATCCTCTGATAGACGACAAGCGGCTTCTAAAGCAGCTTCTCGGTCTACCTTTACAGAATGAACTCCTTCCCAGCAGTAAACCTACAACGTTGCCAGTTAAATTCTGGTATTATAAAATTAAATGATGTAAACATCGATTACGTACTATACATTTGCTCCTGCGGCCCTGCCCATACTTGTAGCACATCACATAGCAGGCTTCTGCATAGTAAATGCCTTTGTCCTCGATCAGGACCGTTCCTTCTTTTTGAGTCACTCTCCAAAGAGTCTTTTCACCAGATCCATCGTCAACCAATTGGCATTCGGCAGCCATTCTGGGTCTTTCGTTCATGTAGTCAGGTTCAAAGCTGGGCGGTAGGGAAAGTGGTCTAGCCTTCGAAGGTCCCCAGCCTCTGACAAGAGTCTTCATCTCTGTCGGCTCGTAAGTTTCAATTGTTCTCCCAACGGACACGCCGTTGCTGTAGTTCTTCTTCTTGACAAATCCACGCGCGTTGCGGACAGCTTCTAGTTTTTCCCTAGCGTTGACGTTGTGTCCGACCCATGCCCACACACCGGCCTCGCCACGATCAATCAGGTAAACCGATTCAGACGTTAGATCAGACCGCAGAATGGGTCCAGACTTCAGCTCCGCTACTTTGTATTTGCCAGACTGTTCGCTGCACCTGTACAGCTTGACTGGAGCTGGGGTGTTCACTCTGTGAGGACGATCTGGACGAACCACCCTGGTAGACGGGTCCAAAATGCTCGCAAACAGGTGTCTGTCATCGTCGACCAGAGTTTGCTCGTAACCATCTTCAACGATGACGACTCTGCCGTTGTTGTTTTCCTTCTTCGTCTCCAGGATGGTCACCGCGTGTCGTTTGTGCAAGGGATCGGCTAAGGATCCTAGCCAGAGGAAGATGACGCCCCTGATTCTAAAAAGATATCATATTAATACTATTTAGATTATTTTATAAAAATAACGAGAATTTGTCTATCCAAGTTTTTAGTCATTTTTTAATGTGCTAAAGGAAGATGTTTATGTCGCATGAAGATTCGCAGTCTAGTATCACTCGTTGAAGAGTGATTATTGGATGGAAAGTTCCTTCAAATTTATTTGGAACGTACTTGAATAGAACGTCCACCAGAATCACGTCGCGCGAGCTGAACTGGTCCCAGTGGACCTTTTCGAGCTCCGTTAAAAGAGGATTTGCTACTCCGGTGACTCTGTGCAGACTGCAAGATGGTGTCTCGAAATGGAACTTCTCGACGACAAGACTCTGCCGGAAGTACGCTAAAAACCTCGGACTTTCACGGCCTTGCGCCTCTCTCAGAAGAATCGTGGCGGATATCTGAGAGTCGAGTTCTGCAGCTCGGAGGGCGGCTGCACCGGAAATCGTCGAGTCGCACGCGGATCCAATCCAGAAATGAATGACACGGACTACCGGGCCCGATTTCAGGTCCTTAACCTGTTTGAATAATTTTCACGATGAGGATTGACTCGTTCGAATACTGTACCCGGTGTTCTAAAGTACGGTAGCAAGTATAGCAAAAAGTGAGAGAATGTAGGACACTGTTACTTGTCAATCTTTTTACATACACCTGCTAAGGTAATAAGTAGATTTTATGCATTTATGACAAAATGAATAGGTGCAATTTAAGACCGCAAAAATATTAGAAGAATTTAAAGATACATACTATTATATCATTTTCAACCTACTAGACATGTTAAGGAAGAAAATGAATTTCTATGTCACTCCAGTTTGCTGCAATTCAGGTAGAAAATTTTTATTTTGCGTAAAGATCCTTTTTCTAGTAATAAGAGAAAGTCTTATATTACTTAATAAAGTATTAGGCCAAAAGACGGAAGTAAATGGCGGATAAATTAGTTCATAATGAGTGAAAAAAATGCGTAACATCCTTTTTTGTATTGCGAAGAATTCACAGGTTTCTTTCACTTTTTTCAAGAATGGCAGAGTAGATTGTGAAATAAAGGAAGCGGTAACAATAGAAGCATCGATAATAAAGACTAATTACCGGCATGCCAGGATAAGGGAGCGGACCGTCCTTCGGCGACACCGCATAGATAATGTATGCCAGCTCCGAGAGGAAATATCCCATATTACTTCCGGTGACGGCTGCGACCCGTAATCCCTGTTGCACCGGCATTAAAATGTAATTTCGTATTTCACACTTTCACTCGTTGTGTTTCTTAATCCCTCGAACAGCCGATGCAGTGTATTAAACTCACGCGATTCCCGTATACAGGGTGGTTCGTTATTCTTGGAACGACCGACGAGGGGATGAGGATGAGACAACGTTCCTTTTTTTTAATGAAGAAACAAGGTGAACAATTCCCTGAGAAAATTACTGTAAAAAGTCTCACAGTTTCACTTTATAATTCGACTAGGAACGGTCATGCCATTAATAACGAATCGTCCTGCACAATATTTTAAACTCTGCTGTTCTCCTCGAGTCTATGTAAGTTTTTATTATAATACGTTCTCGCGCGGTGAAAATGTTCGTTCTTCCTACTGTTTCAAATTGAAGATCGAGGAGAACAGCAAAGTAGAAAAGTAGAGAAGATTACCTCGATTTTCCAAACTCGGAACGTGGTGCTGTTCTTCGGAACGTTCTTGAAGATATCGCCATTGGAGTCGTCGGAACGGCAGCTCCTGTCGTCCTGTGTGAAATCAAGAGAATCCTCTAAGAAAATCATCGAGATCCTTGATGCTTGTTGTTCACTCGCGAGCGACGACGCCGCGTTGAGTGCTTTCCTTATTTCAATTAAGCTTCCCGCGAACTTCCGCGGGCTTTATATACCACTCTCCTCCCTTTATGCACTCGTAAAAGCCGAACCGTATCGTTATTATCAAGAACTTTAATTCCGGGGCTTTAATACGTAGACCAATTTGCCAGTTTCCGGCGTAAAACTCCAATTAAGAGGCGCGATATCGGGCAAAAATCCAGAACAATCGGCGGGCGGGGGGGGGGGGGGGGGGGAAGATCAATTAACGAAATTACATGGCCGATTATTCTCGGCGTGGAACGGTACATTTCAGTCGACGCGACGCTAGCGAGAGAAGGACCGGCAAAAGAACGGTTCTCCTCGATTTTCAAAAGAGTCGAGTGCGATTGCCGTTGCCAGGATCACCGGAAATCGCCCTTCTTCTCACGCTTTCCCTCTTGCGTTTATCTGTTTTCTCCCCACAGTTTGTCAGAAATTACGCACCGACTCCTCGATCCTCGACGATAATTCCGACATTTGTCGTCCGGAGCTGACGGTCCTCTCGATCCTCGCCTTTATCACGGATGATTTCCGGTGGGAACACTGTAGCTAGCGGGTCTCGATCGATTTTACGTTTTAAATTGAACGAACACCGGTTCGATCCTTTCTGATCGTGCCTAGCCTCGCGGCACGATCGCGCGCGCATGAATTTCGCAACGGAGAAACGCGATCAGTGCTCGCACACCGCGCTCGCTCGCAGAAAACTAGGGTATGGGAACTCGCGAGAGCGAGGTCCTCCGGAGGACTTAGTGATCCACGATCCTATGATTCAGAGCTCTCGCCGGGGTTCGTCTGGGTCCGTCCCTTCACGACACTCGACTAATTGTTTAACGCCTATGCAAATTTTTATTTCTAGTTAGAGACTGTTAACGATAGTTGCTGAATCATCACGTTTTGAAATTAAATTTCCATATGAAGAATATTTTAGATATAACACTACGTGGCAATTGGTTCGCCACTTTGAAACTGAATAAAACATTGCTTTCGCATAGATTTCATTCAGGGGCAATCGACTGTAACTTGTAATATTGAATTGTGCTATTCTATCCACTAAAGAGAACGCGGAAGTGGATCACATTTTCTTTCGTTACGTTCAAGAATATGTATGATCATATTCAATGTCGTCAGAAAGTCTTTTTATTGTGCTGAACGAAATGCAAACACATAAGAATGTCATTTTTCCGAAACAGATCATTTTTTATTGTGAAATCAGACGATATAAAAGCGAGATAAGCTTTTGTACAGTGCGTGCGACATACTACAATTTCGCTGGAAAAGTCCCATTGTTCTGTGCGTATCACACTCTAAAACACACCCACATGGCATGTACCTACATTCCTTTCTAACTGAGCCACGATCGTACGTGTGAGAACACAATTCTGGAAAGAATCACCGTCTTATCAGAAATTAATTGCCGTGTTAGCTTCACGGCTGACGATGTTTCCTTGTAACAGGATGTCGGAGTAAGTGTTACGGAGAAACGAGCATATATTGTTTTCGTATCCGTAAAAATGTGCAACCGTGTACGCGCGTCGGCACGGTGGCACGGTTTAAATGAATTCGCGCTCGAGTTTCTGCATGTATATGTAATTGGGTTCGACAAAGGATCTCCGAAATGCTCTCATTAACGACACATTGAATTACAAATTCCCGGATGCCAAATCTTTCGGCCCGGAAATGTCTTATAGTATCCTGTAACATTTTTAATTGGGCTGAATCATCATCCTTTTTGAATTTGTTCATGTCTGTCGGAGAAGTTATTCGCGACACGATGCAATAATTCTTTGAATAATGTTCTGACCATTTCAGTTCAGAAATCTGATTTAGCACTCCTACTTTTACCGCTAGAAAAAAAACCGATCGATTGGGGCCATATGCTGTGCAAGGTCTCCGTAACGACGCTATAAAATGGTCGCGTTAGCTGCGACGCTGTAAGCGAATATGTAAGAATTTGTTCATACATCGTGGAAGTTCTTTATAACTGATATTAACTTCTGCACTAATAGTTGCTTATTTTACTGCTTTACATTACGTCAATCAGTAATGCTGCAATTTCACGGTACGTAACAACAATTGTAGCATTTCTCAGTTGTTCTACATAGGCTAGTAAAGCTACATATGGGAATATAATTGAATTATTTATAAGGAAAAGCCGTAAGGAAAAGCGGGTTTATTAACGTATGGATAATCAAATGTTAACGACAGACGTGTTTGTCGTCGGCGCTCGTTTCGATCTGCCTTCTTTTTGTAATTCGTTGGCGATCGTAATTTTACAATTCTTCTGTTATTTATGATTCTCTGTTTTTATGAATTTAGTTATACAGGGTGTTCGGTAACTGGTGGTACAAGCGAAAAGAGGGTGATTCTGCATGAAAAAATAGGTCGAAAGTATAGAATAAAATTTTTTCATGTGAGGCTTTGTTTTCGAGAAAATCGACTGTGAATGTCGCCTGCATTTGATCATGTCTCGTTATAACGGATCGCATTATAGTGTTTAGCGGTAAAGGTAAGATAGTTCGATGATAGATAAAATAAACATTTCCGTGACACTAGAAGTGTTTATCAACATAAATTTCAATCGAGACAATGATCTACAGTGAGATCCGTTGTAACGAGACGTGATCACTCTAATATGAAAAAATTTTATTCTATACTTTCGACTTATTTTTTCATGTAGAATCACCCTATTTTCGCTTGTACCACTAGTTACCGAACACTCTGTACATAGGGTTGCCTGTTAGTACACACACATACATACATTATCCGCACTTCAACCCTATATGTATAATGCAACTAGTTCTGAAATAAAAAAGACGAAACACTTCGCATCGAGAAGGGTGAAAATCTTCATTTTTATTGATCGGTAAAGATCGGAAAAATCGATCGGTGTGTTGGACTGCGAGACGCTTGCAACGATGCTACAAAATGGCATTAGCATTCTCCGCGAGTGTCTCGACTCGTTTCTTCCCTACTTTTTCTGCTCGCGTGACTGTCTCGTTCCGACCTGAGGTTTCCACTTGACGAATGACTCGCTAATTGCTCCACGCTTTCCCAGTTTGCCGGTTGCTCCGTTGCCCGTTGTCTCGTGTAGAAATATTTCAGCGTCGGTGACGCAACAGGGTATTAACTTCGGCTTGGTCGCGGGCCGTGTGGGTGCAGCAAAGTGCAGTAAAGCGCGGCGGGCTCGCGATCCTCATTGTTTTCGCGGACGCGTATCACACGCGCCCATTCATGCCCACGCCCAGCGTTCGAACACGCTCTCGTGAAATTGTATGCGTGTCGCGAACGATACGCGTGCACACGTGCTGCTCGAGCGTGGTTCGCGACGATCATTTGCGGCAGGAAGCGGTGACTGCACTTGCTGCACGCCCACTTGC
Organism: Lasioglossum baleicum; assembly: GCF_051020765.1. Classification (NCBI taxonomy): domain Eukaryota; kingdom Metazoa; phylum Arthropoda; class Insecta; order Hymenoptera; family Halictidae; genus Lasioglossum; species Lasioglossum baleicum. Next base: position 9,434,171 of record NC_134940.1, on the reverse strand, counting down.
TCGTCCACGCCGATCTTCCGCGAACCGTTTCGCGGGGAGGTGAAAATTTGCGACCGTTCGACCTCGGGGAGTTCTACACGCGATACGTTCCCCGTCTGGTCCCGAGCATTTACCCCGGGTTGCAGATTTACATTCGTTTGTCCAAACATCTGAGGGGTCTTTGAAAATTATAAAGAAGCTTTTATATACTGCCTGAAAATATGAATGTTACCGCCAGACTGGGGATCTTTATGCATTTATAGGAAAATTGAAAATGTTGAAAAAATTGAAGACGTTAATATATGATTTCTCCTCTATTAGAATCGTTAAGGGATGAAACAACGTTCAATTTAGTTTCTATTTCTTGCAATCGATGCAGACAATTTTTATTTTTCATAAAGATCCGCAGTCTAGTTATCACTAAACCTACCAGCACCGGTCAAATGTCCGGTTCCAGATTTTTTATTTCACAATTATTGGAATACAGAGATGTTTTGTAGAGTAGATATATTATATTATGAACCGCGCAAATTAAAGCTCGGTAGATTTAGTGTTGATCAGTATTGATTACACGAAAATGTGGTCGAATCGGGGGAACCCCTAAGACGAAGACAATCGGACGAGCCGCGCGTCGCGTCGATTTGCTAACTTTAGAAAGTCTGGTTGTAATATTCAATAATTTCGTCTGTTGTCAAGGGGGTCACTGGTTAAGAATACTGCATCGACGGTATTGAGAAATGTAAAATGAACGAACTTCACGGTAGCGGAATCATTGAATACCGTACGCTGAATAATATCACACGCTTTATAGCTTTCCTGTTACCAGACGGTGGATTTTATGCATTTAGTGTAGAAGTGTAGATGCCAGCCTTCGTCCTATTCCGCGTTTGATAGACCGGCATAGTAAGTCGAGGTGAATTGCAGACGCGTATGCGTTTCGGTGTCTCTTTATCATGGAAAAACGGATAACATCTAATTATTCGTTTCCAGAGAGTGACTTTGTAGGCACGATGAATCACAAGAAGGAGAGACATGGCGTTGCAAGACTCTCCGACAGAACGATGACCACGTAAATGGAAATCAATATCATACCCTCGAAGACAGAAACGAAATCTCGACGACGGGGGTGGACAAGGTCTCAAAAGTGCTGCGTAACGAAACTTAATATAATTGGCAACTCTGTCGACCACTTAACAAGCGTTTCCGACTGATAAAAATACCTCGACACGATTGAATCCGACAACTTGGCGACGAACAAAAACTGAGGAACCGGTGGAAGACATAACACAGCTCATAGAAATCTACAGGAGAAACTTAGAACATCTACAACGACGAAAGTACCGAGTACCCTTGACACGAATTGCATACATGCTCTTGATGAAAGAACAACGAAGGATACAGAATATTGGACCGACAACGGATCGATGGATCGTTTCCTCGTCTCTGGACCTTTACCACAGGTCTGCTTAATTGCACACATACAGAATAAAATAATATGTAAAGCTCTTTCATTGCTCGATGAAAGAGCAACGAAGAGTTCAGGACATCAGGACGACAATCGAATTGATGGATCTCGTAGCGACTCCTGGACGTTTCCCAGGGGTTCCTCGCAGTGGAACTCACCCGTCTCGAGAAATCCATGGTGTTTATCCCCCGTTGATCCCTTCACGTCATTTAGAAGCGGCGCGGGAACGATTCCGTGGGCGATATGCGCGAAGGAGCAGGAGAAGGCGTTCGGCACGAAGCAACACCGTCTAACTGTACGCGAACACAACTGATACGATGCGTTCCTGACTAAAAAGAAACCGTACCGGTGCGGACTCGTCCGGAAGTGGGCCCGGAACCCGGGCCGGCCACCCGTGACCAACGGGTACCTCGTGAATACGAGCGGCGAGAGCCATGCGGGCATCGGTTCTATGGTGTTGTACACGCATCTCGCTCGAGCGCACCTGTTCTGTTCTGTTCCTGTACCTTTCTAACATTATCCAACGACGCTTCCCTATCCACTCCATGCTCCTGTTCCTTTTTCCCCCCTTTTTACTCTCCTCTTCCTCCTTCTTTCCAGCTGTTCCTCGTCGTCGCCGTCGGTTGTCTTCGCTCGAATAACGGATGCCGATGTAACGATCGAGATTACGGTCTCCTAGGCACCGCGCAAGGAAGATTAAGTGCGTTGCCTTCGGAGAGACTCGCTTCTGGCGCCTTTCGGCGTGTAATATGCGAGCACGAGGTATTTCGCGAATCAACTACTCTTCCTGATCCCTGAGGAAAACAATTCGTCCCGGTTTCGAGCACTAAACGTCTGACGACGCGGTCGGTTTTACCGCCGCGTCGCGTCGTTACGGTTTTATTTGATTCATTGGCCAAGTCTGTGACTACCAGGCTGAACTACTGCGAGCTTCTGTCGGCTGGAATTCTTTTTTTCTGAGTTACGCTCACTTGGAGCACTCTGAGGTACATGATTTGCCGGCGATCATTTCATAATTTCAAATCAAAGAGATTAGAGTCCGAGAAGAATTGTTTAAACCAAAAAGATTTCAGATATTGCGATCTTCAGAGCCAGATTTTTCGAGTCCAAGCGTGAACACTGATTGCCCTGTGGGGCATTATCTTTGCTCCGAACAGAACAACATGCATTCTCAGGGTAATTTACAGTGAGACAGTAAGATAAATAGTCTTCTGCCACCTGAAGATTGAAAGTTTTTCTCTCCTTAATGTTATTTGCCCCGAGGAGTGCAGGGCATACAGCCGTAATACACATTCGTGCTTATGCCTGTTCTGCAACATAGCAGGATATTTAAATTCTATTCTAAGACCTAAATGCTTTGCTGCTTCCTGTGATAGTTAATTAGCTGGGCTCTGCCAAATTAATACAGTTGTTAGTCCTGCACCAGGGAACACCGCGAATTGGAGCAGATAACAAGTGATTGAGCATTTCCACTCTACAACGAAACGTTTTAACTTATGTTAGTTCTAACATACTTCCGAAGAGTATCCAAAGAAAAAAAGACTCAAAAATTCTATAATAATCGTCGGTAGATAATGTGTTGGTAAATTAAGGCGCATGTTTCGATGCCACCTGGTATATGAAGATACGTGAACAGTTCCACGAAAGCCGTTCATTTATTCGAACATAGCTCGAGGACGTTGTTTCTCCGCACGAAGAGGAACAGGATCAGTGTCTGTCAGCTGACTCTGACAGATACAAGAAACTTTTATTTTTTATGGTAGTTTTACATGGTCCAGGGAAAAGCCGATGGACTGGAGAAACGATGAATCCGATAATTCGAGTGGTTAGTAGCTGTTTCCCGTGTACTAACAATCATTATCGTATCAATCGACGATGAAGTTACATGTTTTGTTTCACGAATAGTTGAAAATTTTACGTGGGACGAGAAAAATGTTTTGTCCAAGAACAAGAGCGACATGAGCCTGTCCGGCGCTATAGGATGCAACGTGTGTTCCCAAGGAGTGCAGGTTTCAATCATTTTTAACCTCAACTTAATCCTCCCACGAATTTATATAAATTAATAAATGTACCAGATTATTAAGGGGGTAGACTCGTTTCCAGGATTGCAAGGGTGCGGAATGCGCCTTCTCATTTTTTAACCATAACTTAATCCTCCTACGAATTTATATAAATTAATAATATACTAGATTATCAAAGGGGTAGACTTGTTTCCAGGATTGCAAGGGTGCGGGATGCGCCTTCTCATTTCTCGATAATGGGGTTTTTCAGTAGTAGTCAAACGCGCTGGATAAAAGATCAATCTAGGCCGCAATCGCCCTAAAAAATCCTATTTTTACATTTACGAAGCGTAGTTTGCATTATTCGGTAAAATAAGACTTTTGTGGGCAACTGCGACCTAAATTAATCTTTTATCTAGCGCTTTTGATTATTGGAAAACCCCATCGCATGCATTATCGAGAAATGAGAAGGCGCGTCCCGCACCCTTGCCATCCTGGAAACGAGACTATTAAAGCGAGTCACCTAATTCAGCCTCCATAAATTGTTTACAAAAAAATAACTAATTATTTCTATATTATTTGATCTCCGGCAAAATCAAACGTTGCATGTTCTGTTTATAAAATTTTTTACCGAATACTTTTGAGGGCCACCCTTTCGGTGCCATGGACGCGTATACACGTCTCAGAAATTGGTTCCTGCGAGCGCTGCGGACGTGTTTACAGTTTACACGTATTTGAAAATATTCAATGTCAAGATCTGCTATAAACAGTACACAACAGTACATTATACAGCGCACGCGTGATCCGTTAGTGAAAAGTATGCAACACCGAAAGGTACCGAAGATGCGACAAATTTTAAAAGCTCCAGTTGCTATTCTCATGCCGGCATTATGTACGGAATCCAGGTTTTTTAAAAGGATAAATTTGATTTCTGCGACGTGAATAATTGAGCCATAGTCGCACGTGGATCACGCGATGGATTATCAGCGGATAATTAATACGGTTCTATCTGGTCCCCAATTACTAGTTAATAGCATTTCGAAGTTATGTAGACGAGTGTTGAGATTATTTTTAAGGCTTGCAACGTGGATGTGTCCATTTAATTTTTTGCCGACTGTTGCAACTAAATATTCTCTTGAGGATACAATTCCTGATTCTCAGTTTCCGAGTTTTAGTTGGGATGACGATGAGGTGTGTATTCAAGAGAAGTGTATTTCATTTTTCTTTCGGAGAATTTAATGTTATTTTTTAGTTGACCATTTGTTATATGTCGAGTGCGCGTTCGAGTGTATGTTGTGAAAGTTTTGGTATCTCTATAGAATGGTTAAGTCGTCTGTGAACAGGTAGGTTCTGATTGGTAAGGGTATTTCATATAGAATATTGTTAACTGCCTCGAGGAACCCCATTATGTGTATGGTATAGAGAGTCCATGGTAGTATTTTATAAATCTACTTTGCAGTAGGTATATTATGTTATTGTCCTTTAATGTTCATTGGAGTCCAAGGTTGCCATTTTTTCCAGTATGTTGCATATATTATTGGTAAGTGAAATGGGCAGATATCTTTCAGATGTTGTAGGATTCTATTATCTGGTCTGGGACAGGTTTTTTTTCATTACCATAATTAATCTGGTTTCATTCGTAAGTGAGGTGTTCAGTCATAGCTTGAATTGAGTTTTTGGCAAATCTTTCTGGTAACAGGTTTGCCATTTCTTGTTGTTTGTAACATTTGTTAATAACAGACAGTTTACAAGTAACTCAAGGTGATACAGTTAGTTTAAATATTATCATATGTACCAGAGAAAAGTCGGGCGACCTCTATATATTTTAATGAAAATAATGGAAGGTGGCAGAGTTAGGTGACTCACCCTGAATTATTCTGCAAACAGGCGAATCTCGGCAAATGTAAGGAATCAAAGAGCTTCACATCGGTCCTGGATCGTTTGGAAATAGACGTAGAAATCGAAGCCAGGAATGAGATACCGCTTAGGCGATCGAGCGATGCTCAGACGGACCCTTCTGACGACACTGAACAAGAATTGTGCAGCATGAATGCCAGAGACGGGCTTTGCTGTCGACAAGTTCTTCATCCTCCTGATATATTATACTTCCAAGTACGATATCCAACTATTCAGATGCGCATTGCGCTAAGTTGTTGTTAAATTTTCAGGGCGTTAGGTATTCACCAGAGGATATCGCTACTTACTGGAAAAAGGATTCGCGAATGTGGCTTTGGAAATCGGTCAGACTCATGCGAAAAAGAAACGAGCTTATAGCTGCTACCACGTGCGGAACGAGCAACAATACTGAAGAGAAAGAATAATCTGACCGATCCTAGAATTTTGGATGCAAGGTTGTTTGCATTTAGACCGTTGTATTTATTGCTCTCACATTGTTATTTTAAATCGAATCTATTTTTATACGTATGTACCCTGCATTAGATGATAAGTAAAAGTCCATTATTGACATATATATATATTAGATCCCTTTTCTTTCTATCACTTTCTCAATTTATTATTTCGTGTTAAGGCTAATAACGAATCGCAACAGTTATAGAATTTTATCTGTAACAAAAATAAACAATGAAATATTAACGTGCTTGCATGTTTTACTTTTATCTGGACAAAGTAACGATACGTTTTTGTCAAAGTACGAAGAAAGTTGATACAATAATGAAGTTTATAATCGGTCTTTTCCTATCGGTTCGGAATTGTTCTCTGTTTCAACCACATGTTTCTAGGGAGTCCAACGGTTGTTTCTGTGTTTCTGATTCGACCTCTTCACCCACTTCGAATCGTGAGAAGTCTACAATCTCTGCCTCTTTATTTTGCAATAGCTGTTGCACAGACATAGCGGAGTCGAGCAGAAATTCTTGGTACAGCATGACTGATTCTTCTTCCACATCGCAGTGTGGTTCATCGACGTGTGGGTCTCCAATTTTGGTTGGGTTCATTCCTAATATTGAGGAATATATTATAGAAAACATATGAAATAGTTTTATATAAATTCAGAGCAAGTATAATTACCAATAATATGCTGACAAAGCTGCAAGCCCAGAGTGGCACATTTTTGTTTGGATTTTAAAGCCACTAGGGCACCGTATCGTCCAAACGATGTTGGCACTGGATTGATGGGTGTGGGGTGAGTGCAGCCATAGAGATGTACATCTGGTTGGACATTTATGCATAATGCCCTTCTTATATTAATGTTTTCTCCAACGCTTCCAATGGTTAGAGCAGAATGATCGCCAAGGTTCTTGCCATCGCCAACTGGCAAAGAATTAATACAATCTGTGAAGAGCACAGTTTTCGATACAGGCAAAGGCGATTCGATTGTCATTCCATGCTTTAATACAGTAGACAGCGTGATCTCTGCTAGCTCAAGGAATTTTTTATTCCTCGCAACAAAGTCCGTCTCGCAGTTGATCTCGACGAGTGCTCCATAATTATTGTTGGTAACCACTGCTATTAATCCTTGAGTAGTTGCTCTAGATTGTAATTTGACTGCTTGAGACCAACCTTGCGTCTGCGCTTGTTCCTTCAGCCATTCCTCAGCCTATAACATTTAATAATTGTTAACATATTATGCAAATAATCATTAATAGCATTAAATTGAAGCTTCTTACTTTTTCCAAGTCATTATCATGTAGTTCTAACGCTTTCTTACAGTTTACAAACGTGTAGCCAGTTTTCTTACGCAACTTTGATAATAAAGTTTTCTTGGAAGAATAGCAGAGCAGATAATTTGCGTGTATCGAACGAAACAGCTGACGTGGAATCATCTGAAACATGCCACAGGTTCTGTCATTTTATATAGAAATAAATACTGACTGTTTTGTTCAAATACCGTGGGGAGACCTAACCTAAAAATGTTCGACCACCACTTTGAACAGTATCTTAAATCTAACTGATAGTAAAATGTCAGTTCCACGGAAAGAGCATTAGATTAAGAAATACCACACATTTTCTGCGAATCGATTAATTTCGTTGCCTAGAAACTGCAGACAATTGTGGCTAGTGTCAATGTATTTGCGATTTAACGATGGCAAACGCATGTGGCTAAGATTCTTCTGTTGACGGCTAACAAACATACTGCACAATCGTTTTTCACTCGAAACTTTGATTACACCGAAGAAACGATTCTTTATCTCTATACTTACCGTGAAAACAGTTTAAAACCAATCCTTGTAACAATTGATAAACCAATACCTATTCCGAAAGTGGCGCCTTCTGTGACGGTAGAAAATTCGACCGCAAAGTAGTAGAGGAGGTGGATAACTTTCGATTGAAACTCGTAAGTTGTTTAGTCATTGATTCATGACTTGTAATCGATTTTAAGTTGAACATTTCAAGGAAATTTTCATCTGTCAACATACGTTCACATCGCTTGTGGATCTTCTTTTAGATGTAACAGAAATTTCATTTTTACTAGGGCCTTCCATGGATCTCGGATTCAACATGGAATGCGATTGCGAGGAAGTCACATCTTGCGAAGGGCTTCCGGGCCGGTCGATTAAAAGAAAGCGCGCGAAAACTAGCGCGAAAATAAGCAAATTGGTCGATTCGAAGATTGAACCATTGTATTCTCTGCCCGAGGAATTTTTTAAAAATTGCCGTAGATGCAGAAGGAAGGAGGATGCACGAAAACTATTGAGATCGCAGGAGACTTACGCCGATAATCGATTAAAAACTGTGAACTTCCGCAGGTCAACAATCATTAATTTCTCATACAGCGTGATGCACTTGAGAACCTTTATTTTTTATCGACACAATTTACATCGTTCTACATTGCAAATATATTACAAACAGAATTTTGTTATCGATGGTCAGTCTTTTAAAAAATTCTGCATAAATTGCAAGACTATAAATTTTATCTTGAAAAAATTGCACACCGATTACACGATTACTTGGCTCAGTTTAATTAAAGAGAAATTTCCTTGTAGATTCGTGGTGGGTTTGGTGGTGAAACCTGAATTATCGAAGTTGGACATAGACTTAAGCTCGGATGCGGACATAAATCGGTATTATAATTATATTGCCAACGGGGTGGACACATTTCATACGGCCCAAATACACAATGACGTTCTTGAGAACATATTACATTTGGTTCCGTTCGGTTTGCGCGATCAATTCTACCATTGTACCGAGGATCTACTGTTCGAGATCAGAGACACATACACTACGAATATTAAGAAAGCGATATTGGAGTTTGCGCTGCGGGATCCTCTTCAGGAACAGTTGCAGGAGGTGGATGCATGATCAATACTCTATATAGAACGTTTTTCTCAAGTACATTTTGAGCGATGAATACAATAAAATTAATTGATTTCGGAATATGAGTTTACAATAGCAATTTCGATAGGAACAAGATGTTCATCTGCTGTCCAGTTTGGTGGGTCAGGTTCGCGAGCGAGTTGCAGTCCTGCAGGACACGCTGTACCTGATAAATCCATGCATGAAGATGACTCTGGATCAATGGATACAAAAATTTCGGTACGGAACTGTTCATTTCCAGCGCGGCACTCGTGTTCGATAGATCAACTACATTCCAGAGACTTCCGGCTCGTCGATATCGGAAAAATCGTGGAACACGAGGGCAGCTGGGACCTGGGGGAGTTTGAAACCGTACTTTCTCGTCAAATCGAAAAGGGGAGGATCGTGTTGAAGAGCTCTTGGTTCAGTGGAATTCAGGATATATTCCTCGCGGTACGCAGTATCTACATTGTTTCAATAAAATTAAAATTACGTTTTAATTTATAATCCATTTTTTTCAGAGGAACAGAAAAGGTTTAGTACCAAGTCCCTTACAGACGAAAAAGTTCAAACGATTCTTCGGCTGCGTAGCTAAGATAATGGAGGCTCAGCTTCTTTCCCTGTGTCAAAATAGTCTGAATGATTTCATGAATTTGATCGTCCGGGGCCAGGTGAATCAGTTCAGTTCTGTAAATATCATTTCGGAAGAAATGAATAATTGTTTATTACTTTTAGCCTAGTAAATGCGAATTTCACGTGGATATAGTTGTCACATCGGAGTCACTGAGCTTCCATCCGTCGTTTGATGCATTTAAAAACGGACTTTGTGGCATTTTGGATCACATATGCGTGGCCGTTAAGAAATTCAACACGTTGGAGACGCAGCTTTATCTGGATTGGTCGGGCACCTTACATGTCCTAGAAGTAAATCGAAAATAATAATTATTACGTGTTCTTTATGAATGGGTAATAATTAGTTTGAAAATCCTCCTGCTACAGGCAAAGATAAATTATTCAATCGTAGAGGCACAGAAGCAGGAGATAATCGATCTGATCGATCGCGAGAAGATCATTCCGCAGAAAATACTGGCCGCGTTGGAAGTGTAATTATCAATCAATTATCAATCAATTATCAATCAATCGTTCGCTCCACTCATTTATTTACGACGATCGGCGGAATCGTGTTTGTTCGTTACAGGTACGAACATTTGTACAATAACGACGAGTACATAATGGTGAAGAGGTTCGTGAACGACGAGTACAAAACGCTGGAGGAATACGAGGAGATGATGAAGCGTTACCGCTCGCTTATGGCGAATATTCCGGTAACAGTCAAGGGGACAGCGTTCGCCGGCCTCTTCAAAGTGTCCCGAAAAATTTTTGTCGAGACAATCGTGGATAAAATCAGTCAGATACAGAATCTTCTTATCGCTACCCTCGTCGACAAGTATCAGTTCACTGCGGTCAGGCGAGTATTCTATTTCTCTTAATTCTTCGAGAACGCTAAAATAATTAAGGTTAGACAAAAGGAAAGAGTAATTGTTGGTGTAGAGTCGCGCAGGAATACGAAGCTATAGCAGAACGGGCTTTGAGCACGCCTGCGGACACGGCAGCCCTGATGGACCTCATCGCGTTCATTAGAAGATCCGTGGACGGATCTCTGAAGCAGTTGGAGGCTGACCTCCACGATATAATTCAGCACATTCTCCTTCTGTCGGATTATCATGCCCTCACGGCCATCGAGATCCACTCCAACAACGCGGCGTTTCAATGGTACCACAAGATACCTGATATCCTGGCTGAGAACGAGATTATGGTGGCTATGAAGACAGTGGAGTTCCAAGAGGCTCTGAGAAGTATTATTGATTATTTATTTTATTATTATTATTTACCACCTTGTTTCTCTTTTATACTTTTCTTAAAAATTCCTTCATCTATCATTGGAGAATTTACATGCACACCGAAATGATTCTATCGATTGACTACGTTTCTCGTCCAACAGTCAGGTACATCAAATTCGAGGAGGAATTGGACTCCTACGCCAAACAAGTGGACGACATTCAATACTGGGGCGACATAGCGGACGTCTACAAGTACCAGAGGAGAACCGAGACCTTGGAAAACAGGCTGATAGCTGCTATGGAGAAGATCGACAAGTTTAATGAAGAGGAAGCGTCGTTCGGTTGGGAGGTGACGCAATATCCGCGTAGGAAACAGATCGCGGACCAGTTGAAGCCGTTCAAGCAGCTGTTCGATGCTATCTGCGACTTCATGACCAAGCACGAGTTATGGTTGAACTCGATGATCGGCAGCTACAGCCCCGAGGATATCGACAATGACGTCGGATACGCGTACAGGTTAATATCTGCAGGGGTTGGACAAAATAATAAACTAATGGACTAATTGACTAATGATCTAAACGTATTGAATGGATTAGAACGATCTACAAATTGGAGAAGACCTTCCAAGAACCGCACCTGAGGGATCTGGCAGGCACCGTCCGTGAGAATATCGAGGATTTCAGGGCACGCATGCCGATCATCTTCACGTTGGGCAATCCAGGGTTGAAGGATCGCCACTGGGAGCAGATATCGGAGATTATTGGCGTTCCCATCAAGGTGGACGCTGACCTGACGTTGGCTAAGGTCTTGGAGATGGGCTTGGACTCGATGGCCAGCATGTTCGAGGCGATTTCGGACAATGCTTCAAAAGAGGCTACCTTGGAGAAGGCTATGGACAAGATGGAGAAGGACTGGACTGATCTGGCGTTCACTGTGAATCCTTTCAAGGAGACTGGGACCTATGTTATCGCTGGCGTCGACGATATTCAGCTGCTGCTGGATGATCATATCATCAGGACGGTCACGATAAAGAACTCGCCGAATATCAAGCCGTTCGAGAGTAGAATTCTGTTAGCAAATTATTCAAACTGTAGGAGCTACTCTCCGCGCCTCACAAGAAGTCCCTCGCTCGCAGCTAATGGTTAGAACCGAAAGTGCCAGTGGAATTCCTTTCGATTTCCTGCCAGGAGGTGTTCAAGTTCTTATGAGGCATGGAGAGTACGTGAAACAGACTCGGAATAGTCTGATGATGAACTTTCATGACAAAATAGGTCGTGGGAGCGCAAGATGTACCTGCTGCAAGACATCCTGGACCAGTGGCTCCGTGTCCAGTCAATTTGGATGTACCTGGAACCGATATTCACGTCTCCAGATATTCAACAACAAATGCCAGATGAAGGACGCAAGTTCTCTGCCGTAGACAAGACCTGGCGCGACATCATGAAGGCCGTCCAAGCGAATCCTCGGGTTCTCTCTGTGATCGAGATCGATAAGATGCTCGAGAAGCTGAAGAAGAGTTTCGGCTTGCTGGAGGACATTCAGAAGGGGCTGAATGATTACCTCGAGAAGAAGCGGCTCTTCTTCCCACGGTTCTTCTTCCTCTCTAACGACGAGCTGCTGGAAATTTTGTCGGAGACCAAGGATCCAACTCGGTAACGCAACCACCGATTCTTTATTAAGTATATAATATATCTTCCGTGAAAATGTCTAGTCGCAAGATCGCATTTAGATAAAACGACCAGATCTGTCGTGCTGTTTAATGAAGCAGGATTTTATCAGGCTAATTACCAAAATCGTTAAAATTACATTACCTCATCAACGTTCCCACTGTCTAAATTTAAATAATGAACGAAGCTTCGGTACAGGAGATTGTGTTTCTTCAGTGTCCAGCCGCACCTGAAGAAGTGTTTCGAGGGTATCCACAGGCTAAAGTTCAACGAGGATCAGGACGTGCTGGCGATGAGGTCGACGGAGGACGAAGTGGTGGACCTGGTGGATATAATATCCACTTCTGCAGCCAGAGGACAAGTGGAGAAGTGGCTTGTCGAACTGGAAATGATTATGAGACGGAGCATTCGGCATGTGGTGGAGCAGGCAATACAGGCGTATCCTCGGAAGCCGAGGAGGGACTGGGTGCTCGATTGGCCGGGTCAAACGATTCTTTGCGTTGGCAAGATGTATTGGACTTTGCGTATCGAGGAGTCTATGTTGCAGTACGGCGCTGCGGGTTTGAATAGGTACTTCGATCAGTGCCAGACGGAGCTGAACGAGGTGATTTTGCTGATCAGGGGGAAATTGTCAAAGCAGAACCGTATTACCTTAGGTGATTACCCTGGTCATTCTTAGCCTTCGATGCTGGGCAATAAATATAATTAGAAGAATGCGGATCTTTATGCAAAATAAAAACTGCAACAGACGAGATTCAACCAAAAACAGCTTTCTTTCTTTAATGAGTCTAAACTTTTTTGTTATAAATGCATAAGATCCGGTCTAACAATTAGAAATTAGACAGATCATTCTGAAAACTAAGTTAATCATTTTAGAAGCTCTTGTCACTCTCGATGTCCACGGGAAAGACGTGTTGGCGGGTCTCTGCAAGGAAGAAGTGACCAAGAACACCGATTTCAGATGGCTTTGCCAGCTACGCTATTACTGGCTGGTTCGAATAATTTTCAGAATTCTATAATTGAAGGTTTAGATATTCGAGATCTACTATTTCAAATATTGTCTTTTGTAGGAAGACAACATGTGGTCCTACATGATCAACTCGCGCCTGAGATACGGATACGAGTACCTCGGCAACTCCTCCAGGCTAGTGATCACACCTCTCACAGATCGATGTTACCGTACTCTATTCGGAGCCCTAAGTCTTCACTTAGGTGGTGCACCGGAAGGTCCAGCGGGAACTGGCAAAACAGAGACGACGAAGGATCTTGCGAAAGCTGTGGCGAAACAGTGCGTCGTTTTCAATTGCTCCGAAGGGCTGGACTACCTCGCCCTAGGGAAATTCTTCAAGGGCTTAGCCTCTTGTGGGGCCTGGTCCTGCTTTGACGAGTTCAATCGAATCGATCTGGAAGTGCTATCGGTAGTGGCGCAACAGATCTTGACGATCCAACGTGCGATCAACAGCGGCGCGGAGAGGATGGTGTTCGAGGGAACGGACATCTTTCTGGATCCATCTTGCGCGATTTTCATCACGATGAACCCCGGCTATGCTGGTAGATCGGAGTTACCGGACAATCTGAAGGCTCTATTCCGGCCGGTAGCCATGATGGTACCGGATTACGCGTTGATTGCTGAGAATACTCTGTACTCTTACGGTTTCTATAATGGCAGGCCGCTGGCAGTGAAGATCGTCACTGCCTACAAGCTCTGCTCGGAACAACTGAGCAGTCAGAGTCACTATGATTATGGTATGAGGGCGGTGAAGTCCGTCTTGGTTGCTGCTGGTAATCTGAAGCTCAGGTACCCGGACGAGTCCGAGGACATCCTCATGCTAAGGAGCATCCTCGATGTCAACCTACCCAAGTTCCTCGTTCACGATCTCCCTCTCTTCGAAGGAATCGCTTCAGACTTGTTCCCTGGCGTCGTCCTTCCAACTCCAGATTATACTCATCTAAATGCCTGCACTATGGAAGCCTGCGTCGACGGGAACATCCAGTGCACGGACTTCTTTCTCGAGAAGATCCAACAGATCTACGAGATGATGATCGTCAGGCACGGGTTCATGATTGTCGGGCTACCGTTCGGTGGGAAAACATCTGCGTATAGGATGCTGGCGAAGTGCTTGGCCCTGCTGGAGGAGCGGCAATTGATGGACGAACACCAGGTGGAGATAACGGTTATTAATCCGAAGGCGATCACGATGGGCCAACTGTACGGCCAGTTCGACCCGGCCTCACACGAGTGGAGCGACGGTGTCCTAGCTGTCAGCTACAGAGCGTTCGCGAGCTCCACCAACGAGAATAGGAAATGGCTGGTGTTCGATGGACCCGTCGATGCCCTCTGGATCGAGAACATGAACACCGTCCTCGACGACAATAAAAAGCTGTGCTTGACCTCCGGCGAAATCATCCAGCTCGCGCCCACTACCAACTTGATCTTCGAGCCCATGGATTTGGAGGTGAGGGTGCTTCAGGACAGCCTGACAGGCTCATCTCTTCCTGTTTTACATGTCGATCATATGCGGATGACAGAATTGTTGAAAACAATACAGCAGTACTTTGAAATCTTCTAAATATCTTCATGTTTCGCATTTGATCGACTCATTTCTTTCATAAACTTGTCTAATCATAATTATTATTAAATGAATGTCAGGTGGCCTCGCCCGCCACGGTGTCCAGATGCGGCATGATCTACATGGAGCCGGTCAGCCTCGGCTGGGAGCCGCTTTTGATCTCCTGGTTGAACACGCTGCCATCAACGCTCACGGAATTCCTTAAGAATCATTTGAGCGACATGTACATGCGATTCTGCCCGCCCCTCCTTCATCTGATGCGCAGAGGCGGAGTCAAGGTTCGAACGATTTCGACCGATCGATTTAGATAAAACGACTGTCACTCGAGCGTTTTCATCGTTCTTCCCGTAGGAGTTGATTACAATGCCTGATGCGAATCTAATAAGATCGGTGACGTATCTATTCGACTGTTTCCTCGACGACTTCTACGACGAGAAGTATCTTCAGACGTTATCCGATCTAGATGTACGAGCGCAAGTGGAGGTAATCGTTTCTTTCCGTTTCGAGGGTTCTCGAGAATATTCGGCATTCCCAACCACATTCGGGTTCTCGAAAATTTTCGGGATTGTTCTTAGAAATCCCGTTTCTATCGCAGGGCTGCTTCTTCTTCGCTTGCATTTGGGCAATGGGAGGCACCCTGGACGCGGATTCACGAGAGTTGTTCAGCGATCTCTTCCGAGCTTTGACACAGAGAGAATTTCCCGAGGACATCAGGGAACGTTTTAGCTTCTCCGAGGACACCAAAGACCCGGCAAAGCCTTACGTGGTGAATATACCCTCGACTGGTCTGGTTTTCGATTACAAGTTCATCAAGGAAGGCAAAGGGAAGTGGAGACCCTGGCTGGAGGATCTGCAAGACGTTCCACCTATTCCGAAAGACATGCCAGTCAATCAGGTGATCGTTCCAACGATCGAGACTGTTCGTTATATTCACCTGTTCAAGCTCCTCATTTGCCACCACAAACCTATCCTCCTGGTTGGTCCAACTGGGACTGGCAAGTCCGTGTACATCATGGATTTTCTCTTGAAGAAGAACGACCCGGAGACGTATAAGCCTCTGTTCGTGATATTCTCTGCACAAACTACTGCTAATCAGGCACAGGAGATCATCATGAACAAGCTAGATAGGAGGAGGAAGGGTCTCTATGGGGCACCACCTGGGAAACATTGGGTAGTGTTTGTAGATGATTTGTCCATGCCTCAGAAAGAAACGTACGGAGCTCAGCCGCCTATAGAACTGTTGAGACAGTGGCTAGATCATCGGACTTGGTATGATCTGAAGGAAGTGGCTCCCATAGAACTTGTAGACGTGCAGTTGGTGTGCGCCATGGGTCCTCCATCCGGTGGTTTGGATGTCACACCGAGGTTCAAAAGACATTTCTTCACTCTGGGCATTTCGGAGTTCTCTGACAATGTTCTGACCACTATATTTAGCACCATAATGACGTGGCACTTGAACAGAAGAGAGTTCCCAACCTTTTTCCAAACCTGTGTCGATTACGTTGTCGATGGGACGTTGGACATTTATAAGCAAACTAGAAAGTATCTTTTGCCGACTCCGGCTAAGTGTCATTACCTGTTTAACTTGAGAGATTTCTCGAGGGTGATACAGGGAGTGCTGCTGTCTACGCCTGAGACTATTACCGAACCTGTAAGTTGACAATCTATGTAATTATGTCTTTGGCATAACACGTGTGAACCCCTATAGAGGCACGCCTCTGGTCTCCATATTGAATACTGTTCACATCGTATTTTTAAAACATTATTTCTTTAATAATAGATCGATAATTTTAGCTTCGATGATTGAATATTGTTTTCCTCATTGGAGTTTGATTCATCGAGGGTTCCTTTACCTTTTTAAGGTCGGCATGAAGAGGCTATGGGTTCACGAAGTTCTCCGCGTTTATGGGGATCGATTGGTAGACGACACGGACGTTAAATGGCTCGTCGAGCAAATACGAGACACCGTGTCTGCTTATTTAGACGACGACCTGAATCATTTGTTTCAGAACTTACTTGGCGATGCAGAGGTGGAGGTAAGTTTTCATCAGTTTCGCAGAGCAAAGTGTCTTTAACCCCTTGTGATGAATGATATTATCAATTCCCTTAAGATTTAACTCACGCTATTTTCATTGATCCGTAGGTAACAGAAACAGAACTTCGAAACCTAATCTACTGTGACTATCAAGACCCTATCGCTGATAAGAAATTGTACGTAGAAGTCGCTAATTTGGACACCCTTACCGAGGTAGTCGAAGAGTATCTGGAAGAATACAATTCCATTTCGAGGACACCGATGAATCTCGTTCTCTTCAGGTTCACCTCTTACATCTCTCATCGCTTATTTTCTCATACAAATCAGCTCATCCTTAAGTTTACTATAATCTTAAAGTAATAAATATAAATTGGAGGCCCATACCAATTAAGCTAGGACGTTAAATAATCCTCAGCTGTCAGTTGTAGATGAAAAAAATGATTAATTAATCTCTGCTAGGTAAAGTGTTAAA
This sequence comes from Lasioglossum baleicum, assembly GCF_051020765.1. Lineage (NCBI taxonomy): Eukaryota > Metazoa > Arthropoda > Insecta > Hymenoptera > Halictidae > Lasioglossum > Lasioglossum baleicum. The sequence continues at coordinate 9,416,892 of NC_134940.1, read as the reverse complement.
GTCTTTCCAGAGTCAAAGAACCAGAATGATTTTGTGCATCAAACAGATTCGCCGTGGAGCATCTATCGAAGATCTGTCGAGTGATGATGCAGCCTCGCAGCCACGCCCTATTAATCGGCGTGGGTGGTTCGGGTCGTCAGTCCTTGACAAAGCTGGCGGCGCATATCTCTGACTACGAGCTGTTCAGCGTAGAAATGACTCAACTGTACGGGATGCACGAATGGCACGAGGACTTAAAGGACATTCTGAGGAAGAGCGCGGCCAGCGACTTGCACACGGTGTTCCTGTTCATGGATACGCAGGTGAGAGAGGAATCGTTTCTCGAGGACATTAGCAATCTGCTGAACTCGGGGGAGGTGCCGAACATATTTGCATCGGACGAGATGACGGACATCTGCGAGAAGATGAGAGTGATCGACCGTCAGAGGGACAGGTCGGTGCAGACTGATGGGAGCCCGGTGGCGTTGTTCACCTTCTTCGTGCAGACAGTTCGGGAGCATCTGCACGTGGTTGTCACTATGTCTCCAATCGGTGACAATTTCCGGGTCAGAATCAGGAAGTTCCCGGCCCTGGTGAATTGCTGCACCATAGACTGGCTGCAACCCTGGCCCGAGGACGCTCTGCTAGCCGTAGCTACGAAATTTCTTGGAGAGATCAAACTCACTGTGAAGGAACGCGATGCTTGCATCGAGATGTGCCAGTTCTTCCACACGTCCACGCAGAGTCTGACGCAAGAATTCATGAGGAAAGCCAAACGCCACAACTACGTTACTCCGACCTCCTACCTGGAGCTCATCAAGACCTTCAAGGAACTTCTCGCGAAGAAAAGGAAGGAGGCGATCCAAGGAAAGAAGCGGTACGAAGCCGGCTTGGAAAGGTTGGACAGCACTTACAAACAGGTGGAGAAGATGCAAGATATCCTATTCGCGCTACAGCCGAAGCTACTCGTCGCCGCCAAAGACGTCGAGGCCATGTTCCTCGACGTTCAAAGACAGAACGACGAGGCCGTCGCCATCGAGCAAGTCGTCAAGCAGGATGAGGAGGCTGCTCTGGTACGAGTTTCGAGATCAAAGTCGATTTTATTTCACAGCCCGGCTTCTTTGTGACTCGATGGTTTCTCGTCATCCGCAGGCCTCTCTTCGACGTTGTTCGCTTACGCTTTGCGGCATGTTAACGTTAACGAGATTTAGCGGGGCCTGGCACCGAAACTTCATTAACCCACGTTATTTCAGGCATTTGCAGAAACCACTCTGAGGATATTTACTTCGCGGTTTGCACCCCCTCGACTTCTACTTTGAAGTACCGACTCGTTGCGTTTGATAAGACGATAAGTTCATTTTTCAGAACAGTCCTCTCATCGTTTGTTCGTCGCTGTTGCCCTTTGTTCTCTCGTTCTTCTTAAATTTTCCACAGGCGCTTTGAAAGAGTTCTTGTAAATCTGCAATGAGAATCTTACATTTCAAGGTCGTTGCAAGCGAGGCGGACGCCATACGAGAGGAAAGCGACGCCGACTTGCAGGAAGTGATGCCGATCCTGAACGCAGCGAACGCAGCCTTGAACACACTAACCCCGCAGGACATCCAGATAGTCAGATCCATGAAGCGCCCTCCAGCAGGTGTTCGACTAGTCATGGAAGCAGTTTGCATTCTCAAAGTACACTTCACCTTTCCATCAATCCTGAAAACTAGAGAATTATCAAAGCTAACTAAAGAATTGAACTTCATCAGGACGTGAAGCCGGACAAGGTCCAAACTCCAGAAGGAACAGTGGAGGACTACTGGAAGGCTTCTCTGCGAATTCTGAGCGACATGAAGTTTCTGGAGAACTTGTTGTTGTTTGATAAAGACAACATCCCGGAGAGGATCATGACGAAAATTCGCACGACGATTTTAACGAACCCGAACTTCGACCCGGAGAGGATCAGGCAGGTGTCGACAGCCTGCGAGGGTCTTTGTCGTTGGGTGTTCGCTTTGTCCGAGTACGACAAGGTGGCGAAAATCGTGGCACCGAAGAAGCAAGCTTTGGCCGCTGCGGAAGCTGTTTATGCCGCGGCGATGACACAGCTGGAACTGAAGAGGAACCAGCTAAAAGAGGTCCGGAAGAGGCTGGAGGAGCTGGAGGCGCTTCTCTCGCAGAGGAAAGAGGACTACCAGGCAATGATGGATGAGGTGACCGAGTGCGAGGAGAAATTAAGGAGAGCCAAGGAGCTGATCGGCGGATTGGGCGGGGAATACACCAGGTGGTCGGAAACGGCTGAAGCACTCGGCCAACGTTATTACAAGCTGACAGGCGACATACTGATCGGGTCTGGCATCGTGGCTTACCTAGGGGTCTTCACCACTCAGTACAGACAGCGGCAGATTGAAAATTGGATTAAGATCTGCACCGATTTGGACGTCTATTGTACGCCCGACTTCCAGCTCACACAGATCCTCGGTGATCCTGTGTTGATCCGATCCTGGAACATCTTCGGTCTGCCCAGCGATCTCTTTTCCGTCGATAACGCGATCATCGTCGCGAACTCTCGACGGTGGCCGTTGATGATCGATCCCCAGGGCCAGGCCAACAAATGGGTGAAGAACATGGAGAAGGAGGCGAATATTAATGTGATCAGGTTAAACCAGAGTGATTACATGAGGGTCCTGGAGAACGCTGTCCAGTTCGGTCAGCCGGTTTTATTGGAAAACGTTGGCGAAGAGCTGGACGCCGCTCTGGAACCGCTGCTGATGAAACAGACCTTCAGGTCTGGCGGCACTATATGCATCAAGATCGGAGATTCGATTATCGAGTACTCGGATGACTTCCGGTTAGGGTCCATCGTCCTTCTTTGCTATTAACCCTCTGCCCTAGAAGCTATTTTGCCTCCAGAAAGTTGGACATGTAGCAATATAGAAATTGTTTTTCATTATTCCTCTGATAGCTTTGTTTCTAATTGCCAGATTCTACGTCACGACCAAGTTAAGGAATCCTCATTATCTGCCGGAAGTGGTGGTCAAGGTGACCCTGATGAATTTCATGATCACTCCAACTGGGTTAGAGGATCAGCTTCTCGGTATCGTGGTAGCAAAAGAAAGGCCGGATCTGGAGGCCGAGAAGAATCAGCTGATCGTCCAAGGAGCTGCTAACAAGAAGTATATTGAGGATGTTAATTGTTTCTGAGAAGGATTTGTTTATTCTGCTTTTTTTTTCGCAGAATGCTCAAGGAAATCGAGGACAAGATTTTGGAGGTGCTCTCGACGTCCGAGGCGAACATTCTCGAGGACGAGAGAGCGATCAGTATCCTGAGCTCCTCGAAACAACTCTCGAACGACATAGTCACGAAGCAAGAGGCGGCGGAGATAACCGAGAAGTCCATCGACGAGGCGAGATTAGAGTACACGCCGATAGCTGTTTACAGCACCGTCCTTTTCTTCACGATAGGTAGTTCGTCTTTATCAACGAATCGATCGTGGCATTACAAAACCCTTGCGAACATTCTCGCCCCTTCAGTTAGATTCGTTCTTCCAGTTAACTCTTATCTCTTATTTAACGCTAAACCTGCCGAGCCGAGTTAAAACTACCCAGAATTTATATAGAGAAGCATCTCTTTTTGTAATGTCAAGAATGGTAAAAAATTTCCAGAAAATGTCGGTAGCCAAGTAATTTGTTTCACGACGAGGTTGAAAACTTCTAATTGCTAAAATTTTCCAATTGTATGAAATCTGCCGGATTCGTTTTTGTGCAGTTGTCGTCCCCCTAGTTCGGCTATTTTCGTCCGTTTTAAAATGTGCAGTGGAACAACGGAAACAGCGTATCTTAAATATTGATGTGTAAATAGAATATTCATGTTCCGCAGCGGTTCTGGCGAACATCGATCCGATGTATCAGTACTCGTTAGTCTGGTTCGTGAATCTCTTCAAGAACACGATCGACAACACGGACTCGGTCGAGGACATACAGCAGCGGCTACAGGATCTGACGAGGGAGTTCACCTACTCGTTGTACGTGAACATATGTCGTTCGTTGTTCGAGAAGGACAAGCTTCTGTTCTCGCTGCTGCTCTCGGTGAATCTGCTGAACAAGCGGGGAGAGATCTCGATACCTCAATGGATGTTTCTGTTGACTGGCGGCGTAGGCCTCGATAATCCTTTCGCGAGTCCCGCGCCATGGCTGCCGTCAAAATCCTGGGACGAGCTGTGTCGATTGGACAATGTTCCCGGATTCCAAGTAATAAATCCCCCAACTCACGTTGTCCGTAGATAAACAAAATTGTTCGAATTTTCGGCGCGCGTCAAAAGGTTTTCATTCTACTTCCTCAAGGGGAAGACCTTCCCCTTCTAGGGTTCATCACTAGAGATCTCGTAGCCGCCCCGTGTACAAGGTTTGCCGGTGTTTTTGTGTTTAGGGCTTCAAAGATTCCTTCACGAGGAACCTGAACGCTTGGAAGGTCGTCTTTGATCACATGGAGCCTCACACTTTACATTTCCCCGAGCCTTACAACCAGCTCAACCCTTTCCAGAGAATGCTGGTGCTAAGATGTATCCGTTCTGACAAACTCGTGTCCGCCGTGCAGAGATTCGTCGAAGGTAGGCGAAAAATACTTTAATCCCATCTGCCCAAAGTACACACATTGTAAGAGTAAAAAGCTGAAATCGATCTTTCGACGAGGGCATCGATTTGTGCGTTAAAAATAATTCATGAAAATGAATTTATCGTGAAAATCCTTTGTTCCTCGGTCCTGATAGAACAACTGGGACGCCAGTACATCGAGCCACCGCCCTTCGACCTGCTGTCATCGTTCGCGGACTCGTATTCCTGCATCCCCCTGATATTCGTGCTGACACCTGGCGCGGACCCTATGGCGGTTCTGTTAAAATTCGCGGACGACCAAGGCTTCGGCACTAGCCGGCTGTTCTCGCTGTCTTTGGGTCAAGGGCAGGGCGTGATCGCCACCCAACTGATCGACGACGGGTTGAAGAACGGCACCTGGGTGGTCCTGCAGAATTGTCATCTTGCCAAGAGCTTCATGCCCCAATTGGAGAAGGTAGGAAAATGAATTTTTAACTGTCTCATTTCCGACGCCTTCGTAATGGAATCCGAGCCGCCCCATCGCCGAGAAAAAGGAAAGGAATTAAACTGGAACGACGGAGAGTAACTTACTTTCAAGATTCTCTCAAAGTATCCTTGGTCAGGAGCGTTCAGTTTCTTTCACTGTCGGCGCAGATTTGCGAGAGCTTCACCCCCGAAACCGTGCATCCCGACTTCCGGCTATGGCTGACCAGTTATCCGGTCGACCACTTTCCCGTCAGCATTCTGCAGAACGGCGTCAAGATGACGAACGAGCCGCCCAAGGGACTCCGAGCGAACATAAACAGATCCTTCCTCCAGGTGATAACAAGAAAAATACGATTATTGTTATCCTGCGACGGTGTTCGGTAACAAGACGGTTACGTAGGATCCAATATCCGACGACGACTTCTTCGAGACGTGCAAGCAGAAAAGAATCTTTAAGGAGCTGCTCTTCTCTCTGTGCTTCTTCCATGCGATCGTCCAAGAACGCAGAAAGTTCGGCCCGATTGGCTGGAATAATCAGTACGAGTTTAATGAGACTGATCTCAGGATCAGCGCGTTGCAGCTGAAGATCTTCCTGGATCAGTACGACGACGTGCAGTTCACTGCTCTCAAGTATTTAACGGGTACTCTCAAGTATTACACTGTTGTTCAATGTTTTAGCTGGTTTTCAGATTTGCAAAATAGCACGGTGCAATCCTGGCCTAACGCGAAAATGTAAAAAAAAGGAAATTATACAGTTACCATTTTTTTCTAATTGTAGAAATGAATGGTGACTATATAATTGATTAATGAAGTATTCTTGAAAATTTAACCATTGAATTTTATTTTCGAATTTAATCAATAGTATGCTGGATGAAAAATTCAGAGCATGGATCGTCACCTTCTCGAGGACATTTAATTGAATATTAATATCGGCCAGGATTTCAGCGGTTTCCGGCACCGTGTTCCGGTTAGTTACTCCGCACTTCGAGGTCCAGTAATGTACCGATTCGGTGCAACGCCCCGAGCGATCGCGGAAGGAAGTTTTGGGCCACTCGATGATCCAATTCGTATTGAATTTGTCTCCCAGGCGAATGCAATTACGGCGGACGCGTGACAGACGAATGGGACCGACGAACTTTGAACACCATCCTCGCGAAATTCTATTCCTCGGAGCTGCTCGCCAACGAGAAATACCTGTTCGATCCGAGCGGCTTGTATTACGTGCCCCGGGTCGACGGTCGCGAGGATTTCCTCGAGTACGTTAAATCGTTCCCGATGACCACCGCGCCGAGCGTCTTCGGGATGAACGAAAACGCTGACATCATCAAGGATCAGCAGGAAACCACGCTGATGCTGTCCTCCGTTCTGGCGACTCAGGTAAAAATTCGCGGAAGAAAAAAATGGTACAGTTGTACAATTCATTTGATCCTGCTCTCGTTGCGCAGACGGTCCAGGGACTTAACGTAAGTCTTTTCAAACTGTAATTCACGTGCAACAAGTAGCACTTCGTGTTTCATGCTTGTGTGTTTTTAGCTTAATCTGGAAGCGTCGTTTAAACAGGTAATGGAGATATTTTTCACACCGTGTTTCCTTTTTTTGTATTGTCGAAGCTGTTTCTATCGTAATTTATGGCGGTCGTTATACATTAAGGAGCAGCCTATTCCCCTTGTCTGACCATGGACAAAGGCCCATTCCACTTGTCCGACTGTACACTCCTCCCCGTTCCTCTTGTCATGTCATAAACAGTTACAATTTCTGATTGTGTCACCATTTAAAGGGACACATCCCATTTGCCCGATGCAACGCAGTACCTACAGCATTTGTCCGACCACAGTCACTGCCCATTCCACGTACACAGCCACAGAGCGATTATTCTCGTTGGACATTTCCTTAAGATACCAATCCCTGAATATTCAGCACATTAACTGGTTAACCACGGATCAGCATTGTTCTTCTTCGTGGCCGGCATCGATCCGAAAATCACGCGGTTAACAGGTTGACGAGGGGCCAATCTCGGCGAAGATATCGTTAGAATCTGTTCAACGCGAATTCCCGCGGCGGTGGCTCCCGCGCGTTGCCATTATCTTCCGTTCATTAATTCCGTGACAATTAAGGCGGGCGAGCGAGCGCGCGCGTCGCCGAGCGCACGAGCCGGGCGGCCCCGTGTTTCACAAATATAATAGCGTTCCTTAAATGTATTCCGCGTGACGAATCGCGCGGACTACTAACGAGGCACCGTGTTGCTTCGGCCGTCCTCCAATTAGGACACCGGGGAAACGGAAACAGACACAGGGATGTCGCCCGACGAGACCGTCTACGGGGTGGCGTCTGATATTCTGTCAAAGTTGCCGGCGAACTTCGATCTCGTCACCGCGCTCGACAAGTATCCGACGTTATATAATCAAAGCATGAACACGGTGCTGGTACAGGAAATGGGAAGATTCAACAAGCTTCTGCAAACGATCAGGAATAGCCTCATAAATGTTCAGAAAGCGATCAAAGGTAAACGACTAAGCGACCGAGTGCCGAGGGCCGCGCGCGCGATCAATCTTCTCACAGACCTGTGAACATGATCTAAGGTATGGTGATCATGAGCCCGGACCTAGAGGAGGTCTACTCGTCGGTAATCACTGGTAAGATTCCGGCCATGTGGATGAAGAACTCCTATCCGTCCCTGAAACCGTTGGGCAGCTACGTCCAGGACTTTTTGAAGAGGCTCGGCTTTCTTGAGGTACTTCCGGCATTCTTAACCCCTTGCCGTATTTTAACGAGTCAGGCGATGAAGATTTTGACAAAGTCTAACGAGCATGAATGTTATGCCTGTCTTTTTCGATAAATTCGAATCTGACTCGTTTGGAATCAATATTTAAGCATACAAATAAATGCAGCCAACAATGAATAGAAATTTTCGGGTTAATATAGAGGAATTCATAACTAAAATTATTATTTTTACAGTAGTTTTATTTAGATTTTTATGATCTTTTTCAAGTCATGGTATGACGACGGCATACCAATGACCTTCTGGCTCTCCGGCTTCTATTTCACCCAGGCGTTCCTCACCGGCGCCCGTCAGAATTACGCAAGGAAGTACTCGATACCCATAGATCTTCTGATCTACGATTTTATCCCGTTGAAAGCGACTACTTTCGATAAACCACCGCCCGACGGTATTTACGTTTATGGCCTGTTCCTCGACGGAGCCCGGTTCAACATGGAGATGATGAAACTCGACGAATCGTTGCCGAAGATTTTGTACGACACTGTACCCTACGTGAGTGTTTCACAGGTTCCATCAAACTAATTCAACACTCCCGAAACAATTAAATTTAGCAACTTAACATGTTAATATCTGTCCACATCAAAAATCCTTTTACCCATGGAACAGCATATTTCGACGGACAGCAACCTAAAATATTTCATTGTTCTACGTCTGACAATTTAATATAGTATCCCAGTTTCCGTAAAATCTTTTGTGTTTCGGTATCGCGACGACTTTCATCTGGCGCAGTCCCGAATTCCTCGTGCAATTTGCTCGCGCTGAACGGTCGCTTTTGTATCTAGATCTGGATGGTACCGGCGAAAAAGGATGACGTACCGGAGAGGCACACGTACACCTGTCCCGTGTACAAAACTACCGAGAGGAAGGGCGTTCTGTCGACGACCGGCCACTCGACGAACTTCGTAATCGCCATGTGGCTCCCGACGGAGCTTCCGCCTGAACACTGGATTCTACGAGGCGTAGCCATGCTCTGCCAATTGTCCGATTAAACCAATTACTACCGATCCCACGATTTACATTTATTTCAATCTCGGCCCCCTGCACCGTGTCCTCGCGATTTGTCCCGTCACCGTCGAAAAGATTCATTTCTACCCTTAAACGTTATTGTCCAGCTATTTCCAGAACGATTAAACTGGCACGACTGTCCCGACGAAAAGATATTTTTGGTATCATGTGAGCCCCACTGAACCATTCAACTTTGTCCTTCAGACATTTGACGTATCTCTAAAAACAACAAAGATATTTGACGTGGCAACGTTAGGTGACTCGCCCTGTATAAAAGAAAGTTTTTATCATGAAAAATTAGCGAAAGATTGCTACGAATCTAACGCACTCGAGGTAGCCTGAGACCCGTTCAATCTAAAAGTCTAATTCTGCAGGTGAAGCAACCTTTTTACCGACCTTCGACCATTAAAATACCCATCGATTTGTTCATTTGCGAATGAGCTCGTCAAACTTCCATCGAAAATCGCCCCACAAGGCCGATTCAGTTTTAATCTTGGACTCGCAGGGACATTCAATTAACCCCAGGATATAAAACGGCGGTTCGTTCCATCAGACACCGTCCTCGAAATCGTTCGACACCGCGCCCGAGGCCTGAGCCCCATCCTTGAACTTTCATTTTCCAGAACGATTTTCTAATCTCGTCCCTTTAGATTCTGAAATCTGCCGCAGCCTCCACTGAACTTCGCCAATCTTTCAAAGCAACATCAGAGGTGTCTACAGCCCTCCCTACAACAGGTGGCGGCCGATCGGGGTCAGAGGTCTCCGAAAATCAATCGAGCATGCAACACGCTCTAAAAATTTCCAAACGATCATAGCCGAGAGCGTGATCGACCGGTCAGGTTACCTAAGAAAATCCCCTGGAGCGTGGTTCCTAGAATACATACACCAACTTCCCTTGGAACCATTAAAACTGCATCGAATTCTTCAAAGGACTGAAACGCGTCTTTGTCGGGAGCTAACTACTGCTCAGAGAACGGCATTTAAATTCAAATTCGAGGCGGAGACATCAAAGAACTGCCTTCCACAATTTAATAGCAATTCAACGGAGTCCCGAGTTTTAAGGCTCGGATACAATTAAGAGCAAGATCCACGCGAAAAAAAAGTGGTCTACAAGCCGAAGCTTAATCATCGATAACTGTTCTAAACTTAGCTCTCGTCTCAACATCATCTCGATGCTGACCTCAAAAGCGTCGCTGAATACAGCCACCCCCAAAGGTCTCTGTCTTCGTGATCAGCGCGTTCTCGAGACTATTTAAAACCGGGGCTGTTGACAAGTAGACATCTTCGAAATCGCGAATTTCATGTCAATAGCTATCATAAATATTGCAAGTAGCATCAATCAAAGGCATTCCTGATTGCAGACATTCGAAAGACCTCGATCGGTTTGTTCCCGCGACTATTTAAAACCTGGATGCGAGGATAGATCGCGAATCGAGATTCCCACGTCAACGATTATTATAAATATTGTAAGAAGTATCAAGGAAAATCAGTGTTACCTACAGATACCCGAAAGGTGTCGATCGGCTTGTTCTCGCGACCATTTAAAACTAAATTAAAACCGCGACGCGAGTATCTGCCGATTTCCGGTAGGCGACGCCCGAGTATCCGCCGCAGAATGGAGATTCCTATGTAAACGGTTATCGTAAATATTGCAAGCAGTATCAAGAGCTCGGCAGGCCAGGTGCAGGAGAGATTTCGAAGGCAGCGTGCGTCCGCAGGAGATAGCGCGATAGGCCAGTGAGAGGACCGGTTCGCTGACGGTGGAACGGGGGATGATGGGGGTCTCGGCGTTGGAAGAGGGTGCGAGGGGGTGGCGGAACAGGGTGAAACAGCGGGATGAAAAACAGTAGGATGAGGAGAGAGAGAGGAACGGTAGGAGAGGTGAGCCTCGGTATATTCAGAGGCAGGTCGGTTCGGGGGGTGGTTGGTGGGTGGCTTCAGGGGTTGGTGGCGGCACCCTGTCTACCCGGACCGAGATCGCCGGAGGCTCGTTGCCTAGCGACCTCGTATTGATCTCTCCCCGTATCTCGGCTTTTCCCCCTTCTCCCACGTGATTCTCAACCCCCTGTTGCCCCCCTCTAACCCTCATCCCCTTGCCCCCTCTATCCCCTTCATCCCATTCCCCGTCTTCGTTCAGTTCCTCTCTCGCCCCGCTTTTTTCGTCTTTCGTTCTCGTTCGGACCCGTTCCGACGCTTCTCCCGCAGGCCTCCAGGTTCCTTCTTCTATTAGGTTTCTTTCTGTTTGCGCGTTTCGAGTGCTCTCCGCTCGAGAGAGAAAAATGGTGTCGTTTCGTGGGGGCAAGGTGACGGGATTAGGATCAGATGATTTTCCTTTTTTCTCCCTCCTCCTCCTCCTCCTCCTCTTTTTCCTCTTCTCGATGGAAATCCTCGGCCGTTCCTTCGATCGAGGTGGATCCTCTTTCCTCCGAGAAGTTGAATACCTTTCGTTGTCGAACGGTGTTCCGATCAACCTCTCTCCGGGAAACCGAATATTTTTCGTTGTCCGACGGTGATCCTGTTTACCGGGCTCGCGAGGTCACTTCGATTTTTGAGCGTCGAAGGGAAAATAAAACCGCCGCGACGGAATAATCCGCTGAATTATAGAGGACGGGTTCGGTTTATGGTTCCGTGCGCCGACGCCGACGCTGCACGCGCGTCTCTCCACGACCGGAAGAGACTGAAATAGTCGGCCGCAAGGCGGGGAAACGCGGTTACGCCGATAATTTGCGTAATTCGCGGTACCGTGGAAAGGACGCGATCGAAGAAAGTTGAAGGACCCGGGAGGAGGTTGGTAAACACCGGTCTCTCGAGCTACGAGACCCAGAACCCAGAGCCCAGAGCCCCATCGAGCCCAAGCCCGCGCGCCGGATGATGGGGCGGTATTAGATTTCGAATGTGTTTAAGGGAAGCGGATGATAAATATTCATTTATCCCGATGGCAAGCGCGCGCGCGCGGCTGATGTTACCTTGGAGAGCCTCGAAAGGATGTAATTAAAGCCTGCACACCCAGGCCTCGATACACCGGGATATTGAAGTCACCGCCGCGACCCCCTTTAAACTAACGTTTCGTATAATCCGATACTTCCACTTTCGTTCAATTTCCCGCCGACGGCATTCCAAATGAACAGGACACTTTGCGAGCACTGTATCGCTCAGACGTCCTTCCTCACCACCTCGTTCTGTCTCTGTTTCTCCAGATTTTTCAGTGGAAATATCTTTAGCGCTGAAATACTGTTCGCCAATTTCTTAGAATAGATTTTTAATGGTGCTTTATCCAGGTTTATTGCTCGTCTTATTGCACACAACTATTTCTCATCGAAAGTAATCACTAGGAACTGAACAGCTAAATGATGACTTTATTATGCTGGGTAAAATCATCCATGTGTTAAGGAAATATTCAGTACGGTTTGGTGTCCATCCTGTGTTGGGAGATGATGGATTTACTTTTAAACAGCTTATTCTACTGTAAATTGTAGGAAGTCCTTGCAATGTATTACCGTCTTTAATCATTCATGACTATTAAATTTTTATTCAGCGACAGGAAGCAAGAACAGAAACTGCTGATAAAAGTTACAAATTCGTTTGTACTATAATGGAACGATCATTAATGGACGTCAGACCTGTTTGAATAATCATAATCTATTGAATAATTTGAAACTACATGAAATGTTGAAATGATGTATCGACTAGTTATTATGTTGGAGAACATTTGATTGAATTTATGAATGTATATGTTTAATATTATATTCAATGATATAATTTCCATTATTTGCAATAACTTGTTACCATCTTTCAGATAACCTGTCGATACTTGTTTCCCAATGACTCATTAGTAACACCTGTTTCTGATTTACATGCAAACCTAATATAATTTGGCACTCCTTGATCCAAACGGTGCATTTTAGAAATTTAATATTTTGCATGTTGAATAATTCGAAACTGGCCATGATAATGAATATGATATATTCATATAGAATAATCATATAACGAATAATTTAATATTGGCCATTCCCGAGCCATAAGATTTATTTCGGTACGGATACAAATTGAGTCACAGGTGTACGATTGTGTTAAAGAGATATTCGAGGGGGTGAGAACTCTTTCCTCAGGTGTGGCGTTTCGTGAAAAAGTGTCTCGGAGTCGGACAATTTCGAAGCAACGCGTCGTTTGCTGCCGCGTGCGAGCCCCGTGAAATTCCCCGAGTAACGTTGCTGAGGAGGAGCAAACGCGGTAGTTGCATCCGTATCTCTTCCGCTACGTTGCCTCGATCGAACATCTTTGCACTCCTCGGCTCGATGTCCGTGCCACTGGCTGGATCGCATTACCTGCATTTGTATTCTTCTACGTCGCTTGAAATGTTTCTCGGAGTCCACAAAAAGAGTCGGACATCGAAAACCAGTCCGAAATGAAGTCCGAAGTGTATGCTGTTCAGATTTCATATCAGTCCTTTTTTAAAAAAATTATAAAATAAATACAATTTATTTAGTCCATCTCTTATACAATGCAATATTATCTTATAAAATATGCATCAGTCGAGGGAAGCTGAAGAAAACAACCCCTAACAGCGTCACATACTGCTCCAATAAAAATCATCAAATTTTACATATGTTCCTCAGTGTCCACAAAAAGACTCGGACATACAAAACCAGTCCAAAAGGAAATCCGAAGTGTATGTTGTCCAGACTTCATATCAGTCCTTTTTTAAAAAAATTATAAAATAAATACAATTTATTTAGTCCATCTCTTCTACAATGCAATATTATCTTATAAAATATGCATCAGTCGAGGGAAGCTGAAGAAAACAACCCCTAACAGCGTCACATACTGCTCCAATAAAAATCATCAAATTTTACATATGTTCCTCAGTGTCCACAAAAAGACTCGGACATACAAAACCAGTCTAAAAGGAAATCCGAAGTGTATGTTGTCCAGATTTCATATTAGTCCTTTTTTTTAAAAATTATAAAATAAATAGAATTTATTTAGTCCATCTTTTTTGTACGATGCAATATTAGAGGTGTAGCAAATATAGCATAATAAAATATGCATCAGTCGAGAGAAGCTGAAGAAAGCAACTCCTAAATTGTACATATGTATCTCTATGTATAATACAATTTTTAAAAACTATTCTAGTAGGTTGTAATTCAAAAATGGAAAGAATACAGACATCGTACTCGAGTTAAAATTTGAGCAAAACAAATTGCTGTTTTGCTAGCAAGAGCTAAAAGCTACGTCCCCAGCAAATAAACAAATAAATTCGTGAGCGCGATACGTGCAGATGCGACATTGAACCAGAACGCAGTCCAATGGACTCTCCATCGTGAATGCGACTAATTTACAGTGGGCGCGTAGCAACGAATCACCGGAATGAAATTTATTCCTCGGCCCGGAGGGATGAGAACCCCTTTTTCCTTGTTTCAATGTCCTCTTTCGCCCGTTTCTCCCCCGTTTCGCCGTGCGTGGCTCTTCCTATTGGTAAAGTGACCTTCATCTGAATTTCTTTGTCGGGCGGTGGGCCGGTGAGAATTTTCGGGGGTGGGCCGAGGGAGGCGTTCGAAAACGGAGTGCTATGCGCTTTTACCTTGTCTCTGGTTGTCGACGACGCGCGACGGTTGTGTATACGTTACCATGGGGTGCTTTCACGGTCGACTAGACGCGATGATGGTGCCGGTGGCTTCCGCGCGAGATAATGACCACGATTTCACGAGATAATGACCTCGAGAGGGCGAGCATTCGACGTGATTTGATCGATAGGGGGAACGACGAGCTTTTGTGTGCCCGGCTAATCCGGAATTCGGAACTTCGGATCTCGTTAAGACTCGCTGAACTCTGAACTATATTTCTATGGGAATTATAATAAAGTTCGTCGTGTCCGATTTCGTCTCACGGTCCGCTGGCCTCGTTTATTATAAGCTGGTTGCTGGGTGATTTATGTAATGCGCGACGAGATATATCACCGTGATCGATTGCCCAGTTGAGGGTGAAATTAGCGCTCGTCGATTCACGCGAGTTCGTTTTAGCACGCGCGTTGTCGTTCAGCGGCCTTGAAATAGTTCTCTCGTCGGGATTTACATAAGTTTGCTACGGTCAGATTTAATTCGAACTTTCACATCGATCAGCACCGTTCCTTTATTTCAATGAAAAATTGAAGTTGATCGAATGCCTTTGTTCCTCCGTTTAAATTAGAAATTGAATGATTGAAGAAGTTAAATTCGATACTGAGGTTTCGCGGTGGGATAATCGGTCGAGAAAACTTTTAAATGATCAGGTGGGAGAAGGCTCGATCGGAAGTGTACTCGAAGAAGCAAAAAGTCTTTGGGGAAGGGATGGGCTTAGCAAGAGTTCGCTCAGGATTATCTTTTATTGCGCGATCAATCCGTGGACCGTTTAATACGATCGGAGAGAACGTAGACAGGGAGAAAAGGCGGAGAGGGATGAAATCGAGGGAATCGTTACTGAACTAATCGCGCCGTGACACTGGAGGATGATTCTATTTAACAGCGGAGAGAAAAACAGCTGCGCAATCAGGGGAGAAGGTTCGATCGCTTCCGGTGCGCCTCCGAATCACAGAAAAACGCAATGCATTGTTACGAACGCTCTTTTATTCATATAATAGTTACATCACGCTGTGTTGAACATTATCTGTTTCGTTTTCTCTTTCACGCTGCTTACGAAGATGTTGTACACTATACGACTGATACGTATGACGACATTCGTCTTTAAAGCATTAAAGTTTACAGACGAAACGTTTCTAACCCTGGGTCAAAATGGACTTAATCTTGCTTCTAACAATAAAGAACATTGAAAAAAGATCGACACATCGCATTACTCGAACGGCCATTTGTTTTTCGATCCAACATTTATAACGTGTATGTAGACCGATCTATTTGTACGAGGACTACTTCTGTATGCATCTACGTTTATTTAAAGTAGTATCGATTCATCGGAGAGCGTGGAGACGTCGTGATTTTTCGAGTTATTAACGGGACGTCGAACGATCCAGAGTGTGCGGCAAGAAAAAGATTCTTTATGCTGCTCTGACACAGACTATACAAAATTTTAACTCGACGAAAGATATAATATGGTAACTACAAAATTTTGTATATCTTGTTCGAATATATCTTGGTAACTCTAACGTGTCGCTGTCCTCGACATAACAGTTCTGAATCTACATCTTCTAGGTGAACGCTCGCCAAAGATGGCGTCGGTGCCGCGTTCCTCGGATATTCCAGCGAGTCTACTAACTCTTTCATCGTCGCACGTTCTATTCCCGACCGAGAGCAATGCAAAGTTCCCGGCAGAATCGGTCCCTCGCTCTCGGAACCGTCCGTGTAGACAATTCCGGCCGCGTTCTCCACGGCGATCGTCAATAATCTACGATCCCCGGCAACCGTCTAATTCGCGTTCTCAGACTTCCATTATCCCGAGAGTTCTCTCCGCAGCCCCGTCTCCGCGCCGATGAAAGCTGGAAAGAAAAAACGCGTACCCCAGAGGCCAAGAGATGGAAGCGGGCGAAAAGGGACAGTGGTTGAGCATCGGTCCTGAATAATGGAGGAAGCTGCGTGGAGTGTTGGACGCTCTGGAAAGAGGCAGCTAGAGAAAGATCGAGCAACAGAGGAGAAAGAGAGAGAGAGAGAGAGAGGGAGAGGGAGAGAGACAGGGACGAACGAGAGAAAGAGAAACTACACGTTTCCGAGATTGGGGTAGAACGGGGTAGAACATGAGGCCCGCCGGGTGCAGGGGGTAGAAGAGGAGGCAGAGTAAGCGGAGGTGGTGTTGGTAACGCGTCGTCGTAGTCGTCGGTGGATGCGAGTGGTCCAGGGGGATGCTGCGAGTAGGGATGGGTTGCCAGGCAACGTACGTCCACCCTTAAACCCCCAACCACCCCCTACCAACCGCCCCTCCATCATCTGAACCCCGTGTTTGCCCGTTCCGCGGATGAGGACTCGGTCGATACAACCAGCCGTTTTCGTCGTACGCCCGGGAATTCCCCAATTTCCATTACGGGGGTTCCGACTTTAAGCAGTCACCCCCAAAGAGGCCCACCCGTCCCTCTGCTGCTCGCGGTGCCACGCTGGGACACTTAAAACGATTGCTAGCCCTACCGCCCGTTTCGCAGATCGTCACTTCGACCGGCCGTCTTGGAAAACGAGAGCTCGAGGGGATGATCTTCGCGCGAGAGGAAATAGAGGATGATTTTCTTGATCGGAAGAATGATACGGAGGTTGATGGGTTTGATGGATCTTTGGTTCGAGAGAAGTTAATATTTTCCTAGCCTGTCAGGAGTTTAGGGGATGGTCCGTGTGCCGGGTCCTTACCTGATGGAACAGTGGTTGGAGGGATGATTGATAAACGCAGGCACAATGTACGGGGGCTAACGATCACTTTATTAAAAAAAATATGTATGTACACAGTGTTCGAAGGGGCTGTTGCTATACATGGTCCTCGACTAGAGTCGGCTACGGGAGGGGACGTCGAACACTATAATTGTTTTACAATGTTCACACACAAGATACAATAGTTTCTATGGTCAAGTTACTACGGAGACTATATGGACAAGGTACTAGTTGCAACGATTCAAAACGAACTACTGTTCTCGAGGGGGTACGAAGGGGATACTCCAGAAATGAAATTCGAACTAACCTGTCGTCGTGGTAACGAGAGGATCGTGCGTAACGTCGACTCGGTTCTCGCGATGTCCAAAATATCGCGATGGGAAACGTTGACTTTGGTCCGCTCTTGGCATTCACCGCGTGCCTTATGAATTTTGAAAAGTTGGTACATGTAAGCCAGCAGTGAACGCAAGGAGCACAGACTCACGCATCTTCGTTCTTCACGTCGCACTTCCGGTCTCCTCGTAATCCACGGAAAATCGGTACACTGTCATGCCCGAGATGGTTCTCTCGGTAATTCTTCGTTATAATCCGAACGAGTCCTCACGAAATCCTGCGTCGAACGTTCACAATCCATCGGGTGCCGACGGTTCGGTTCGCAACAAAAAAGAAAAAAAAAAGAAACAAATAAAAGAACGGAAATAATTCGATAAATTCGGAACGCTCGAGGTTGCGTCACAGCTTCCGGTACACGACCGACAAAAAGATGAAATTCCAGAGACAGGAGTCCAGAATCCCGAACAACGTGTGGTATCACCGCGCGATGCGATCCGATTGCATTCGAGACACGTCTCGTTCGGTTACGATCCACCCGGTCGGTTCAACGTTCGATAATCGAGGGAGAGAGAGGGTGAGGAAGGGGGAGAGAGAGAGAGAGAGAGAAATATGGGTAGAGGGCGGGGGGTGAAAAAGAGCGCGAGGACACGCCGCGATGCACGTCGCAATGCGAACTGAGCTTGATGAGCGTCGAAACTGTACTATGGAACGATACCACTCGTCCTATGGACCCATGATCAGGGGTGGCCAGGGGTGTGAGGCGTCTTGGTAAGGGGTCTGCGGGGAGAGAGAGAGAGCGAGCGAGAGAGAGAGAGAGAGCGAGAGAGAGAGAGAGCGAGAGAAGGGGGAGGGGTAGCTGATGCTCGTCAGTCCCACCATAACTTATTGCTTATTTCGCGGAGGGTGTACGACCCCGTGATATCCAGGGCCGGGGAGCAGCTGACGTTGGGGTTCCATTGTCTGTAGATATTCGCATAATCAAGAAAGCCACCCCATTCCGTAGTTTTCGTGGCGTGGAAAGGGACATATGGGATGCCCTGACTAATATCGACGTCGATCTTGATGGATGCTCGACGGTGTGGCTCACGGGGCCGGCGCGCGCGTGTGTCTTAAGCCCCCGTTTCGAATTCGATCGAGGTTTTGCGGTTCATGGTCCGTGGAATTTACCTTTTTCTACGCCCAGATGAGTAATGTGACGACGGATAGATCGTCGAGTGAGAGAAAGAGAGGAAGAGAGAGATGTGTGTTGGGCTCTTTCAGCGGCTCGGGCAATCGATTTTCGGGGTTCATTGAGGTCGCGCGGGCTCCGGGGAAACGGTTTTCCGATTTTCAAGGTACAGACTGATTGGAACGAGCAACAATGCAGTTCGACGATCTGCCGGCCCCGTGTTTGGCAGTTTCGGATGGATTTTTCGCCTACCGCGTGTGGAGAGACACAGTTTTTTTTGTATGGGACTTTTTCACCCTCTATCGGGCTCGAACATGGTTGTCGGACAGATTTTTTAGCCGTTTTCATCCGTTTTCTCTGATTGTACATTTTTCCTCGACGAACTCGTGATTCGAGTAACTTTCATTCATGGTCTCGTACTTTCAGCATACTATATACGTCGAATTATGACGCGATTCTAGAGGAATGAGCGGTTCTACAGTATCTTTGACAGAAAGCGGGTGAATTTTCACACGAGGACCGTATGAAGAGTAACACTTTGAGAATGAAGTAGGAATTTTGGCATTATTACGGGATGCAAGATGGACGAGGGTACCTTCAGTGTCACACATCTGAATTTTCTAATTTTTACTCCGTCAAATCAATTACTTTAATTTTATGGATTTTTTTGCGCTAAGCAAAAGGAACTGCGATTTTACTTACTTTTCATTTTTATAATAGCCAAACAGTCTAGAGCTATTTGAATCAATTCAACTAGATACTGATCTCAGAAAGAGTTGCAAGAAGAAAACGTTCGAAGTGATCGAACAGGAGGTTCTAGCTCCAAGACAGAGGAAACACGTCACAGGACGAGCGAAAGCGTCTCGTTAAGAGCGCGAATCAGATTATCGAGCGATAGAAGCCGAGGATAATGGAGGAGCGTGCGTCGGTCGTGCCGGAAGCCCATAATTTTCGTCGGAGGTGACTGGCCGAGCGTGTCTTTGGCCGAGTGTCCCAGAAAAGGGCGGCGAAGGGGTCCATCCGGACAAGGCCGAAAACCTCGGCGAAAAGGGTGTTACTCGTTTTAAAGGGCGCGTGTCTCGCGGAAGGGCGCTACGGGGGAGGGGAAGAGGGAGGAGGGTCCAGGGAGCGCGTGCTCGAAAGCTACAATCGCCCTAAAGGCCAATTCACATCCGGCGAGCGAGGAAGAGCGCCGAGGGTTTCGATGGCACAATGGGGCATTCCCTCGAAGGGTTAGGACCTCGTCTGCCAGAACTGTGGGTCAGGGTTACCCCCGAGAGGGGGTCTCATCCATCGATTTAAACCCTGCTTCGCTCGCTGCAGCCCAGCCTCTCCCGATCTCAGCGTATTAACCCCCCCGGCTAAGGACACCCTTCGAGACCAGGAATTTAATACGGTGTCATTTAAACGGTGACGAAGCGATCGACGTCCTGTCGTTAATTTTCCGTCGAAACCGAGCAAAGTACAATGACCTCGGTTGAGTTGGACTCCAAGGTCTTCGGTAAGTCGAAGAGATCGAGAGTTCAGATGAATCTTTGGGTGAAGAGATTGGAATCGCTAGAAGTTGGAATAGGGGATGAGAAATTGTGCATTTTCGTGGACGCGCGAGGAGTGTGAATGTAGCGATTCAGCAAGAAGGTCACCGGAGTGCGAAGAACAGGGGTGTGCAATCGGGTGTGGCGGCTCGAGATTAATTATACGACTAGTAAAATCTCAAGGACACCGGCGCGGTATTTATAGCGTTTCGAGAATGAGAACTCGAGGGCGTTAGATCCCCTGAAATCGATTCTCTCGTCGGTGAGCGAATCTGTCTACGAAGATACGTTCTATTACTACTTCGTCCACAAACAAAACACCACGAGAAACAGTCTACAAAATTATACTGACAATGTGTAACAAACACGCACGCACACACACAGAGACACACGCGCGCACACGGGAAAGATGAAAGAAAAGGACCACGAGTTTGAAAGAAGTCGATCCACTTTAGCAACTACAAGTTTGCGGGGCGCGCGAGGACAGAAAATGGAACGAGCAACTCTTACCACGTTGACTCGGCCGTTCACGGTCACAGGACGACCCGGAGGATCGTAGGCCCAGGATCACTGAATGGCTCTACTCTAACCGGTCCGGGTGTCCTCGTGACGTAATCGAGCACGTGCACTCCGGTTTGCGGCCTTCTCAGGTGGGGTGGAAAACGTCACGGATACCAATCCTCTCCCCTGAAGGCACGCCCTCTTCATCGATCCTGGCGAACCCTCCTCCATTCATGAGAGAGGCCTGGTACCGGGCCGACGAACCGCATGGTTCTACCTGGTATCTGGAACAAATGAACAGTTTTCATGAGCGGAACAGGGCCGTCCCGAGGTGGAGGGAGGTCATGGGGAAGTTAGGGAGGATGATGAGGAAGCGTTCGCGACAGGGGGCGAAGAGAGGTGTCTCGGCCCTAAGCAGCTGTGTGGTCGTAGGTCAGCAACAGCTTTTCATCGCGCCCTCGAACTCAAACTCTCCTAACTCCAGCCGAAGCGGTCAGACCGCGAAATTACTGCGGCGAAACAATTTTCAGAATGCTGGAGGAGTTTCCGGGTTTCCCCGGGCTTAATGCGATGTTGAAGAACGACCGATAACATTGATGAGATTGCACACAGTGTTGGAGGATAGGCTCGAGCAGCTTGTAAAATTAGTAATCGAGTTTTTCTAGCGGGATCGAACCGACCAGAGCCACACTCGACCGGTCACCGGTTATAAATAGAAGGCCGCTGTGGAACTCCGAGCAGGGTTCGTCAGCTGATCACATATTGACAGTTCGATAAGTTGTCCCGACAGCGTCGTTCAAACCTCGAAACTGCCACTCGGCCAATTAGTCGGATGACCGCGAGATTGTTAGCGGTGTGTATCGATACGAACTTTCTCAGGCGGTGAGTTTATCTGGAATGATCGATTACGTCTATGCGGATCACATCGAAATAACTTCACGACAATATCGTGAAGACGTTGAACACGAATAGCAGAGATTGTTGTATCAGAACAATTTGATTTGAAATTACGAGAAGAAATGATTGATTATAACGATCTATTGAAGATTGAGGCGAAATATCAATTTTATACTTCGACTCGAAGCAAATTTAATGGACCTATGATATATAGATCGATAGATCGAAGATGATCATCGACCGGTAGCGGTCAGGACCCGAAGGAGTCTGTCTTTTCCGGATACCGATTCACGGACTTCCGGCGCGATCGAAGGCCTTCGGATGGCGGCTGGAAGTCAGTTTCGTGACAGAAAATTACGAAAATGGTAATTAGGCAGCTAGCGGCGACGTACCGGCAACGGCTTATTCATACTTCGTAGCCATGGCGATCCTCCACTACTGATAAAACAACAGTACACACCATAATGTACTTACGCGGAATAGGGGAACACCTTGTCTACCGGGTGTCATGGAAATCGGACTGTTTCGCGATCGAGGAATGTTAATGGGACTCTTAAGAACTTCGTTAACTGCTCTCCGTCTGTGTGAACTCTTCTATCGGGATTTATTAGCAACAATTTCAATTTTTACGTTAACACTATCTCTGGTTAAGTTAATTCTCTCTCGAGTTCCGTTTAAAAAATTGTAAAAAGTTACTGGAGAAATTTATTTTTGATTATTCAAAACTGACTTGTATTAATGGATTAATTTATATCAAAATCTATACTGCGTAGAGATTGGATGCATAATTTTTACATAAATTTCTGCGATACAATGAGCGGTTAACGATGCTCGAAGTCAAGGTAGCATCGGACTGTGACAATTGAATGCGAAGGGTACTATAACAGAGCGATAGATTCTTTGGAGAGGGACGATTTTTTCGAGCAATTTCATGCTGTCAGAAAGCATTAGAGACATATGGTAGCATATGGTCGCCCTATATAACGTGGACCTTTTCTCTCGTCGAAATTTACAGTTGACCATATGCTATTGTATTGGTCGCCCCGGATGATGTAACTCAGCGCAAGATGATGATCGTGGGGCGATCGTTAGAGAGCCCGACAGAGTCCACAAACTTCCGAGTCATTCTCACAACGATCGAGTCAATCAATTTTAACACTGAAACCGTAAACGCGCGATCGTTCAAACAACAAACTCGACATTTCCAGTCGGAACAAAAATAGTCTAGAACAATTAACTGTCACGAACCAGGGATCAACGTCTCAACTTGAACTCTAAAAACCCGATCGATCGACAGATTCACGGCGAGGAGCAATCTACGTACTCAACGATCTCGAAAAACCGCGGCGCATCATCCTTGACCCTGAAACAGCGTAAACGTCACTCCCCGGTTAACCTTGAACTAGCGTGCACCCCGAGAACCGAAAAGAAAAAAGAACTTCGAGACCTGACCGATCTGTCGACTGATCCCGAACTCCAGTCACTCGAAATCTTCTCGCTCGCGGGCTAGACAGTGCAAAAAGTCTGACCTTGAAACCGTCGACTAGAAATATCTTGAAGGATGTATATTACCTGAGTGAATGAACCCGTTGGAAACGGAGGATCCACCGTCGGTGATATGTATTTCTCACGACCTCTCTCTCTATCTCTCTCTCTCTCTCTTTCTCTTTCTCTCTCTCTCTTTCTCTCTCTCTTTCTCTCCATTCTCACCCGCGGTCACCGGTTCGGGGCACCCGTTTCTCCCGTTCTCCCGGGACTTGACGAGATCTGACGGATACCCGTGGCAAACCTGAGGAATCACATCGGCGGGTAACGTGTATGTACCGGGGTTTTCGGTCCCGGCAGAAGAAAGACGTGAAGGAGACGTGCGTGGCCGTGGTTGGACGGCGGCGTCGCGGCCGACTACGGCGTCGCCAGGACGTGTCGACGAAGAAGAAGAAGCAGAAGCGAGCGAGCGGGCGGCAGAGAAGAAGAAGAAGGGGGCGCAGCAGGATGCGCCGTTTTGTGTCGGGACGGTGTTGTTGGTTTGATGGTCGCGGGACCACTGCGCCCTCTCCGTTTTCGCCCACCTAGCCCTGCCCCTCGATATCAACCCCCAATCCCCCTGGTAGTGCCCCAGGGATCGACTGTTCGCCCTCCCACCAAGCTGCCTCTCGTTTTAGCCCTCTCCGGATCCCCCACCAACGGGGTTCTGGGGCTGGTGTGTGCCGGCGGTTTCCACCCTAGGAACGAGGATGCCGGCTCTGGAGCCTCCCCCCCCCTCCTCCACCCCATCGAGTCAACCCCCTCCAGAGGCATTCTGGGGCTCGCCGCGAACAGGCTGCCGTGTCTCTTGCCGAAAACCGGCAGGGTTGTTCTGTACACCCTCGTAGTCGGCTCTTTTCTACCCCTGCCGCGCATTTTCCGCGACCAGTCGGCTCTCGGGATGGAAAGAGACGGAAAAAATGGAGAACAGAGACGGGACGTATGCGAGAAGGAGAGATCGGGTGTAGAGGAACACAGAGTGAGAGACAGAGACGGAGAGGAGAGCGAGCGAGCGAGGGAGAGACGCGGGGTTAGCGATGCTCGTGATCGCACTGATGGTGGTGCCGTTTCTCTGCCGGTGGTTTCGTTGCCCACCACCCTCGCCGGAGGTGGTGGTCGACGTCGTCGTCGTCGTCGTCCACGATGCTGCTGGTGGTGGTTGGCTGATAGCGCGAGCGCCGTTCAGCTGACATCGCGCAAGCGTCACCCAGAAAATCGAGCCTTGTACACCTACCTACAGGAACGTTTCTTCTTTCTCCAGCCGTCTTTCTCCCTCTCTCTCTCTCTCTCTCTCGCTCCCTCTGTCTCTCTCCTGAAGCCTCGCGCTCTCGAAGCTAGCCTACCCGGCGAGTAGATGCGTCCGTTCCTCTCTCCTCGCTCGAAAGGGATGCAAGTCGCACACGGTCCTGTTGCCCGTCTTCGTTCAAGGGCGTGAAACCTCTTTCTAACCGGGAGAGAGGCAACCTTCGGGGAGAGAGACCCCGACTATCTTTTTCCCCGTACGGCTCTCGTCCCGTGCTCCGCTTTTCTTTCCTTTACCTCTGCCCTCCCCCCGGATTCTTTGTCTCTCTTTGACACCCTTAACCACCCTCCTCCTCCCCGACCTCATCCTCTCTATCCAGACCATCCCCCGACCCCGAAACCACCCGGGCAGGCATCCGCCGGCTCCGTAATGTGTTTCTGTTCCTGCGTTTCCGCGCGTCCCTCTCGCTTTGTCTCGCGATTCCGCCCGTCATTCTTCTTTCAGCCACGAGTCACCCAGAAAACGAGATCCTACGGCCGGTGTTTTCCTGGGCCCCCCCTTCGCGGACTTCGGATTCTGGCCGCGTAAGGGGTGAATTTCGGGTGCAAGGTCTCCTCTTCTTCTTCTACTTCTGCTTCTTCACCATCGCGCTATTGCTCGTCCTTTTCGCATGCCTGCCTGCCTGCCTGCCTGCCTGCTTACCCTATGCCTCGCGAGGATACTCTCCTTGGGGAAGGATCTCAGTCCTGTTGTGCGACGCTGTAAACATACAGGTTGACGCGAATGGCTTTCCCCGGCGAACGAACGATTGATCGCTGCTTTCATTTTTCTCGCACGCCCCACGACTCACTTCAAAATTTCACGGCCTCTGTGCAAGGTGCAACCCTCTGATTTTTCGGTAACTGTTCTTGTTTGTCGTCACGAATTGTTATAATATCTTGTTATATATCTTTCACTGAATACTTTTTCATTGAGATACGCAGCATTGAATTTATCACTGGAGATCAGAGTAGGGGAATAATCAACTAATATTTAAGAATGACTAATAGTCTTTTTGAATGTTAGTCATAGCAATATAGTCATTGGTCAAAACTTTTTGATTAGTCAGTGATAACTAAATGGCAAATAGTTAGTCACAGCTCTAAGTAATCGTTAGCTATTGCTTATTAGTGAATTAGTAGTTGATGATCAGTCATCAATCTTTAGTCATCAGTCACTATTGTGCGATTAACATACATTAATATTATTAATTAGTTATCACTAACTAATCAAAAAGTTTTGATTAATCATTATTTTTCTATGACTAACATTCAAAAAGACTATTGGTCATTTT
This sequence comes from Lasioglossum baleicum, assembly GCF_051020765.1. Lineage (NCBI taxonomy): Eukaryota > Metazoa > Arthropoda > Insecta > Hymenoptera > Halictidae > Lasioglossum > Lasioglossum baleicum. Next base: position 9,391,204 of record NC_134940.1, on the reverse strand, counting down.
GAAATATTAGTTGATTATTGCCCTACTCTGCTGGAGATATTCTTTTTATTAAATATTTTATTTGTGGACTTGTAGCACACACACACATACATTCAAGCGACGGTTTATTTGTTTGGTAATTATTGAAATACAATACACAAAGAGGTTGTAGTGTAACATTAGTAAAATTTCCCGTTCGAACAAATTTGATAGCAACGCACGGAAGGGTCTTGTCCCTTCTGTCAATCCCAATGGAAAGTCGCTCCCGAAGAAAAGGCCTTTGTCCAAAGTTTTTGCTTAACGCAGCTAGGCTCCGCGCGCGTCTCAGAGTCTTTTCCGGAAAAGTATCAGAGGAGAGGAGGCCTTTTACCGGATTATTTCTCCATTGGGCTGCGGGCGTAGAAAAAAAGGAAGAAAGAATTAACTTTGATCTCCTTCTGCGTCGCTTTTGCCCATGGAAAAGCGAAACGACTCGTTTACGTCGTGCCATTTCCGTTTCTTGCTCTCAGCGTTCTCGCGCGGGCGCATTATTAGCGGTCTCGCGGCGAGTCTCTATCCTCTCTTTCTCTCTCTCCTTCTTTTTTTTTTTGTTCGCCGTGAAACTCGAGCGTGGAACGAACGGAAACGAGGGAAAATTAAAATCCGTTTCTTTACCTGTTACGCTTGAATGGAGTGTAATCATTGGTTAGAAATCAGTTTTCTTTTTGCGACAAAAGGACGCGCTCGATGCTCGTTAACGCTTGGATTAGACGAATCAGTCGGCGAAATTAAAATTACTTAGCAATTACTTAACTATTTAATCTTCTGAGCCGGAAGCGCTTTTAGGAGTTCAGAAAATTTACCATCGCATTCTCTCAAAGATTTGAAAGTTCCCAAATTCGAGGGATTCAATTTTCCCAAATTCGCGAAATTTATAAGGTGTCTCTCTCGTCAAAATTCCAAACTCAAAGGTTTCATATTTTCCGAAATTTGACCCGAAGAGCTACCAATTCTTTCGCTAGAGGCCTCAAAGATTATTATATAAATATAAATGGATTAAATAATATGAAAATTATAAATTGGATCACATTCAAGCCACAAAAATTTGCATGGAAATTGCAGAATACAATGTTACATCGCAGAAAATTTTAGCCACCGACATAAGAGTTAAACGCTTCCTTTACAGTGAATCCAGCCAGATTTCTCCGGGAGTATCCGTCGAATCCTAATTTCGGGGGACGGCCGTGAAACAATGCGTTTAATTACACGCAAAGTAGACCGTCGAGTAGTCTGGGGACTCGGTTGTCGATCCGCAAAAGAATCGAGTTTAAAATTCGATCGCGTCGTGTCGCGGGGTGCGGTCTGGCTCCAGAAAATTCACCAAATAGAATGGGAGCACGAGATTCGGAAGCAATTAGGGAACCATGGGCGGCATTCATCGAAAACAAAACGGGAAAGAGCGAGCAAGAGAGAGAGAGAGAGAGAGAGAGAGGTGGTTGGCCGGCAGAAGTTTACCATCCACTACATTTTTAACGGGGCCGTTCCGCCCTACTTCCTCTTTCCCGGCTTCCTAATATCAATTAAGCTCGCGCACGTCGACGGAAAATCTAAGTTTCATCCGCGTCGGTCGGCTCCGCTTCCACCTTCGGACGGTATCGTCGATTACTCCTCCTCTAATAATCATCTCTCCAACCTCCCCAGTCCCTTCACCCGCCATCTTTCGAGTTCGAAAAGTTCTTTTCCTGTTGGAGATGAAGTTGTCGGGGGTGGGCGACTCGTTTCCACCCTCTAGCCCATCCCCAGCTGCTGCTGCGACTGCCTTCTTCTTCTTCTTCTTCGTTCTCCGATCGTTCCCAACCCCCGCGTAAGCACGCGAACTTTTGTTTCACCGTGATACCGTCTGTCGCGTTTGCCTCTCTCCTCGGGCTTCTTTCTCTGCGCAGCCCGCGCGCGAAAACGCCGCGGAAATTGGAGAATTGATCGGCAATTAGCGGAACGACGCGATTGCCTGCGGGACCCGACCGTTCGAACACGGTGTAATGAAATTAATTCTGCGCCACCCGTGTCTGTCGCGAGTTTCGCTGATTACCGACGACGTGCGACGAACAGAGACCCCAATGAATGGGGACAAGGAACCGGGGCTCTGCTGTTTTCGCGAATTCTCCGGCGTGCGATTCTACCCGCTCGCCGTTACGATTTCGATAAATTAATCCACTGCCGGAGAAATGCGCTTTTTACTTAAACTTAAAGAAAGCTTTTTCTTAGTCTCTTGCTTCTTCACATCTCTTTATTTTTTAGCGTTTTGTTCACGATTCTACCTAGGCATTCTTTTATGTTTTAATTGTGATACAGAGTTATTCTCATGGTTCTTCACATCTTTTTATTTGTTTAACATTGTCTTCTATGGTTGGCGTTTTGTTCACAGCTTTACATCTGCATCCTTTTACTTCTTAATTGCGGTAGAGAGTTATTCTCTTGCTTCTTCACATCTTTTTATTTTTTTAATGCTAGAAAAGAGTTTATGCTTGTTTGATATGGTTTAAGATTGTCTTCTCTGGTTGGCGTTTTGTTCACAAATTTACATCTGCATCATTTTACTTTTTAATTGCGGTAGAGAGTTATTCTCTTGCATCTTCACATCTTTTTATTTTTTTAATGCTGGAAAAGAGTTTATGCTTGTTTGATATGGTTTAAGATTGTCTTCTCTGGTTGGCGTTTTGTTCACAACTTTACATCTGCATCATTTTACTTCTTAATTGCGGTAGAGAGAGTTATTCTCTTGCTTCTTCACATCTTTTCATTTTTTTAATACTAGAAAAGAGTTTATGCATGCTTAATATGGTTTAACATTGTCTTCTCTGGTTGGCGTTTTGTTCACAACTTCACATCTGCAACCTTTTATTTCTTAATTGTGATATAGAGTTTGCGCATGTGCGATTATTTTGAAATGATTGTTTTAAAAATGATGTAACGGAGTCTAATGATTTTGAGTGATGCCAGTTGATTTCAAGGGTGCACCAACCGAATTTCGGGCTTTGTTAGCAATGACAGCGTATGACGGGAATGTAAATACATATATTTTTTGGTAAACACCGCGCTCGGAGCCCCTAATGATTGGTTAATCATCGACGCGTAGAAAACTGCATTCGGCACACACGCACGCTTAGAAACACACAATTATGCCATCTATGTATATCGGCGTCCGGGTTCACGAATACCTGGGCATATTGGTCGAGCACTACAGTGCACAGCTAACACGCAGTTGACATGGCCACTGAGTAAACCAGAGGCACGTGTACATTTCGACACGTGCGTAAATTTTGAGACCTAAGATATCGCGTTCCGATAACGTGATTCTCCGATCCGTTGCACATCGGCGAAAATTTCGTCGGCGTTAACTAAACCGTTTATAATAATCCGGAGTGTATACGCTCGACGATATTTCAGCGAATTATTTTATATTAACGTAATAAAGTCGCAGAAAGGTCGAACGTCAGTATCATTAATTACTTTTAATGAAATCGTTGAATCGGTACATTCGCGGGGTGAACGAATGGAACAGCATCGAAAGTGAATATTAATCCCCACACGCTTTCGTTAAAAGTGTTACAACCACCCTTCCGGTTTCGCAATGTTGCGTAAATTCACGCGATTTTGTTTTGTCTACGCGATATCGGCGACGGATATTCGACCATTTTGTAATTGCATCTGCAATAGAGCATCTCTAATATTGTTCTGTATTTTTAGAAAGAAAATTGCATTTTCCATTTAGGAAGTAATTGTCTTTGTTGAATGAAGAGATGAATAGAGATTGAAACTACAGTAAATTTTGACGCGTTGGTCGCTTTGTCGGAGTTAATAATTTCCGTCGATCTTTATTGAGTTGTCTGGAATTTATTCGTAATTTGCAATTTATAGTACGTGCGCAATTACCAGAGGCCAACAATTGCGACGAGTAGTATTAGACACTTGTTGGTCAGACACACAGGTGAATGAATACAATTGAGCGTTCGCCTGCTTTGTTGTCCGACAATTTCCCCATTCATTTTCATATCCATTCTTCCAACCATTGAATAACTCTTTGTGCATTATTGGTAACGAAGAAAATCATTATATTAATGCGCTGTTATTTCTAATTTCACGCGAATTATTCCCGTTCCGAATAATGCAGAGCCGGTCCCATTACATGTTATAATTAACTGAACGGGTAGACATCAATTAAAATGTGAATCGAATAATGCGGAGCATCGTATCGACACAAAATAATCGTCTGAATAATTTTATACTGTACATCATTTAAATCAATAAACTCATTACTAGACTGCGGATCTTTGTGCAAAATAAAAATTCCTTACCTGAATTTCAACAAACTTGAGTGAAACAGTATTGTTATAATAGTGGCAGTATGAGGAAGGAATTCTTAAACTTGCACGTGGCAATACAATATTGTATAACGTTGAGGTTATTAACAGACACGTTGTCGCTCAGTAGCAGGCTACACACTGAGAGCTCGATAGTAATGACGCGATCGCGGAACTACGAGATGTCTTTATGACTCGTGTAGTACACATTATAATGTGTTTACAAAAGACAGGAGCGCGAAATATGAATTGCTTATTTCAACAAATAGAAATTGATTTTCTTCCCTATTATATTCAGTTGGTTGAAAATAATATAATAGTATGTTTAAATTTCTCAAATATTTTGGCTATTTTAAATTACACCTACTCAGTTTTGTCATAAATGCATAAAATCCGCAGTCTACTCATTACACATTTTACCAAAGATTGTTATAAACTGTATGCTCTATCATCATGCCAGGAACACTGTCTTGAATTTATAGAAAAATTTTAAAAATAAATGGTATTTCTGATTCCATCTAGTTAAATTTGTACGTCAAGGGGTTCGGAGATGAAATAAACTTTGATCGAACATTTTTATCATAAAGATTCACAGTCTACGGATGGAGGTCGAATCGCGATCTAATAAACAACTCACTTAAACCCTGCGCCGGGTCACGATCGTCGAGATTGTCTCAATCTCGCTCGATTGGAGGCGCCGATCGGAGAAAATCGAATCGTGGAAAAGGAGGACCCAGGGGACCATAAAATTGCCAGCAAAGGTCACCGTTGGACGAGTGGTGTAGGTGGAGCTGGTGTCTAATAGCCGCCTGCTGTTAAAAGTGCGGTATCCCTGCGACTCCTGCGGAGAGCCGAAGGGATTCTTGTGTCCCCAGGTTGACGGACGCGTTAGGGATGGGTCAACAAACGTCAACCTCTCTGAATTCATGTGAAAGGTCAACGATTAGGTCCGGGATACTCTTGTTACCATCCTGAATCCATCCGTTAAAATCTCAACACACCGTGCCACAACATATGTAGTCAGTTCTTTAAATTTTCCTTGTGATCAGTACCTTTGCTATCCACGATTTAAACATTATATATATAATAGAATAGTTTTAGCATGATTGAAGTATAAGAGTAATTCTTTATTTCTACTAATAAGAGAAATAAGAGGCATTAACTCGGACTTAAACATTATAAATTGCAATCGAATAGTTTCAGCACGATTGAAGTATAAGATCCATTCTTCATTTCTGCGAAGAGAAATAAGAGGCATTAACTCGGACCATGAACGAGCATTGTCAAAATGGTGGACCCGACAAACTGTCAGAGCGGAGAGTAAAAAACGTGGCGGTGCCGATTGAAAATCACGGAAACCGCTAAAGCGGATTCAATCCATATAATATCATCGGCGCGAGCGTAATTTTATTCAACCGTGCATACCTGATGTACGGGCCCTTTTAATAATGAATTGCGACATCCAATATTAGCCGGTAATAGCCGTTTCATCGAGCGGTAATTCCAGAGCGTTGCGTCTCTATTCGAGACGCGAGAACATCGGGAACTCTCCCGGGCAAATTGACGTGTCTGCGTGTACATATATGTATATACATATATACGTGAATATAAAAAATGAAATAGAAGATAAAGGGAGCGTGTAGTGGGGGTGAGGAGGGGATAGAGTAGCAAACAAAACACCGGCCCGCCAGAAGCCCATCGAACTTCGAAATTGGCCCGAAACGTCGGCCAATTCCCTTTTTAGAATGGCAATCATCACCTCTGCCAACGTCGATAACGCTCGTCGCTTCGGGCAATTTAATTCAAACATAAAAAATAATCCCTTTGATGATAGGCGGAGGCCGGCTGGACCGTAGCCAGCGGTCACGGAGTGAGCCCAGGTCGGTGACCAATCTCCGTTTGCTAAAAACCTCCGCAAAAATTTGTTTCCCCGATCGGCCGAGCACGATCAGCTCCATCGTGACAAAAACACAAGCTCCAATGGGACTCGTACACATATTCCAATGGAATCTATCGATAATTCAGAGCCATCTTGCCCGGCTCGGATTGGCCGGATTCCTCCAGGGAAACGGCGACTCTATGGCGAATTTTTTGCACCACTTACGCGAAACCGTTTCGTCGACGAATCGGCAGATGATCAAGCGAGCTCGCTAGGATTTAATAATAGTAATAGTAGACTGCAAGGCGTCGAGATTTCTTGACCACCCTCGTTCGGAACACCCGGAAGATTTACCACGGGTAAACTCGGAAATCATCGCGCCCCCAAAGTAACATTTCAGAAGCGCAAACTTCGGAGTCATCCTCTCGAACTCGAGCGTGGTCCCCTCGTTAAACGAGCAGACCCGCGGTAGACGAGCATATCCATTAGCGAGCTCGATAATGATTACCAAAACTTTTAATTGCAGAGAATATATGTGGCGCGATACAAGGTTTTAACAAAGCCGGTTTTCCAACAATTCGAAAGTTTCGTCGGTAGCGCGCGGCGCGGCGCAAGTTCGCTCGGCGCTCACTCGGGGAGATTAAAGATCCCCGGGCAAATTACCATGAATTATCACCGGCGGAATCAATAGTTCAGCGAGGAAAAGCACAGGCGAACGATAAATATCGGCGGATCCGAGAGGTATCGCGTCACTCGATTCTTCGGGGCCATTAACCATGCCCGCGAGAGAGCCCGAGAGAGATTCTCTCGCGTTCTCATGGTGGATCGTTGGGAGACCGGTCGCGCCGCCGAGGATTTTCCTCGAGAAGAGAACTTTATCGATTCCCCCACTGTGAAAAAGGACGGAGGGCCCGAATGCAGCCTTGACAGTCGGTATCGGTTGTCCACGCTCGCGGGGGGGAAATAGGTGCATGGGAACCACCAAAATTGGAAAGGCAATAAGGGTGTACCGAGGGTGCACCTCGAGCGGCTCATGGGGGTTGCCTAGCGACCCCAGCATCCCGGTCTCTTTCTTCTGTTCGGGAGCCCGTGGCTCTCTTTCCCTACCAATCCCCCTATTTACTGGCTCGTGCTGCCCACCCCCTCAGCAGCCACCCCTCTCTCTCTCTCTCCCTCTTCCACCCTCACAACTCCGGGACATCCTTCTCTCACCAAATGCAGGAGAGATCCCGGTCGGGATCCTTCATCCGTCTTCTTTCCCCTGGCTCCTTCTCGTTCGCGTGTCCGTCTCTCGAAATACCGATGCCCTTCTCCTTCTTCTTCCTGGAGTCGCCTCCTCTACCCTGTTTACCACCCACTACTACCACCGTTACCGCGTATACCCCTTTTCTCCTTTCTTTCTCTCTCCCTCTCTCTCTCTCTCTTTTCGTTGTTTCTTTTTCTCCGTGATCTCTTTTCCATTCGACTCTCCGTAGTACTCTTCCGTAGGCTCGTCGTCCTTCTCTGTTTCCTTCACTGGCCGAGGATCGTCCACCACCACCCCTTTCCTCGATCCACAACCCCCGAGACCATTTTCCTTTCTTTTTTCCTTTTTCTGCCTCGTTCCCCTTCCTTCCGACGAGTGCCAGCTTCCTCGTCGGTTTTCCGTGTCTTTTTACTCCGCGGTGGAACCGGGAATAGACTCTCTGTCCTCTCCTAGCTCCTGTCAACATCTTGCTCACTCCTCAAACCGTTTTGCGCGCGCGCGAACTCTCTCCCTGTCTCTCTCCAGCTTCTTACTCGGTTCCACGGGGTACGATGCGTGGGAGAGGGATTCCCCTGAAATCCCTCGCCCAGAGGAAACTAGCCCTGCTGCTCTAGCAAGGAGGCCGTGGCCCGAATTCTATCGACCCACGGTGTGTACCTACTATCAACAGCCTTCAGCTTCATTCACCCGCCCAAAAGATCCGGTTAAGAGATTGCGTACGCACACAGAAGACCGGCACGTGTTTTTGTTTTTGCCGCCCCGTGCTGAGCCGTCCGATGCGCGCTGACGCCGCTGCCCGATCATGCTCCCGTGAATAGTACTCTCTCTCGCGCCTCTCTCTATACTCTATACTATACTACGGCTAGCCGTCAGCCTCTCCTCCTCTTCACCGGCGATTTTTACGATCGAACGCAGCTGGGAGAAGCGCGAACACCTACACGCTTCGATGAGGACCGCGATTGTCCTACGCCGGGCCGATAACAAATTCGTCCCGGTGAACCGACGCTTCCGTTTTCCCGCTGATAGTGCACTGCGATCCGTAATCTCGATACGTTGTTCTTGCAACGGTGTCCTCTCCCGTGGAAGGTCGATGCACTTGATGCGTTTGTTCGCGAATTTGTTGATGCATCTCGTTATCATAATTATTACGAAAATAAATGATTGTGCAAGCTTCTGCGACTTGCAACCAACATAGACAATAATTATTCTCTACAAAAATGCAGTTCAGGACAAAGAAGTGCAAGTCATTGTAGCCTTGTAAAATTTGTTGATGCATCTCGTTATCATAATTATTATTAAAGAAATGATTGTGCAAGCTTCTGCGACTTGCAACCAACATAAACATTAATTATTCTGATAAAAATGCAGTTCAGGACAAAGAAGTGCAAGTCATTGTAGCCTTGTAAAATTTGTTGATGCATCTCGTTATCATAATTATTATTAAAGAAATGATTGTTCAAGCTCCTGCGTCTTGTAACCAATGCAGGCAATGTTTGTTCTGCATAAAAATGCAGTTCAGGACAAAGAAGTGCCAGTCATTGTAGTCCTGTAAAAAATGATAAGACACGGGATTAAATGGCTGACTACTGGAACGATTACCCTATATCACAGAAAAATTGCAGCGTCGGATATCGTCGCGGTAATTGTAATCAGTTCGGTTTCCAGCCGAGATTGTTGGTTCCCTTTAATCGCTTTAAACATTCTTCGGATCTTTATTCGTCGTTTGCGCCGCTTATGGCCCGTTAATCGAATCCTCGGTTAAGCGCGCAATTTATATGGACCGCGCTCGGCGTTCCTTCCTTTCCGCCATTCCATTTTTTCCTCGCCTCTCCTCTTATGTCGTTCTCCTAAGGGACCCGATGGCGAAACACGCAATAAATATCTCTGCCACCGCCCCTTCCTGGCAATTTTTTTTCTACTTTGCAAGAAGATACTATTTACATCGTACAACCAACCCCCTGCCCCCGTCCATCGTGCTCCGCGTCGGGGTTATTATCGCGGGGCGGATAAAAAGTCGTTCATTTGTCTTCTTTCATGAAGAGACGCTCGTGCTCGAATAAATGTCTCGGGAGGTCCCCGCGTAATTACATTGGCAACTGATAATATTGAATTTTATTCGTCGCGGATCGTTACGGGATCCTGAAACCATTAAACTGTGGCACAGAAACATCAACGAAATTGTCTCCTTTGATACAGCGTCGTTGAACTATCGTGACGAGCTCATATCTATAATTTTCCTTTCAGTTCGAGGAAGATGGAAAGTAGAGGCTAATTATCGGAGTTCGTTGGCTCGACAGTCGCCATTGTGGCGATCACTATTTTTATCCCGACTATTTCCGTTCAGAATGGAATCATTCTATTAAAACGCTGTTACACCTACGGCGACGTAGCGATCGAGCCTTCAAATTCAATGGAATTGCTTATTATTCATAATCATCAGGTGTTACTTCATCTTTTAATTTACGTCCAGACAGAATAAATGGTTTGCAGAAATCCACGCCTATGGTGAGACTGTTTCTTTGATCCAGCACGAATGTTTACCCATTTGAGTTTTGGCAAGAAGCTCTTGTCGATAGAAGAATATACTTTCCTTCAAAAAACTTATGACTAGACTGCGGAACTTGATGCATTTATAGGAAAATTGAGTAGATGAAGTTCAAAATTGTAGGAAAACTTAATAAAAAATTGAAAATGCCAATATATGATTTCTCCTCTATTAAAATCGCTAAGGGATGAAATAACATTCAATTTGGTTTCTATTTCCTGTAATCATTGTCTACTTGTGACAATGCAAAAGTTTTGCTCAATGCGATCGTAAAATAAATCGTAGCGAAAAGGGTTAATGAAACACCTGAACAAGATAATTCTAGTAACGTTTGAAAAGCGGCAAGAAAAATTATGAAAGGCAAAGCGAAAGGGGCGATTGTTTCGTTGGCAGCTAACGATTCGGTGGACTATTTTTGCTAACTGGTGTCCGAGAACGGCGGGCCGAGAGCCAGCCTCTGGGAAACAGGGATAAAAAGGGGTTCCAGTGACCGGGCTCTGTGTACACCTGTCCCGGGAAAAAATCGAAAGGGAAGAGTTTGCTGAGCGGACGCTGGGGACGCCGTCTCTGGCGACGTTTACGCGCGTCCAGGGAGAAAAGGAAACACCACGAAACGTCATTTTCTCGAGTGTTTTCCTTTACCACACAGACCGCAACGATACGCGGGGACGGTTCCTGGTCCGATCCTGCGAGGGGCCAAAGCCAAAGGACCTACAGCTGATCCCAAATTTTATCACCCCCCGTGACCAATCAGGAGGTCGGTGTCCCGCACACGATCGAGCTAGACAGTGTGACGCCAGCAGTCCCGACGGATTTTCACCCTCGGAACGAACTCGACTGCGCGGAACCCTCTTCCCTCTCTTTCTCTCTCTCCCTCGCGCTTTCTCCTTCCTTTTCTTACTCTCTTCTCTAGCTGTTTCTCTCTCAGTTCGTCTCCCTTCACGTTCTTCTTCCACGGGCTCTCTGTGCTCGGCCACCCTCTGCTCTCTTCGCTACCGCGGCTCGCGACTACCGACTGTGACCGAGAAGACCGTACAGAATGATCGGAACCGTTTTTCGATTTGTCGATCGTTCTTCGAGAGCTAATTTTACTTTTTATTACTCGTGCCAGAAAAGTTTCCACTCGGTTCACTGAACCGTCTTCTTCCCTCTCGACCATTTGCGATTTTTTAAATTGAATTTTATCCCCTGTGCGAAGATCTACCCCTTTTATAAACGCTTAATGTCAATCATGTAATGTTTGGTCTATTCGCTCACTTATTCGCGACGGATAGAGTAATTCTAAATGTTTAATCTCTTCATTTCATCTGCTAGAAAAAACATCTACTCTCGGCAAAGAGATTGTGAATTACTCTGTGCCGGTACATAATACTGAATGCCAGTTTTTATTATTCGAGTGGTCCGACGTTCCGTAATTTAATTCGCTCCTAGAAAACATCCTCCAAGTGTTCCGCGGGTCCTCTTTTACGCGAGCACCGCTAGTCGGCGTCTAAAGGCGAGCACCCCACCTACAGCCACCATGTTGGTCCGGTCTCTTTTCACTGCGAAAGTCAGATTTAATTAAACGCCCAGAATCCGAAAACGCGAATAAAAGGAACAATGCTAGTAAAGGAGAGCCGGGACATCTATCGGGTTTAGAGGAAAAACTCTTTTGTCCCTCTTGATCATTGTTCGCGGTGTTGTTGGGGCGGGGTGGAGAATGACCGGGATTGTTTATGCTGCCGTAGAATCCACTTGAACATTCCTTACCGACCATTTGTGTGCCTCTTCAAATAGTATACAATTATTTCTTAGAAAAGTTGTTCGTTGTTGTGTTTCAAAAACTCATTTATAATCTTGCAGGTTGAAGAAATACATTTTTGAAACACGAATGGGATGAAACAGAACATTTTACATACCGTAAGAAAATGCTAATATATGCAAATTTCTAACAGCAAACCAGGAGAGTTCATTTCACGTTGTAGACTTGTGTATCAGCACAAACAATGGTTAATTAAACTCGTCACACTGTTTCCTAGCGCACAAGCGAGCATTCGCGGACGGCAGTCCATAAAATCAAGCAGAAACGCTTTACAATCACGCGAAACGTACTCCATCTTGCGTCACGATCCGGCCGGACCAATAAAGCGGAAGAATAATCGAAAAGAAAGCAGTAAAGTCGCGGCAGCGTTTCCCGATACAGCCCCCGCAAGAATAATGACTCGTCGGGGATTTCTTTCGCCGTTGCAAAAAAAAAAGTTACACCGTCCCGTAATTCGACCGGTCTACGCAAGAAAGGAGCCGGGTACCAATCAGGCCGGGGCCGTTCATCGCAATTAAACATCGCGCGGGTAAAAGCGACAGAGCTTTCGCCGGATAAAAGAAACGGGAAGTTGAAGACGAGGGAAAAGACGAAGAAGAACAGTATACGAAGCAGGGAGAAGGAAGGCGGAAGAAGACGGAGAAAAAGAGGAGGAATCATCGATGATATAAAGCGGAGAAAAAGAGGAAGTGAAAAGGCGAGGGGTCCATAGAGGGGGGGATGTCGAAGCCCTTTGCCCCTTTCGCGCCCATCCATCGATCGATAATGCGATCCGGCGAAGGGTGCACCGGACGAATCGCAGAAATAAGGGCTGCTGGTGCTGCTGCCTTCCTCTCTGTCTCACCCTCTCCGGTGCTGTTTTCATCTCTGTCGCTCACTATGGTCTCGGGTACAGCGTTCATCTTCGCGACTCCGCCCTCACCTGCTCGCCGGAACGAAGGTAGACGAAAGGTGTACACCAGCCACCCGGCAAGGTTACTCACTTTCCCCATGCGTACTACAGTGGCTGGCTGCGTGAGTATCCGCTTGCCAGGCATGTCCGTGTGGCTGTGCGTAGCCACCCCTCATCCACGTGCGGCCACGAGAGCCAAAGGGGGGTTTGTGGATGTAACGAGGTGCACACGGACGTCGAGGTGCACAGAGCCAGATCCGCCGGCGTTTTCCTCTGTGTTGGTGATGGTATCGGGGATGATGGTGGTTGTGTGTGCGTCCCGGTGCTGCTGCTGCTGCTAGTGCCGATGGTAGTAGTGGTGGTGGTAGGTAGCGACTACACAGTGGTGGCGATAACCATAGAGGGGTTGCAGATCGATGGAGCAGTGACGTCACGGGGAGCGGGAAGCTGCGTCTCCATGGTGACCGCCAACGGACCCGGCAGCTCTCTGTGTACGGTCCGACCAGCGGGCTTGAAATTTTATTAAATTTCATTTGTGCCTCCACCCCTCTCTCTCTCTCTCTCTCTCTCTCTCTCTTTGGTTAGCTTGTTCTCGACCCTTCTCTCTTGCTTCCTCTCTCGCGTCTTCTTGTCCCTTTCCGACGGCCGCTTTTGTCTCCGTTCCATCCTCGAACGGCCAACACCAGCCAGCCCTTCGCTGCTTCACCTCTCTCTCCGTTTTATTTTCGACACTTCTCGCCGCTTTTACGCGGTCCGAGGAAAAACGACGCTCGGCTTGTAAAAACCGCGAGCAGAAACGCCGCGACGGACCAGAGACGACCGACGGGACACCAAGCAGGAATTCGGAGCTTGATTCTGAGAGCCGACGGGCTTGAACCATCCTGGATAGTTGGGTGCCAGTCTTATTCTGCGAGGTCCCTGTTTTCCCACGTATTTCTTTGTGAATATCATTTAGAATGCAAACTGTATTTAATATCATTCGTTCGAGTAGGAGCTTACTTCGATACAGAATATTTTTAATCACGCGAGCATGTGTGTGCAGGGACCAACTTCGTTCAATCTAAAGATTGAAGGATACTCAGCCTTTGATGTCCAACCATCGACAAGGGTTAGGCTTTGTAGAATTAAAATGAATTGGAGGGGACAGAGCATTTTGATGCACGCGCTTTAATTATGAAGGGTTGTAATACTCCACGGTTACGTGTGGTACGCTGTCTACACTAAAATTCTCATAACAATTTGTTCTGCAGACTCTACGAAGATTAAGGTATTAGGAGATTCAAGGGGCTGGAAACGATATTTGAGAATTATCTTGAAAACTGTGAGGTCTTAATCAAAAATTACTTTTGTATTAGAAGTGGTTTATTTTCGAGAGTGCATCATCATTTTTGTGAAACGTGTGCGAACGAGGAAAGAGGGGAAAACGTTCGTAGATCGAGGCGCAATTACGAGGCCGGGGTTCTTTCTCGCAATTGGTTTGTGCTTCCTTCGAACCGCATGCTCTTCGCGTGCTTCTCTCGCGAAGGTTCGGAACGATACAAGGGATTCCGATTAGCTTTTGATCCGGTCGCTCTTGGCCGCCATTATTTCTCCCGATGACACGCTCCTCGACGCTCGCAGCGCGACGTAAGAAAAGGACGCAAAGGAGGAAAAGCTCGGAGAAAGCGTCAGTTAATCTTCCTCCTCTTCGTTAATCTTCGAGCCGAGCGAGAGAAGTTTTTTTTTGGCACCGGGAGCCGAGTCCTCTTTCACCCCTTATACCGTTGAATTTACGAGCGAAATGATGGAGAGGGTGTCTCCTTGTGTTTTCCATAGCAAACTGGCGGAGAAGTTCCGTCGGTTGCCTCGCCGCTGGCAAGTTTATCCTTTTCCATCCCTCCGGGTCTGTGTCCTTCGCTCGTTGATCATAATCAACCGAACTACACCGGTTTTCGTCCCGATCGACTATTAAACTTTTTGTACCTGAACTTCGAAACAATCGCGGCCTCCTGTATTTACTAGAACGATCCTCTTCGTGTCTTGTAAACAAGCTACTTTTATCAACAGAATCGTCTAGATTATGTCAAATATTCTCCACATCATCTGTATCCAATAAAGGTTTAATCCTTTGCACTGGAGCTGTTTTAACTCGAAAATGAAACATTTCTTCCGACCTAGAATATTTCCTTTCCCAATGATCTTTGAAATTTGGTGGATACTAATAATTAGACTGCGGATCTTTATGCAAAATAAAAAATGTTTGCATTTATTGCAAGACACAGGAGCCAAATAATAAATTCATTCTTCTCTTAATTATCTTATTAAGGTGAAAGTAATACACTGGTGGCATTAAAATCTTTTTAATACCTCAAAATGCATAAAAACCGCAGTCTACCAATAATGTAAACAATATTTTAAATAATGGTGCAGCAATTTCTAGTGGCGGCTCTCAGAGTTACCACTCGAGTGCTACGGGTTAAGGGTGTGTTCTCGTTTCCAGCGATCCAAAAATCAATTTTATTTCATTCTCTTCAAGTGTGAGTGTTCACAGGCTCAATTCTGCTCCTCGCTGAGAATACTTACAATTGACGAGAATGAAGTAAAATTGATATTTGGATCGTTGGAAACGAGAACACCCCCTTAATGTTATTGCCGAGTTAACCTGTTGAGAAATCTAGTAAGAAGCACTTACAGGTAAAATTGTGGAAGAATGTCCGATTTAGACAATTGTTTTCCTTCGTATTTTTCTCGAGAAAAATTGACCAGCGCGCATCGTGAGTTTATCTTCTGGGACACTGAACCTTTTATAACATTAGGGGTTGACGTATTTGACCAGCCGAATGAAAATTCGCAGCAAAGGTTGATCGTCGCGTGTTATGCTAACGATTACGCACTCCGGCCTACGGGCCGCAACTTGTTCTTTGTGATCGCATAATTAACGAGGGTTGTTTAAAGTGAATGGAGCCGGAAAACAGGGTGGAATTAATTATTTCATAGGACTTCATCGAGTGTGTTCGATCACTGGGGACTCTAATCGAATCACTTAGTCGTTTCGACGATTTCCAGGGGAACGAACTCTTTGAAAATCGATCTCAAGTTTCCAAGAGTCCTATACGAATGACAGAATCGAATTCCTTCCTGAATAATAAAATTTTCGAATAATGAAATTTGGTAATTTCAACAATTGCGAATTAAAAAATCGACCATTTGATCACGGTAGATTCGGCGTTAACCCCCTTGCCTTACAATATCGAGTCAGACTCGCGATGAAGATTCTGAATAGAGTCTAATAAATCTGTATGCTATTAATTCCCTTTAAATCCAAATAAAATTCTATTTTGGTTTTGTTAATGTACAGCTATTTTAGGAAATTAAGAAATACACAAGTAAAGTTTTAATCACTGAAATCGTAAAATAAATCGTAGGGTAAGGGGTTAAATCGTCGGGGGTCATCCATATTTTTATTACAACCGCAACCACATTGCGGAAACTTCGGAATGCGCGTAGCAGCAATAAAGCGTCATTAAACGTTCCGGCAACGTTGCGATGGTTGCTTTATAATTAACCGTTTTCGACGTTAAATTGCACGGCTCTCGAATACTTTGGCGAACTATTCGGCCGGCTACGATTGTGTGGGACGAAATTTGATGTCCAATTTGCCACTGCGTGCCTGACGTTCAACTTCCCGATAATGCATGCATGAAGTCCCCGGGAGCCAGAGTAAATGTAATTCCGTCGGCAAATTGGTCCCCGTCAAAATACAAATTAATCTAAGTTCCGTGTATTCTAAGTTTTCGGGCGTCGGCGGAGCTTAGCGGTCCGATTTCACGGAGTTATGATCTCGTCTAAGTTTCCGTGGGAAACCTGGGGGCTGCGCATCGGCGTGGGTGAGGGCCAGTCTCCGGCAAGAATCATCAATTAAGCCGCTTGACGTTCGCGATGATCTTTTCTCCTTGGCAAGCGATGCCCGTCACCCTGCTCCTCCTTTTTTCCCCGACCATTTCCACGTGTTAATTACTCTACACGTTCAATCGTCTATCATGAAATTTACTGATCGGGAACGATCCACGCGTTAGGCTAGGTCCACACTAAAGATTTCACCCCTTTATTGTTTACGTATCGGAACATGAAGATAATTACTTACGTCAATCGTGCAGAGTGAAATCGACTGGCACCGTCCCTGAAGGGTTGATCAATAAGTTGGGCAGCTGGGCGGATTTGAGAAACCGGTTGAAACGCGGCTATCATCGGTGAAAATTATGCTAGGAAGAAAGTGAAAATCGACCCTCTTCCGGCTGTCTGAGCCTGTCTCATTACCGCCCCTCCAGCTCCTTGTTTTCACTCCGCGTGATGTCACTTTAATTAAGTTCGAAACTCCGCGAGCTCGATTCCGTCAGCCACTGGCCCTAGGAAAATAAAAGAAAAGGAAAAGTGGAAGATAATAAAAATCTCGAGGAAGTCACCCTACCCTCCCCGGCTTGTTCCTTTTTAATTCGTTGGCTCGCGACAAGGTGGTACGCGGTGAGTCAGAGAAAAATTGAGAAAATTGGAGCGCGCGTAACGTCTGTGCTTCCCGAGTGATTTACATCCCCTCCCTTCTCCCGGCGATGTTCACCGAATAAAATCGAAATGATCAGTCCGATTGAATTTGTTCATCCGATGGCCGATGTCCTCGACCCTCCCGCGACATTCGAGAATCGCATTACAAAGCGGCGAGACGAAAACGGACAGCGAGCTGCGACTCATGCGGCTCGACGTACCCAGAACACCGAACGAATACGATTTTTCGGGACGGGGGAGGGACTCATCGAGACAAATTTCAATAAACCACTAGACCTAAGTACGCCTCCGAAACGGTTACCGTCCTCGGATATCCTCCATCGATCTGCAGACTTGCAAATATTAATTGCGCCGCCCCCGATGCACGCCACACGGACGATTCTTGCGACGACACAATTCAGAAATCGATTCTTACTCTTTCTGTCCAGTTCAACCCTTAAGTGAACATAAAAGTTCTCCAAATTGAACATTAAAGGGGTAACAACTTTGTTAATTCATTTAATGTTCGCGTCGATCATTAATTCTACACGTACAAGATTATTGGGGTCTTTTCTGTTTTACAAAACATATTATTTACGTTGTTTTTTAGTTCATGTTGGAACAGCTACGCACGCAACAAAATTGTATTAAAAATCGTTCTGCCGCTCAGATTTTTTTCCGACAAAAAAACAAATCGGTGACACAGCAGCGTTTCAGCTAGAAAGGTTTGCGAAAATGAAAACGGCGAGCGCGTAGTTCCGCGAGAAATGAAATTGTTCAAGGTATGACTCGTTTCGAGAACGCGTGGCGTAGGATTGATCTCTGTAAATTGGTTAATTTAGCCGGGTGCCTATTGTAACAGCGATTTACATGTGTCGGTGTTCCGCGCTCATCGGGGAAAATATTCCCGGAGACGATTGGAAAAACTGTCGACGACCGTAGTGGGATGGATGACCGTTGGTTGTCGATGGTATCTGTCGAAATTCGGCTGGAGTTCCCGGTGTAACCGCATCGACCCGCCCCGTGCCAGCTGCGAGAGAAGAATACTGGGCACGCTGTACTAATATTCTACAAATTCTGTAAATGGAAGCTGCGGGTAGCGTTCACGCACTCGGCTGCAACGGGAAAAATCGATTTCCGTCTACGACGAACTGGCGAGCGAAATATACGCGGTATCCGAGAGGAAAGTGTAACAAACAAGTAAGGTCAAGGCGTTTAAAAACTTAAAAAAAGTCTGTCGGAGGACAGCGAAGGGGCTGACAATCTCCGGCATCTACTTGAAACGTGTATAATACGGAGTTTGCTATTACAAAGCAACCTGGGGGTTGAAGGGAGTTGGCTCTCTCTCCCTCTCTCTCTCTCTCAGTTTTTTTTACTCTCTCATTAAAACCCTAATTAACCGCGTCTGGTCGAGTCCGCGATTGTTTTCGGGGATGACCCACCGAAAACGGCGCGATAATTTTTGCGATCACTGTACCAGGAGCCCGCGCCGGACAGAGGCCGGTTGGTCGGAGGAGGACGGAGCGAGAAAGGGCGAGTCACAACCCCTGAAGGGAGAAGCGCGCATACATTCAGCAAATAAGGGAGCGAGAGAGAGAGAGAGGGGGCATGAACTAGAAAGCGAGGTGGATAGCCAAGGGAAAGAGAGAGAGAGACAGAGTTGATGGGATGAAGAGAGCGTAGACGGCGAAACAAAGAGGAAAAGAGCCGGAGGGTAATCGAGAAACGAGGCGAGAGAGAAAGAGAAGAATGGTCCGGGTGAAGGGAGGTGAGAGAGCAACTGGAGAGAAAGAGAGGGACAATGCAAGCCGGGGAAAGGGGTTGCCGGTGGGGGTGGCCGGGTGTCGAGGGGGTGTGTTTGGTCCGGGAACTCACGGTGATGCTGTATTGATCCGAGTGCACGAGCGGAGCTAAAGTAAGCCGAGGCTGGCAGAGCGTTGCCTTGGCAACCTCCTCCCTCATCCCTCAGGACTTTCCACCGGTCGGACCAACCCCTCGCACACCGAAAACCACCCCCGAACGAGAGAACCGTTTCTGCGCCTCTTGCTCGCGCTCCCTATATTTTTCTCTATCGTCCCTTGAACTACCACCACCACCGCCGCCACCATCACCACCACCACCACCGTCAGAGTCACTACCACGTCGACATCGGCCCTCCTCACTCCCCCTCCCGGTCCTCTCTCTTCTAGTCCCCTCTCTTCTGATTCTCTCTCTTCTGGTCCTCTCTCTTCTGATTCTCTCTCTTCTGGCCCTCTGTCCTCACCAGGTCGATCTATAGGTGTTAAACGAACGCCCGGTTTCTCTCTCCCTCTCTCCCTCACTCCTCTCTCTCTTTCTCTCGTGGCGAGTCCTCTCGTGCACACGCTGGATTTTCGATGTGGGTGGAGAGAGGAGCGGCTCCTCTCGCGTATACGTTCTACGTGGGCGTACGCGAAAGATCCTTTTTCCAGTCGCGCGCACGTAGAATCGCTCCTTCCGGGGGCTACGACACGCGGTTTTTCCTTTTCAGCCTCGGCGAATAATCTCGTCTGCCGATCCTGCTCGCGCCACGGGATACTACGAGCTCTACGCTCTCTGTGTTGCTCCCACGAGCCGCTCTCTCTGTGGAACCCGATCCAGGCTGCAATGCCGGGATCGTTATGTTACGTTCAGAATCGGTTGTTGGCCGTATACGTGATTGGCGTACGATTTCGGGAAATTCAACCCGCGGCTATCGTGTTCGACGCGTTTGAGTCTCCCATTTCATCCCAAAGAGATCAAACTAATTGCTTACTTACAGAAACTTCATTGTTTCTCGCTAATCTTTCTGCTATTGTATAAATGTATGTACCGTCTACAATGATGATAGAACTTCCAGTTTAATATTTCTTAGGAGACAAAATTTATGTTGATTGTATTCCTGCTTAGTAGATAATAGAACTTGTACTCCTTTTCACAGAACGCACAAGCCTGTCCAGAACTCGTACGAAGAAAAATAGCACACCTAACGATGTTATATTGAACACGTTCGCTCCTTACCCTCGCGATTCCGGGTTCAATTTACGCTGATAAAGAGAATTCTGTAACTGTACATCGAAACAGTCTTTTTAATAAGGAATTAGCACACACACGCTAGTCAATAGAACAAACGTACGGAGAACCTGTTCAGCAGGATGAAGAATTTTCACGAGTAATCAGGGGTGGAATTCTTTTTCATAATGTATTAGTTTGCGCACACGCTAATCAATAGAGCAAATGTACAGAGGGTTCGGAAGGGGTCACAACGGACTTGTATGAATCAATTTGTTGCGATCGACAAAGGGGGGAGCGTTTTACCACGTGAAAATGCAATTCGATTGGAAGTCATGGCAAGATAAATGTCGGCTGCCACTTTCTGACTGCCCGAAATTCGAGAGAGAGACTCCGGCATCGAACGAGTCGTTGACGACGGAGGGTTCTCGACCCAGAAAGATTCTGTATTTATTTTGCCGCAAATAGAATGCCCGGCGCATTAAGTTTATCGGGTGAAATCGATCAAATGTACAGTCATTCCACTTATCGTTTCTTTTCGCCGTAGAACCGTGCTCTTGATAATATTGTTTATTTAATAGGCAGAGGTAAAGAGGACAGGGGTTATTTATGATCCGACCGTGTCGGGCTAAGGAACAATGAAATTCTTAAAGTAATTCGATTGCGGGCGCAGACCCGCCTCAAACGATCCCAGACTCCCTCTCCCTCTCTCTCTTCCTCCTGTGTGTTACAGCCCTTATTTCTGTGCCAAAGATTTGGCCACCTCGAGAGCAGCGGGAGACGAGGGACTGCAACATTATGCCGGATTGCGTATAGTAAACACTTCGGGACTGAAATAAAACTAACCCCTCTTCTGGAGCTGCTATTTCTATTAGGAGGGATGGATGCGCCGTATGATTCAGACGTATCACATCGGAACAGCTCGATACTCGATAAACGAATTCTACTTCGGGAACCGAGCAGATAATTTCATTAGACAGCTCTCTACAACAATTTTTCATTTTCTTCTGAAAATACCACGTACCGTTATGAGATATTCTTTTGATACTATCGTATCGATTTATTATTATTATTATTTATTATTTATTATGAACGGACCGAGGTCCATTTACACAAATGGTTAGAATAGAACAAAGACTTAACATAAATTACTAAGAAAGGACATGCACATAAAAAAACTGTTGGTATAAAGGTACTGATACTATAAGTTAAACCTGCGTAATTTTTTTTTGAAAGTGTGTAACGACCCATTAAAATAATCAATACTATTATATAGAGTGTTGGAGTTCGCGCAATAATTCGATTTATAGGATTTATTAATCCATATGTGGATTTGCATTTAAGTGTTTGAAAACCTGCTCGAGATCTCGAAGCACGTTCAGGTGCGTAAAAATTGATTTGCATAAGGAGAGAGGGACAATCTCTATATGGTTATTAATTAAATTAAAAATAAAGCTCTGGTCGGATACTTTTCTGCGGATACCTTTTATATTATGAAAATAAAAATTTGTTCAGAAAAGAAAGAGTAAGTGCCTCTAAAATATTACACGATTTAAGTTAAGGGTAGTTCGATAATTGAACTGTCTTTTTTGTTGGATGAGTTAAAGAGAAATTAAAATTGATGTTGCTGTCGTGTATTTGAGGAGAAGTTGAAGATTAAATAATAATAAAATGTATACTAAGTTTAGTTTCAAAGTTGGCAGTTCCAAATATCGTCGCAGGGGTAGCAAAACAGATGAGGGTACACTCGATGAAATACGGCAACAAATTCCCAGTTACACTGCATTTGTAGAATTATGCGGGTTTCATTCACGCAAAAAGTTTCCGCGGCTTCACGGATCTGCTTTACATATGGTCGGGAGCCAAGTGTGACGTCGTCGAATTGTCTCGACGGTTTTCTATTCTGAATGCGTTCCTCCGCTGTTCTCCTTCGCGGTAACAAGGACGCACATATTTTTCTCCCGCATTACCTAACAACCTCCGACGCGTAAACCAATTTTAATTTTCGAAAAAGGAACGCCGAGGGAGACAAACACAGGAACAGCCAAAACACCTTTCGCAAATGAAGTAAACCGAACGAACGAGTCGCATTTTCCTATACATTTTAAATGTGGCCGAACACGGCTCGCAATTAGCACATAATCTAACGCGCTCCGCCGAACATTATTAAACCGAACGAAATTATAGTCTTCAATATCCACGGCCGGAAATTATTTGTGCCCCGGGGGCAGTCCGAATGTTCAAACTAAATAATCGATCGGCCGGTTCGTTCGACGCGTTAACGACACCGATAAAAATTATTCGCGCGCGCGGACATATTCCTCGCGAACAGATATCAGCATTTTTTTTTCTTCGGGCACAAAAGAGACAAAAGGAAGCGCGGAAGATACTCGTGTCCATCGATTTCCGATGTTATACCCGACGCGAAAGTTCAACATGCGTAACACGGGGAGAGAGACTCGTCGAAAATCTGGGGCCGCGAGCGCGGGCGGGTCGGCCGCGGGCTCGTTTCCCGGGGCATTAATTAATCTCGAAAAACGCCGGCGAACAACAAAAAAAATACGCCGGGGGAAAAATATTTTCGTTACGGGGGGGAGGTGGGGGAGAGAGTAACGAGAAAAACAACAAAAACGAAAAAATCGGCCCACCTCCCCCATTGTCGTCGCGCCTCTCCCCCACCCCACCAAAAGGCGGCACCGGGAACAGAGCGGACGATACAGAGTCTTCGTTTGAACGTGTTCGTTGCGAATGACAACCCCCTGTGTCGTGCACACGACAGATGCAGCGAACAATATGGCTCGATGTGTGCGCTGAGTCGGTTTTGATTTTGGCATTATTATGCCCACGGTCAGGTATAACGTACCGAGGAACGTGTCAGCCGTCGATCCGTCGTTATTTCGTACTCCATTGCCGGGCGTGTTGTGCTCGCCGTTTGCAAAATTGATCCGCAATGTTACACGCGACCGATGACTCGACGACGCGCCACGCGTTTCCGCCGCTTCGCATTTTCAATTTCGCTCGTCCAATTTTCTGCGCCCCCTTTTGTCCCCGTGTTCGTCGTTCCCCGCGCCGTTCTTCTTCATTCTCTCTCTATTTTTTCTCCATCCATCCGATACAACGTCCGAATTTCTCTGGCCAACAAGAGAGAGAGAGAGAGAGAGAGAGAGAGAGAGAGAGAGAGAGATAACTCACACGAGGAAATCGCGAGACGCGTTTCCGGGTTTCTGGGCTCGGAGGGGCTGCATTGTTGAAGAGGAACGCTTGTTAGCGGATGATGCCTGCGAAGAATTCGCGGAGGTCCTTGAAGTGGTAAATTGAGTATAATGGCCCTGCCGTGTCCCCGTGTCCGTGAATTGGTTGTTCC
Source organism: Lasioglossum baleicum (assembly GCF_051020765.1). Taxonomy (NCBI): domain Eukaryota; kingdom Metazoa; phylum Arthropoda; class Insecta; order Hymenoptera; family Halictidae; genus Lasioglossum; species Lasioglossum baleicum. The sequence continues at coordinate 9,367,631 of NC_134940.1, read as the reverse complement.
GGATTTCGTTAAAAGCGGGCCTCCTCTGAATGGCGATACGCTGTCGGGTATGGAGTAATTGGGAGATGACTGAGATTGTGCCGGATGATGGCTCCGGGGGTGACTTTGCACTGAAAGATGCACGTTAGGGGACAGACCTTTCATATTTCGGGAACGTACTCGAACTATTTTAGCACATTATTCACCGGTGATTATTTCATCATTTCTGAAAGTCCATTGCTAAGGATTTTTTAAGAGATTCCAATTTAAATCGGGAACCAACAATTCTACTCCAGTAACGTAATCTAATAATTTCATTTGGGATAGTCACATAGAAAATTATTTTTAATCTATTCTGCAATCTAATCTTCATACTTATTCTCTAAATCTTATTCTCTAATCATTAGAGGAAGAATCATATTTCTATTTGGCTCCGATTTTGTACAAGTCACGAAGACAATTTTCATTTTCCATAAAGACCCGCAGTTGCGATTAAGTTTATAGATGCAACCCGATCCACCACGAAGTAATTGACTAACCTCATCGCCAAGTTAGTGAACCGGTTGCAACAAAGAAAGATGCATCGGGGGCTTTAGAATGAAAGTGCTGGGAAAAAAAGAGTGAACAGGAGCCACGAGGGTGCAGGAGCTCTGTTGCACCCCCTGAAGGCCTTGTTCTTCTCCGTTCAGGTGGCATCGACCTATCCAGATGGTAAGAACCGATCGTACCATCTCGTGGAACTTGTTTCTCCGATCACCAGGGTTCGCCAGTCGTTGGTCCAGTCCAGCATCCCCTAATCGACGGTGCCTCGTCCTGTCGGCGGATGCTGGAACTACATTGGGGGTTGGAGGCGGTGCACCCTCTGCGCAGGGCATCTGCAAACAATAGACGCGTGCGTGTTCCGCGCGATGGTGTCCTGTCCGTGGGTGCTAATTTCATTAAGTACAAATGCATCGGCGCAAGTGATAAACAAAAAGTGAGAGACAAATAAACAAGAACAAAAAATAACCACATCAACATAAATCAAGCTACCAGGAGGATCGAATAGCAGACCATCAACCAGCATCAACCAATCAGGAGCACATGAAACCCTTGTCAAATCGCTAGGATGTAACATGGCTGTGATCAGCGTCGCTCGTAAACAGTGATTTATTTATGAGGATCAGTGTAAGAGGGCGATCGTTTAAAGAAATAAGTATAGTATCTGAACTGGATGTTGCTGATCCGGTTCCCAGGAGGTTGCAAAGGGTAGTAATGATTCTATTGGAGGGATGACCTGTTACGCGGTGGTGCGCAAAAAATATTGCTGATCCTGGCTGCGTTCGGGGGGATCCTGCGCCGTGCATGACCGGCGGCGGAAAGAAATTCGTCGGTAAGTGTTGCGGTTACTATTGATTATGTTATGCTTGTCGATGATACCGTTCGGCGGGTACGCGTTACTCACGCTTCGACGATGATCATCGAATAGGCGGCGTTTTCATGCAAACGGGAGCTGTCGCGCGTCCGAAGGGGTTGGCTGGTAGAACTCGAGGAGAAGGGAATTAAGGTCGGAACCGACACACGTGAATCCCTGACGACATGAGGTCGTATGACGGGGAGAGCAGCTCGACGGAGGACGACGACAGGAGGGAGGGTCTTCCCGAGGCGCACTTGCAGCAAGGATCCTGGCAGAGGTCGGCTTCTCATCCCACATGGGCTTGGGAGCACCGTAGCACTGTGGGTATCAATATTTTTATTAGCACTCAAAATTACTAGACTATTATTCAAAACAATTCCTGCATTCCCGAACGTCTTTGCATTTAATAGAGAACAAATGAACTTCTATGCATCTCTCTTTAATTGATATAGATATCTTTTATTTTGCATAGAGATCCGCAGTCTAGTTATGATAGTTTCGACTGCAGAGTTAATAATTATGATGTAGCAAGAGAATCCGCGAACGCGTCAGAACTGGAACGGAACGCAGAAAAAGTAAACTGACAATAATAACAGCTGACAGACGTTCGAGGGCTCTCCCGAGTACGTTGACCCCGCGAGAATGAGTGTGTGCGCGCGTGAGCGACAATAATACGGCAATTTAGTGTGTGTCACCTTACGTTAGTATTTCATGGAGTATAGATATCAATTTAACACATTCTAATCCAAATTTGCTAATTGAATGCGAACCTTTGCAGCATCCGCTACCGCCACAATCCACAGCGGCACTAGAATCCATGTACTCGGTGCCAGGAGCGTCTCATCCAAGTGTATCCGCCCCTCCAGCTGGCTACTCATCGGAACACCCTCAAAGTGCACCTGGAAGGAGGACTCCCCTGGGTGCCGTCGGCCTCGGTGGCTTCTATTTTCAGCAGCAACCGCAACCACATGCTTCTTCCAGCGCTCTGTCTGATGAAAACAGGCCTGACCACGAGAGGTACTCGATCCTCTAACGAGGACCCTATTTCAACAATTGCCTTTCGCAATTACTCGCTACAATACTATAATATTACCGGCTCACTTTTCAAATACTACTTCCCGCAGACCCGGCGCGTCCAGATTAAACTGCCCGCCGAAATCGAAGACCACCAGACAGGGGAAAAGCATGCGTTTGAATATTAATGCGAGGGAGCGCAAGAGGATGCACGATCTGAATGATGCGCTTGATGAGCTGCGATCTGTTATCCCGTACGCTCATAGTCCGTCCGTGAGAAAGCTATCGAAAATTGCCACCCTCCTCCTGGCGAAAAACTACATCCTCATGCAAGGTAAAACGAGCATCAACATTTTATCTTGGTTTCTTGGATACCCTAGTCCCTTCAGTCGTAGCACCATTGTGGACTGTTGTTCAAAAGAAGGGACTTTAAAGTCACCGATCGTCACAATAGCTGTTCGCCCCACCCCAGTTTCACAATTTATGGTTGCCGGGAATGGGGTGAACAGCCGTTATGCCGCTGTTTAGGGTCGTTTCTGAAAAACAGGATGAGCTAGGAATTATCTCACATCTCTCCAGCATATGTGCAATAATAATTCTTCTAAAAATCATCGTCAGGAACTTGATCTCGAATATTTTCTGTCAGAAGAAGTTTGATTAAGTTCAATCTGAACATTTTTTGCCAGAGGGCTGATGTCTCACAGATTGGATTCTCTGCAGGTAACGCTCTGGAGGAACTGAGGAGAGTGATAGCTGTCTTGCAATCGCCGCACGCTCACACAACCGCGCTGCCACCCACACCTGTCTCCTACGACCTCTTGCATGGCTTCCCGGGCAAGCTGTTCCAAGGTGTGCAGGACATGCCGGGACTTCCTACGAGCGATCCTCAAAGCGTCACAGCCGGCGGACCTCCGACCGACGGGGCTGTGACCAGCGGAGAATCAAACTAGGGATTCGGGCCTTCCTTTTCTTCGTTTAGTTGTAAGGGATGAGACCTGGTGGCGGTAGCTAGATGGAACGTAATGGATGCTCAAGACCACTTCCTCCCATTATGTCTGCCTATTTTAGCGGAGCGATAGAGAGGGGCTAGATTCTCCTGTCTATACAAAATACCTAGAACGAACGATCTTTGAAGTAATCAAAACTATTTGTATAACGAGAACAGTTTTGTCTTTTTGTACACTCTTACGTCGAAGACATGTAGCAGGGACAGTGACCTTGAGCGGCCAATTTTCGTGCTGACTATAGCGTCAAGAGTATCCAAAGATTTCATACTATAATACTGTAATAGAGTAACGAGAAATGGTAGAATGTTTCGAGAGTATTCGGGTATAGCGCAGAATGTTCGATCCTCCGGGATCCGACGATCGAGTTTAAGGATCTAGTCTAGAATGTTAGCTTTGTAAGAATCCTGACGCGGGACTTGAAAGTATTAGAGGGGAATTATTTCGACGTCGGCGTCCCCGGACGCCGTTCGTTCCGAGTTCGATAAACATGAAGTCAATACTAGATACTAAGGCAAAAAATTTCGATGAAAGTATTAGCGGTTAAGTAATTAGCGGCCAAGACAGTAACGAACGGTCTACCATTACTAAAACAGCAATAAGCGACAGCATATTTCTGTCTCTGGTAAAACGGGACGTGATTCCTATCGAAATCCACCAAGTGATCGAGTTTCGTACGATTGTTTCCCTTTTTATCAAGCAAACGCGAACTGCCAGAGAGAGAAATGATGTGAAAAGGATTAGGAATACAATTTCCGAATCCCGTCCGAGCAACGCGATAGTAAATATAGCATGTGATATATGTCGAGATATTATATATATATATATATGATATATTCTAATCATACAGATCTTAAATATTCATATACATAATATATATATAGATATATATATATATATATATATATTTAATAATTCGAATTGAGCTATCGATTGTATAACTTATTTATATACATAATACGTTTATTAAGAGTTTACTACGACGTGCCGAGGATTTAATCGTTTCCTTTGATCGCGAGGATCTATGGAGTTTAGAGAAAAGGACGAGTGTCGGTATAATTTATTGATCTTTGACTGTAGGATCGTCAGTCCTTCGAGAGGGCCCGACACGAGTAATGAGAAATTACGTAACGAAAGCCGTTGAATGGCAAGCAATAATTACTACCATTATTTGTATGGTGATTTCTAATGACGACGCACCAATAACAATAAACGCGTGCGGATATTACTAACGAAGAGAACAGACGAACATGTTTGTTGTAGAGTGTAGACATCACTGTTTAGTGCTCGAATAAAATCTATTTAAGAAGGTTACTGATCAAGCGAGTGCTCTGGAAGAATAATTACACACAAACAAAAATGTTATCTCATAATTCAACTATTCAACGAAAGATGAAGTGACTCGAGAAACATTGAATTCTTTCAAAGCACTCGTTCTATACAAGCTTTATTTCTTAAAAGCATTAACACGTTCATTGTCCCATGCGTCATATGTGATTGACAGTCACTGCCAGTACTGAATAACGTTTATTTGAAACACATGAAAAGTAGAGCTGATATAACAGAAACGTGTTGGTCGATGAAAACAGGAACAATAGAAAAATGATAGCTAGACTGCGAATCTGTTAATCGTTCGCACTATTTTCAATGTCATCAACTCCATTTTTTAACAATGCACAAAATCAGTGATAAATAATTAAGAACAGGGAAAGTAAACATTTACACCACGCGTACTGATGTCAGGATGCTGAATACATGGACAGTGAACGTATTAAAACTAGAGAAACCGGAAAACTTTCTTAAAAAATCTTACAACAACTCGTATATTTAAATATCGTTGCTCTCCTTACGCAAAATTTCCGCTCCTCCCCGAAAGATTAACACGCCGTTTATTTTAAAACGAGTTCATCGCTAAATCCGCGACTCTTCGTTTAATCTTCAATGAAGTTATCAGGAAGTTAATGATTCGTTGGTTGTGATTTCTGTATTAACTTTTTCAACGCCGAATGCAACGAACTTTGTATTGCCGCCATGATTGGTGAAGGGGGCGATCGAAAAAAAATGCGGTTACTCTGTTTAAACGAAACTGAGCGAATTCTGTAGCAATACCGACAGCGATCCTTCACGAGTGATTAAATCAAAGAGAACATTTATTTGCAGTGATGGGAGATCAAGTGCAAATTAAAAAAAAAGATAATGTTATCTAAATCACAGTCTACGCGACCATCGGGTGGCGCCATCTTAGCTACGGCGCGAGGAACTGGCAATTCGACTGTCCTCGCGCTTTCGTTGTCGAAAAAATTCAATTGCTTCGTGTATTAGAAATTGTACGCTACGTGGTTGTGTACAATAGACGAGGAAATACGTGGACACGTGCTTTGCTAAGCTGATATTAATTTGCTGCTGGTGATTTCTTGGAGAAAATAAAGTTTGGTTCGTCTATGATCATCTACGATCGACGGGTGGCGCCATCATGGCTGCTGATTTGCGAAGCATTCACTCGATCGTCTTCCGTCCTTCTGGGAGGACCTTATGCCGTGCGTGCTCGCTTCGACGGGGTTTATTGTGTGCGTGCCTTGTCGGTGGCTCAAAGCTGGCCTGTAAGCTGCTGTTGCTGGTGCTGCTGCGCGCCATGGTGTGATCGTTTGATGGCTCGGTGCTTGTGTCCCACGGTAACCGTTTCGTGAAAGAGTTGGTCAGTGCCAGGACCACGACGTGCCCCGACCGGCTGGCAACCCGTTGGCAACTTGGAAATGTGACGATCGACAGTGAACCGGTAAGCAGCCACGAACCTCATCTCCACAGACAGCTGAACCCGCCGGTCGCGTTTCCAACTGACGACGACCGTTTCTGTCCGGGTGACGTAGTCGTTTCTCTTCGGATGATCGGTCACGAATCGACAAAATTCTACAAAGCAGAGATTAGAGAAATAATCGTTGGTGACAGAGACAGCCATTCCACGTACCGACGTTTCTTTTCTCCTTGGAGAGAGAGAGACCTTACCGTTCACCCACGATTGTTTTTCACGACGTTGATAGGTTATGATGTCATAATCGTCCCCAAACGAGTCTCTTTGTCCTCGCCACCGTGCTACTCCGTTTTACCTCTCAGAGTTCCCCGTGTTCTGGAAATCAAGTTGAAATATTCTACGAGGGGATAGTACAAGGGAAACATTGCATTCCTTGGTGCAGCGTGGCAAGAGAGTTCTAGCGAGACTTCGGTGCAGTTTAGTTTCGAGTACGCACCGAGTTCGTAGCGTAATACATTTTCTGTCGCGAGTGGGAGAACTAACCTTACCTTCCCGATTGGGCGAAAGACACGACGGGGTCGCTATTGGTAGTCCTTTCTACGTACCTGTGTGGCACGCGAAAGATACCTGCATTCTTTGTGGGGCCGTGCCTCCAAGAAAATATTCCATTTTCCTTTATATTTTTCTCGCTGCATTCTCCAGGAATCTGTTCGCGGAGTTTTGAACTTGATGCGCGAAAAGGCATGCGCCCACGCTGTAACCGCTCGTCGCCGAAAATATCGATGCGGTGACTGCCGGGAAGGACGATTTTCGCGACCGATGAAAACCTAAGCGAAATGACGATTCTCTCTCTCTCGATGTCGACTCGAATCGTTTCCTGTTACCCGTCGCACGATATATCGCTGCGATCAGATGAGCATACGCTGTCACGTGCGAACAGTGCAAATATCGCCAGTCGATGCTAGCGCGACACACCATTGGCCAGCCTGCGCGATCATTTTCACTACGGTTTCGTACAAGAAAACACCTTGAGACAACGTTTGATTCATTGTCCAGTGATGCACTCTCCACGCCGAAGGATTCACTGCGGCCAGTATATAGGACACGCGTACTAACTGCATAGGAAACGGTATCGTGCTTCTGACCCGGCAAGGTAAATAACAACAAACTCTTTCACCGTATCTGTGCATGCACACGAACCTGGCGTCGTGACATACTATCTTCCGAGCCTGACTTCCGGTTTACTAGGTTCGCGCGCTATTTTTCATATTGCCGATCAAATATTCGTTCTCAACGTCTTTACAGAGTAACATTGGACGTAAATACACACACTGGCTAAATTCACTTTTTAGTGAAATTGTGCTTAGTGAGGTTGTATGGGGTAATTGTGGATGTTGATATGAATACTTAGAAACAAACTATTATACATTTCAAGGATCTATTTATTGTTCGTTTGCAATGTGTAGCTTCATGTTCCCATTTGCAACGTTTAGGAGATAGTATATAAATAATAACAGCTCTCAAGATGGCAGACTACTGATCTTAAATGGCTGACTACGTGACTACTAGCATGATTACCCTACATGTTTATACATATATCGTCGATTGTTTAAAGCAAAGATCAGACAACTTTCAAAATCCCAACTTATCTAGTTTGAGTGCGTATTTGTACAATTACGAATAACGCAGGAAAGGTTATCATCCCTATTAATGAAATAGTACTTTGTCTCATTCTGATTTTGGAGAAATAATATTTAAGTTTAAGATCCAAAAGGACAGTTTAACATTAATAATTGTACCCTCCATAGTGCGAGTATGCACACAGAATAATCGAATCCGCTAACGAAGCTCCACGTCCAATAAGCAGTTTGCGATTACAGCAACTTCATTCATCAAAGGGTAATGGCAGTGCTGAACACGATCAGGTGTTGTCACAGCAATTCAAAAACCCATGTTTCATAGGAATGAATGTAGGTTCGATAACCCAGGAAAAGAATTATCATATCTGCTGGGTTTGGAGTATAGTTCGTGAAAAATAACCCGCGGATGACGCGTTTCCGGTTATCTTATCACAGGTGTCCAAAGGACGTACGATTCGTGTGACGTACATCGAATGATGAAAATTATTTCACTTGCGATTGCGTGCACTAATGAATATTGAAATAACCGCAAGGAGGCACGTAATCATTGTTTTTTTTGACGTAGGTAACGTCCGTCTCGAGGAATTATGTTATAATCAAGACATTTCTCCGAGCAATAAAATTCGCGCCTGATAGCGATGATCTTAACGAATAATTTCCGGAAATTGATTATGTCACTTTTCCGAGTAACTCTCTTGACTGAAACGAACATGGCGGACGGAAGAAACTTCTGTACAGAATCTTCAGAGCTTTTCGATCTGGAAATAAATCCGAACTGTGTGATTCATAAAATCACTGGTCAACTCTCTACATTGTGATTGCGATAAAAATACGTGTAACCCATGTCCTTACATGGGTCGCAACAATGTTGGCTTATCAACCACGCAACCAAAATTAATGTCTGCCCGATGACGAGTCACGCCGTTATCGATATCGCGGCGACACACGGCACTGTTTGCGCACGTGACTCTCGCCAGCCTCCATATTCATATTCTGTCTGTCAGTACATGACCTTCAATAAAAAAAAAAATAGTTCTCGGTCAGATTTTGAATAATTTTGTTTCGCTCCAAATGAAAATACAAACTTTACACACTCTACACCAGTAGCGAAGAAAATACGTCCGGGAATCTCGTTGTGTACGAATCGAGGGGCTGTAATCGGGTAATGTCAATACGATATCCAAAAAATATTACACACAGAATATACAGAAAGGTCTGTTTGTTAGATTCGGAGTAAGATTGATGCAGGAATGCGCGTTTCCGCGAGGATTCGAGTGGATACAGATTTTACATCCCGTTACGAGATGGGATAAGAAGAAGAAAGAACAGAAGGAGGGTGAGCGATACTCAACATTAGCCGACAGATATTTTCTTATCATATGCAGATATCGCATGCGAACATTCTTTCGCTACATAACGGCAAATACGGCCGCCCCATGGAAAACTTTCTAATACCCACGTTTTCAGTTGAACCATACAACGCTGGAAACCATCTCACCTCAGAATATAACTCTTGGGAATTGAAAAATATTAATAACTATTTTGTAATAATGCGCAATGCAAGGTGAATCACGCAGCACCTTGAGCACAACACGCTATTCGTCATCTGGAAATATAAATTAGACTAAGAATGGAATCGAAAGACCGATTGAGGTCAGCTTCATTGGGTAGTGGGACAGTTGGGTAGAAGATAACAGCAAAGTGTAATGCTGTTAAACCCGGGGATCTACCCGACAAGAGAATTGCACGGAAAAATTGATGACCCCTACGGTCATCTTTTGTGCGGCTTAATTGGGAGCATCAGATTTCCCTCTTCTTTAAATTGAATTCCTGTCTGGCAGTTAGATAGGGATTGATCGCGCGCCGGCACTCCAATATTTTTTTTTCGCCGTGGAGAAGATGATATTGGATCGTAAACATAGGGTAAACTGGAATTCGTTGGTTTAGCAACGCCGTTTCGAGCTGTTTCTCTCGATAGTTTTGGATTTATTATTTTTCATTAACGAACTACGCGGGGCGGGCGGGCGAGAGTGTGCGTCGAGTGAAAAATGGTGAAATGAAAGAGAAGGAGGGAGGGGGAGAGCGACCGTCGGAGAACGGGATAGGAAATGAAGAAGAGAGGAGCAAGAGAGGGAGAGAGAGGAAAACAAAGCGGTCACAGCCGCCGGGACAACAATGGCGCATCGACCCGCCAAAACTCGCGCCGATGCGCAGAAACCGGAGCTTACAGTCTCCTCTGCTCTCGAGAAATATTTCAACCATTTCCGCCCGCTGCCAGCTCGACGGTTATTTTATCAACGTAAATGATTCCCCGCTAAAGAAGTTAGATCCAGATAGATCGACTTCATTCCTGGAATACTCTTCGCTCTAGAGTCGATTGAAAAGGAAAAAATGGCGTCTACTCGCTTCATGCGCAAAGGCATGCGCAATGCAGCCTCTGGGAACGACCGAGTCTTGACTAACGTGGTAGCTTTTTTCCAGTTTTGCTACTTTCAAACAAAAAAAACTAGATAATTGATTCCGATCATTGGAATTGAAAATCTACAATTATAATTGATCTGCGATTTTTGGCTGTTGAATCAAACCACCGATGGAAAGTATGTCCACCATTTGACGTGGAGTTGTAACAGTATCCTATAACGATCCTCCTGTTAGCAGGATTACTAGATCGAAGTAGAAAGCAGAGTAAAGACTTCCAGGAAATCAGCCAGGTTGCAAATGCACACTTAAAAATGCGAGTTTTTACCACGGAAAGAGGAAAGAAAGTAGCATCGTGCTCCCTCCAGGGCAGTTATTTCGACGAAGCTGTGGCGAGGCCTGCGGAGTATGACGCGCTATCATGACTAATGCAGCGCGCAAGAAGTCAAAGCGTAGTCTGTCGTCTCGCGATTTTATGATTTGCTTTTATTGCGATCCACCCACGCGGAGGACTTTTTCGGCCGGTGTAATCGAGGGTAAAAATAATCCGACTATCATCGGCCTGCGAGAAGTCCTGCAACATCGAGCCAAATCGGGAGGAGAAAGGAACCGAGCGACTCTGCGGAGCCGAAGGAATCGATTGATTCACGGTGCATCCTCCGCACGGGATCAACTTCTATCAGGTGTTTGCTTTGTCCAGGAACAGCCTTCGCAGGATAATGGAGTATTTTTTTTCCCTGGCCTTCAGGATCGTTGGACAGAGAGGATCGGATCGAGGACGATCGACGCCGTTCCCGGGCCGATTTCGCGATTGCTTGCGATTCAATGCGCGGCAGGTTGTTTCCTGGAGGACTCCTTGTCCCGTTTCGTTGCCGTGCACGAGGCAGGACTGAGAAGTATGGTCCAGGATGGATGAAGATCAGGTGCCGTGGTTGCCAGGGCAACCGGCATTGATCCCTCCCCTCTTGTTCTACCGTCCTTTGCGTCTCTCCTCCACCACACATTATTGGTATCTCTCTCTCTCCCTCTCTCTCGCTCTCTCTCTGTTTCTGTCAGCGAGAGCACACAGCTGCGAATGCGAACATGGATACAGCGGCAGATAAGCAAGATGCACCAATAGACTGTAACAATGTTTCCTCGGTGTTCTTGTGTATCCTCTCCTGAACCTCTTTTTCACACGTTTTCGGAGACTCGCGTTCCGATAGATCGAACCTAGTGTTAGAGACTTGTGATCCGATTCCGAGTCACGATGAAAGGATTCGGGGGATGCAATGTCGTGGGATGGCCGAGAGGGACGGAGAAAGCACGCGAAGGTCTTAGAAAGAGGCTGTGGCATTTAGAGGAAGGTGGTGTTGCCGAGGGACACACCGTGAAATCGAAGACGGGAAAGCGGGTCTCAAGTGAACGCTTGCAACAATTCGGGGGAGGTGGGATAACTTATGGCTAGACTGCGGACCTTCATGCAAGATTAAAATGGTTGGCAACGATTGCGAGAAACAGTGACAGAGTATAGATCTTTGTTTTCTTCTTTAACAATCTCTGAATGTGGCCATATATCCAGACATCACTGTATAGCATTTCGTCTTGACAACGCTTCGACTGTTGACTATGATACCACTGCAACGACTATAGCGAAGTTCCGCGAACGGGCCGGTAAATGGAATAGAAAGTGCAATCGAATAGAAAGAAAATGGATCGCGCGATGCATCTCGGCAGGTCATTGGAAAATAAAGTACCGTTTTACGAGCCAACCTTGAACCGAGCAGAGCGACGATTAAAGGCAGCCCGCGTGCGCAATAAAACTGAACCCGTCGTTTCGCAAATCCGCGCCCTCCCATCCCGCGAACAACCTACCCGGAATCGCAGATGGACCGGGAGGAGGACTCGTGTGCCGCCCTTCTTGCCCATGGTAATCCCGTGGTCCATGACCCTAACCTATCCTAATCTTCCGCAACCGCGAGGAGGTTAACCCCTGACCGCGGGGTCAGCACTGGTCGTCGACCGTTTACACCCCGAAGGGAACCTGTGAACAAACGACGACAAACAAACCCGTTTCACTGCTCCGTGGGCCACTCGTTAGCGGGAAAATTGAAAGACCTCTGTAGGGACTAAAATTCACTTGTGGCAATGAAGAAGATCTACTTTTTACCACGTTTTTATTATTATATATATATATATATTTTCATCCCATCAATTTCTCAACTAGGATTGTTAAAATAAATCTGAAAAATTCGGCCAATTATCCGAGTCGGTGGGCCAGTTCCGTGCTTTGATCATTGATTTTCCCGAAATCTCAAATCACTTTCCACGGTTCAGCAATAAAATTCGCAGTTCAATGCAGAGTTATGAATTTTGCTGCACCCTCTGTATCGCGTCTCACCCCGTCCGACGCAATTAAATTTATGACCGGTGGAGTAACGGAGGATAAAGTGAACGGAAAGTCGAGAATTCCGAGTCACCGTTCGCTCTTTTTTCCTCCTGTGCGCGCGCGTGCGTCCGGTGGAGTTTAAATTGAACGGTCATTAGCGCATTCCACAAGTGGAGATCAATCGTTTGTTCTTTAAATCGATCGGATTTAACAGCACTCGTAGGTCTTTCAAGTGGAGCGTGGAAATCGGAGGAGGGGGAGAAGCGAAGTCTCGGCGGAGATTAACCGCGATCCACGGTAAAAGTTGGGAATTAGGAATGGTCAGGTACATGGGGAGAATCCACCCACACCCTCGCACTTTCCGAGGCTGCTGGTACTGCGCACGTGGCGACCGTCTACTCTATGTACATAGTAAGTTGTCGAGGATCTACAAATTGAACAGGGGCGAGAGGATTAGGCAGCTGGATCTATCTAATCTTCTCTAGGGTGCTCCATCCACTAGATTATTTATAACATTCCGATTCCTCTATTATCGTAACCACCCCGACGTGTTCGGATAAACGAGGTTACACTGTGACATAGTTTGCAGGTGTTCGACAAGTTACTGTCCCTGCACTATGTCATCGGGACGTCTATTGACTCGGTGAGCACTCGGCCCCAACCTGGTCTGTCTTGTCTTCCTGGCACCCTTCCACCGGAGGCTCGATCATCGGTTTTCAGTTACTCTGATATAAACACTGGTTAAAGGAGCTGATAAGCCCTCAATCTTTCCGAGTGAAAGGGACACGATTAAAGTTGTTTTCTTCGGCGCGATACCATCTCGAGTGTAGTCACTTTCAGCGAATTTGATGGTACTCTTCCGGAGAACGGCACTGGCCATTCTCGGGACCTTTTAAATGCCATTCCGCGTGTTACCGAACCTTTCGCCTGTAATTTCTCCTTTTACTTCGTTCCTTCTCGATTTACAGTACAATAACAGACAATGAATCATCCCTTAATTAAATTGCGAACTTCGACATCTTTCTGCGATTTTGATACTTGAATGTTTATGACGCATCATTTGGGATTAGTTAAAGAACATACGTATATACGTCATAAATAACGCAAGCAACAAGTCCGCCGATCCAATGAAACAATGGAAATCTTCGATCGTCAGTTCTGTCAATTAAATTAATCGATCATGATCGATCCGACAATCTAGTATTCACTAGTTCGCGAATACTTCACAACCCATTCGGCCGTGCATGACTCAGTATTCGCTATCTTATCGACGAGATTACGTTCCCAGAATGCCGTGCACGTCCCGCCTAAGTACACATTAAGGAACTCGTGTACGGAAAAGTCTTCGCGAATTCGACCGGGTGGAGCGAGGATAGAAATGTTCGGAGGGGTACAATGAAGTACAGTCGCTCGTAAGCAGAAACAAGAGCCAAAACAAACGACGTTGCAGGAGGCGGACTTAAATCGAAGACGTCCCTGCCCGTTTTCCTCCTCCACTTCTCGTTGCTACGCTGGTAAGTGTCCTCCGCGTTAAATTCATTGCGTCTCATAACATTCGAATTCATGAAGTGAAACGCGATAACGGATTTCCATATAGACTGGCGTCGAGTGCGAGCATTGTGCCGCGCGAAGGACGCCGGCGAAGCGAAGGGTGGATAGCGGGGATGAATCTATGCGTCTGCTTCGACGGAATGTGGCTCGAAAATTATAAGGCTCCCGCGAAAACTGGTCTTCGCTTCTGGGATACTCGCATTGTTCTCTAATTTACCGTGGCCAGATACTTAACCCTTTACCTTACAATTTCATTCCAACGCTTCGGACTTAAACGTACTTCATTCAACACTCTAAATATCCATCGATCCGAAAATATTTTGCATCGCTTTAAAATCAGTGTAAACTGATTTGCTGCAACATGAAAATCAATACGATTCCCAATTCCCCAGAGTGAACACTTCTCGAGCAGTAGAACGCATCCGGGGGTTTCTCGAAATCATTGCAGGACGCATCGAAAATCGATGCGACGAGCTCGCCACGTTCACTAGGAGGAACATTCTTCCATTTCGTCCCCGTCGCCTCTAAAATTGATGCGGTTTCGACACCGTTCCATCTAACAATGGCCGTTGTGAAACGCTCGCAATGCTCGGCCAGTCAGCTAGCCAGCCAGAGCCAGCCAGCCGGTCGGCTCGAGCAATCTCAGGATGGTTTTGCAACCGTGGCTTGTGCGTTCGTTCTACTTGCACTCTACCTTACCGGTCTAGTCGCCCCGGTAGACTCTCACGTTCGGATTGGTCTCTGATAAAACTCCCAGTTCTTTTTCACGCGGAGGACCCTCCGCATCATCCCTTAGCAGGACCTCGGAAAGATATCCACACGATTCAATAACTCTTTTCATCCGGCGGGTGTCGTCGTTAATTGAAGATTATTAATCTTCCTCGCACCTGTGAGTCACGTTTAGCCGTCTCTGTCGACTCGTGGAAACAAGACCTTGCCCGTTTTTGCGAGGGAATGCAGAAGAAGGTGGTCCCGGGTGGGGGGAGAGGAGCATGGGAAAGTGGAGGGACTTAAGTTCGCGGGAGACGCGTGAAGGACAAGTTATTGCAAGTTCTTTCGCGCGGGGCTAACCTCAACCGCCGAAAGTGGGTCACAGAGGCCTGTTCTCTCTTTGATCGGCGAGCCTCCACTGTTCGACGTTTTCCTCCTTTTTCCCCCTTCTTCTTCTTGCTCTTCTTCTTTCTCTTTTATCCACCCCGGTCCAATCGATGACAACGCGACACGCAACGCGGCACCGAGAAGTTTAATTGGGTTTTTCTTTCGACACGAATCGTCCATCGGCCAGATGTTGTCTCGCCGAGACGGCGAACTTACCGGTGAATCCACTTGTAGCGTTTTATTGCAAGGAAATTTCTTTCCTAACTCTATCTGCAGTAAATTCGCCGCCATCCCAGACGTCCCGGCGCTGAACTTGTCGAGGGGAAATCGCGTTTCATGGGACCTCGCCGCTGGGAAACCGAATTCCAAGTCTGTAGTCATTCGATTCGATGACTCGCGGAACTGGGATTACCCTGCCTCGATTCCTCGGAACAAGAGAACCGTGCACCAACGCCCACGATAGTTGCACAGCACTATGGGCCGCAAGTGTTCACTGTAAACCGTAGAGGTTTATGCGAATTCCGGATCTCGTAAACACAGATTTCGCAAGGTCGACTTCAGATGGACACGCGTTCCGAGTGGATTTCCTGAAATGCAGAAAATTCAAGTTTAGACGGCTTGTAATCCTGGGTCAGAAATGATGTACTAAGTATTTGAACGACGTACAAAATGGTAGATAAAAGCAAGAAAACCTGTCTGATGGAAAATTAGAATATACATGAGGTTGTATCTCAGAAGTGTACAAAATGGCGATCGAAAGCAAGCAACACAAGAGATGTCCGACGCAGATACTCGGTCACCCAGAAGCTCGCGGCCCGTGGAATCCGCTTTATCCGATACATTAGATATGTAATAGAGCGTGTTAAAGAATCGCAGTTGGTTCGGTTCCAATCCGAGTAGCGTGTAGAGAAGACGATATCCCCCGGAAACCTGTGGCTCGTCCGGTCGGTATCTTCCATTCCCGCTCCAAGAATACACGCGGGCGGATTAACTGGTGTGACGGGAACAATGCACCGGTTAACCGCGCGACGCTTCCTCCCGTTTGTTTTGGCGGCGGGAGTCCGCGGGGTTTTTGCCCGAAAACGCGTGTGCCCCGCTCGAGAATTACGTCATTCCGACGAAACGTGACGAGTGGGTGAACACAACCCCCGCCTCGGATCCTTGACGCATCCTGGCACGTACGTTTTATGGTTTCAACACGCTCGCGCAAATTGTGGGTGGACGGGTGCGTGTATATGCGCAGTAGTGGCTGCTCGCGTGTCGTACGAGAAAAGTTGCACATGCAACCCGCGCGTAAAGCGAGCTCTGACGAGCCACCACGGTATTTTCGCTGGTCGTCATCCGTACGCCGTGATCCTACGTCCGAGTGACGTCAGACGAGACGCTATTTCGGTCCACCAGAGAACGATTCTACCGGGCTGGCGCTGTTCGCTGTTCGGCTATCCGCGGCTTCCATCGTATCCACGAGAATCGTCGCGATCGCTCGACGAACCCGAATCGATCGATCCGATACCTTCAGCTGGCTCTAGACGGAATCCGAGCCGCGCTATATTTTTGGCCGGAATCTATCGGGTGACCCGCAAAATGATCCTCTAGCCAGGCTACTGTATCGCGGCTGCCACGAAAAACAAGCAGCCCGGCCAAAGTAATTTGTCTCTTTCTTCATTCACTCAAATAACTTGACGAACTTATCTGATAACAACGCGTTTGCTGTTATTGAAAACAAGAATGGCGGATGAAAATCCTTGCAGCGAAGGAGATATGGTAACAAGTCGGTCGTCGAGGGCCGTGAGCGTGGGTCTAGGATATTTACCGCGTCTCGCAAGAATTTCATAACATTCCGGGATTATTGTGTCGTTATCCATGAATAAGAGAAGTCAAGAATGCGGGGTAACGAGGAAAGAATTGCCGAGTCCCTTTTGCTGGGGTATCGTCGGCGGCCAGGTCAGTAATAGCCTGATTTAAATAACAATCTAATATCAGAGGAGGGGACTCCGTGTTTTTATTGAATAATAAAACCTGGCTCTCTCGGGTTTCGTGCAGTTCTCTCTCTCTCTCTCTCTCTCTCTCTCTCTCTCGCTTTTGTTCGATTTAACGTAAGCCTGACAGACATCGGGAATCTCGCGAGCGGCTTCAACCCCGAAGAAGACCCTCGAGGGACGATCGACGTAGACAAACTCGGTGACGATCGAGCGGACTCGCAAGATGGTTACTCGTTCCGGCAAGAAACGGAACGGTGCATCGCGTGTTCCCGTCGAAATGGCAATACTTCCGCGACGAAACGCCTCGATTCCGCTTCGTTCCGGCGCGTGCTCGCAGAACGAATAAATCGCGGAAGAGCAACTTGTCGCCCGGAATATTAGACCCCGGCTGCTGGAATTCGTAGACCCGGATGAAATATTCAGTCCCCGCATAAATTCGCTTTCACGTCAATTCGTTCCCGAGTGCACGGCAAACACAAATGTTACCGATTTTTCGTGGAGCAGCGAGGTCCCATTGCAATATCGTTAATCAGTGGTCGACCTCAATATATTGACGTAAGAATTCATTTACAAATCTGATCAAATAATGTCGTCTTCCGTTTTTGCTAGACGTGGCTCTCGAAGTGTTATCTAGCAAAGTGTAGACAATTCGTTTGACTATCTTTAAGTAACTTGTCAGGTTCTGAACGTGTCACATACGTGTGACAATGGTACGTGATCATTTTGGATTCTCCATGTTTCTATACAATTGTCCACGGCGTTCGCAAGATGATCGGCAACGTTTGAATGCTGCATCGAGCATTCTGAATAACTCACGGCGAACACGGTGCAACGAGCAAGTACGAGGTGCAGACTCTGTTTGCGAAGAAAAAGAGGAAGGCGAGGGACGCCAGCAATCGAGGAGGCAAAGAGATGCGCCTGACCTCGCCGGTACAGTCCCGTTAACCAGGAGTTCATTTCCTGGCGTGGCTCTACTCGCGAGGGATGTTGTTCCGTCTTTTTTCCAGGCCTTGTTCCTTCTAAACTTACGAAATAAATTGCGTTGTTATTCATCTGTCTTAAATTGCAATTAAATTGGAATCGTCTGTTATCAATACTTCTTCCATTGGTCTGTGTCATTTACATTGACGTGAATGTAGACATACGATAAGTATCGATTTTCTTTTTCTACTGGAAAACTTCTAAGGACAAAGAGGTTCTAACTCTTTATACTCGAATGGCGACTCTCTAGCCGGCCACTAAAAATTGCCACGCTATTATTTAAAACAATTTTTACTTTTAATTTGAAATTGACAAAAATCTTTCTCGATATAGTTGAAACAAAATGATATAAAATTCGCGATCAAGTGAACGAAATGGTTCGGAAGTTTTTCGTGTTGCCCCTTAATCCGCTCGTTCTCGGGGCGAATAATAATCGGAGGGTTCCCTCGCGGGACCGCGATACAGTCTAATAATTAATTTAAATTCATTCAATGTAACAGGTAGATCGGACTCACCTCGACCAACAGGTTATGAATAAATACGCGTAAAGTCTTTTCTACCGCTTCTTCCGGTTGCTCGTGGCATCTCCAGCCCTTGGCCCGTACACCCACAATCGTCCTGCACGCGCGTGCACTCACGCGTGTAGGACTGTACTCGCCCACTCTCTCTTTCTCTCTCTCTCTCTCTCTCTCTCTCTCTCTCTCTCTCTCTCTCTCTCTCTCGCCGAGTTCGCACCCACGCACGAGCTGATAGGGTGCATCGTTGGTGGGTCGATGGGTGATTTAGTCAGCTCGCTGTAGCCGCTTTTGGTTTGAGCTTTTTGTTATTTCGATTGGTTTATTATTGCGTCTGCTATCGGAACTTCGAATTGTCCGTGGCTTTTGAATATATGGCTTTCATATTTTACATGCTTCCAATAACGAAATATTCCATAGACAGTAGGATTAAATCCTCTGCAATTAAATGTATCACGGAATTTGCAAACGTTCCAGCATTTATATTCTAATAATTTTTAGCGGACCAGGGAAGTGTTTTTATTTTTGGGTACCAAGGGATGTGGATCACAGGTCTGGATTAGAAAATTGAAATCATATGTAAATGAGAATGAGAGGAGGTCCCATGCAACGCGCAATACTCCGAAACGCTCTCGCAGAGGACTGACGCGGCGTGCGCTCTCGCACGCAGTGCTGCCTCGAGAAACCTATAGTCTCTCTCGTCTATTGAACCGAGTACAATGAGCGACGACTATGGTCGCTATACCAGGCCAGCAGCGTCGTCGTGCGAGCTTCGTATTTATGCCCGTGTTAACGTTCCACATAATCCGTAGGAGCGTGGCTTTACAGGGAAATATGGACGCGGGTGAATAATTAGAAAACACTTTCGCCCGGGAACTCGACTCGCGACTGGCCATTAACTTGTTATTTACGCTACTCTCAGATAACACGGTCTTGTAACACTAGTCTTTCGACGTGGTGATTGATTGTGGCATGCACTTTGTCTATTGAAACCGGTGGCGTCTATATTTCACACAAAACCAAAGGTGGAAAATTGTTTGCATTCATTACGAGGCATATGCTATATGCCCTAGGGCGCCCAGCCTGGTCTCTGGGGCCAATGATGTCAGAGAAGGAGGAGCTTGTTGCTCCCGACGAGAAGACAAATTTCGCTTTTCGTATAGAAGATCCCGAGTAGACGTGGCTTCTCGGCTGGGGCCAGAACAGCTCCACGGGGCAACCAGTGCCCCGTTCGGAGCTCTCTCTCTCTCTCTCGTCGTTTTCCATTTTTAATTTCTTCAAGTCACCAGCTCGGCAAATTGTGGGCCACGAGGCGGTTCTGTAGCGGAATGCGTGCGCCGATTGTGTGTGTACCAAGACGCACGTAATAATGCACGGTGCCCGTTATCTGCCCACACCTCTCCTCACCCCCGTAGCTCCATCACCATCAGTCTCGTTCGATTCGCAGAGAGCGGACGATATAGCTGTGCTGCTCTGTGACTGCAGCCATCACATCGGTTCAGCGCGAGAGTTGTACGTAGATACTACGAATTGAATGAACGCGTCAGTAATCCTCGTACAGGATATCCAATCAGCGCACGAGGATACGGCACGAACGGCGTTACGTGTATCGATTTGTAATAACATCTTTTCGCTTTCTGGCTACCGATTTTACCCGAAGTTCCCGGCAATCTGGCGACCCGTTTTAACCCCTCTAGAAGCTGTAAAGATTGAAAACGTACACGGGTTACGACCAGGTTGGGATTATTGCACCGATTTCGCTCCGATTTCCGACCGGCTTTATCCTGTTTGTCGCTTAGTCCTCCCCGCCCCTTTAGAGTCCATAAAGTATCGCAGTAAGAGCGCAACACTTAGGGGTTGAACGGTTTGTCGTTCTTGTTCCGCGATTATGAAAATTGCGGATGCATTGATGCAGTGGAAAAAGAATACAGTAGTGATGCGTTGCATTTATATTGGTTCGGGAACCAGTGATTAAATTCTTGCGGACAGAAGCTGTAATTTATTGATTTCACGTCGTGCGAATGCAAGTGAGAATTTGGAGGTTTACAGAAATGAGATTTACGGAAGAGATTTAACCGAGCACTGAAGAGTCTGGAGACGCGGTTGGCAACAGGAAGTTTCGGCTCGGTGGCCTACAATTTTCGAATCCCTCCGAGGGAAACAATAATTCCGCGGTGACGAGGGGTGCGAACCACTTAGCAGGGTTGGTTCTAGAACGATTCTAGACTGGGGAGGCTCTCTACGAATAATATAGACACCCTCTGACACCGAGCGGATTCACCATCAACTTCTATTCACGCCTGCTCGCCCCACATCGCGAGACAAGCGGCCGATTCGAGCTCGCAAAAGTTCGCGGACGAGTGTCAACGCATTAATCACGATCATTAAAAAATTTCATTCAGAATCCGGAACCGACGTCGGCGCTCGCTCGGGCTCCAGCGCAGCTGCGCTGGTCTGTTACGGTGTAGTGCCATGGATGTAGAGAGCGCGAGAGGAAATACGAAAGAGTGAGAGAGAGAGGGGGGGGAGAGGAAAGTCCATGGTATGTATGCACATGGACTGCTATAGTGCTACACTGCGGTGGGATCGATTCGACCGGAGGTGGAACAGCCCCCACCCCCATTTACAAGCCCCAATATACACCCCCGCAGCTCGGCCTCCGTCTCTTTCGCACCCCCGCAAAATATCCGTGGGTTCGTTCCGTCTACCCGATTCCCAGCTTCCTCCTCTTTTTCTCCCCTTGTCCTTTAGCATCCTCGTGGTCGTGTTGCTTCTTGTTAAATTTTCTACCTACCTGTTCTCCCAGCCACCCTCCGCCCCTGCAACGAGAAATTTTTCAGGAACGCGGGAGACGAATGCTCCGCGTGGCAACGATGACGTGACGCATTGGTTTCATTATCGGGAATATTTTCCGGCTGTGTATTTCCAACGGATTTGCCTCGCGTGTCTCTCCAATCGCAGGTTAGCGTGCTATTTCATTAACCATTCGATGGGTCCAAATTCAAACGGTTTCAAGTGCAGTTTCTTAGCATCACCGTTACTCGTTCGCTGCGTCCTCAATCTCGTAGTTGACAACACAATATGTTTGTTTCCGTTTTGTGCGAAAGGGCTCACCTTCGGGGACTGGTAAATATTGTATCGGAATGGGAAAATGGTTCCGGAGGGCTGCCGAAGTCCTGCGGTGGATGTAGACGCCGCACGATGATTATAGTGACGGCGGACGGGCGCCGAGTTCTTTTGTCGTTCGCCATCCTATGTACTCTCTGCCGCGGATGTATTACTTGTTCCTTAGGTATGGCGACGATCGATACGCTTTGCCGATGAAAATTATGTATAACAAGAGAGCTGAGACGGAGAACGCGTTTGCCTCTCCTCTGTTGCCATTCCCGTAAACTTGCTTAAGTCACCGCGGAAGTAATGCTGCTCTCGCGAAAATCTTTCTACAAAATATTGAACCATTAGTTTTCTCAAATATAGCCTGAAATATCTGCTTAGTATAAAATTGTCAATAACACATGCGCGGAACACAGAAATATTGAAATACACATAATCTTCGATCAAAAACCTTAATCAATTTCAAATCAAGAGAATGTCACTCGAGGATTGGAGTCTATTTACACCGTAACGACACGATGCGCATGAGCCAGCGGTCACGTGATCGATCGGGGCGGATCATCCTTCCCTCCGTGCTACCAATCGTGGGCGTCAATCCCACTGACTCCACCCACCAGCTACGATTGCGGTCAATCAGACCGTTAATACACCACAGAAAATTGTTGTTACCGCTCCGGTACGAACTCCAGCTCATTTTGAATCGAAATAAAAATTGTATTCCTTCTGGACCTTCGTAGAATGATGCATTTGATACGTGAAAGGATCGCGTCGGAATTCGCAACCGTAGTCAGTTTGACGCGCAGGGACAGGTCGCGGCGACAATGCTGAACGAAACCAGTTTACACAAGCCCCGGGTACAGTGAACGGTGTGTCCGGCATTGTGGACGCTAAATTAGAATTCTACTACACGCTGTATTATTATACAAAGCGGCTAATGAATGGCCCGGTCCTGTCGCGCGACACGCGTTCGCCATTGGTTAGCTGCTCGCGCGAGTAATTGGCGGAATTGGCATCGAACCGGGGTGTCGATAGAGTCGAACAGAGAAATTAGAAAATCGATCGGCTGATTCAGTTACCTGGCGCGCGGCTTAATCACGACAGATCGCCGCGTTGATTGATATGCTTGGTTTTCAGCCGATTGTACTCGGTACACCAATATTCATAAGGGAAATCTAGAATCTGTCCTGCCTGCGTACATCCTACGTCCATTTAAACCTGCAAAATCGAAGCACTCTTTTACCTGGTGTAGGTACTTTCTGTATGATTGTAATTTAAGCAATTAATAACGAGGGTGGGGACCGTGTGGAGCACGCCCCCAGTGAGTCACGTGACGTAGTGGGTCACGGCGCTGCGCTATTCGTCGCAGTATTTTTTCTCGCACAGCTAGCAGACCCAAGAATAAATATTTTTTTAGTTCCTTAACAACAACCTAATAACCTAACAGCTTTCCGCCGTCGATTCAAAGGGGGCTTGGGAATATTTTAACACAATTTATCAACCGCCTGCTGGCACAACTTTTCGATGCCGTTTCAATGGGGAATTCAGACACCGTTGGAACCTCGCGCACGTTCTTCGGCGTGCAGTGTCTGCAGCGAAGCGTACGCGTTTCTTTGTGCCGTTTGAAGATCTACAGTACGTTTCGCGGTTAACTGGAACGAACGAACCGTAACAGCGAAAGAAGCGTGGCCTCAGGATCATTAAAAATAGCGGGTCTGAAAATAATTGTTACGAGGTGTCGAGCTATTCCGTTCCGTAATGGCCTATAAAAATCCGGTTAATTTCGCCGGTGTATGAATGCGGGCCGCGCCGCGCCGCACCGATTCGAGATTTTTTTCGTATTAATGGCTCCGGGGAAGTGTTTACGACGACCAACGCCGCGCGCGCGCGACTCTGTATAGGACGGGAGGATGTGGGTGGTACATTCCACAGCTTCCAGGGAGGCCACTGAGCGCAGGAGGCTGCATTATATTCCGCTCCCTCGGTCTTATTATGCCGGAGCGACCTACACCACCGTCCTCGAAGTGTGTTGGGACCCGCACACAGGGTAGCAACCCTGTTCACGCACGAGAACCGCACGCGACACGACACTGCGGCCCTGCGTCCCTGTGAACACGCGTTTACTTGTACGGATACGCTTTGCTATACTCTGCTTCGCGATATACAGGGTGTCCCAAAAACCTGCTGACGTTGCCATTGAATCCAGAGAACGTTTTTCATTTCAACCCCTAAGAGTCGCTCCATACACGTTCCCTCGGATTTTCAACTCTCGGGAATTAATTCTGAGGAAACTAATCAAACTAGGAAGCTGAAATTTTTTACATATATCTATGCATGTTTGAATCAACAGCACAAATTTTTGTGAAACATTTTGTTAGAAATTGTGGGAGATATTCATTATTTATTAGCAAGTATGCCGATCGTGTCGTTAGAGTAAAATTTTATACATTGTAAATGGAAGTAGTTGTTCTTTATCAAGAATAGAATTCTCTTGGTAACTTGGAAGGCTTGAAGAAATTTATTTCTTCTGTCCGTACTTTCATGGTTCGCTACTTATTGTTGGAAAAAGAGACCTGAGGTACAGTGGTGGTTACAATAACTGTCCGCATCACTCTCGTTACTTACGTGTTATAAGCCTGGAGTTACTGGGGGGGGAGGGGGGCAGACAACTTTTATAGCGGACGATGCGCGGTAGACCTCTTTTTTAAAAAAATGGGCTACAATCCAGTAATATTGTAGTAGATAAAACACTGTGTTTAATTCACACCATATACATAACATCATTTCAAAAAGTTCAAAATACAAACTCCAGAGCAACAAGCCAAGGCTCGAGGCATCAAAACATCCTGGCAGCAGGCTCAACATAGTCGACCTCGTAACTTACCAAATAACCTCGAACAATTTCGATCAATCACTCGTCCCACACATTCTCCAGATCAGTAGGACACATAAAAAAATACAAGAAATCAATTGCCTGTCCTCGAAAACGGTAATAAACCCTTAAGACGTACCCATACTAGAGCACTCACCATCGCAACAGGAAAGCTTCCGCGCCATATATTGGGTCGTTGCGAGTAGTAGGGGGAAACGAGTACTCGAGGCGTCCTAGAAATAAGCAAGCAGTCTTTCCGATACCACTAATCTCTGAAACCCAAAGAATCCGCTCAAAATCGGTCCACGCACTCTGTTTCCCGTCATTTCCAAGTAAGTAGTATAACCGTTCAAAGTCAGACCTCGGGTTCGCGAATCTCTTCGTAGGTTCAGGAGGTTCGGAAACACGGTCAACGGGTCTGATTGGTAACGAGCGGGCAGCAATTAGCGATTGGTCGTCGGGCAGGAAGGCCAAACGTTCATGGTGCGTGTCGCTTGTCGCGTTTCAGTAGTACAACACGATAAATAGGATGGCGCGTGTAGGCTTTCTCCAATATTGATCCCGCGAAAAATCTGGCGTGATCGAAGCCCATGGACGAATAGGCGAGCGATAATATTTGGACGGATTTGGCGGGCGATTTCCACGAGAAATCGGCGAGCGTTCGGTGTTGTACAGAGATCAAGAAGTTGCTGAGGATTTGCAACTGAACAGGGGCGAGGGAATCAGCAGCCATCCGATAGATTATTTATACGAGGTGTGTCTTTCGTATCATTTTTGGGTACAATTCAAATTTTTTTCTAGCTGTATTTTCTTCTCGATTCTTAATAGACATTTCACTTCAAATTGTAGGACATAAGGTTACTTGAAGGAATGGCAGAAAAATTTTTTCAAAGGAGCCATATTTCGGGAATCATACGTTACCGCAGTGTCGAGTGAACTAAGCAGTCTTAGCTCTACCTCCATTTATTAGATCGTTTATAATAATACGGTGTAAACCACCATCTAGGAGATCGTTTACAATAATAGATTAACGCAGTTTGTACATGATCGGAAACTTACGATCACGGTAGCCGCGCATCCTCCATTCTCGGCCTTGTCCTGGCGTCGCAGTAGACCACTATAGCCCGGGTCTAGTCGCGCTATAGTGGGCCGCGCTCACTATAGTGATGCGCCATGGTGGGCTGCGCAGAGAGGATATGAGAAAGCGGTGCCAGGAAAGCTGTGTGTGGACGGGGAGAGAAGTCGGTGTGGATAGAGCGAACTGTAGAGCGAAGAGTAGGATAGAAACAGGGAGACGAGCGTGGGTGGAAGGGAGACGGCGAGACGGCACTAACTGGAAGATTGAGTGAGAGACACGGGGTAGGAGGATTTGTGTAAGTAGTGGGCGAGAGAGGCGCATGTACAGAACACGGGGGGACCGGTCCGACAGAGAGGGAACGAGAAATACTTCTGATGAGAATGGGCTAGCTCGGCGCAGAGAGAGAGAGAGACGCAGGATAGGGCACGACGCGCGCCGGACGGAGAGGGCGTGTACTCGTGCAACGTTCAAAGTTACCGTCTGGTTGTGTGGGTGAAAGAGCTAGAAGAGAAAACGAGGGAGAGAGAGAGAGAGAGAGAGAGCACATCGGACCTTTCCCAGAAAGCAGAAAGCACGACGGAGCAATATCGCAGCGTCTGCCGGTGTTGTAAAACTGCTTTGATCTCGTCACTCGCTCGCTCTTGCGACCCCTCCATAGCGTCCTCTCGCTCGCACCAACTCGGCCGAGAGTTTAGAAAAGCCTGTACCCGGGGCCAAGCCGCGCGTTCCGCTTCTTTTCCATGAAAATTCGTATCAAGGCCCGATCAAACTGTCTATTTTGAGTATCTTCGCTCGAATCGCCCGCCCCGGCGATTTTACGCGAACGACGTCGGACGCGCGGCGCGCATCGTCGAATCTGTTTTTCTTTTTCGAGGAAAATTAAAACTGTCGACGGCAATCCCGGAATTTGTGTTTCCCCGTTGGCAAACGCGATTCGCGGTCTCCCTTTTTCGAGAAAATCGAACGAGAGAGCTCCGAGCTAAACGCGTCTGCTTCGGAAACGTGGCTGACTCGCGCGTCTGTGCATGACTGGCTGTTTCTACTTGCAAGGAGCATTCGTAACAACGCGCTGTCGCACACTTCCCTCATCGATTTCACTCTTATCTCAGCGAAAACAAACAATGGCACAATACCGTAGACTCTCGCAATCGTCATTACTGGATCACGGGATTTAATTCGTTTATTGCAAGCGTGCACGACGAGTGTGTTTGCAATGATTAAGTGGACTTTCGTTCTGTTTTTAAGAGGAAACTTCCAATTGACAAAAGATGTTAAAATCTAGTCTCTCTTCAGGAGGTTCTAATTACTTCACCACAAATTTACAAATGTTGTAGCGTCGACATGCATAAAACGCAACTGGTTTTTCGTTTTCATAGCTAGTGGCGTCGAGTCACAAATAACCCATAAAAATGCAGATGCGCGGTACGATTCGAAGTTAATTTAAATTATTACAGTAGATTCGGCCAGCAGTGGACAGACCCGCGAGATAAACTCTTCCATTTTTTTCCAAAAAATGTTATTCGACACTGTCGATCTGTTTCCGTACGAGAAACACGTTACCACCGTTACGTACGATATAGCGGGTGTTTAATAATCACTAACAATGCATATTTTTCCTTTGGCGGACAGATCGAAGACGATTGACAGATTCTGAAGTCGTTGGAAGTTCGCTGGAATTTCGAGCTTCGGTGCTCGCGAAAGTTAACGGTGTACGTGGAATTATTTAATCGTCGGAGAGTAAATTGCAACGAAGCCGACGCGTGACGGTACGGGGGGCAAATGTAAATTGGGTCTTCGCTGGAAAGCGGTACAATCACCGTCGTCGCGTTCTCCTGCGCTCTAGCGTGCAGACACACCTGTTCGTACAAGAGCTACGGCTGGTTACGAGTAGTGACGCGTGCTTCTACGTACGAGCCGGGTAAACATCGCAAAATTTCACGATGTAGCTCAAGAACGCGACCTTGATACCCGATCGAAACGTCGACACGCGGGAAGAAATCGAACGTGGGCCAACTTCGACACGACGACGACGACGACGCCCGATTATGCATGTGCAATTACGCAACCGAGTTTTCGACTTCTTACCTGGAATACATTTCAATATTTTAAACCCGATCGGAGCAAAACGCCGGTATCTCGCGCGTGCTCCTTCTCGGATCGATGTCTGCGAGCGTGCAGCATCGAGCATCGCCTACGATGTTGCTTCAATCCATTCTATTCGCGTCAACCAAGCGAAAAGACTTGATTTTTATTCGATAAAGACATACGTAGATTTGGTTTTGGATAAATTGAAAGATTAATTCATGAGCATCATTCCTGTTCCATAAAGAGGAGCTCCTGACGCTGTATAGTTTGTTCGAGGAACGAATGGAGGACATGGCTAGTGAAGAGGGCTTTGCAGATTGAATCTCTCCTCCATCCCCTCCCGTTGCTCCCGCTATTCCAAATATCCGCCTCGCAGCGGAGAAACATTGTACAATGTTCTCCAATTAAATACTAAATTGATGGCCAATCGATATTCTACAAATTTACATACTCGTCCCGGATTGTTTGTATCTCGCCTCTAATATTCTTGCTATTATTAATGATCATTGTCTCGCGACTCGAGGCAGGAAAATATTTTCCTTCCGGTCGGAGAGTGGGAATGTCGAACGAATGCTCCCCGCTTCAACGTCACCTTTTAACTATTAATCAGAAGAGACTTCCATTCCTTACAATTGACTAACACAATTTTTTTTCTTTATAAAATGAACATAGATATCACTGAGATCATGACGGACCATTAAAATCCAGCCAGAAATGTAGAAGAGAGCATGATACCATCGAAAGCAGATGATTCTACCCGAAAAGTCCGTAAAAAATGTAGAACAAAATTTTCTCATCCAGGATACCGCGGGAATCCAATTAAAAAGTGTCAAGTACACTTGCACTCGGAGAAATCCCGACGGAGCTCGTTCGAGCCGGACTTTTTCGTGAATCGGCCTCCAGACAACAAAGTTTCACGGTTATTTTCGCGCGCTGCAACGTCGATGATACCACCTGTGTTTAATCAGGAGTTAGCCGGGCGCACGTGCGCTCGATAAACATTTTCGACTCTGATTTCCTCGGAAGCGAGACGTCGCGCGGAAGAACTCTATTTTACGTGTTCTGTTCGTAAGAAATAATTACTTTCCGAACAACTTAATATAATTAACAGAGACATGAGTTTCGCCGAGCTTTTTGCGATCTCTGGCCCACTGTGCGGCGTTTTGATACGCTGTCGCGAACGGTGGCATTGCTTTCGCGGAATGAAACGCGGAAAAAAGCGAGGGAAGGAAGGAAGAAAAGAAAAGACCGTGGAACGGCGAAGGAAGACGAGCAGGGATGCCGGTGTGCTCTCTGTACGCCTTCTACTTTCGCAGCGTAGCGACAATTACGGCGGTCGCGCAGCCCGGCGCAAGCGCCGCGCTCTCTCGTTCGTTGAACCGTTCGTGAGAGAGACGCGTGTGTGTGTGTGTGTGTGACAAAGAGAAAGAAAAATATAAATAGGAGAAACGAGGAGAGAAAAAAGAGAGACTGGCGGGAGAGGAGAATCGTAGACAATACCGCGCCAATTCTACGAGCGCCGCCACCGATGCGGGACTTTCCAATTTTCGAATGTATTACGTCCGACTAAGAACACGGAAAATCTCATTTGAAAAACTTCTCGATCGTAATTCTACGACTACTCCATGATTAATTAACTCTAACAGTCGGGGAAGCAGTTCGGGAACTTGGATTCTACTTTGTACCGCTCGAACGAGTAGAATGAAGACAAACGCTGTTTGAAGACTGGCTTTAGCTACTATAGTTTCGGAATTATGGAAGATTGAAAGCAACATGGCCGACTCGGTCTTCTGCGCTAAATCCATTCGATTTTTATGTCCGGACCGATTAGAATCTGCTGCGCGCGTTACATGAAATGACGAAGGTGTCCATGGAAAAATAGGTTGGACATGATTCGAACGACCTGTTTTCCTAGATCGCCGCCATGTTGGATCGAGCCGCCGAGCGGCACTTTCTTCGATTCTTTTCTGCGTAGAAGCTATCGTGTTCGCCGCTCACGTTCGTGTACAATGCTTCGCATTTGTTTGCGCGTTAAAAATTCATCTTCACTCCCGTAGTGTTATCGGGGCGACCTCGTAAGGGATGTTTATTCGTACTACGTAAGCTGTTAAATAAATTCCCAAGACACAAGCAAGTTTATACACTGCACTGCAAACTCTCCGATCATTTTACTTTTTTCCGCCTGAAATTGCGTGCTTAAAATCTCAGTAAATTTTTACGGTATTTTAGCATGACACCACCGGTTGATTGAGATCTGCGAGGGGTTGAAAGAGTGATCGTTACGCGGTATCGTAATTTTCCGGTGTTTCGGATAAATAGCAACCGCATTCAAATACTAAATTACCCGTTTAAAAAATTGGTTACGGCAAATGAGAAGAAATTGGGAGCATCGCGATCGCCGATGCAAATCCGCCGCGAAAGTCGCATGCAAGGATAATGATAAGAGTGATACAGTCGATCGGTGCGTAGTCGCTTACATAACGACGGAAACCTGTTTGTAACACACCGCGAACGTATCGTCGGTATCGCAGTGGTGGTCACGAGCCATTCGGGACCGGCGTCATTGTTTATTCCCATATTTTCCGAGCGTCGGAGACGTCGTTGTTATCGTGGCCGCGTTATTATCGTGGAGCACGTCGGTCGAGTTTATCGTCTTCCTCCTCCAGAGGCCGGTCAATCGCTTGGATCGATAATGTACACGATTCTCCGCGTTTACCAACGATCTCCCGTTTCCGGTCTGGATGTAAGGAGCTTCGGAGGCTTTGCACCAGGCCCAGGATCCTCGAAATTCAACGCGACGCTGTTACAACGATCGCTGACACTCGCCTGTCGACCGATGTTGCTCCGATAATCGTCCACAAGTGTAACGAGGTTAATTTAAATAATCGAACGGCTGGCCGAGTCGAGTCGCAAGCGCGTTTCTAATCACTGAACAGCGAATCGTGAGTTTGCAGTAAATTCTACAGACTAGACTGCAAGATAAGCTTCTACTTCGTTTGTGTTTGCATCAGTTAATCCTCGAAACCGTGAGTTTGCGATCCACAAGTCCGTTAATCAAACTGCTTCGCACTTAAGATGCTCTCTATTTGGAATGAAGGGGATTATTGTGTTTTGGGGTTCGATGTTTCGCCAGAAGTATTATTTTGATTGTGGTAATCAAAGTTGCCGCCGTATCGCGACGGAAATACTTAGCGACCCCGAGGAGCTCGAAGATTTTGGGCGACTTTGTACGGGATCGATATTAATTATGCTACGAGAAGAACGGATATCGTGTGTCTGGGCTGCTCGAGCCTCTCCGCGTTGCAACAGGGAGTTTCTCTTTTTATCTTCAGTCAATGTTGCGGCATACGAACAGCGACGGGTTTGAGTCGCGTCCGATCGTGCGGCGGGAGTATTGATTTGTTTCGGATACTCTTTACGGTTTCCCTTGTTTCGAATTACCGTGTTGCACAAACAGGCATAAGTCTACGAAACGCTGTGTGCCTTGAAAAGCCATTTGAATATTCCGGTCATATTTTAGCCATCACCACTTGCGACTCCATTTTTCTGTACTTTTTCACAAAGACCGTTATCGGTTTGCCAGCTAGAGATTTTGGAGGATGGGGTGGTGAAGAGAGTCGAGGAAGTGGAGAAAGTTTTACGGCTTCGAGGACCTCCGAGGGTCACCGAGCTGATCCCCAGAAAACGTGAAAGAAAGCTATCCATAATCAGCTTAGACATTTCCATACTCGGACTTAGACAGCAGATTCTGATTAACCCTTCCCAGATGAACACTCTGAAAATTTCGATCGTTCCTCTGGATCGACTTGCTGCCTACACTTGCTCGGCGCTCATCCAGTGGAGTATCGATAAAAATCGCGTCCTGCTGGAAAGTTAACAACACCTTTCGTTAATTCTCCACTCTCCCGATTGCGTAGGCGTGCCTGGTGGCCGATGGATTGGCAAGTAGCTCCGTTGTGTGCGGGTGAAATAGAATTACCGTGGAAAGGCCGCAGAATTTCACCGGACGCGTAATCGATGTTCCAACCGGCGGTTGCCGGTCTGCTCCGATCGGTTGGCTCTTTGTGCCTCGCTAAATGCTCGCGGATCGTCGCTCGCGCTCGGTCGCGGGACGGCCGTTTCCGAAAAAGCTCGAAAACATGGTTCGGGATCGATCGCCGCGGCGCGGCGTCGTCGTCGTCGTTGTCGTCGTCGGCGTCATCGTCGAAGCTCGGTTTCGATCGGCCAGATGAGAACCACGGTGTGTGCCTACGTTTCGTAGCCCCCCGTACACTGTATTACACATTCACGAGCGTCCCGTTGGTGGGGGGAACGACGCACACTGGCGCGTCGTAGAAGTGCGCCGGTATAGAGAGTATAGATAGAGGGTACAGTGTACCCTTCACTAGCGCGGAGGAGAGCGAGCCGAGGGTAGCCGAGGCGGACCGAGCAGAATCGTCATCGACGCGGCGTACAAGCAGCACCGCTCACTCTGCTCCGAGCTGTCGAACGCGACGAACGCGCCACTCCGGATTCGATCCGATTCGATTCGCTTCTCCTTATCTCAGCGAGTATTGTACGCTGCTGCTCTCTCCGCTCGGAAGAGAGCTTCTATCGTTCATCAACTTCTTCTTTTTCTGAACCCTCGTTTTCTCGTCGTCGAACGGGTCTCGGATCGCCGGGCTGTTCAGTTCACCTCGCGTACGTCCACGCAAAGCTTGCCCCGAAGCGACGACACGCCGTTCTCTCTTCACACTAGTTCGCTTCTGGCTTCTTCCGCTTCTACACGCTCTCTAAGCCGTGCTTTCCTCGTTGCCGCGTTCCGCACTTAATCGCTCCTCTACTGTGCCGAGGAGCAGCAGTTCCAGCGATCGCTCTTCTTCTTCTTGTTCTTCAGCTACCTCGTACGATAGCTACTGTAGCACCCTCTTCTTGAAAGGGGCAACGAGACTATCTTCCTCGGCTGCGTCGTGACCGCTCTCCGCTCGAGCGACCACCACCGCTACTACCGACCACCACCTCGAATCTTCTCGTTCTCGCCGATCCGTTTCGGGATACATCGGTTCCGCGAACCGGGCCCCATCTGGCCCCGGGCATTGTTGCATGCTGTGCGACGTGGGGCCCGTTCGCTCGCGACCGATGGAGGCCGACGATCGACGCGGCTCTCTCAGGGACGGACGCGTCCGCGGCCAGAATGGAGGCAGCTGGAGTTGCGAGACGACCTAAACGGTTCGAGGATATCGGGAGACCCTGGTCGAGGTCGGGCCACCTCGTGTTCGTGGGAGTAGTGGTGCGGCAAGGGGGGAGAAATCGTGGGGGCACACGCTACTCGAATGCTGGAAAGAAACTCGGACGGAAAGTAGGAGGAATCGCAGTGGGAGAGACGCGCGTTAGAGTAGAGCGCGAGATAGGGCACGGAAGGTATAGGGGACACGGAGGAGATATGAAGACGCGAACCCTTTTACACCTGGCTTGTCGCCGAGTTCTCTGGGGTATATAAAGGGTACAAGGTGCGCATGGTAACCGAAGGCAGACAGAAACCTCTCTCTCTCTCCCCCCTCCTCTTCCACCCCCGCTGCTTGTACCCTCTCCCCCGCACACCCTCCTCGCCTCTCCGCCAGCTTTGAATCAATAATCTCCGGCCAGGATTATATGCGGACCCCTTTTTATTTCGGTCGACGCGATAGGAAAGATAGCAAACGATATACAAGTCGAGAAAGCAACCGATTCATACGTTTCTAGCCACCTGATCACGGACCAGAGTCGAGAGACCAGAGACCCTCTCTTGGGAACACAAACCGATCCCCGAGTTGACGGCGTTCGACGGTGTCTCTCGCCGCTCGTCGGCGCGCGGTATCAGCGCGCGGATTATTGATCCCTCCATCCTTTTCACCGTTCTTTGGTTATGATATTTCGAGAAAACGAGACGATGCGGGCCACGCGATCACCACGAGACATAGAGGTGAAAAAGAGATACGGTATTATCCCGGGGACACGCGCGTTTTTGCCGCGAAACTTTGCTATTCCTCGATCCCCATATCCCCTGGACGCGATCCCAAGGTCTACCGGTCGATCGGTGTCTAACGGACATTCTCTGTTGTGTGATCGCAGATTAGGTCGTCTAGATGGAATCGCCTTCGGTCCAGGAGCGTTCTGTCGAGGCTCAAGAGGATTCCAGCCCGATAAGGTCACCGGGACCGGTCGCCGAGTCCACGGAACCCGTCGATGACGCCGGCCCGACGACCGATCCCAAAGACCATCCTCGAGGATCGTCCAGCGGCGACGATGATGTCGACAGTGCTGTGCTATGTCCCGCGTCCGAGAACGTTACTCCGAACGTCAAGGTGAACTCTGAGACCATGGGTCTGAAGTTGGGCAAGTGCGACTCGATGGCAAAGGTCGCGGACAATGAGGTCGAAACAACGACGATGAACGAGACAATCGAACTGCGGAATTGTGTCGACGCGGACACGCCGTTGAAGTGCCCGGACCAAGAAGAGGATCGCGTGATCAGAAGTGGGGGTGGCGTGCTGATAGGCTCGCCAGTGTCCAGAAAGAGGCCGGCCAGCGATTTCCTGCCGATCAACGCCGAGATCAAGCGGATTGGCGTGGAAATCCCGGAGAACGAGGGGAACAACCAAGTGAGGAGCGACGTGAGAAGGATCTCGCCGGTGCTGGTGAGTCTGCGGGAGCGCACCCTGGGCGAGATATCTCTCTCTTCGGACTCCTGTCTGTTCGACGACGACGTGAACGCTCGGTGTCTGTCGCGGAACGGCAGGTTGCTAGACAATTCGCTGTCCACCAGTTGTAGATTGAGTTTGAACAATTCCGTTGAACACGAGGCCGGGATCATCGGTTCGGAGCCTAGGCCGTACGAAGTGTCCACGTCGATTGCGGAACGCGTGAACGGCGAGGACGAGGTGGACTGTTGCCGAAAACTAGAGTTCTCCGACGCGTTCATCGACGAGGACTCTTGTTGCTCGCTGCCCAGCGAGAATCCCGAGAGGGATTACCGCCCGTGCCAGGAGAAACAGTGTGAGGAGCCGATCGAGACGTGTCCTTGCAAGACCAACGGTGCCGAAGATGTTCCAAGTAGCGCGAATCAGACGGAGGAGCACCCCTATATGGTGGTTATGTTGGAGCGGGTCGACCGTTCGAATGTCATGACGCCGGACAAGTCCGACAAGAAGGAGATGAACAAGAAGAAGAAGGAGACGAGTGACGAAGACGCTGTGCAGGACGCGGAAACGGAATCGGAAGACGCGTCGCAGAAGTCGAGTTACGTCCAGAGGTGCACCCCCGAGAAGAAGATCGTCCAGAAGACTAAGCAGGAGTCGGCGAATAAACAGCCAGGATCGCCCATGATGACCAGGTCGAAAACGCCGCCCGTTGACCCGCCAACGCCGACTTCAATCGACATCAAGCTGTGCACAGTGCTTTTGGAGAGGATGGGCTCGTCGCCCAAGGTGCCAATGCAGGAAAAGTCGACCAATGGTGAACCGACACCCGGATGCGCGAAGAAGAACGTGGACCAGGCCGAGGAAGTCGCGTCACCCGCGTTGATAACCTCCGCGGAGAGTCTCCAAGCGTTGAGCAAACGAAATTCGTCCGAGGTGAGACCCAACTCGCCTGAAGAACCTCTGGAAGCCTCAACCGATGCAGCGGAAGCTGTCGATACCGAGACAGAGACTGAAACCGGCTCCGACAGCTCTGAAATGCCCTCCATGACGAATGTGCGTCTTCGTGCATGCGACGACGACGCCGTTTCCGACCAAGTGTCTTGCCCCGAGAGCGAGTCCATGTGCTGCGTCGATATCAACCCTGAAATCATCACCAGGCTCGAGGCGGAGAGACCAGAGGCTTTCACCGAGGACTCCGCTGAGAGTCTGGCGCTTGCTACAGGTACTAGGGACGAAGTTAGGTCCGATGGCAGCGATTCCGGACTGGGGAGCGAGATTCCTGGGGATCCTGGACCTGCTCCGGCACCTGAAAGCGATTCCGAGACCTCGTTCTTGGATAGGATACCTGACGATATCCTGTCCGATAAGGAGAAGGGTGAGCATACTTATCAAATTGATAGTTTCCGTATTAGTAGATGTTCAAGAGATCCTGATAACCAGACTGTGTAGTTTTCGCATTTATGATTAAAATGAGTAAGTGCAATTTGGCAGTGGTTAAATTAAAAGAATTTAAAGATGTCAATCGTTTGGTCTGATTAAAATCATTCGAGAAAGTAAACCTTATCGATCAAGGTAAACGCCATTATATTTAACATATTCCGTCAATGAATTACAAATGAAAATTGAAGTTGCATTATGGTGTAATTTTAGTTGGGACGGGTAGTTTAAAAATACTAGTGGTATCGGATCTCCGGCGATTGATACCGCCGGCAGAATGTCAAGTTCAATATTGTATTTCTTCGTTCGGGCTGAATAATTTTCAGTGCGCTGAGCGTACGCACGAACGAAAGGTATTGTTAGAATATGATAGTCACAACAGGTATTATCTTTCAGCCGTGAATCAACTGGACGCTTTCGTCCCCAACGTAGTCGTGCCAGGGACGCCGCAGGCGCCGTTGACGACGTTCCCCAGTCCACCGAAGAGTAACCTAAAAAGAAGATTGACGGACTGCATGGAAGGAGCACCCAACCCCAAGAGGAGCAACACCGATGAGTCCATGAAAAAGAAACGCAATATTCAGTTCGACGCGGTGACCGTCTACTACTTTCCCAGGGCACAGGGATTCACCTGCGTGCCTTCTCAGGTGAGACAAACCCCTAAATTCTTATTCGAAAGCACCAACTCTTTCTCAATTCCAGCATTGCGCGTAGAATCCCCAAACAGCGCGTCCCAGGCAAATGATAACAGACGTAGGAGGCCGTAACGATAATAACACGCGAAAGTACGTATTAATAGAAATTGGTGCATTACCCACAGGGCGGCAGCACACTTGGTATGAGCGCGACGCACACTCACGCTGAGAGGTTCTCGTTGTCCGAGCACGCTGCTGAGCAGAGGCGGATTCATCGTGCTAGGTTGGCCCAGCTGCGTTCCGAGCGAGCTGCGAATTGCGTTGCTGAAGCGGCATCCAGCTCCGAGGACCCCAGCGACGACACCGACGAAGAGCAGAGCGACAACGAGGAGCTCGATATTGACAGCTACTACTTCCTGCAACCGGTCCCCACGTGGCAAAGACGAGCTCTGCTCAGGGCTGCCGGGGTGCGAAGAATAGACGGCATCGAGAAAGACGAGTGTCGAGACATCAGAGCCAGTAGAGAACACTGCGGCTGTGGGTGCAAAGGGTACTGCGACCCTGAGAGCTGTCCTTGCAGTCGTGCGAACGTAAAGTGCCAGGTCAGTAGGCTGGGACCCAACCCGTTTAACCCAATGAACGTTTCTGATAAACAACGAGTTATCACAACTAGCTAGTAAGCTCTATTTGATGATCAAATAATATCAGCGATCGGCCTATAATCGAGCTCTTTTGAGGACTCGCTGGCGATTCCGTTGAACCAACTGTTCTTAAAATTTTGTTGCATTTAGATATTTAGACAATATTTGTTTATTACGACACGACGGATAATGAGAATTAACATGATGGTTTCTGGTGGGATTGTATAGGTTGATCGAGCCGGGTTCCCGTGCGGGTGCACTCGCGATGGTTGCGCGAACAGCTCGGGCCGGATCGAATTTAATCCAGTACGCGTGCGGACGCATTTCATTCACACGCTGATGCGGCTAGAGCTGGAGAAGAAGCAGCGGGAGGAAGAGGACGGTACGGATCATGATGCTTCCGACAATCAGAATGGTAGAAGTCCCTTGAGGGAGATTAATTTGGGGTCCGTGATGGAGAATAGAAATACGGAGTCTTGTTTGAACGGCGGCGGTTTCACAACGTTGCATTACGAGAACCACGATGCCGGAGACGGTGGGCCAAATTGTCAGCCAGACGTACCTGGCGCCAGAGAGGATAGTCTTGATCTGTATGCGATTAGAGATGATTGTTATCCTAGCGAGGACACTGTCGATGGAACGCAGGGGCCTCAAAGGAAACTACATCCTGAGTTTAGTCAAGCATTTCAAACGTTCTCGGGGCAAACCGGCCCCGGTGTCAACTTCCAGCAGCCCGCTTATCAGGACTACCAACCTTACGCTAACCTTCCTTCTACATCTAGGGTGCAATTCCAGCCGCAGTTTCAAGCGGTACCAGGAACACCCGGGTTCTCGCATTACGCGTCCTACGGACAGGACGCGGCAGCCACGCTACAAGGGAATTGTCAAGTCCATCCAGGCCAGCATGCCGCCGCTTACGAGACCACATTCGCCCAGGACGAGACTACCGGATCACAGTACACAAACCTGAACTCGGTCCAGCCGCACGCAGCTGTACAACAAATAGGCAAACTGGAACCGTTCTCCGAGCTGTTGTCCGGCAGATACTCGTACTATGGTGAAATGGACCCGCAGGCGCACGGTACTTACCACGGAAACGGAACGAAGGTTGAGGTAGAGAAGGGTCAAGGTAACGAGCAACAGTCCGAGGGCACGGAGGAGTGCGACGAGAACTTCGGGGAAATTATCAAAAAGTCGATGGTTGAGACCGTGTCCGCTTAAAGAATGGTTCAACTGTGGATACGAACCCACGATTGTCGGTGTTGCATATTGAAAAACATGTTGCTCAGCGATGACTTGTATGACAAGGATGTAGAGGATGTAGAGGAACAAACGTCGGCGAGTTTGAATTTCGTTGAAACGTCTAGCGGATGCGTTCGGGGATGAGAGGATAATCAGAAAATGGCAGGAGCGAGATACCAAGGTCCCGGACATTCCGGTGCAATCGATTATGTCGTTCCGCGCGTTAGATAAATCCGAGTATAAAATTGTTTACGGTGGTTGGCGGAGTAGAATCGAAGAAAACGGTTCTCTTCGGGAACCACCGCCGCGATTGATCGCACGACAAGTTCTTGTCGTTAGAGAAATTACAAAATGCGGCTACGTGTGCGTCCGCCCGGGATGGAAATATATGTATAGTTGAGGCTCCGTATGGTGTCCTTGTCCCGTTCTAGAGAAATTACCGATTGGTTGAACCGACCCCGTGTTTTCACGGACAAGGCGGCGATCGGGCCCGATTTACAAAAATGTAAGAAAACTGCGAAAGAGAATCCAGGGCCGCGAGCACTCTCGCCGAAGGATTTTCGGGGGAAAAGGTCTTCGTCGAAAATCTCCGTTCGATACAGTCTCCTTGACGGAAACCGGCAAGGACCCTGTCGCGACACCGGTGTTTACAGACGCGAATTCAACGAGGTTGTGACCAAGAAACAACATGGGATCAGCTTAGATTGCAGTTTATAAGAAACCTTAACTTTAATACTTTAATAGTAGGATCGCGGGTCACGCGCGCGCGCGCTCACCATTTTTAACAACGGGACATTTCACAAAATACGTGGGAAAAATAACGCCGAGGAAAACGCGAAACAGGTTTCAACATGGCGGGAACGCGTATCCGATAGCGTGTTCGCTTTGCTGATGCGCACGAGAGGAGAGTGGTACACGATCATGTACACACGGAAACACATTTGTAACACGAGATATCTGTGAGCGATTGTGATACTTGTGCATATGAAACGAAAAAAAAATAAGTGTTAAACAAAATGCAATTTTGCCAGACGAAAAAATAGGTTAAGGAAATAAGTTATGGGACTTTTTTATGCCAGTGTGTAGGGATTCGAGTTCGAGTGATTTTTCAATCGACGGCTGATGGCGGACGATAGAGAATAGATTTTTCCTCGTGTTGTAATTAAGGACACACTGAATGCACGTTACCGATACACGAATACGTACAACGTACACAAACATACATACAGACATTCATACACACACACACACACACCCCTTTGCAATATTAGAGGATGGTTGTGTAGCATAAGCAAGCGCACGCTGTCTACAAAACACATAAAGTTCGAGTCTTTAATTTGTTTTCTCGGTGCTCCTTCACTGCACGTTTTAATTTCTTGACGTCCGAAGATTGTTGAGGTATTCTTTTTTCATGATTTTACACAACCATATTTGGGTTTCTATATTTTTACGAATTATTGTTCTTTTTAGCGAACGATTTTGTTTATCGTTTATTTATTTTGTCGTCACGGTTCTGTGTACCACGGTTCTTGTTCTTGTCTTAATCGTCGCTTTCCGTTCTTTTTACGACACATGTTTTTTTTTTAATCGAACCATCGATATATCGGGCGCTCACGAACACAATCTCGTCACCGAATTATAATTTCGTCCAGCCCTGTAACACCAACTCCGCGTGTCGGCGATCCCCCGCGAACAATTTTGCAGTTCAATTGTATAAACTATTTATTGTTTTCAATTGTATACACTTTTATACAGAGAATATATAAGTAGAACTAATTGATACGTTCACCTGTGGACATGTCAAGGGTCGCAAACTCTATTAAACAAAACCGAAGTCAGCTGTTTTTGACCACGGGGCGTCGATCTGTTTTCGCTCCCGGAAATGGGAACGCGTGCGACGTATCAAATCGTTGATACCTCGCTCGTGGAACGAACTAATTATACAATGTATTTAAACCGAGAAGCGGAATAACAAAAGAAAAAAAGAAGAGAGGAGAGAAACCCGCGCGAGACTTTTTTTATTTCGGGAGAGACTTAGATGAACCGACGAAACGAAGTCTGAGGAAGGCACTGAAGTTGCCTTAACGCGGACGTTCTTTTTGCACCAACACCCCCCTCCCCCCATTTGTTATCCACCCTCGTAGATTTTCAGACACAGACCTGTTTAGCATCCCGGGACGTTGATCGCTAAATACCCACGATTAATTGAAATATTACACGTTAAGGGAAAAAAATACAATGATAAACGACGATAGTATTAAATGAATCAACAAAAAAAAGAAGAAAACTTTATACATAATTTACTGGACGTGTCAGCTCCCGAGCACCTTTGTCGCTCTTCTATTTCCGTGGTTCTACACTGTGTTCATCGTCGCTGATTGGTGCCTAAATCGTTACGTTTGTTGTCAGTGTACAATGCTAACGAGACTATCTCACGTTCGAAAATAGAAGAATCGAAGGGGGTAAAGGAGGAACATGCGTACATATTATAATTAAAATTCAACGGATGATCCCCGTTGATCGCGTTGCGAGGGATGTGACACATCCGTAACCGACATTAAAAGTATACATATAAACCTACACCGTATGTAAGTAACTTTTAGAGTATTTGAGTAAAAAAAAGGCATACATAGTTGATAGCGTTTTATTAAATGTTGTGAAAAAGTCTCTTTGTCTGTCGTGTAACGTGTTGTCTCATTGTGTGTGCGTCTCTCGTTCACGTTTTATTATTTCAACCCTCTTCTTCCACTCACACTATGCTGATCCTCTGTATCCGCCATTTTCCCATTGCGCCTAAAACAATTTATAGAATTATGAATCGTGTTGAATGTTCTACGACCAGGTCATTCTGAAAGTAAGTTATCAAACCAGGGGAAGGATGTAAACGTAATTGGAAGATGGGAAAAAAGCAGCGTAAACCCATCAATCTTCTTGAAATGAATCTCGAACGACAATAGTAAGGAAAATGACCTGGTAGTATTCCGAAACCCGTAATACGATCCTATCG
The DNA here is from genome assembly GCF_051020765.1 of Lasioglossum baleicum. Lineage (NCBI taxonomy): Eukaryota > Metazoa > Arthropoda > Insecta > Hymenoptera > Halictidae > Lasioglossum > Lasioglossum baleicum. The sequence continues at coordinate 9,326,169 of NC_134940.1, read as the reverse complement.
TCGTTAATCGTCTCGTATGTGGCTGCTTGTGCGTCCCCTACCGGAAGCGACTTCCGCAGAAATGTATCCCTCGCGCCAATTACTGCAGCGCTCGTCATTATTCAAAGTCCCTTGTAATCAGAGTACCGTGCAATTACTCCGCGTTAATATTCCTGATCTCTGTACTACCGACGACAAAACGGAGTAAGTCCTCTACCGACCATAAATATCCGCGTAAATTCATGTCGACGCGTTTGACGAGCAACGTACAACTTCGTACTTTACGAGGGTAGACCTTGACTATCTAAAAATGTTCTATTTTCGGGAATTTTTTTCAAGGATAATTAATAAGTGAAAAACTCCGGGTTTTTACAGTGGGGGCCTTAACATAACTCTTAACTCTATTCTCCATTTTTCGCAAAACAAAATATTCAGAAATGGCAGAGTTATTCGCTGTTTCCGAAACGGCCTTTTGTTTATGCTGGCAAAACTTGAAACGTTCGAAATGAACAATTTTTCAAAACTAGAAGGTATTATCAAAAATGTAGCGTAGAATTTGTGTGAGAAAATTATTCATTTGTACTCGGCTGATGCTCGAAGAAAATGCAAGAGAAAAAAAGAATCATCTTTCGGAAGACGGAAAACCGGAGTACCCCTTTGAAGCCAGTCGAATCGGTCGCGCTCCGATGGAGATGCGCGCGCACCTGGCAGCGTCAAGATGGCGGCCGTAGCGGGAACGCGGTACGCGTAACAACGGAGCGGATATTTCCTTATTTCCCGGTGTTCTTGTGATGGTACTCGAACGTGAGTCGATCGGAGGAGCAGCCTTCGAAACGTGGTAGCCGATAACGCTGTCGGCATTGCGTACGAGTAAGATAATTCGTGCGTAAACATATCGGTTGTCGTCACCGTTCGTCCGTTGGTTGGACGGAGTGGGGGTCGAACGAACGGGTGGAAGGAAGGGAACGGCATTAGCGAGCCGTCGAGTGGCGCGTCGCTGGAAGTTAGCGGCTGTCCGTGAGCCCGTGCGGAGGTTAGTTTTGTTTGTCAGACGAATTTATGATCGTCCCGTGCTCGTCCGATCGGCCAGTGAGAGAAAAAGAGCAAGGTAACGGGCTCGAGTGACGTGCACAGTGGAGGGCGCGTGTCCACGGCGTGATTCAAAACGTCTGCACCCGTAGAGTTTCGTGAGAACGGTGCACGACGGCGTGCCAGTGTCGTTGACGTTTCGTGTGTCAGTGTCCTGTCCTCTCTGTCCGTTCCTGGAGCCCTTGCCTCTTTCTCTCTCGCTCTATCTTTCTCGTCCTTTCTAGCGGTGACTCTATCCTTGTCCACTCCTGTTCACGTTCGATGCTCGCGTTGCAATACCCACCGAGCCGCGTCGTCGCTGCAATGCCAGATGACAGGTGCGAAGCGGTGCCACCGGTGTCTGTTAATGAGTCCTTCGAGTGCCCTGCGGATTTAGGATACGCCGCAGAATGATGAGACCAAGGTCCCACTACCGGAAGGGCGGCCAAGAGGACCGAGGACGACGACCACCGCGACGACGATCTCGAATTCCCTCGCGCTAGCGGTGGGCTATGAGCGCTGACAATGGGGACGACTCCTTGGTAATTATCATACCTTTCTCTTTTTTATTGCTCTCTCTTCTTTCGTTACTCTTGGTCTCTCACTCTGTGTCTCTCTTCCTCTCTCCCGCTCGTTCTCTTTCTATTTCTGCAGCACACACATACAGAACCGCGTCTGTTGTGTATTACGGGCAACGAGACTCTCGCAGGTTGACAGCGCGCCGTGCGGAAATTATCGTGGATTTGAAAGCTCTTTCTCTGATGCAACGCCGTCACGCAGGAATTAATACCCCTGGAAGGAATTCGGGTTAGCTCCGTCGAGTAGATTTTGTTTGTCGACTGCGGGTCTTTACGGAAACTTACGCTTTTGTAGAATGTTTAAACAACAGGATAAAGGAGAGATCTATAGAATCGTTATGGTGAATAGAAAGTGGAGGCGACCGACATGTATGAATGAGTCTGAGGCTCTAGTAATTATGCTGGTTTATACGACTTTAAATGTTGAACAGTAGAATGTTTACGTTCTATTTTATTGATCTATAAAAGCATAGGGATTCTCGCAGTCTCCCTTCTCAGTTCTTTGCTTTCTCATATCAGTTTTATTTTTTACTCCAATCTTTTTCTTATAGTTTATTCAGTTGTATTGATTTTTATTCAGTTTTTCTGAGTCGTTACTTTAACACAAGGATATAATGAAAATTTCTAATACCGTTACAATTACTACATTTCATGGTATAATCTCGTGATTAGTACCACCAGCATGAGGAACTAATCATTCTGATTCAGATTAGTGCATTGAATAGAAACATGTAATCTTTCAGTGGTTAGTGCCACCGGTATGAAAAAGTAATCAAACTCTGATTCAGATTAGAATCTCCAACTGGTTTTTCCTACCAATATGAAACAAGTAATTATTCTGCATCAGATTAGACTCAATAGAAAATGAGATAACGATTGCATAAGAAGACAAAAACATTTTGCAGTCAATGTTCGTACTTCTTCTAATAATTTAGCTGCAATTTGAAATAAAATAGAGGCGGAGATAGTTGAAATCTCACATCCTAAACGTTTCTGGTCACTTTGTGCAACTCCGGTGTCGCATGTTACGTGCTCTAAGACCGGTTTTCATTTATTCATAAGGTACACCGTTTTCCTCCTAATTTCAAATGTCGTCGTTTTTTGTTATATTATTGGCAATGTGTCACCGTTCAACAGTTACGAACAAGTCCTGAATATTATATACGGCGAAACATTTATTTTCGTTTCAATGGTTAGAACGTACAAAGGAAACGAAATAGGCAAATTTGTGAACGGGTCTCATTGTCGAAGTATCGGAATAAATCGATTTCGATTCACCTTGTACACAACAAGCCACGACCGTTTGACAATCGCTAACAACGATGACTAATCGGTCCGTGTGGCATTCCGAGCACGAATGTTGTGCTTAAATTCGCTGCTTTTAACCAGTCGGTAAATCTTGATTTTTCAACAGGTGTAAATTTGCAGATAGTTCAATTTACTCTGAATAATTTTACAATTGTTGATCGAATGAAGACTGAACGCACGGAACTGTTTAGAAAATTCTGGCTTACCGTTATTGAAGTTAATTCAGCGTTCTGTGTAGCACCGTTAATTCTATTGATAAAAAGCAGTTCGTAGAAGCGTTCTCCACAGTGGCTGCTTATTTTCCAAGGGTGTATTTATTGATCACGATCTGCGGGTGTTAATTGGCATCTTGGGCCCGGTCACGTGGTCAACGTGACCCCTGCACCTACTCATCTGCACGGAGTAAAAGTAATTTCTCGGTCTGATGATATTTCTTGCTCGATTGCTGCGGTTGTGAAACTCCGTTTCGCAAGAGAACCGCGGGTTCGAGGCAGGACGAAATAAGACGAGAGTGGAATATACAATTTTCGGCTAGAACGACCGCGAAGTGACCTACGTGCTTGAAATTGCTCTGAACTTTCGAGACAATGTACCTGATGCTCCAGTAATTCCTTGCCGCTTTTACTATAATACTGTATGCATAGAATCTAACAGTAAAAATCATTTGGGTATCGCGTACACGAAGATCTTAGGTGCGAAAGCTACGAAAGGAAATAATGTTTCTTGAAAATAACGATTTGCTGTTCGAAGCACGTCTTGACCTTTCTTGCGAGGCTGCAGAACCAATGGCATTGCAGCAGGTTAGCCCAGTAGTTCGATGGAACACGTTCAATAAGTCGTGAGTCAATGAAACTCGCGCACGCGAAGGTATGCCACTATTAGGGGACTCTGTTTGTATCTGCGATCAATCGTTCGAGCAAATCATTTTCGTAGGTCACACTCATTAGCGAATATCACGAACAGTCTATCTAGGAACATACAGAATTAACACTGTTCCGCTGGTCCTTGTGGGTATGCTTATTGTTAGCCCAAAGTGAAAGCGTTCAGGGACGTCTGAAGGTCACTCGAAAGTTCTTTGAACGGTGTCTATATTTATCCTTGCAGAGTGGAAAATCGAGATTTACTTATACACATTCAGCAAGTAAAAACAATAAAACTACTAATCACGCATGCTCGTCGTATCCGTCCGCCATTTTGAACAGACTGTAACTAGGTCTAAGTCCAAAGTATACCTATTGGAAAAGATAATTCCCACCGCATTGGTAATTGAATCTTTTTAATTTTCCCGCCGGAAGGGATCGTATGGTATCGATTGCGATTATGGTCGGTGAAAGATCACGTCTAGGCCACATTACGGCAGCGTTATTTTCGCGGAACGCCCCGAGGCGACTCGTTCGTAGTTTATCTTTCTCTTTGGTTTCCTCTTGGCCGCGCACGTTCTCGCTCTGTCTGGAAAGTTTTTTCCTCGATTGGAAACTCCTCGATCGCGTTGACCGTACCAAGATCCCGATTCCACGGCGATATCTCGCGCGTTAGCAGCGTTACGAGAAAGGCAAGACGCCGGCGTATAACGCTTATGAGAATGCAAAGTAATACGTGTCAAGTCTAACGAGGCGCGTCGCGGAATGCAGGAGGCTATAAAGAAGTGCGAGCATCGTGAACGCGAGCGTAGGAACGAGCGGGTCTCCTTTCTAGAGCCCCGAAATTGGAACAGTTCGGACACCCTAAAAACCCAGAATGTATTCCAACTGGTTCAATCTACTAGGCCTGAACCATTAAAGCTCATCTGAATCACAATATGTATCATGTATCCTAACTTTTGCCAGGTTTAAATCCCAATGATTTTTGAATTGTTGCATATTCAAAAGTTTCCAGGTGCACTTCAAGGTATCTGAAGTTCCTAATCCATCCCAGACTCGCCCTCAAAATTGACCGTACGCAGACGCTGCGCCAAACTGCTAGGAACGAAACTGATCCATAGCAATTTCCTTTTTCGAGACTCTCTGCCTCGGTTCCCAACTACCTGGACAAAGAAAACGCATTCCGCTAGCGTCTCTCGAAAAGTTCAGCCGCCCGAGAGAACAAAGAAGGACTTGCCGCAAGAAACTCGAACGATAAACGAGTCGATCCGCTGCATTCGATAGATGCTAGCCGTGCCAATGCCACGGGTACTGTTACTTCTAGTTACGCGACCCAAGGTGAAGAAAATCTAGCTTACGTCGTGGAAGCTACCGGAAGTTTCAATTTTGTTTGGGAATTCTCGAAGGACCTTTCACTTCGAGTTTCGAAGTTTCACGTTGACCAATTCTCCCCAATAAAATCTAACTGGAATGTTCAGTTTCAATAGACAATCGCATTAGGTTGGTCAGAGGGTCTTCTAAAATTGGATCAAATCATTTTTATTAATGTTCAGTTGTGTAACGAATCGTCTGGTTACGCTACTTGACAACTTTCAGCAATGTTTTTTTGCATTCCTGTGTTTTGCAAGTCGTGTCCGAAGTCTGGAAAAATAATAGAGATAAAATAGACCAAAATCCGGCAACTAGAAAATATGAAACGAGGAATGTCCATATTACTTTCTCGCCTCGCGTCGTAACGAGTAGAGCCGCGGGAAACAGAAATGAAGAAAAAGAGAGGGGGAGGAGAGAAAGAGAGATTCCTCTCGTTTCGTACTGCGTTCTGAATGGACATCCGCCTTTCTCACGATCGAACCGACTCGTGAGAAGTTCGATTCGTGCGAAGCGCGAGGTGTAACTGGAGCAACGCGTCTTTTTCTTCCTTTGCCGGCGTTCGTTGACAATGTCAATATTGAAAGAGACTGTAGAAACGTTTGGTCACAGCGGAAGAACGTGTGCCTGCGAATCAGACGTCGGTATAATGGCGGTAAAGGCACTTTCGCTTGCGGGACAAACACATTACGAATTATAAACACGCGTACTGTTTGCGTACTTGAGTCGCCCTTTCAGTTGGTCGTAGAATATCGTCGGCTATGCGACTTCGATTTATCGGTTCTCGATCTGATCTTGATTTGTGAACTTTATGGAGGTAGGACAGCGTCAAAAATTCGACTTAATTTATACTTATATGAATTTATTGTGGACGCGAAAGACATGTTTATCGCGCTATACGTTAATTGCCCGCTCGGTGACTTCAACGCCTGGGAGGAAGAGGTGCGCGCATCAACCTGCGATTGGGTTTAGTGAAACGGGCTTTTACTTGAGAAAGTCATTCCTATGAAATTGTAACCCATAAGGTCAACTTATTCTACACTATATTTTGTTTCGCTTCTTTCGCTATTAAATCGGGAACTCGGGGGAAAGTTGAGCGGAGTCTTCGATAGTAGGACGGAATTGCAAATATTTAATGCTTTAAATTGACGTCCCTGCTGGGTACACAATTTTGCAATTTCCACAGAATTATTTTAAACATGAATATACGGAACTCAAAGAATATATACGCTAAATTAGATTAAATTGCAGATTTTAAATCGGTTAAATCAGTAAGATCATGGCGTACAATCCTCTTCTCGATGGGAAACGATGAGCATTCATTTAATGGGAATGCTTGACAATTGTTTTATAATCGCGTGTCTAGAGGAGGATTTCAGTTCGCGGCCGGGATTGAGATATTAGATCCACTTAAAGCGTTTAACGCGATTTTCAGTCCCGCCGAAGGACATTCGAGTTTGTCGACGCGACGAAGGTTACAGTATTTAAGCCGCGCATTATACATCTGGTCGTTGAATCGAATGGTAGACGACCATAGAACTCCTACGAGGAACGTTGAACAGGATGATTAATAAAATTGCGAAATTGAAACGAGGTAATTAATAATCTCCTGTATATCTAATATTTTTCGAATCGTTATCGTATAATAAATAACGCATATTAAAGCTACAAGGAAAAATAAAACGTTTACCCGGCGCACATTGAAAGCATTCGGTAAGAATACAGATGGATATCTGCAGGCGTTCATTATCGTGGAATAATCCGCTGCGTACCGCAAACATTTATACAAATGGCGCGACATGATTGCATTCGTTAAAAAAGAACGTGTCCACGGTTCTCAGTGTCAATGAGTATTTCCCATCTTGAATCAATACTAAGTTGCCATTTAAGTAGAACAAAGCAATTACGATCGAGTGCGACGACAAGTGAAGCTATTACAGCACCGTTGCCCATTAATGTTCTTTCGCGCAATTATCTGGATTCGGAGTACACAGTTTTTCGGTTCGAGCAATTAACAGGTTGAGTCACGAGCGGCGAGCAATTTTTTCCTTATCAACCACGTTTGAGAAATGAACATTATTTATGAGCCAGCTAAGAATTAAGTCAATGCCGTGGTGCTTTTGTGGAAGAAAATATTTGTTTATCGGAGGAGTGAACGGTCTCATCAAAATTTGTAGCACAGTGTCTCTCCTCAACTGCGAATCGGTATCCGACTTTACCGCCTGAGACTTGACCGACTTGAACCGGCCTAACTGTTTCGACTGATTCGGCCTTGATTGCAATATCGCTTCCGCGAGGATCTGGCTACCACACTGCTTTTTACGATCGTCGTAAAAATCATCCTTCATTTTCTTCTCCTCCCTTGTTCGTTCGGAGTCACGAAACACCTGGCCCAGGCGGACGGGAATAGTACGCAGGTAGACCAATTATCCCGGGGGAAACGTTTTCGAAGGCACGTCAATCAATTATACAAATAGTACCTTGGTTAATACGTCAGCGCTTGGTCGTGATATTTCTGAGATTTTTCAAGCGTTCGGTTAAACATTCCACTAATTGGATTTTTAATTTAATACCGAGCTTGCCGGTGAATCACAGGTTGGAATTTTTTTATTTTACTGTTAGCGGTATTGTAAAGACGCCATCATAAAAGTCAGCATAATTTGCAATTGGTAAGATTTACTGCTTCACCAGTATTTTTAACATCTTTTACTCGCTTCACTTAAACCCTAATTTTATATACACTCTGTCGGCGTTTCACTGAATTTAACAAATTGAGTGCATCACCACTTGTTTCAGTCGAGTCATTTCGACTTGCATATTTTTTGCGCAACCTCACAGACATTAAACATTAATCTCTGATGTTTTAGGCGTTTGTCGAAGCTTACCAAATCGGTTATATCATTACATCTCGCGATCGGGTTATTTCGAGTAAAATCGTTTTTCGTATCACGCGAAAATGGCGGGTTCTGGGTCACGAGTGGGACCCACACGAGTCTCTATGACTCACGACACCCACGCGACGCCAGAAACTCGTCAAGGTTCCCGTATGCTGCAATTCCTCGCCCAGACAAATTCGCGTGTTCCGCGAACGAAAGTGAGAATCGACTACGTTCTGCCAAACCTAGAACTGTAAAGTTCACTGCTCACGTAATCAAAAGAATAATAGAAGAATAATAACTGCGCGCGGTGTATAGTTCATCGCGGATAATTTGATCGGAGTGAAACAGCCTTCTTTAATTGGACTCCTAATTGCTGACTGCGCAAAGAAATGTTTCCGTCTCGGGTAAACCCACTGGGAACGATGACGTTGACTACCACTGGCCGAACACGTGTCTCGTAGACGCTCGTTCTCGTGTGAAAGTGGAGAAAACCTTTCGCGACTGACGACACAGCCGACAAGGATCTAATCGCGTCTGGATACTGGCTGCGGTTATGGCTGTCCCTTTTTACCGGATGCTCTGATCTTCTGGATCACTTTGCTGAGCCCCTTCCGTCGGCCCTTGCCATTCTATTTTACTCCAATTAATTAATTCGGTCAAATTTTTTCTTTGTCCATTTTGCCCGTTTATTTTAGTCGCAGCTGCGTCGCATTAAATGGTAACATTGAAATTGGACAAAATTTTTTAAATCGAAAATTGAAATTGAAAAAAGCTTCTTTCTAATAAAGTACAGTCTCCGTAAATTAAAAAAAAATTGAAACTAAAGATACGCGCGAACCGAAATTCACTGTATTACCAGCAGTCCCTAAAAATGTGGGATTATAATATAATACAATTTCATCGCAGTATTCTCCGTGGTTCTTTCAACGTATTCGTAATTGCGAGCGGCGTTGTGCTTCTGGGTCCGAAAAAAATTTGCCAGGCCGTCGATTATAATATCCGGGGCTCGAGATAAAATGAGAGCATGGTTCAAAAAGTGCTCCACGATTACGGAAGAGCCGGGAGGTTCTCTCGCGAGTGTATTAATCCGCGAGCTTTTGAGAATCGCCGGTTCGGAAGGAAATCGGTATGCGCGGATAAATCCGCGTGCGACGACCCGAGGGGTTAATGAACACCGTCGTCTCGCCTAGGGCTAAAATTTTATCGCAGCCACACGGCTGTTCGGCTTTCTAGCCCGCGTCTCATACATACACATATCTCTATCACACATTTGTAACACGTACACGTACTTACACGCATGCGTGCTGGCCAGCTACCACGAAAGTAAACGACCTTAGAACTGACAAGCACAAGCTGGATCGTAATTACTCCCGACAGTCTCCAGGCCCAAAAGCCCCGGCTATGAATAACCAGGTTGTTGGTCCAATCCCGACCTCGATGACACACGTGCCCCTCCCCCCGTTTATAGATCTACGAAGCTAGAATATACGCAGGAATCGAACAATTTCTCAATTCTTCGATTTCGAATCTATGGTTCCTTTTATACGAGCAGATTCGTGTATGTACGAGGAACATGGCTTTATCAAAGGTCCGAGGAAGCAACAGTGCCACCATTATACTTGTCTCTATTGATGGAAAGTTTTTAAGCCTCGAAAGGCGGACCCGCACAATGCTCACAGCCAATAAAAGGTCAGTTTTCACCCGTTCCGACAAAAAGTATTCTTTTCAGTTGGCTGTTTGAAAGGGAACAGACGGGAAATCGTTTCCTGTTGTGATTGCTATTGACAGAAGTAAAATGAATCCTTTGGCAACGAGGCAGGCATCGTCGGATTGTTGATACTAAACGAAGCTGGAATGTCGCTATAAGCTAAATAAGATCTGGGTCGAACGATTTTCGATTTCTGAGTGGTTCTGCAGAAACAACGATTGTTATGGAAAAGTCGCTGCAGGCGATAAAAATGTTCGCAGAGAACCAGAAAGGAAAAAGAATAGAGAAATTGCTATCCCAAGATGGAGACCGAGATAAACACTATGGGAATCGAAGTAGCCGTGTGCAGTATGGCAGTCATTACTGTTCTCCGGCTCTCTCGATCAATCTTTACTATCTTCGTGGCTGTTTGTAAAACGATTTATAAGAATGATAACCAACGGGAAGGTTGCACGTAAAATGAGCAATAAAATGTATCGGTATTCCGGTGAAAGCTGCACGCGAAGGCCGACAGAGCAAACGTAAAACGATCCATTATAAGTACAGTAATAGTTGTATACACGGTGTTTCATAATACTTGTGTGCAACTGTATTAATTAATCGGGCACGCCGAGGAACAATTTGTTCATTTTGGCTTCGATTCTATGTCTGAATTAATTAATAATTATATTTTTTTCTATCTAGTTCTGTGTACGATTTTAGTTATTTACGTGTGAGAATAATGCATAAAGGGGGAACGAACTTCAACACTACACAAATGCTTAGAGATTACAGGAAAATAATGAGCCGTCTTGTTCCTACTCGAGTGCCGGCGTTTCCACGGCAATAAAAAATATTTTCCTCGTTTTCCTTTGTTGTTTAGGGTGTCTGGAACTCGCCAGACGAAATATAGGTTTCTCGAATGCTGGCTTGCTCCTCGACATGGTTGTTTTGCGTACTCGGCGACGTGTTAGCAAGCCGCTCGATCCTTGTACGTGACTTTATGCATCGCGCAACGGCACGTTTCGTTTCCGTTTCTCGCCGCACAATTCACCGAACAGTAAATCTTGTTAGCCCGTGCACTGCTCTGCTCGGCTCCATTCCGCTCCAGTCCGCTTGGTTCTGCTCCGCTCTGCTCCGCTTTGCTCACTGGACCATACGTGTATCACTTAAAGATGCGCGAGAGTCCCTAAGTGTCGGGTACACTGTAGTATCGGGTCGGGTTCTCGAAATAGTGGGGACCTAAAAAATTTGGGGATTCTCGAAAATTAGGAGTCCTCGAAAATTTGTGAATTTTAGAAAACTGAGGGTTCTGGAAAATTTGGAGTTCTCGAGAATTTGGGGATTCTCGCAACATTTGGGCTTTCCGAAAATTAAGGGTTCTAGAAAATATGATTCCCAAAAAATTTCGAATCGTACCGACCATCGGGTACTCGACATTTTCGGGTTCTCGCACACTCCTAGTCCATGTACACAAGAGCACGCTGCCCGACGTAAAATCGATACGCGCTACCCCATCCTCCGGGATTCGCTAAAAACGAGCTCTCAGTCGCCGAAACGGGCCTGAAAATATCGCCGGTGAATTCGGGTTCAAACACCTTCCTCACCCTCTTCTACTTTGCTCGAAAACGACGTCAAATTCAGTTGGAAAGCTCTCGGAGCATTGTGTACTGAGTACTGTATTAACCAGTGGTGTATCGATCGGTCTCGCTTCTCGAGTATCTGCCAGATACATACATGGATGTAGATTACTCGGATATCCGGATGTCCGTGAGATACTCTAGCAAATGACAAGACTATCGAGATTCTGGGCTCCGCTCGGAATTCTCTCGATGTTTCTCCGCTTGTTTTAACACTTCGCCTAACACCTCCGCAGGCTCTTCAGAATGAATTGTATGAAAAATTCTAAGACAGTATTTCACCTACTTTTATTTCATGTTTGAAATTAACTAATTATACTTCATTTCGAATGCCCCACTTCCTTTGTAGCGAGGTACGTTTGAGATCCTGACCTGATCCCATTTTTCCGTGGGAATCTCTGAGGCACCCTTGACCATTGAGGGTGTGGCAGTGTGGGATTTTGGCCCAGAAAAGGCTCCATGATGGTTCCATCTCGTGTAAAGGGGACCTGACCTCGATTATTTTCTATCTCGGGATATATATCGGGCTCTTTGCTGGCCTCTATTGGCTATCGGATCGAGATTCTTGACTTTCTTATCGCTACGACTATGTTAGCGATACTACAGCAATTTTGTCTTATACATGATCTTCTTTATGAACAATTTCTTTATCTCCGGAGCAACGTATGAAATCGCCGGAGGTTTCATTGTGCTCCGTGGAATCTATCTTATAAATTCACGAACATGTGTTAGTCATCAAAGTTAAATGGATATTGGAGGAAGTTCTGCGGGAATACGGTTCTCCATTTAAGAAGAGTACTTAAAACTTTCCGAGTTAGACAAATCTGCAATTACTTTGGCGTCCATGGTGAAATTTCAGCGATTTAGGAGGTGGATTGTGTCTAGAAACTTATGGTTTGTTTAATCACTGTGATGTGAACTATTTACTGTACAGTTTCCTACTTCATCAACTCATTTTTCTCACAAACGTGCACGATCTGTACGGCCACGCAGCCTAATCACGCTCGAGTTACAATGTTCATTAAAGTGCGAAGGGAATTTACTCTAGGATAAGATAAGTCCGAGTTCTTGAATCAAAAGTCTCAGGTTTATCTTCATTCATGTATTCCCCGTCCCATGAATCAATCGACAATGCTCGGTCGGTAGTGCAGCGAACGCGCTCGTAGTTTCACAGATACAATCGAGTTGCGGCACGATGACGTAGCCGGCCGATGCGTCACATTCGCGACGTCACGGTCGCGTTTATCACGTCGACCGGCGTGATTCCGGTAACCGAGGCTTGATAACGAGTGAAATATAGCTGGCCGAGTACGAGTAGCGGTCGCAATTGTTTATCGATCCGCGTCCTAGTAGGTTCGTGCTACGAATTTCGAAATGCTCGGGAAATATCGTTGATATTCCAGCCAATATTCGAGCCATTCTTCTCTTTCACACCTCGAAATATTCATCACAGAGAGCAATCCGAAAATGCCAGTCGTTCTTTAAAAATACATTGCATCAAACTACAATCGATAAAAGAGTCCGGGTAGAAAAGACTTCTTGTAAGAGGGTTGATGAAATCTGAAATAAAACGTGGTTGATATTTCAGCTAATATTCAAGTCATTTTTCTCTCTTGCATTAAAATGTTCAGCAATTAAAAAAAAATGCAAATTCATTGTAATTCATCTTCATAATTGAATGTCTCGTTAAATCAAGATCGTCTTGTGGACAAACGCAATGATCTCAGAAGCCGATCCTCCATGGGACTGAGCCAATTCATCGTCTAGCCTACATCATACACAGCAGAAGTGATATCGGAAAATGTATTTGCTTGATACGATGGTGTCCGTGGTAATATGCCCTTGTAAAAATCTCCGTGGACGTGATTTCACGGTCTGGTCTCTCACGAGTAGAAGCGGAATGTTGTACTCGAGCCACCCTACCGCGGGACTGTCACCCTCGAGCACGGTGTGCAGGGTGAATTTGATGACTCAGGACGCTTTATGGGGAATGAAATTACTCCCCATCTCTCCACCGGGACCATTGTACAGAGGAGACGGGCAAACATCTTCACGATGTAGTGGCGAGGCTCGCTAAAGGGGAGCTTCCGTAAAATAGACGCGTTTTCAACATAGTTCTCCCTCGGGTTCGCCGCCGTTCTTCGCTTTTTAATGTCTGTCGTCTGCGATACTAATTGCTCCAGTCTCGAGAAGCGTGCATTAACGAAGCTTCGTTATTTTGCGCGAATCAATAGCTTTCTGCTGTGGTCTTTTTCTTAAGCTTCCTTTCAAGTTCAGGGAAAAGTCAAATGTATTCATGTTGTTTTAATATTTGAATAGGTGCATATTTTGCACTGGTTGTTGAGTTAATAGCAATTTTATTTCCAGAACGGGTGCGCTAATTTTTAGTTGTTATTTCCGAGGGACTCTTTTCAACCCTGTTAAGACTCTTCAATTTGCCTCGACCTAATTGTTATCTCATTTCCGTAATAACACGAGTTCAGGCTCGAGGTACATGTAGAATATTCTGCTGCTAATTCGCGTGTTTCTCTCACATCAGGACTGTGTTTGAAGCATGGTTGCAGAGGGATTGTAACAGGGTTGCTTTAGTGTAGATGCTATCTCGACTCTGATGAAAACGCTCACTGGGTGCGCTGCTATTCAATCGATAATTTCGCGAAATGTGCGCGAGCGTTTCAAATAATGTTCAATGTATCTGTCATAAAATATATGGATAATTTTTTTGGTTTTATTATCTTGTCGACATAAAACGGATAATTTTCTGGGAAAATGAATGAGTCCAAATTGAACTTCTCAATGTTGCAACGGCCTACGGAAACGAACAACTATAACAATGCACAGCCATAGTAATTCCGCGCATTTTTGACCGTATCTGGATAATATCCCGATTACGTGTAATCGTGGGAGACAGGGTTTCCAGGATTCGTGTAGAAAGCGTGACCGAAACGAAATCCAGCGATTCAATGGCGACCGCGCGCATCGTGCTCCACAGTGTACAAGACTCGCATAACTTCTGCGCTCACGGCAATGATCACGATGATTATGGCATTATCGGCACGCGATTCGAGGAACGAATTTTGATCAAATTCCTTGGACAATTGGAAAAATTGCGAACCCAGAATAAAACCTTTAAAAACGTGGAAAGTTACTGGGCATTGTGCATTGTTCGCGAACGGTAAAAGTGTAAGACTCTCGAAGATTTATAAAATCTTGATCGAGAACAAAACTGCGTGCAATAAATTTCTATCAGACTCTTGATATCGTAAATTAGCGAACGTGTGAATTATGCAAGTGTATTCGCTAGCTGGTTATGATAATTTCCATCTTGATGACGGTACTTGTTCCTCGATCCTCTAAGCTATTAATTTACTGATGAGACTTCGAGTTAGATAAATTGTTCGAAAATTGCACAGTATGTAGCTGCAATAGCGATTCATTAAAAATTCTAGAATTTTAAAGTAATTTTAAAAATGGAGGAATCCAAGTATAATTAAATACATTTTAGTAATTGCAGTAATCGTTGCGTAAATATACAGACACACCATCTGTTTCCCATAGAAGCAGTGAGAGGACTCAATCAAAATATGAAAAGACTCCGAAATTTCATTTGACTCGAAAATAACCGCGCTTCTGGTTCATCTCGTTCCATTTCTGTGCGTAACAAGATTTACTCTGTTTTAAACATTGACGCACACAGGTTCCAATAGCTGTTACATGAAACCGTCTACGTCATACATACGATCGTATCGTCGTCATTGACGCGTTCCACCGTGAATTTTTCCCGTTGAATATGGACCTGGTGAATAAACATTTCGCGTGCATGCGTGCACTAGCACGTGTCGTTCGTGTGTACTCGAAATAGAATGCGAATTGTACCTCTTGATCGATAGTCTGGAATGGCCGATTCCTCGCGCGTTTCAATTAAGGCAATAATCAGAGTAGATCTCTCTGGGAAAACTCGCGGCTACGTCGGAGATTGAAGTAAACGAAACGAAGATACGAGTAATCGAGTTACGTCCGCGAGAACTCGTGAATTATGGAACCCGCCGCTCTCCGAGAGAGAAATCGAGTTTATCGATCGCGTAAGTCCGCTTCTCCTTCCGATGGTAATGTCATGAATTGACTTTATCCGTCGTGTGTGACAGAAGTCGGCCGCTGGTCCATGAGAGAACGGGACAATTTCAAAAATTTTCGAATTTATAGATTCTTTAATATAGAAATTGATTGTAACTCACTTAAGGTAGCCTGAGATCTGAAAAAATAATTTTGAAAATTGTCTATGCCGTAGTTCGCGATTTATAAAAATTTATAAACAACATTCGAGTTTAAAGTTCACAAAGATCACCAGCTGCATATGTAAAATGTATTCTTCACCCTACCAACGTTGAGTTTTGTGTTTATTGAAAACGCAATATGAATTTCATTATTTCCAACTCCATTATCAGGTTTTCCATTGAATTTCTACATTGTTGTAATTCTTAACAGTATGCTGTGCAACGTGTACGTTGTACTGCGATGCACAATAGAATGTATGATACAATAGAATTATATCAAAATCATTTTCTATTCTGCGTTGATCCTTGAAAATTCGTTTAAAAGGAGGAAACCCGATGAAAATGAGATGAAGGTAGAATATTTCAAAGCACGAGACGGGTTTATAATCATTCAAAGAGCGTGCATTTTAATATGGCATTTCTGTTCATTAAATGAGTTTCATAAATTGTATCGTGACCTATAACATTTTGATTACCAAACTAGCGACCATTCATGGCAGAGTACCTGGCGAATTAGTACAGAAAATATAATTTATCATTAGAATGTTTAATATCACTCTATTATTATTATAATAAGCATATCTCAGGATGTAATAAAAGGTGCACTTCTGCTTAACACCATATATCGCAAGATTGATATAAAAGAAAATCGGAAAAACTAGAAATTCGCCAACCCTTTGCATTCGGAGCTATTTTAACTCGAAAATTAAACATTTCTTTCGACCTAGAATAATTCCTTATATGAAGTTTTGCTTTTCATTGATATGAGATGGATATAATACCTCATACAATACTGAAATGTTTAGTATTTGATTCGTACAGCAATTTTTAGTGGTGACTCTGAGGCACCACAAGTGCTAAGGGTTGACGGGGTAGGCTCCTTTTTCCAGGATTGCAAGGGTGCGGGATTCGCTTTCTCATTTCCCGATAATACATGGGGTTTTTCAGTAATCAAAAACGCTAGAGAGAGATAAAAGATCGATCTACGACGCTGTCGCAGCATAATTTGCATTATTCGAAAGCATACAATTGCGCATGTAGTTAATTTCATAGCCACTTGCTGCCGAATAATGTAAATTGCGCCTCGTAAACGAAAAAATAGGACTTTTGAGGAAGTTAGCGCCCTAGATCGACCTAGCGTTTTTGACTACTGAAAAACCCCGTATTTGTATTATCGAGAAATGAGAAGGCCATCCCGTACCCTTGCAATCCTGGAAATGATTCTACCGCCTTAAATCAGATCAAACAGTAAAAAGTAGAATCAAATCCGAAAATTTTACTAAAAGATTCGTGGCGCTGGAGACATGGGTTGGAAAGGTGCAAGACGGCAGCTCGATCATGCTGGAAAAAAAGCGAAATAAAATCCCGGCGTGTTCTCCCATGGGTAAGGAACAGCTGAGCACCCGGTGCCGGGTGGTTGGCGTACGGGAACGTGGATTTACGTCAGTGTGTGGCTGATAATGGAGACGAGTGGAGACGGTCGGACGTAAGAGCGTGGTCAGTTCGATTGCATTCAGCCGGCTCGGCGGAATTGCGTGTTCGCCGCTGAGCCAGTCGTTGTCGAGACGGCGAGCCGCGCGGTTCGGTGACACAGTGAGCAGTTTTCGCTCAGGACTCGCGTGTGTCTCTCCTCTTCTCCTCTCTCTTTCTTATCCTTTCTCCTGTCTCCGGTTCCACGAGGCTCCACGAGGCTCCTCGCACACCTGTACCTGTCGCGATCCTCTGGACCTGTGCTACGAGTCTTCGGACGACATTGTTTACCGCCGCGTGTGCGTCGACCAGCGTGATTAAACGAACTCGAAGAGCAGGTGTTGATGCTCCAGACCTGGCTAGGATCGTAACGCTCCTCCAGGACCTCTTAAGAAACAAGCTCCGTTTT
Organism: Lasioglossum baleicum; assembly: GCF_051020765.1. NCBI lineage: Eukaryota > Metazoa > Arthropoda > Insecta > Hymenoptera > Halictidae > Lasioglossum > Lasioglossum baleicum. Next base: position 9,308,649 of record NC_134940.1, on the reverse strand, counting down.
CCCCGAAGGTTTTTAGCTTATTCGATCTCGTTTTTTGATAGCGTAGAGGCTCTGGACCGTGGATCTTTGTGCAAATTTCCCGGTTTGATAGAAAATTATTTTTGTGGTTTATTGTAATCACTTGTATATGCCATGTTTGGTTATTGGTGGAGAAAATTTCGAGCTTACGTTGCTGTGATTTTACAGGCACGTGATGTTAAAGCGAACGTGGTTTGGGAAACTAGGATGTTTGATCGCTCGAGCAAGTTTTTCACTGAGAAACTATTCAAAAAATTGAGGTATTCATTTTAAGCTTTTCAGCATTATTTTTGTTGACTGTTGTGTCACTCGTATTTGGCTGACGGAATTATTCGCGACGGTCCTTGAAAATGAACTTTTGTGCTGACGGAATCACTACACCGAAATTGCTTACCACCTACAATACATATACAAGAAGATCGATAGATCAATCTTTTTTAATGGCCTCTACGATCTCTCGAATGACAGTCAAAAATACAGTGCAGTAAGAAAACAAAGATTGTTTACAACTGATGTTTCTAAAATTGTTTACTTAAGGAGTGGCCAAATATCTGTACGTCATTATACAATGTATTACCGTCTCGCTGATAAAATCACGAGTCATTGATCACTACAGCTCTCCCAAAAATTATACAAAAGCTTACAATTTTCCTACCAGTGTTTGTATCGGGTGTGCAAAATAATTCGCAGCTCATTCCTCTTGAACTTGTTGACGATTACAATTTGGTGAATAAAAGATTTGGATATCTTGACTATTGATCGTGAATTAATTTGTACGCCTGGTATTTTATTGGAATTTCATATAACTGCATCAAATCCGAGGTTCAGTGGCCAGAGATTTACATCGAGCTGCTCCGTTTTGTACCCTATCTACATAAATTACTTGAATGGGCTTAATCTCTCGGGTGTAACGATCAAATGAGTGACGAAGCGTTTGATAGTTTCTGCTGACTGCCAGCCGATTGTTCGACAGTCTTGACACAGATTTTCTTAGTCACGGTGGAAGAATGTGGATAGAATAGTTGGTTTTCGCGCGTTCGGCATGGATGCAGCTTTGTACAGTTGTGATTCCTGCGGCAATTCTTGGTACAAAAGGTGGGTGTTTGAGTCAGGTTTAATTTTGATCGAAACTGTGCATGTGCTCGATGCTTTTGTTACGGATCCCCGGCGATAGTTCGCTCCGTCAGTGGCGCACGGTTTATCTGGGAAGTGTTTATCAAGATAGATCAGTTAATTCGACCCGCTCAATTGAAAGGTTGAATGTATTCCCACGCGAATTGTCGTTTTGCAATTATCTTCCGCATCGTTTTCATTCAGTTCGATCTATTTTCGCTGTCGGAGTGTTTGATGGGGATCAAAACAGGGCAACACACACACACAAACACACCCTGCGAAGCAGACAATCAATTGATCGACGATGGAAACTTTTCTGCATCGAGATCAATATGTATTCCAATTCAATATTCGAGAGACGGACTTATGAATGCAAAATCAATTTGTCTGGAAGCACATTGTTTTTAGCATAACTAATTGGCAGATAATGTTTCGAACAAATGTGTTCCGACATTCCCCGCCTCGTGACGTGCTTGTGACGTCCGTTTCATTGAAATGACACCGGCAAATGTTTTGGAGTACTGTTTATCCAATTCTTTATTGATCGAACTCGAATCGAGGTATTTTCACGTCACACTTTATTTTTATTATACTTCAAAGAGTGTAACAGCAACGTGGCACATCCCACAGAACACATGCTGGCTCGAAATTGAGCGAAAGTAAATATTGCCACGTGCGTACTAGTTTTCTACTTAGCAATCATTATCACCGAGTGTCGTTCCACAGGATCACGGTTCGTATCAGAGAAACGGGATACGGTGCGTAAGGACGCACGTGCCTATCTAGCAACCGGGTTCCTAGAATAGCACAGAGAACAGTCTATCAGTTCGTCACACATGCCGTGTGCACCTTGGTAGCACTTTGCACGTGCACGAACGTGCACCTATGCATTAGCGTGCTATGACTAACCGTGTGTCATGCCTTCTTCTCCTATAATCCGCCGGCGCTCATTCCTCTTCTGTTAATTGGCCCTGTGATCGTCTCATCAAAAATCGATCGTTGACCGCTCTACCCGTCAGCTGGACACGCGCCGGTCAAACGATGAATTAATGATCGCGGGGATGAAACGTGAAATTGATTACTCCAGGAAGAAATTTTTGTACGCCTATGTAGGCTAACGATGAAATAATAACGAGTAATTTATCTTCGTCGCGCGAGTCTGGCTGCAATAACAATTCCTTGGATGTACCTTCGAATGTAACTGTGGTAGTTCGATATATAATTGGCGTTTCACTTGTCTGCTTGGCATTGAACCTTCTGAACTATTGTCAGGAGCAATAAGCTGACACCTTGACCCCGTTTTTGATGCGTGATGATGAGAAATCTATTGTCTTTTTAACACGTTCATATTTTCTTTGTAATTGAATAAGATTAAGCAGCTCTTAAGTATTATCGTAGTCGAACGAATCGATTGAAAGGGGTTGATGTAATTGAATCAGGCGATAAGATTAGAGATGTTTCACCCCTAGCATATAGATAAAGGTTCAGGCGTAGGACTCGGGTACATCGTGGTACAGTTCGAAGAGAGCGACAGTTCCATAGATCAATAATTAACATAAACATCCGCTGGGACTATTTGTAACATGTACACCAGGGATTTCTATTGAAATTTCTTTGTAATACACTGTCTTATATAAAAATGTTACGATCGAAATAAATCAGAGATCCCATAGAAATTCATCGAGATAAACGTTCTGTTACATCCAAAAAGTTTAGAACAGAGAAAAAAAGCAAAACTAACGAAGTCATTCATTAAAACACGCGTTCGCAAGGGATCGCAAACGAGGCTCAGCTGCAATCGAACGCGTTCAAACAATTCGCTGGCGATTCGATCGGTGGAAATTGTGTCGGCGATTCGACTGGGCGCCGGAAAATGCACGACGGGAATAGTTTCCCTTGGCCGAATCGACGAGATAAAATAAATTGGAACAAATAGGCGGGCTGGTTGAACGCGAGTCTCGGTCGCGCTCGAGCGGACTCCATATCGGCCGGTGCTCGTTGCAGTTTGCTGCACGTGCGAGTGCTAGTGTTCTGGCGCGTTGACCAACGGTTGCACCGGTGCAATTTTCCTCGGGTTCTCTCGTCGGGTTGGCACACGAATATCTGGGCCCACTTTTTCGATTCCGGGATTAAAGTTGCCGGTCGTGTCGCGTTCGGGCCACGGTCCAAATCGCGGATAATCGCTGGATTCCCTCCTCGTCCCTCTCCGTAGTCCCTCCGTCGACGGTATTTTACGTTTTCGACGGGAAAGGAGCAACGACGGGCCAAGGTTGCCGTATTTTCGAGACCAGATCGAGTATGCAAATCGTTTACCGTCACGCTCCCCTTCCCGACCACCTCCCTCACCCCTTTGTCATCCATGGATTTATTTATACGCCCGAGTTTCGTGGCATTTACCTGGCCATTACGAAAATAGCAAATTTTATGAAAATTCAGCAAAGAATCTTTACCCTCGCCTTATTATATTGTTGCTCAATCCAATGAACAGACTTGAATCTCGAAGAGCAACATCTCGAACGGATGAAACCGTTCGAATAATTATTGATACTTAACCCTCATCTGCGAGGTGGTCTCGCGGACTCCATGGAATTTCTCGAGTCAAGGTTAATTGGACTGTATCTATCACAAATCAAATTCAACTGTTTTCTTCGATGTAAAATCTAAATTGGCTCGAATTCTTGCTTCGAAACGAAAAATAATCATTTTCTGGAATTTTCCTGAAGAAAGTCGGCAGTTTATGGGTCAAGCTGTATTCCCAAGTCGCGTTTACCTCCTAACTGGAGAAGGTAGAATCGTGATTGCGGTTGATTTCGACGTTGCGACGGAGGTTAACCGAGCATTTCAATGGATAATGAGAATCAGGATTCGATCATTGGATATCTCGAGGATGGGAAATGATTTTCTAGATGACCAGACCGGTCGGTTAGATCCGCGAACCTGTTGCCTTTCGTGTGTGCCAGTCGATGCTGTGTACAAACAGTCCTGTTAATGCCCACGTCCTGTGGTGAATAACGTGACGTATTAACACCGTGACCTCATATTACGCATTTATCCGTGTCTGGCTGCTGCCACTCTTCGTAGGGAGTCGCCGATGAGCGCAGTTGCACTGTCGAGAGTTATTTCTTCCAGATAGCGAGCGCAATTGTTCGAGAATTTTTGTCGAGACAGGGGCTCAATTTTCGAACACCTCAGACGTGTTTTCATTCTCTTCTTAATCCCACCAACGTATTTTCCGTTTCACTGTAACGATACGTTCCCAATTATTATTGCCAGCGGAATTAATTTGCTACTGAAATCAGAATTCGATTGCTACAATTTGGGTTCGCATTTGACATTTAAACTATGCATCCGGGGAAGTTAAAATTTGAATGTTCACCTTTGGACTTTAATTCGCGAGGTAATTATCAATTAAAATTAGAAATTCTCTGTTCCGCATTGAAATTCAGTGGAATGCGAGTTCGTGATTTTTGTGTTCGATGTTGAATATCGAAATATCTCGCATGAAACGTGTTCAGACACTGCGGTAACGACAGAACGGAACTTTATCAAGGTTCTCGCGGTTCGCAAGGCATGCACCGGCAACGCGTTAAATAAGAAAATAACGTAACAGCCGAGTCATTTGAGCCTCGAAATGATTCATGCTCGCTTGAAACGCGCAGCCAGCTTAAACCATACTTCCTGCTACAGTCTGGTCCACTAGATCCCTTTATGGACAATCGCTACGTTGCATAATGCATTCGGTTTGCCCGCCAGGTCCCGAGCAGATATCACGCCGAGATCTGAGATCCCATTGTATTTGCGATTTACAGACAATCGAACAGACTCTCTGCTAATTAACAAGCGAACCCGCTTCGAATCCACCGTCGTTGTGCACACTTTCTTTCGATCATGCTCGTCATACCTCCAGAACTCCATCCTCCAAAATTCAAGTCACAAGTAGTAGACGGTTATCTCCATTTGTTGGGTAATAATTCTTTAAAAATTCATACAAATATATATAATAAAATTTTATTTGGACGAAAATATGACAACCTAGCATGACAATGTTATATGACAATTACGTGGCAATTGAATTGGTTCATTATACAATAAATGATTCGTTCCTAGATTAATCCGGATTAAAAGCTAAACCCGTTAATTGGTCTATTATACAATGATTCATGCATAATCATGCTAGGTCGAAATTTTCCTCGAAATAAAATTTCAGGTAACAGAAGTGGATTTTGGATAGAAATGATACCGTGTGTTTTCGATGCGATATTTGCCTCGGGTAGATTTTTGTAAATTGAGGTACGTGTTCCGTCGCGTAGTAGACAGATAAAAAGTCAGTTTTGATGTGTACTATGGTATCACGGTCGCAATGTGGTAGAATCGTAGTATCGGGAAGGGTTAAGGTTGTGACATACGACCGTGCGATCTTCGTGGCAAGCGGTGACGGGGCGTTTGTTTTATCGAAACGAGGCGTCGACGGGCATCGACACTTTTATCGAGTCGTGGGGATTTCGTTCAGCTGTTTCCACGTTTCAGGATTCCTCGTCTCGCACATACACTCGAGGAAAACTACTCGGAATGTTTCTGCATTCTCTGATCACGTTTGGCAACGTCAGAACACGTAGAAAGTCAGACCAAGTCAAAAAGGTATCCTATCATCTTGATACAAAAATTCCATTGAAAATATAGTACAGAAATTTCTTACAATTTAACCATTTCAAATAAGCAATATTAAAATCTGTTATAAAAATAATCATTTCAAAATTTACAATCACTTACAATATTGTGAGACATCAAATGTCTGAAGGTTCTTTAATTCATTGAAATGTTTTATCAGAATCATTATATCCACGTATTGTGGGCAATTAGTTTTTTAATGTTCTGTTTATTTATTCATTTATTCGGTTACTGTAATTTTTGGTTTAATGGTTTTGCTGTTAGGTGGAATTACACGGTTGATTGGTCAAAACGTTAAAAGTCACAAGTCCACCTGACATTTCGATGAAACGTGCATTTTGAGCGTGGATGTCTAATCATCGGAAGTGCAATTCCGCCTACAGACCTGTCGCATCCTCTTTAGCGAAACCGTTTTCCGGCGTTTGTTCCTTCGACCTTTCGAGCGTTCCACGTCTGACCTATGGGAGAATCGATCGTGTCTACGAACCCGCGTTCGTCTTCTTTTGATCCTTTCGTTGCTATCTGTGTGGGGACGTGTGGGCTGAATGATTGTTTCTGCGATCGTGGAATGACTGTGTTAATGACGTCGCCGGCGCCATGATATGCACGCATATCGCGCTCCAAGTGGAGTTTATCGGAGTAGATTTTAATTGGAGTGTCGCTCTCTAGACACTCTAGACGATACGTTTTAAAACGAAATATTGGAGTTTTAACGAAACTGGAATTCGTATTCTGGTCGCTATTGCTTTTTGAATTGGCCCGTTAATGTCGGGATCTGAACTTTATCGCTGAAGTTTGAATATTAATTTGTCCGTAAATGTCTGAACTCGAATTTAATCGTCGAACTTTAAATTTAAATTCTATCGCTAAAGCTTGAATTCGAATTTGAATTTAATTCCTAAGGTTTGAATTCGAATATTCCCATTCGCGCGTAGTCTTAACTAGACCATTAACATTGGAATGTCACTTCATCCGCCAACATTTGAATGTAAGCTCGCCTGTGATAATTTAAATTTAAACTCGGTCACCAATATTTGAATTTTAAAGCGTACTCGAGCGCAATGAATGTGATTCAAAGCGTGACTCATAGATTACCATACATACTTTCAGTCGGTAATATTCGCTGACAATTTTAGTTCGGTGTAATCACCCGATCGTGCCGATTACACAATATTTCAATACAAATTACACAACTGAACATCGCCGGAGATACACACAGTCATTGCGAAAACGGGGCAGCTTGTTGAAAACGAGTCGCACGAACACGAAGTAAAAAGGTGCAGAAAGTTATCATCAGAAATGTTATTTAGCTTCAGGATTTCAAGACGCACTTTTCTAGATACCATTTCCAGATATCGGTACACTCGCCGACAGCTGGCAATCGAACGTTTCAGCTTCGAATGTCGACGATAACTCAGTTCCTCGTCGGCAATGGAAGAATCGCGATCCAACTCGATCCACGATTATCGATCAGTTTTCAAGTGACAGCGCGATAAACAGACCGAGAAACGTAAACGCGGAATATACTGCCGTTCGATCGTCGTTTGTGAACAGTGCTGGAACTTTTGTTACTTTTCTTTTATAGTCGCATCGGTTATGTTCGTCGTCGAGTCCTTGAACACGTGGGAGCGTTGAGGAAACAATAGAAAAGAGGAGAAACGATTTGCGTCAATCGAAGTTTGAAGGATGACGATGAATCTACGATTTTTGTACCATTGTTGGCTGTCGCGGCTCTTGTCAGTAAATTTTTTTATTTTCATGATGCCTTTAAGAAGTATTCTTGTAGTACTGGTCACAAAAAATATATTTCACAAAACTTTTACGATTTTTATTCGCATGATGCTTACTTGAGTATTAATCAAAAAGAATTCTAACACAAATGCAGTCCCTTAAGACAAAAATACAACTTCCCTATCTACTATTAAAAATTAACAAGATACTACTGATACTCACTTGAACACTGATAAAAATAAATTTCAGAAACGCAGTCCCTTATCGTGTTAAAGAACCTTATCTTTCCTATCATCGAAAAAATGCTATAAGTATACAGTGTGTCTCAGTATTGATGGTACATCAATGCTGGAACATCCTGTATGTATGAACCGTACAGAAAGAAAATTGCGTCTTGTACGTCGAATCATTCCCAAGAAATAGTTGCAGTTATCACTGTTGAGGTTTTCGGGTGTAAGCCGTGCCCTAATGGAATTATTTCCCCAAAGTTTCGCAACATTGCCAGCTGCGTCAGGTGATTGGACGTTGGGAAAATAATTCCGCTAGAACAGGGCATACACTTGAGGTACCTATGTAGATGGGTAGATGCGGATCGCTTGATCCAGGAGCTCTCTATCCGGTAGGTTAGAGATTGTGTCGTCGGGCGAAAAATCACGAGATCGATTGCACAGGGCGAATCGAAGTGACGGACGAAGGGGAAGTTCCGCGGACATTCAGACGTGGATGCTGTGGCCCGTGTTGGGGGATGACGGGCTGAGCCCAGCGTCGCCCCCGGCGTCGGCCAGCGTCAAGGGGGTTAACAAACTGGCGCCCCTGCTTCTCTGCGGCCCCTGCAAGCCCACCAGCCAAAGGAAGAACCAGAATTCCACGCAGTGGTACGTGCAGCAGGTAAACAACAGTTTCTCGAAAGAGATTCATCATCATCCAGTTTTGTTGCCACGTTGGAGTGCTCTTCTATACGTTTGTTTTCGCCTTTTTCCTCGTTCTCACCGTTTTTCGTTTCGGCTGACGGATGCTACGAATTTTTATCCAGGACTCGACCCTCTGTTTCGACGGATCGATCGCGACTCGACTGGATGGACCGCGATTCTGAGACGCCGAATTCCGTTCAATTTGAAGTTGCTCTTGCATTGTTTTCGATTCACGTGTTCATGTTTGAATTTGATCCACGTAATTTCGAATTCAATTTTAAAATGCTGTCGTGATTCGAGTATTTAAGATTTCAGTATTCGAAACGTGTTTGGCTCTCGGAAATCGGGTTCAGTCATTCGAGTTCATATTCCACTTTGCACGTTTATTCTTCTTTTACTTTGTTCGGTTTTCGCCGTTCGTCTCTTTGTGTTATTTGCCTGCTGTGGTGCTTTGTTTTTCGCATTGCACTCGGATGTACGAGTATGTAGTAGCCTTAGCGAATATTGTGATCTGTATTGGTTCGACATTGGTGTTTGACACGTTGCATGAAATCTTGTGTTTTCAGTGATCCGCAGCCAATCTCACGCCACTCGTTTAATACCCGTGTCTCAAAAGCGATCCGCTTAATCTGTTCCTGCGGTCTGATAGAGTTCGATGAAACCGAATCAGACACCAGAAACCTGGAGCACTATCGCGTCGAATCCCTAACTGGAAACCCGATTCCGTTTGGTTAGAAAGTGTCGAAACTGTGCAGCCTGTCCGTGCTCCTCGGTAATTGTTTCGGCGCGGTTTCGATTCCGCACGATAAATCCCCGCGAAACTTTCCTTTAAAAGAGTTGGGGAATCTTTCAGGCTCCATTCCGAGGCCTCGGAATCCTGTTCGGAGCGGGCCTTCACATGCCTTAACTTCAACTTCGTACATTTCGCCAAGACTCCAACAATCTGCCATCGCCTCTCAATCATTCACGGACTTTGTAATTTATTTGGGACATTTATGCAGTGTTCTAGAAATTATGGGGCGGCAACAATTTTGTTTTATAGTCTCACGGTAATGATCTTCCAGATGAGGTTCCAGATTTTTTATTTTGCAATTATTGGAATAATAAAAATGATTGTATAGACATGTTTAAATAAAATCAATCTTGTCATTTTTATAAGGGAAGTTTAGTGTTAATAAAATAAACTGTTGAAAGGGGTAGCAGCAAATAAATTCAACAAAATGTCTAAATTGCTTCCGAAGAATGACAAATTCAACTAAAATCCGAGTGTTGCCGCAAAAAGGGTCTATATTATGTAAGGAATTCTCGAAGATAAGACCCCAGCTCTCGAGGACAGACTCGTTATTATCCGCGATCCGTGAATGACGGCACACATGACGAGCCCGTTCGATAAATGTGTCGATGAAACGAGATTACGATGCCTCGATAAGCTATCAGTCGCAAGGCGAGCCGCTTTCGCACGCAGAATTTGTTTTAGTCGCTTCTACGAACGGTAAGTGTGTCACTCCCGTCTCTGTGCATGCTTCGGCGATCGTAATACTTTCGCACTGCATGAGAGGAAAGTGTCGCTGGTGTTTCGGCGTGACGAGCAGATCCGTCGATCCCGTGTTTACCGGCGCGACACGGTAGATCGGAGATATTATTTCCGCTTTTGAACGGCACGGTTCGATTTTTCATCGAGCCAATATTCCGACGCTTCCTATTGCGCCGATGTTCCTTCCGGTCGATTGGAGCTCGGTCAGTTGATGCTCGCTGGACATTCGTTTTTTATAGTTAATCTCGATATTTAAAAAAAAAAATGTACCTTTGGGATACGCGGGTGGTAATAATAAAAATGAATTCAATCATAGAAATTATGTCATGTGGATTATACAGACCTTCATCTAAAAAATAAGAAGAAAATTCGTCGTTGTAACTCGGATCTTTCTTGCAAGAATCAGGAAAGACATTTTTTATTATTACATAATAAAATTTCGGGTTTAAAAATATTTTATTTATGGTCTTCATGATGTTCGAACATCCGTTTGCTTCGGACGATAAAAGACTCGACGACGTTCCCATCCCACAACGCGATCTCCCTCGGTTAAATCAATATTTTCTATTAGCTTGTTATTTTTCCAACGACGTCAACTATCAGCCGCTCACCTCTGCACTGTTTCACTACATTGTTTACGCTTTTTCTGTGCTATTCCAACGTTAGGTTAAATCGAAGGAGAATTAAATTTCCGAAGGCCTTCAGAGTCACAACAAACACGTAAAAAATAGCTCGAGCCTCTGGGGAATCCAATTTTTGCGGAGTGACTCACTTTTTCGCGACGATGCGATGTAACCATGTCGAGGCACGGTTGCGATCGTGGTCGGCCACGTGGAAGTCGTTTAATCGGGTAATCAGGGTCAGAGTGTCATCGGGGCTGTGTCTTTGTCATTAAAGCCCCGGGAATGGGTAAATGAAAAATTGAAATATGGTTACGGTGACCTAATTGGTTACATCTTGTTGTAATTGTTCATTGAGTTACAGTGTTCTGCAATTGGAGTGTTCTCGTTAAATATAAAGGGATTCTCTGATTGAGGATGATGTTGAATTCTTTGTGATAGTGTGTTGTCGTTGTGATAGTAATTTGAGAAGAAAGAAGTGTTTGCCGGTGCATTCAACTCTGACAGGTCAAAAGAAACGTTCCATTGAACCACGATTGACAAAATGATTATCTCTGTTGAAACACGGGTTTATAATACTCGAGTATTTAAATTAGGTAACTACCTGATTTGATCCGTAACAGGCTGTATTAGATTAACCCATCAACTCCTATGCTCCTCGTTTGACCGACCATTTTTCCGTTCTTATGCTATTCATTAACTTGAACTGTTTTACAAAACATGTTTGCGGCGAACTGTCCCGATTCACACGAAACCATACTAATTTCCATACCTCTGGCTTACCGATAAAAAATGGCATATTTTTTAAATTGGTATATTTTATTTTCTAAAGAAAACAATGAAAGGTCAAACTCAATTTACCAACTTTTATCTTTTATCCTCGCAGATTTTCATGCTTGAGAATTACCGGGGAAAACAATTTCAAAAGCTGACCTTTCGACGCGAGCATGCCCTTTTGAAAACGCAATATTATACAATACCATTAAAAAGTTCAATCAATTTTTCCAAAATGGTACAATTACTTTTATATTCTGCTTCGATTCCGCTTCTAGCCGTGAAAGGATTAATCGACCTGAATGTTTTATTACTACGGTCTTCGACGAGCTGGCAATTTCCTGGGGAAGAGCAAAAGGTCAAACCTCGCCATTCAATTAACCAAAAAGCCCAGCTACAATTATAGTACCTTCAATTTTTAATGGCTCATTTTCCCTGGGGGTGAGCCGTCGTGATAGCCAATTGAACAGGTAGCTAATTGCTTTCGAATCCCATGCGATTCTCGTTGTCTGAAATAAATCGAGTGCTATACTTACACTAACTGCTGTACTGAGAAACCGGTCGTTTTTTCCCGGGCAATTAAAAGCGTCAGGGTGGATTCGCGGGTGGGCGAATGTGCATTCGACACCTTGTTTACCGGCACATGAGTCAGAATAGCAACCGGTGGTAGCAGTTCGTTTAATTGCTTATCTTGTAGATCGTACTTTGCGTACTCGGCTTACGGGCCCGTGTAATTATGCGTTGCCTGACCGGAAGCCGCGTCTAATAGGCTGCCTGCATAGGTCGTGCAGCCGAAGAAAATTCCTTTGTTCTCGGCAGTCGGACAAGCCGACCGCGAGACACATATACCCGACCAGCGTTGTTTACAAAACAACTTGTAAATCGTTTATCGAAAGTTTCCTCGGACAAGATTCGTTTCGCAACTGCCGGGAGGATCGCGCGGGCGCATGCATCCGTGCAATTTGAGTTTCAGCGCGCGGCAATTAATTTATTCGTAATTACAGGAACTTTTCTACCAGCTCCTTCTTACCTCGGTGATCGCAATTATCTCTTAAGACTGTGATGAGACCCGCTGATGAGACGTTCGGGATTACCGAAACATCTTAGCTGCCTAAGTTCTGGTTGTTAGCTTTAATGACACTCCATCAGGACTCAGCCGCAGGAAAATGGCCTAACCGGCGTTAGGCGAGTGTGCTCTTGCGTATCAAGCGTCCAGTATATTTTTTTATAACGTCCAATGATTTATTCTGAAAAGATTGTATTAGGAGGACCGGAAAGTAATGTCGTTTTTGCGCAAGTCAACATTTCACTGATAATAACAGCTAACTTTGTACACCTACGTTGTTCAGTACATGGCTGCAGGTTGAGGAGTATAGTTAGTACTGTTTTGTACAAAAGTATTGTCTTTTTAGAGGTTATATGCGAAATAACCGATTCAAATCCAGAAGAGTTGCACATTCGGCATTGTATGCTATTTGCAAAAACGACTGAAACAAGATCAAAGAGTTAGGTTGGGAAGTGTTACCACACCCACCTTACTCACCCGATGTTGCACCTTCTGATTATCATTTTTTCAAGTCAATGCAGCATTTTTTAAGTGGAAAAAATTCCGAAATGTAAAAGAGCTAAAAACCGGACTTTCTAAATTTTTTGATCAAACACCATCTATATTCTGCCGATCAGGGGAGGGGGGGAATTGAAAAGTTACTTACTAGATAGCAGAAAGTCATTGATAAGGATGGTGACTATTTCACTGATTTACTACTTTAATTTTACGAAAAAAATACGACACTACTTTCCGGTCCCCCTAATATTTGGGAGTGTTCATGTTTGTCTTCATATTAAAATTCACGGGGGATTTGAGACCCCTATGAAAGTTAATAATTATTCTTGCCAGTCGGGCGACTTACAAAGCGTTCTCTGGGCTCGCTGAGAGAATAGGTTGAAGGCTCTGAATCGTTGACCCTGACTTGGCTTCGGAGAGTTTCGGCAGCGTTAACACGTTTGGAGTATTGTGCCCTTCTCCTTTCGGCGTGTCTGTGAGCGGTTCGGGTCTCCACGTGAGTGGCTTTTGTCCTCGGCATCAACAAAGCTCCGTTTTGTCACCCTTCGTTCTTTGAACTTCCGGCGTGTCTCTCTCTCTCTTTCGCCGTCTCTCGGTGACCACGCGACTCTTTCACGCTTGTCACAGCCTCCGACCCCCACCTTCCAGACTCGATTCAATCCGATTCGATGATTGCTGGTACGTATTACACCGAGACCGAAAGTTCCTTTGAACCTCTCCTTGCGGTCGAGTGTGAATCACTTGTCTTCGAGTAGCTTGTTCTGTCGTTGAATGGGAGAACAGCCACAGCATATCAACGTAGACGCTCTCTATTCATGGTTCGTCCAATGACGATTGCTATACAGGCGGTTTCAAACACAGATATATGAGCCGTTTATTTTGAAAGTGACCGAAGTCCATTTTCGAGAAAAATCAAGTCAGCAATTTTAATATTTACATTTCTACGTTATCTTTTCACTCTGAAGCAAATTGTAACTGATATATTTAAAATCACAAAGATTTTGTAGAAAGGAAATTAGGTGGTTAATAGAATGATAAAAATTTTTATTTTGAAAGTGGCCTAAGTCCATTTGTCAGTGAAAAGCATATTATAGGTTACAGTGGCATGTGTGCAGGACAGAATAGAAATATTAAAGTAGCTTTAACGTGGCTAAAAATTGTCCAAACTGTTGAACATAATGTGGAAATCATTGACCATAAATTCTTAGTATCAGGACATTCCTTTTTACCGAATGACAGAGATTATGGCGCCGTAGAAATGTCACTAGAGAAAAATACTTTACTGTTTGTCCCCCAAGATTATTATAATGTTATCAAGAAGTGCCGGAAAGGTAATAACTTTATTTTAAATGAAATGAGACAAGAGGATTTCATATCCATAAGATTTTTGGAGGATGCAATTTTTAAAAGGGTAAAGAATTCTAACGGAGAAACAATAAATTGGTTAAAAATATGCTGGATGCGTGGTTTGGGAAACGAACCATACAAAATTTTCTATTAGATACCAATGAATGAGAGTGCAGAGTTTAAAATACTGAATTTAAAACCACGTAAGGGTAGACCAAGAAAATTCGAAAATATTCTATTAAAACTACTTTATAAAAATATAAGACAAATTACAACAGCGAAATACAAGGATATGATGGACTCACTACGATTGTATACGGAGCACCATGACTTCTTCAAATCCCTCCCGCATACATAAAATGTAAATAAGGAGTAAATTGTTATGTAATTTATATAGTTAGAAGATTTCCTGAATTGCATAAATGGTGGTTTTCAAGTTTTGTAATGAAATATAAAATAAATGGAATATTGTTTGATTATTGATTATTGTTGAAGCATTTTAAATTTTTATCGAATGGGCTTGGGCTGTTTCAAATTTTATGACAAATCTAGTTGTTAATTTTGAATGTGGCTTAAGTCCATTCTTGGTAAGAAGCCCCAAATTATTCACTTAATAATTGCTATTATTTTAATAGGAATTGCAAATTTACATAACTTTCTTAGATACACTTAAGGAGTGTGATACATTGGTATCATACGCGTGTATTTTTAATTTCATTGAAACGTAAACTCTTAAACATCTCAATTTAAACCTAAATTGACTTAGGCCACTTTCAAAATATACGGCTCATATACTGTTCCTAAAATTTTTTATTAGCACATGTTTGATGATTAAATTTGATGTACAGGTCGATTATACACTGTTCTTCAATTTTAATGTTCCTTAATGTACAAGTCGATTATCAATTATATTTCTATTTTCCAGAATGAAATATCTCGTAAACACAGGATAATCAAACGGGAACAAGAACGCTGCACGAACAGCAACCTTGTAGCTCTAAATAAACAGTAGCAGCATACATAACTTTAATACACTGCGTCCACAGCAATTATAAAATAACGACTTCGAAGAAATCGCATCACGCGCTACACACTCGGATAAACATCAGTGCAGATTCCAACAACAACATCAAAGAGTACATTCAATGTGCATACATATAGATTAACATCCGCGTTAAAAGTTGCATTATCCGCAATACTCCATCGAAACCGTCTCGAGGCCACAAAAATATTTTCTGGGACGCATAAAGGACCGAGATACACAAACGACAGAAACGAACGGTTCCCAGATGAAAAATGTAATTTCGTAGCCCTCGGGTTGTACCCTATAATGCTATCTAAACTGTACGGTCAAGAAAGTGCTGACGATTAGATCACCGCGCGATTTATCTAACAAGCTTCGGAAAATTGTTGCCCCGAGCGTTGCGAAACTGTGTAGCAGTTTAGCGGAATGGCTGCTATCTGGTCGTCGACGAAGCTCTCTATCGTTTCTCTTTGCTGCACGCAGGTTTTCCGATACCTCCAGCCAATAATTACAGATCTGATTTTCATAGTAAACGTTGCTCCTCGAGGCTGATCGTGATTCACTTCCTATACCTCGCGTTTCTGCAGAATCGTCTGTAAACATTTCGATCGAGGAACGAGGAAGTGTGTAGACACATTTTTAGACTTTTTATGTGTTGCTTCGTGCGCTCAGAATTTTACGTGTTGTGCATTTAATGTGAATTATTCAATGAAATTGAATTATTCGATGTATGAACTCAACCCTAACGCTAAATTGTTAAACGAGCGAGAATGAGCTGTCGGTGACGATATTTGAACATAGCCGCGCGACTAAAATAAATTGATTGTGCGGAAGAGCCGGCAGAAAATCGGACTTTCTTTCGTTTGCAATTGGAGGAAAGAACCCGGGACCGGCATACAAATTTCAGCCGCAATCAGAGTCACGATTGCTAGCGGAACCATGTTCCCGGAATCTAATTCGAGAAATCGATGGTCGACGTCGCGATGCACAGCCAGTTTCGCCGTGTGTCTGGGTTCACGGTTGGAATATTCCAACGCGGGTTTCTCCCGGATCGAATGGCGGTTCGAGAGTGAGGTTCACGACGTTCACGAACAAGTGCACCGGTCGTTGGTTGATAGTCGGATGTATTTCCATGTCTATCGATCGACCGAGGCTCCCCTGTAATCCGGTGTTAAGCTTTTTATAGGCTGACGCGGAGTGATAGAGGCGATGTCAGTTTGTACACACGTCGGTTTCGGTACCCTTCTTAGTATCGACGGATCACTACGCCTTCGCGACGAGGCTAAACGGGGCTAAACGAGGATTTCCTCGGATAGGTTTCGTGAAATCGAAGGATAGTCGCTGGATCAACAAACGTAATACACGGTCGACGCAACGGTAACCTAATAAACCCGTGGCTCTGCGAGCTTGCAAGCCTTGCATCGCATTTTCCAACCCACCTACGATCCTCAGATGTACAGTCGGTCTCATAATTGATGGATAGCACACGCCCATTAACCCTCCGTGGACAACCAGGGTCGTGTATGTCCGGAGCGAAATTTTACTCCAGAACTTATTTTCTCCCCATTGATCATTTAAACATTTGACGCGTGAGTATGACTTTAAATAGGGAAGCATATCGAATGAATTTATCACATGTGGCAGCGAATGTGCTAATTCGAAATTAAAGATTTTATAGTATGTCAAATGGAAAACGTATGAATATTCACCCGAGGAGTGTGTTACGAGTTAATGATTGCATTGGAGAAATATAAAACATAAAGTGAATTGCCACTATCTGTAGGTCGGTGAGTCATAGTTTCAAAGTTGAGAGTCGTGATTCGTTCCCAGAACAGTATTTTTTTCATAAAGAAGATCGATATGAGGAAAATATGACACATACGATCTAACTTGCAACAGGATTAAATATTTCGATAGAGATCTATCAGCAGCTTTGTAGGTCACAGTTTCATGTGAAATCTTGATCTGCGTTTATAATTGACGTTTTCTAATCAAGAAATCTAAATGGACTTGAATTGAGCGGATCTCATAATTCTGTCCAATTTACGGAATCAGTTAGGGTGAGCTGGGGCGAGCCAGTTATGCGAGCCACTATAGAAGCAAGTTAGCAAAGCTGTTCCGAAGTTAGACCAAAGTTTGCTAATACACTCCTGCGGAAATACAAGGAAAACATGCACATAAAGTCGTTGGTTATTTTTGTGTGTAATTGATTCATATTTGCGTTTCCAATTGCAGAGAAATTGTGAAACTACATTCTCAGATATTTTTACAACATAGAAGTGTCGAAGAATAGGATTATCCTTGTTTTTCTTTCTCTTTGTAAATGGATTTGTGCTTATTTAGCCGGGATAAATAAATTGGCTTCACTGCGGATTAGCACAGCTATTTTTTTCCCGGATTGGTGTTAATCGAATTGTTTCTTTTTCTGCTTTCTTAATCAAACGGCCGCTTATTCGATCTTTTCATCTTCAACCGTATTATTCCTCTCTGTACTTAAAATTAGATCCAGAAGAATAATAAATAGTCCATTCTCTGTGCGCATTCGTTCTCTGCTGGATATGCATGATCACTGGTTGTTTGCCGGGGAGTTATAGTTACCATTGACCTTCTTTACGCAAATGGGTTTCCTTGAAGCGTTTCTTGCATCGCATATAAAAGAAAATTACAATTATTGTAACATTACGTTTGTCGTACATGTTCACATTGCATCGTGTTTAATACCCTTGAGCTCCGTAAGGGTAGTTATAAACTTCTGGCATTATCGAACTTTATTACCGAGCAACCATTGTCATATTCACGTAGCGGACAGCTTAGGAAGTTCACAAGTCACCAGTGACATTACCGAGTATCGCAAAGCGTTGGTCACTTTACATACAAATTATGTGATTTTCACATTAAAAATTGGAAAAAATTAAAACAAGATCTCCATCTATCCGATGGACCGCTTACAATAGTTACAATGCTAAATAATTCGTTAAATCGTTTCCTAAATCAACCAACAGGTCTTCGCTGACCGATTCTGCGCAACCGCCCAAAATCGCTGATTTAATCCTGATTTACGGAATCGCGCCGGTGAATGGAAAGTTAGCAAGTGTCGAGGGATTCGCTGGATTTTTATTCACCCAGAGAGGCCTCCGGGGAACAATGGCGAGTTGACGTGCTCCTCGGAGCCGTCTCCAAGGACGAGGGAGTACGAGGACCTTAGGTCACGCTCGGGTTCTCTCTGCGAGCCTCTAATTGCCGGTTCGTTCCGGAGCGTAAGCCGCCTTTTTTCACAGAGTGCGGAGTTTACCCACTTGTACAGTCTCTCGAGCCTCCATCCGCGAGCCGTGCGGCCCCGCGATCGTTGAAAAACGCGGCTAGTTTTCCGCGGCGAATGTTGTTTCAGGTTTCTGTTACGATCCTTATAAACATCCGTAACGACCGTGCATTCTGCCCGTCGAATTGCACCTGGCTCTCGCGCCGCGGATACCTTCTCTCGCCGCTATCCGAACGCCTGCGCTCCGAAAAAACGAAAGAGAGAGTGCCGTAGGATGTTACAGGCTTGGCCAGTGCCGGACCGTGGCCCCTAGAGACCCTGGACACTTCGAAGATTTCGGGGTTCCATCGCTTCGGCGCAATGTCTCATTTCTAGCGGATTTTATGCGGTTAGAATTTCTGTACACTTCCGCTACTGTATTGTACGATAATTGCAAATAACAGTTTTCTTTAACTCGATTAGAACACTTGGATTACCTAGTCTCAAATAGTGTACTTAATGGTATTCTAGAAAAGTTATACAGAATTTTAGAAATATCCTAGTGCGATGACTAGATTGCGGATCTTTATGCAACATAAAAAATATTCGCATTGATTGCAGAACACTGGAGCCGAATAAAAATTGTATTCTTCTTTAAATTTTCCTATTAAGCTGAAACTAATACCTGGATGTCTTCAAATATTTTTAACGTGTCCACTGCTTTAAATTGTACGCGCCCATTTTTTTTGCCATAAACGCGTAAAATCCGCAGTCTAATGATGACTTTTGAGACCATTGAAATATTTGGAAGAGGGAGTGGAAATCTGCTGCGTGCAGCATCGCTATCATCGCAGATCGGGCCGGGCCATTTACCAGGACAGGACATTTATCGGGCAGCTCGGAGTATCGCGGCGAGATTAGCTAACTATCATCGTCTCAGCGAGCATATAGACCGCGACGAGTCTGGGGTAAAATTAGAAACGCTGGCAGCGCCGATTATGTCCTCAAAAATCGGTCCATGGGAATAAATTCGAGGGGCCTGCCCGAGGGAACGGGGTACCGCTAAAAATAGTGTTACCACTTGGACACACTTCTCTCTGCTTTTATTTCGACCGCTAAAAACGCCGTCGCAGACTTATCTCCGGATAAGTTACCTGCGCTGTTAAGCTACGTCCACACTGAAGACCTCTTGTTGCCTTCTTTCAAGATACACCTCAACTAAAACTTGCTCGACGCTGTCACGGTGTGGAGGTAGCTGCAGCAACGCTGCCGACGAGGATCATAATGTCCCCCTGAGTACCATCGTCGGATTCCAGGCGACCCGGTCCCGTTCTAAAATCGACGCGGCGGAGAGAAAGAAAAGACGGTGCGAGAGCGAAGAAACGCCTCGCGTAATTGTCGACGGCTATTGTCTCCGGCATGCAACATTTGCCAGAGTGCAACGACAGTGCAACAGCTGCGCACAATGCACCAAGCTCCTATCCGCGATCGATGGGACCGCGAGAGACCGAGGGCTTTTGTGCGAGGATAATCATCATCGCCGCGAACCACCAATCCGCCCCGCGAATTTACATTGTACGCGCGCGCGGCAACAATGTTGCGAACCCGCGATATCAGCCGACAATTCGCGTGCTGGCAACCGGACGGTAAACTTGTTAGACGCGGAGTTCTCGGCGACGAATTAACCCCTTTACCTTCATTTTCGTGCACTGGGTCGAGTTCACACAAATGTAGCTCGACCCTCTGCTATTGTGATTTTCCTTGTTGGGACGTTAATAAAGTAAATGTTCATTTCTTCATTTCGTCTATGCGTGAATTGAATGTAATGAATGTTTCTTCTACGTTAGATCAATAAGACGAATTTCTTCCATGTTACAAAAAATGCAATTCATTAAAATTCTCAAAACAAGATGAAAGTAGATAATTTACGAACGTCATTGTATGAGTAGCAGTTCACACTCTCGTTTCCATACGCTCGGAAACAACACACAGTTAATTGTAAGAAAATAGTTTTTGCAGACAAGTCTGCATTCGCTCATTAAGT
The DNA here is from genome assembly GCF_051020765.1 of Lasioglossum baleicum. Lineage (NCBI taxonomy): Eukaryota > Metazoa > Arthropoda > Insecta > Hymenoptera > Halictidae > Lasioglossum > Lasioglossum baleicum. The sequence goes on along the minus strand of NC_134940.1, from coordinate 9,288,063 downwards.
TGCTTGCGCACATGTTATTAGACATTTGTGCGTTCTCTTGTTGCAAGTATGGTATCTGGAGCGTGGATCATTAGCGATTCCCTCTGTTGCTTCTGAATATTTAATTGTCGATGGAGGAATCGGAGAAACCCATTTAAACACAAAGATCCTCTCGTCAATCTAAAATTAAACAGCTCTAACCGAGACCTCACAGCCCACTTAAGGGTTAGACTCACGACTATCATAACTCAGAAACTTCCTCAAGGAAGTCTGCAGTAAAAACATGAATTGCATCGTATTAAAATTATATTCCCTGCGCAACCATAAAACAAACTAACCACACAGTAAACAGAAATAAAATACAATTAAAATCTGTACTCGCCCTCGAAGACTTTCCAGCGCCATAAAAACACAAGGATCGCCTATGAAAGGGTTTCTAGACATGAGAAAATATTATTTCATGCACTGCTGCACCGTTTTACACACCCTCATACTTTGCGAGGCTTCTCGCAAAAGGAAGTTTAGCGAATCGCGAGCGGTCACGGGTTCGTAATTAAAGCAGCTCGATCGTCAATTAAAGATCTAAGATCAGGCACGGGTATCTGGTTCGCATACGGGGATAAGGATCTATCCTCCCCGTTGCTCCCGCAAGAGTGTTTATCGTTCCAGAGTGATATTACCGGGCGCCGGAAACGAGCCGTGCAAGCCGGCCGTGTTTATTTGTCGTGAAATCTATTCGCGTGCGCGCGAACCAGAGCTTCTAGACGCTTTTGTGCATCTCCTTTTGTACCCTCTCCGTACTCTCTCGCCCCCTTTTCTCCGTGCCCGTGGAAACGAGGATCGGCGCCGAGTTTTCTCGTTTTCGCGGAGCGTTGAAAAGGGAGACGTCGAACGCGCGCGCTTAGAAACGCTTGAAAATGCTCGAGGAAGCCACGCGCGCCCTGCTTGAAACTGTGAGTGCACTTTCCGAAACAGTTCGAGTGTCGTATAGTTACGGGAAGCTTTATCCGACGACATGACAGCGTGCACATCGCGCGCCGCAATCCTTGGGATTTTCTGGATTTGCAGAGACACGCACACGTTCTTTGTTACGTACAGTAATGCCTCGATATATGTGAACACTTCGGGACAGAAATGTCGCTTGTGTACAGATACTGTTTCTATATGTATTGCTAGAAGGTAGAACACGATAGGGAGTAAACGAAACATCGGTGAGATGATACAAAACGAAAAAGTCTTCTCTTTCTTGATTTTTATGAAACGTTCACCGAGATATTCGTGATATTTTTCTGATTATCGGAATCAGTGGAACATGTTGAATTTTTGTTGCACGACTATTTACTGATTTGTCCAAAGTATCTCCTGTAGATTTGATTAGGAACCACAACAGGTGCCTCAGAGTATTTTTAGACTTTTCAAAGCAGTATGAAATTGATTAGTGAGAAAATGATATTGCCGAAGGATGAGCACCTCGCGTCGATGATCGAGCGTGCAACGTGGCGAATGAGAAAGAGACACCGAACGATGAGAGAACGATCGGGACGATAGCTCGAGCGAAGTTTCTAGGAGGCCTATGCGGGAAGATAAAGCGTTCCATCCGGCTAATCGCGATTCAAGCCGTGAAATGGACGGCCGAGGTCAATTCCGAGCCGGGAGTCAATTATTTCAATAAATCTGCCGAGTGCACGGCGTCCATTGATTAGCTCGTCCCCTATTAAAGAGACGGCTGCTCGTGATAGGGGATAGCCCGTGAAATTAGCAACGTAAATCATCCCCCAGCGTTCGCGATGTTTTCGTCGGTCATTAAGCGTCAGTAATCGTCGTCGACGCCCACCGATCCACTCGGAAGACCTTTCGCTGTCTTGCTCGATGGTAACATTGTCGTTTCTTTTTCTAATTTGCAGCCCACGTGGCGCTTATGGGGCGAAGAAAGGGGCGATGGCGTCATATACACGGTGTACCTGAAGAAGGTCCGGTACCACAGGCCGACCAGGAGCCTCTCTGCATCGGTGAGTCCAATCTTATTAAATCACGTTCATCGTAAACTAGTTTTTCGAATGAAGAGACCGCGAATGATGCGGTCGTAATAGCTAATCTAAATCATGCCAGGCTAACAACTGGATTATGCAGATTTATGCAAACTTGCACTCGCAGAAGAAACTGAAATTGGAGGAAGTTTTGTCCTCGGCAAATTAGATGAAGCTCCGTGAATTTTTGCTGAGTTTTTCATTTTTCTGCTCAGGATGTTAATTGTTGAACTTTCTACGCTGTACAGGGTGATCCACAGTGTCATTAATATTTAAGAATTAAATAAACTTCACTTTTATTAAATTTTTTACACATATAGGTCGATTAAAGACTTGCACTTTTAGAGAGATTTATTTGTGTGATCCATAAATGTCAATGATACTACAAACCATTCAATTTGTTGGTATAAGTAACGTTTCTTGCGTACGTTCGTTTGAGTCGTTCGCGTAAGGACAGTCCGAACTAAAGAGACATCAACCCGACCCTATCTAATCTAACCAAGAGGTTCGCTTCGTGTCGAACTATTTGCGTAGACGCTAATTCAAACCTAACCCAGTTAAATAAAGGAAACCGATATCTTGTTGTACAAAGTGAACGCCTTACTTGTGCTAGCTAGCCTTGGCGCATTCGAAAGCTTGTGTGAAATAAACATATGTATGTACCTCTAGTTAAAAACTCTTAAAAGCCAGCTCTATAAACACCGGAGAAAGTTATTAATCCCAGCCATTCTCTTTTCCCATTTTCACCTGATTCAAGCCAAACAAAATATTTACTGGAATAAATTTCATGAAATGTAAACTCCATAAATTCTGAAAGACGAGCGCAAGTGCCAATACCTAAAAATGCATAGACAGTAGAATGTGTATTGTAAATTATTTTTATCCACGAAGAAGTTAACTTAACCTCGTTCTTAGTTCTAGAATGAGGCACAATGTGTGTGATGAGCTAAAATTTTCTATTTTACCAAGACTAAAATCAGAAGAATTCATGCTCGCTTATTAAAATCATAAAAATTCTTCCATGTTAATTAGAATCGTAAAGATGTTTCTGCGATAAGCTTCTAAATTTTCCAATTTCGTCGTTAACGAAACCATAAAGGTGCTTTCACAAAAATAATTAAATGAATTTCTTCGATCATTTAAATTCGTAACTTTCGTAAGAAGGTATAAGGATAGCCTGCGATTGTTGAGCGTTTCTAATGTTAATTTCTGGGATCTTGTCGCAGGACTCGGACGACGAGATTTCGCACCTAGAATGGGAGACGGTGAGGGTCCGTTTCCTGAAAGCTGGCACCGTGCAGCGTCTGGTCGAGAGTTTGGCGAACGACGACGGGGAACTCGAGTCGACGTACATCAATGTCTTCTTGGCGACGTATCGCGCGTTTACAACGCCCCGAGAAGTTCTCGAGCTATTGTTAGCGAGGTACGACGCCCTCGACGAGGGATCCGGCGCCCTGACAGGTGAACAGCACCGAAAGACCCTCGTGCAGGCACTTCACGTTTGGTTGGACGCGTATCCTGGTGACTGGAAATCGCCGCCGAATCATCCTCTGCTCACCAGACTCTTGGAGTTCACGCATCAACGGCTTCCTGGCTCTGAGCTCGAGCTCAAGGCAAGGCATCGGCTGCACAGGTTCCAGCGAGAGGATCAAATAGGTAAGCGGGTCAATATCCTTCGAGCATCATTCTCTAGATTCGTGAAAACCAGCCTGAATCCCTCTCCAATTTACCTGACGTTCCTTGCTATCCTATTTCGTGAGGTTGAAGCGGAATCCTTGAGCTCAGGGAACCAATTATTATTTATCAATAGGCTGCGATCCTCTAAAGTTTAATATATCAATCTTAGGAAATGCAGTAGTACTTGTCACTCCAGCGCAATTTCCGCGGATGTTTACCAAGCCGTTATCACAATTTCGTGTTCCTCGCGATGACCCTTCGCTCTGATTCACGCATCGATGACTCGTTTGCTGATTATACCTTTTCCGTAGATTCTTGCATGGTGTACGACAATGGTCGCCTTCCACGAGGATCTCCAGAGCCGATAGTGGACCACTGGACAAGCTACAGCTTTCCCGAAGTGCCTCACCGGCATTTCGCCGAGCAGCTGACCCGGATGGACGCGGAAGTGTTCAAGAAACTAGTTGCCCATCAGTGTCTCGGTGCTGTCTGGTCCAGACGAGATCGTTCAAGGAGCCACGATGCTGCCACTGTTCTAGCAACTGTGAACCAGTTCAACGCTGTCTCGCTGAGAGTCATCTCGACGATCCTGATGGAGCCGGCGATGAAGTCTCAGGAGCGAGCCAGGATCCTCGAGACGTGGATCGATATTGCTCAAGAGCTGCGAGTGTTGAAGAACTTTAGCAGTCTGAAAGCTATAGTGTCCGGCCTGCAGAGTAATCCTGTCTATAGGCTGGAGAAATGCTGGCAGTGCATGCCCAGGGAGAAACATGAATTGTTCAGGGAGCTGGAGAGGATTTTCTCGGAGGAGAACAACGCGTGGACGCAGAGGGAGCTGCTGATCAAAGAGGGCACCGCTAAATTTGCCGATACCGCTGGAAGGAGCGACAGACACCTGCAGAAGCTCTTCCAGAAGCAGAACACCCACGCCGGCGTGAGTGGACGCTTTTAATAGTCTTCTAGAACTTCATGTTACGTTATTAAATCCTCTGTAAGATCAGGTCAATTTGATGGTCAACGAGTTCAGTCAATATTTGCAAGCAATTGTAGTTGGTCGTCACTTGAATAGGACAGAGTTGGCATCATATGTTTCAGAGAAAAGTGTAACAGTTAATGAAAGAAGCTTAAGGATTCTTCGTTTATTTATACTGACCTGTCTCGTTGAAAATAGAATAGCTCTCCTGTAGTAGCTTATTTCTATCCTGTAAACTTCGCACCATTCTGCTCATACTTTAGCTTCCCGACTATTTTATGCTCTTGGAAAACGAGTAGCAGCAGCAGCAGCAGCTAGCTACAATGTTGGCGAGGCGTCAAAGTCGTACATTACCCAGACACAACTGGTAGCAACCCATTAAAATTCCTTGTAGCTCGTTTCCCCATCTCGCGAGAGCTTCCTCTTCTAATTTCGTAACAAACTGGAATTTACCTAACCAACGAAACTTTCTGCTGTTTAGAACATCAGCTACGGCACGATACCGTATCTGGGAACCTTCCTGACGGATCTCACGATGATTGACACTGCGATATCGGATACGATAGCCGACGGTCTGATCAACTTCGACAAGAGACGGAAAGAGTTCGAAGTGCTCGCTAGGATAAGATTGCTCCAGGGTGCGGCGAACGCGTACAACTTCAGCACGGATACTTTCTTTGATCGCTGGTTCCATTCTGTAGTGGTGCTGGACGATCGGGAAGCCTACAAGCTCAGCTGCCAGATAGAACCGCCTCCTCCGGGCAATACTTTGAGCAACCGTGGCAAGAAGAAGCAGGTCAGTCAGGTGTCTTCCAGGCTTATTTCATTTGGAAGAAAACGGAAAATGATATCCCACCAGTCCCACTAGTCCCACTCGTTTGGACTCGTTTTCTAACCCGTATCTCTCTTGCAGGCCCATCAGGGACACCGTAAAAACGACTCGATCGCTTCAACATCCAGCTCGAGCAGCTCCCAGTTCTACTGCGATCTGGATTCTCTACCCAGCTCGCCGCACAACTCTCTCGACCGTCGCACGTCGCCGTCCCAGATGTCCAGCTCGTCTTCGAGCTCGTCATTGCCCTCTTTGGACGTGTCTCTGAGCTCTGGGGGTGGTAACGGTGCCGTGGGCAACCAGCATAATCGCCTAGCCCCGGTGATCACTGCGAACGGGAACACACCTAACTTAGTTGGTCTGTCCAGCCCAAGCCACTCGCATAAGAGCTCGCCGGACTTCTACATCATCAAGGTGACGATGGAGAGCGACAACGTGGAGACGGACGGTGTGGTACTGTACAAGTCCATCATGTTGTCTAACAACGAGAGGACGCCTCAAGTGATCCGTAACGCGATGCTCAAGTTGGGGATCGAGGGCAGCCCGGACCAGTACACCCTCGCCCAGGTGCTGCCGGATAGGGAGATGGTCTTGCCTAACTCCGCGAACGTTTACTATGCCGTGAACACCGCGCACAACTTGAATTTCATTTTGAGACCTAGAAGAGAGCCTAATGACATCGCCACGGACAGCCCCAAGAGCAAGACCAGCCACAGTCACAAGCGGTAGTGCTAGTCCAGCGCTTCAGGGTCTTAACCCTGAATGGACAGAGAATCTCGCGCGTCACAGGGTGGTGCGTCTCACCATATGGCGTGTTCTTTTTCATAACCATGACAGTACGGACGTCTCGTTCTTTTCTTTTCGTTGTTTCTCTAGCGTTAAACACGTCGGCGTATATCGACTCTTTTCAGACTCATCGAGGAGGATCGTCGATCGATGTATTAGGGCTTTTACTATCTGGATATCTAGATACCCCACTTCTCAATCCGGGTGTCGAGATATACTGAGTAAACTGCGGATTTATGCAAAATAAAAACTTCCCAAGTCAATTGTATGGAACAGAAGTTAATTGAAGATGTACTACTTCTATCGATAATTTCAATGAGTCGAGACTAATGTAATGACATGCTTACACAAGTTTACTGACATCACAGTTTTGTATTTTTCGCATTCATTTCATAAATGCATAAGATCCTCAGTCGCATAAGTAAGAGCCCTAAATCTATACATCTTCTGTCTGTTCTTTTCCTCGTTCTTTTTCTACTCACCGGTTGCACACGCTCGCGTCTACGCAACGTTACCCGCCCACACACGGTACTACTCGATATTCGACATGTTTATTATTACGATTGCCGCGGGCTAATTTAGCGAACTTAGATACATATGTGTTAGCGTGAGTCATAGGTCCGTCGTCGACGCGCGAAACGAACAAAGATAAGCGACGATAAGGTAGCTGTTTAGCTTTAGTTCCGTGTGTAGTCACGTTACATTTATATATATGTATACATATGTACTGTGGAGATCGTGGCCCGCGGACCCGACGAGAGAGGTTCGAAGGGACACGAAGAAACTGGCTGCGGTCCGCGGGCGCCAGAGTCTATTGTGATTTTTGTACATAAGTTTAGTTCCGTAGCGCGGCTTCGAAGACGCGACCGTTCGATCGATCGGCCGGACCACAAGTGGACCCGAACGAAAATTGTCAATTATTCAAGTTTATCTGACGTCGCGGAAAAAAATACAAGTGCGAGGAAAGCAAACACGGAAAACCGGTCGGGGGAAAGAATCGTTCAAAGCGACTGTGCACACATATTCGTCCATTCCGTGATTCATTTTTCTAGCCGCGCGACCAGAGACGCGCGCGGCGCGGAGAAATTCCGTTCTGTGATATAATATTGGACATACTTCTCATTTCGGCTTTGGCATAATATAACCGGAAAAAAACCGAAATCGAGCACTCGTTTCCGGCTGAAATAAGAAAACAAGGATGGATGAGTGACGAAAGAAAAAGATGAAAAAAAGAAAGAAAACATATATGGAATCTCGAATACTCGTTCTAATATCGAAGCTGGCACGCTTTAGAGCGCGTACGAACGTGCGATGATATATTTTTACAAAGGACCCGCATGCATTCGTGAAGTAGGAGAAAAAAAGGGAAGCACACAGGATTCGATTGCGGCAGGATCCAAACCCGAGGTAACCGGTTCCCTTTTCGCATCGCAGGGTTTGGATGCCTCGATGCATTAGCTTAGGCAATTTTGTACTTACCTCTACCTACCGATTTCCCCGATTTCCTCTATTCCCAATCGTCGAAGTAGCTGTATCTGTTCGTGTACACGTCAATTCCTTACCGAAGTTCGTGCAAAGTTGTGTGTAATACGAGTCGATCAAGGTGACAATAGATGGCCTACAATTTTACACGGAGTTTTCCTGGGAATGATCCTTCCTGTAATTTATTTCGAAAGATGCGTGAAAAGTGAAAACGGCCGTATACCTTCGATACCCTTAACGTTTAAGGTTAGCGACGACGTATTTATGAACTTTTTTGTTCTTGCATCTTTGTTAACCTTTTATATTTTCGGAAAATAACAGTAACTATTTAAGTGTCGGAACAATTTTGTGTTCTGATTGCGTACGCACGTAGAATTGCTTTGCATTCCAGCCTGATCCTTCATCCTCAACAACATTGCAGCGATTATTCTTTGTGTAAGGATCATCCTCTGACTCGGAATTGTCGAATAGCACCCGTCAACATATAATCGTTCCCAAGAATCAGTTGAACATATTGTCATAAGCAGACAGCGGATTATTATGCATTTATGACAAAAGTGAGTAGGTGTAATTTAAAACAGTAAAAACACTAGAAGAATTTAATGATACTGTTATATTATTTTCCACCTATCAAACATATTGAGGAAGAAGATAAATTTTTATTTTGCATAAAGATCCGCTGACTAGTCACCAGCAAACAACCATTCGTAAGTCTCAGAAATCTAGACCCCATACTTTCACTGGAGAAGGAATACTTTCACACAAGACGACCGTATGAAAGAAGAGTTTAGAATCATCCCCTAACTTTTCACTGCTATACAGCCCCATAAAATCGTTCTAAAATTCTTTCCTCCTATAAGCCCCACTCCTAGCCTATCAACTAACACCGCTAATCCCGTCTATCACAGCTAACCTTGCCGGCCGCGTTATCTCGAGCGAAGGGGATGATCAGATCGTTCTCGCGCGAGGTGGAAACCGCCGCCGCGTGGCCCCCGTTGATGACTTCCGGTATGCCAGCAGATCCGGCACGCGAACCTGTTGATCCAGTTCAAAGAGGGTGCAAACACCCCCGGAGAGAGTGCAGAGCGACGGTCAGCCAGCCAGGTAAGTGTAGCAGACCTTCTCGGTTTCTGATGACCGAGGGCTTGGGTCAGTTTCCACCGGTTATCATTCAGTTGGAGGGAGAGAGAGAGACAGTGCTCTAACATTCCTCCAGTTGACGATCATTCAGTTGGAGAGAGAGAGCCAACTTCTTCGGCTGACGATCGATCACGCGATTAGGGTGAAGCTTCCTTGAGGGTAACCGCGGGGGCTAGCCACGCCAGCCTGGTATCCTGTTAAACTGGCTCAAGGTCGTCCGTTTACGTCAGAAACGGCGAACTCGAGGAATTTGTACGTGCATGCCTGTAGAGGCTTAATTGAACCTGAGTAGCGATTCCTGGCCACCGTCATCCGAGACCCGGCGATCCCGAATATCTCTGGAATGATGCGACGTAGGTCGCGGGTGCTTGATTTATCCTCGGCCTGGAGCAGTTGGGGCGGAACGAGTGCACCCTCGAAATCCACCCTCCTAACCGCGACATACTGTGCTAAGGTGTTTTCGTTAGGGATGCTTTGAATTATCTTCGGATTCGCGTATTTCCAGAAGACCGACTCGAATTCCCGAAGACGAGCTCGAGGAGACTCGAGTTCACCCTTGCGTGAGCGACGTGGTACTCTTCTCATTTTGTTCGACAATTTTTTAGATTTCTGACTGTATCATACTTTTCTAATAGTTTTTTGAAGACCAAAGATTAGATACTTTGACAATACTCATCTCCAGAAGAATATCTATCGTCTCAAACCAGAGTTACGATCACGAAGATATGCGCAGACATGACCTCACGACTGTTGGTCGCGCATCAGCTATCGCGTCACGGTTTTAATTTGGAGATGTAACGCCATCGCGTGCCCGACCGTGATCGACAGTTCCTACTGCGACGCAGAATTAAACGTCACTGCAGGTACATGGATACGGTTGCCGCATCATGAAGTCTATAAGGCAAACATATTCTTCCGTGTTCGTCGCACTGGTTTTCTTACATTTTTGCAAATAGACGTCAATATTTTACTGCCAGCGTAAAAAATATCCAAAAGCCAGAGATTGTAGTGTATTATAGTATTCTAAATACAATGTTATCCTCGATACATCGTCTCTTCCTACAAGAATCCTCACATCATCGTCAACTCTCAGCCAACCCCCGAAGGACTAAATACCCAAGGCGCCCCATTACAGTGATCAAAGCAGGAACAATAATCTGTAAAGAAAAAGCTCACATCATAGTCTAGATCTTACGCGACTGGTCAACCCAAACAACCCTTGTTGAGTCATACGAAGACAATGATACTGCACCCTCAAGACAAAATATTAAACAACGATACAAAATTATACAAAACCGTTCTACATTCGAATTTGAACTCCACAAAAACCCACCCCCATCGAGCCTCAACCCCAAGAAGACTAACTACCCTCAGCAGTCGATTCCAGTGATCAGAGCAGGAAACAAAAATCAGCAAAGGGAAACAGAACCGAAAACTCGCTCCAAGCTCACTCTCACCCTCGCAGAAATCCGCGAGCTTGCGCCCTCGCTGGCTCTGCTCACTCTCTTATTCCTCGGTAGACAGCGCTGTGGTAGCTTCGGCAGCGCATCCCCCTCCCGAGTCGAGCCGCCCCTAGCCACCGATTGAACCGGTGAACTCTCGTCGAAGCAACCCCCAGCTAGGGCCTCGGTCTAGAAGAGAGAGGCAGTCGTGAGCTTGGTGCCGAGCTGGGGCGATGCTCGTGGCTCGCGTGTGCTTCGCGATCGCGCCGAGTGCTCGCCATTCCGTGTTGTTTCGCGTGTCGTTGTTCTACCCTTTCAGAGGAGAGCATCACGTTCGATCGCCTCCCCGTTTGTGGCCGCGTTCATTCCTTTTGGTCGCACCCTCGTCTTCGTCGTCGTGGTCGTGTTTGTGGTCGTCGTCGACGCACCGGACGCTGGCAGAACGGGCTCCGTCGGTGCAACGACCGTGCGACGATCGGACGGCCGCACGTGAGCACCTGCGATCCGCTGTGAGATGAGAAACGTGAGTCCATCTCGCACCCTCACCTCTGAGAGTTCGCGAGAGCCTGCGAGGACCGAGTCTGTCTGGCAAGGACGCTCGCACCGAGCGAAAGAGGCCGCGCGCGGATTCGCGGGTGGCGCGAGATGGCAGACGTTCGCCAACCCTCGCAAAATTCGAAACGAAACCAGCAGAGACTCCGCGAACAAGCCCCTCTCGACCCGGCTGAGGTTTCTAGGCTTTCGACGTGGCGAGGCCGCGTTGTCGGGTTTCGGTTTGCCGGCGGATCAAGGACTACCCGACTGCGGTCGACTCGTTCCTCTTCACCCTCCCCGGATTCCCTATCTTTCTCTCTCCCCCGTTCTTATTCTCCGTCTCTCTCTTGCCCTCTCTCTTGAGCTCTTTCTCTGGAGGCCTTGATCCCTGCCAAACTGAATCCTTCCTGTTCCCCTCGGTGCACACTCCTTCAAGGATTGTTGATGCAAAGTTTCCGGGAATCGCCAAACGGGACGACTCCTCTGTCCTTGATCGATGCTGTTGATGATGTAAAGTCCCGAGTCCTTGGAGGAGCACGGATCGTTCAGTGCACGGGTTCCTGGGGTTGCGGCCTTGATCGCTGAGGGCTTATCGATGACCCGAGTTTTCGGTGGCTTGTGCATGAGATTTAAGTTCGTTGGAATTTGTTCAGGATTGTTTGAGATCGTTTGGAGATACATGATTTTTATTCTTGAAGGTGAACTGCTTTCTTTGTAACGATCTTCAACTATTCAGCTATCAATCAAGTGTTCCGTGAGTGAACTAGATCTGAGCCATGTATTTTATTGCAATCTAAGGACCTGAACGATTTTGAAAGTGGTTATTGCCTCAATTTCTCTGCCTCCTATCATCAAACCGTTTAACGATCCTGTGAAGCACTTTTCTGTGCTTCCAATTCTCTCTGGGTCTACGAAATCGCAAGTGTTTCTCAGGCTTTCATTTCACTCTAATGAAATAGATAATCATCGGTAATCTAGTACCGACTCTAAAGTGTTAAGACTCACCAGTGTCTGTTAAGTAAGGTGTTACGTTTTCCTTGAAATAATTGGGAACTAGTTTACCAGGAGACCGTTGCGAAGAATGGTAGCCTTGACAGTGAAAAAGTTACCTATAGTGATCTTCAACTACCCTCCACATTCAAAATTAGACTTTGACCTTTTATTTAGACTTGATCTTTGCCTTGAAAGTGAAGATCCTGCTTAGAGTGATCTTCAACTACCCCCTACCTTGAAAATTAGTCTTTTACTTTTTTCTCAGAGTTACTCTTGACTTGAGAGCGAAGATCTTGCTTATCTTCAGCTATCCCCTCACTTGAAAACCAGCTCTTGATTTTTTACTGAAAATTAAAACTTTCACTTGAGAACCACCACCCTGATTATAACGATCTTTAACTACCCCCACCTCGAAAATTAGTTCTTGATTTTTCACTTGGACTTCGACTTTCAACTTTTAATTTAGATTTGGATCTCTGACTTAGCCTTACACTTTGACCGATTTCCGAACCTGTTTCACGCATTTCGTCGTAATCGAGAGTCTTCCACCGCTTCAGGAATGATTATTGTATCGCTTTGTCCGCGTCCTTTCATCAAGAATCGTTCAGCGCTCCTTTGAAGCGCTCCTCCACGCTTCCATCATTCCTTTGAACCCCTGTCCACGAAATTGCAAGTGTTTTCCAGGGTTCAGCTTCGCTCTAATTAACTAGATACTCGTCAGAGTTTCAGCAACGTCTCGAGTGTTAAGACTCGGCCAGTGTTTGTTGATTCGTTCGGACGATAAGTTGAGTCAAACTGTTGGACGCAAGTGCCATTGAATTCCGCGCCGTTCGCTCTCGAAACCGCTACTTCATCTCCTCGGGACCTTTGCCGAATGATTGCAACGGGTATCTGTTTCGTCGACGTAGTTGCAAAACGAACATGTCGAACCATTGTCCGCTGATTATATGAAAAATTGCACACTGTCGTCGTCGCTGTGAAATCAATAACCTCGTGAATGGTTTAAAAATATTTATGAAAGAGTCGCTGCTTCCAGAAGAGTGCATGCTACAAGTGTCCTGTAAACGTTACAGCAGTACACGGTGACTTACAAATCTCGCAATCTGTTGGAATTGTTGTTCGAGAGAATCTTTGATCCATCATTGCAAGTTTTATTTGTTTGCGAGGCTGCATGTGTAGTTTACAAGACGTGTGCAGAATATTGCAATGATCTTAACGTCGAAATATTTGCTCGTTATTCCGCTTAGATATATTCATATATATATTTGTTTTTATAGAAAATGTGGCCACGATGGACACTTATTCCACAAGATTTTTATCGTTCCATCACAGGACATCCTCGATCAATTGAACTTCGAGAAATTCGCTGAACAATATCCACTCCCGACCTTCAGCAATTTCATAGCATTTCTTCAGGATCACTGCCCATTCGATACGTGGCCCAGTACCATTACAGTGACCTGACATCGAAAACCTTTCACTTAAACATTCACCCCCTAACCCAATTGTTTCGAGTCTGAGGAAAACGTGAGAAGTGGTTAGAGAAGTATATACGACTTTATTAGCGTTTAAATAAGTAGTGTTGATGAGCTATTTGAGAGTAGCGCTTCTCTGTATCGACGTCCCAAAAAACCGGTTAATTATTCCAACCTATTAAATTTTAATCCCACTGGTTACACTTTTAATCGGAGTAAAACCGGTGGGAATGATCGGGTGGGTTCGATTATCACAGCTTCCGATGTGCCGTCTGCTTAATTCTATACCGTTGCAAGTTCCTTCCAGTTCCTAGAGAAAACCACCCCCTCGTCGCGTTCTCACCCCCGTCGGGCTGCTTCCTCGGAATTTTCTCGTTCGTTTCCATCCCCGGTCTTTGTCTTCGTCTAGGCCACTTGCCTGGCCACGAGTTACTCAGCCCAAAGTCAAGTGGATATCAACCTTCACCCCTCGCGTTCCACCCCCGGCCGGTTTTTTATATTCCGCGCGTTCATCACGTACCAGCCTCACCACGTACCCACATGTGCTTTTTATCCGGTCTTCTTCTCTCTTTCTCCTTTTCAACCCTCTCTTTCACCATTCCTCGTAATCCGCCTCCATTTTATAATTCACCTCCTCATTTCCATCCACTTCTTAATTAACTCGAAGACAATATATAATCTCGTTCTTGTACAGACTGTCTCCGGCTGAAATGTTATCAATGCCAGTAGTCTTGAAAAAGTTCTCATTGTTTTAATCGTCATTGTCCCCTGCAAATATTTTTCTGAGGCATAAATGTATGTAATAAAGAGGGTGAAAATGAATAAATCGTTCTCAGTAGGCAAGATAGAACCAGCAAGTTCGGCCATTTTTTCATCCAGTACTCCGCTAATTTCTTGTTTGTCTCGATTTCCCTTGCCTTTGGCACGGTCTGTTGCACTTCGACCGTACTTCGTCGGAGAGCTGCGTTTTCTTTTGTCCCGTTCTTTGACATTTTCTAGGATCCGTTTTCTACGTCGAGAAGTTTCAACTTTATTTTCTTATATTCCGTTACCATCCATTTGTACCCATCATTTTGCCTTCCCTCGCGTTTTGTCCATCCTTCTTTCGAGTGTCCCCGGGCTCTTTTGTCTCGGTGGATTCTTTTTTTCCACTCCTTCGTCTCCCTGCTCGGACTCGGTTTCATTTTTATTTGTACATATTGTTTCTACTTGCATAGCTCGCGCTCCTTTTTCTACCCCCGAGGACCATGCTCTCTCGTCCCTCTCACTCTCATTCTCTCGCCCCCCATTATTTTCTCTTAATGTTACGCCCACACTCCACTCCACTTTCCTACCGACTTTTTATTCGTTTTACTTTGGCACTTTTCCTACATCTTTTCACCCCTTCCCCCTCCGCGCCGCCGCTATTTTTTTTTCACCTCGATCGAGCCTCGAGCTTGTTTCATTTTTACGTGAGGCTCGCCCATTGTTTCCGCTATCCCTTTCATTCGTCCATTTAGCTTACCCACTTTTTCCCGTAGCCGTCTCTCGCCGGATACTCCGACGGCGTTTTCCTGTTCATTTTCTTGCAAAGCTGTTTCTTATTGTGATTGATCAACCCTTCCTGATTGTACACTTCGTTCAACCGATCGCGATCGCGGATCTATTATTCATTTCCTCCCACGATTTTCTTCTCGTCCGGATCTTTTCTTCTGAATCAGTTTCAATTGTTTCAACCACTATTCGCTGCAGACTCGACAATACAGATTCAATAGTGAAAGCAAACCGACTCGTCGCACGAATTCGTCTCACCATCAGCTATAACATTACGAAATCAGAAATGCATTTTAATATTTAGAAGATCACAATGATTTCCAGTTTTTGCCGAAAATAATTTATTTTCGAAATTTTATATATAGACGTTTGTAGATGTTTAAATACTGTTCAACTTTTGTTCGAAACATGTCAAATTTACACAAGGGATGGTAGAGGTTAAGAACGCAAAGCGTGCTGTAAAATCTCTTGACTTTCGATGAAGTAGAGGGGTGTATGAATAAAAAGAAAAAAATACTAAAGCCTTATTCTTCAGATTTACACGAAATCTTTAAATCGACTTTTATCCGACTTTTCGGGCCAAATACCCCACCGTGCGCCGTATGGAGGTATACAATTTGATTGAAAAATCATATACTTTTCCATTTTTAACAATTCGTCCTCGAAGAGGTTCAATAATGGTTCACAAAAACCGTGCGGGGTGAATAAGGGTTGCGACTCGGCCAGTTTGTTCCCATCAATTTGTAGATCCGGGTACCGTTTTTATCGGTGTTCGTCACCTTGTTTCCCCTGCGTCGATCATTTTGTCCCCGTCCTGCTGACAGCGCTGGTTTTCCCGGGTGTACAGGAAATATTCCTTCGCTTTTATTATTAGCCTCCACCCCCAAGCCACCCGTTTCACACAACGCCCTTCTGACCACGTACCCGCATCCCGTATCGCGTATTCCCTCTCGATACGGTGCAGCACTCGATCGATCTATCGAGTCGACCTTACAGGACGACGAGACTACGCTCGGTCCAACGAATTCCATTTTAATGAATTTTCCACCAGCGATTTTCTGGGCGAAGCTGGCTCGTCCGCCTGCTAATTATTGGCTGACAGTGTCGTGTGCGAAGACGGGCACCGCGGCTGGCAGATACGTCACTGGATGTGAAGAGCTTGGACAAGCTTGTTTCAGGCTGGAACCGAAATTTGACACGTTGTTAAATATTCTTGGCGGAATTTCTTGAGAGCGGGGCGACGGTTCGGAGTATGCCAAACGACGCATTTTAGGGGTGGTTTAGAATCATGAAATTGGCAATAATTATTACCAAGATATTTCATTCATAAGAAATGTGACACAACGCAAAATATATTTTTAAAACAAGTATAATCATAAATATAGGTAATTGCGGTGTGCTTTATAACTATACACGGATCTTTATGCATTTATGGCACATGAACATTTTCTAAAAATGCTAGAATATAATAGTCGATAGAATTCAGTACAATTTTTATTTATTTCGGATCTACAAAGGCTGTTCCCACTAAAGATAGGATTTCATTTGATTCCACCTTCTTAAAAGTTGGTTATAAAAATTGAAAATTGCATAAACTAAACTAGTGTATATGACAATTCAGCCAGTATCTGAGAAACAACAAAATATTTTACATTCCTAAGTTGGTTATATACAACTAAAAAAGTTGGCAATTTTAGGTTTTCTAAATCTTCGATTCATTTTAAATCAACAGTGAGCTCTGATAAAATGATTGATAGATTTCGATGCACAGTAAGAATTGTCTAAGCCAAGTGCAAATAAAATTCGCAATCCAATTATTAAATAACAAAAATCTTATCAGGAGCACATTAGGGCTGTCTCAATAAGAGGGTGCTGAAAGCTACTAAAAAATGTGTTTATTTATAAGGGCCGCCTCATTGAATAGAAATCTAGGCGATATCGAGATCTACATTGTAGCCAGCGCAATCCTTATTATAATTATGCAGCATTTAATGGTCGCATGACGTGTTTTGCAATAAAGTTCCACTTACCACTGAAAGTTCCAACGCGCGCCAGTAATGCATGCGGTTTTACAATACGATACCACCGTAGTTTCAAGTTAGTTGGTCACCACTCATTCGCAGTTGTTTGTTGAGAGTTACCATAATGGAGGGTCAGCCAGGTCGTAGGACTAATAGTGTTGTATTATCGTTAATATTAATTCAACACATGTTCCATGCCGCTAGTGCACTTAAACCTCGTTTCGTGCGACGAATCAGTCAAACATTGCTTATGGATGTAGCATACCGTAAAATATGGAATACAATCCGACTGGTCAAAATTGTTACACCCTCCTCCACTTTATTCCTTGAAATGAATTTTGCAGTTGCACTGTATCATCGTGCGCCAAACATTGCGTTTTTTATTTCAATGTCATTATTCCTGAAAGTTTGAACAATGTTTACTACTCGGTATATAATCGTTCACGTTTCATCAAAATGTAAGAGAGATTTTATGCTACGGCTGAAATTGGAATTGTTGAAGTATGCTTTAAATTTCAAAATTGCTTCACCCACCGCCTCTTCGTTCTCGAAATGAATTTTGCACTGAATCAACGTATGCGAAACGTTGAATTTTTGATTCCAATTCAATCCTATTGTGAAAGTTAACACAAATGTAAGATTGATTTTATAATATGGCTAAAATTGGAATTGTTCAAATCTGCTTTAAATTTCAAAATTGTATTCAGAGCCGTAAAAACTCTTTTTTGAATTGCAACGACGGCTGACTCGGTTTACGCCACAAAACATTATGCACACCAACGGAAGACATAAAACGAATGCAGCGCAAGATGACGGCCAAATTCCTGCCAGTTATCTGTTTTAATTAATCTCAAGCAATCGCGGAGCAATTTCACTGTTGAAACAAGCAAACAGCTGCTAAAAGCAACCGGTCCGGTTTTAGTGTAACACAAAAATAGTGATCGCTTTTAATCTGCAAATCCGCGGGTACATGTTCAAGCATACCGACCCGCGAAATCGCTGTCCGCAACAATAAAAAAATTGGATATAATCCGCGACAAACACGATGCAAACACGGAGCTGGTCATTTATATTTCATTGGCCAAAGAAATATCGCGGTAACTCTTTTAAGTAACAGTTCCTTATGCTGATTCTGAACTGCTAAATCCCGATTTGTCAAGGATCCTTTTTCTGGTTAGAATGTGAAGGTAATTTCAGATTATTCTGCCTGATGAACATATAAACGAGACGACTACGGGGGCAATTTAAATTGCAAACCAGCTTAGGCGGTCAAAGCGGATTTTCGGACTTTGTTTGGGATCGCGGCGGCGCGGCAGCTATGAATCCCCAAACCCCGGAGACACAACGTTCTCTACCTCGTCCTGCTGTCTCGATCCCTCACAGACGCGGCCTAATAAAAGTTACCTGAAATTGCTTTCGACGTTGATCGCGTCGTTATTACGTATTCATGATCCCCGGCATAAAATATTACGGATTTCGTCGTCGCGGACGCCTACGGATCCGCGAATCAGTACTTTCCTGTCGTAAATCCGCTGTGATCGCCGCCAATGTATTAATAACGCATTTTTATAATGTCACCGGCTTGTAATAAGACGCCAGATAAGACGTCTTCGGGACGAGATCATGGCAATTTACGGTTTTGTTCGGCGATATCGCGTTCTGACGCCAATTTCTCCGGAGGCCATCTTGTTTCGCCGCGTTACCTCAGCGTTTGTCCATCCTCACAACTGGCCTAGGATCGGTGTATTTTAATTCTGCAATTTGACTGTACGATGAATTGGAGAAATCAATATTGCCAGTCGTGCAAATTTTATAAATGTCACTATTTATTTAATTATTGTAATTAGACTGCGGAGGAGGTTCATGTAATTTTCCATTTTTGTAGACAAATTTTAAGACAGTGGTACCAAATAAAATTCTACTTTAATTGCTAATAACATTTGCAGGTACGAAATAAATAAAAATCATACTAAATTCTAGTCGAATTTGTTGCTCCAGCATATTTGGAAAATTTTTATAATATATTATTTAATACTGAACCTCTTATTTTACAATTACTGGAATTACAGTCGGTGTACAAAGTATTCGTACACATTAAAAAAGCGAATCGCTTTTTCAAAATTGGACCCAGCAGCTTGAGTTTCTTCTCAGACGTTAGAAGGATTAGTTTACTAGTTAATGTGTAAATAATTTTTTTTTTTAATTGTTATTGGTCGCAATTGCGAAGGAAATAGTAAAGGTTATGATTTTAAAATTTTTTATCTGTACCTCTAATGAAAATATAGAAGGCGCCGTGTTGGTAGGTCTAAGTAAGTTATATACTTGTACAAAGTTTCATCGAAATCGATCAACGATGTTACGAAATATATAATTGATTGAAAATAGCAAAAATCGTAAGAATCTGCTATTTAAATTAATCGCAAACCGTAAATTCAAAGATTTTTACGTCTTACAATGCCCATAGCTTTTTTATCCGTCAACCAATTTCAATGAAACTTTGTTCATATATATATATATATATATATATGTATAACTTACTTAGATTTACAAAATACACGTTTTAAATTTTCATTACGGTTACAGATAAAAAATTTAAAAATCGTGGTCTTCATTGTTCCCTTCGTAATTGCGACCAATAACAATTACAAAAAAAATTATTTACGCATTAGCTAGTAAACTAAACCTTCTAACGTTTCAAAAATACTCAAGCTGCTGAGTCCAATTTTGACAAATTTATTAACGAATAAAAGGTGTACGAATACTTTGTACACCGACTGTATAATGATGCCTTCACTGGAAATGATTCTACAAATTTTTGTATTGACACCGCCTCATCCCCTATTCCAGGATCAATTTGATCGACGATTCTGCAATAAGACGTATCGCGTGACAGGCGCTATAGTCATCGTGCAGCGAAGCTGCAGTCTCTTTTAAATCGCTTGCAGAGCAATGGCTCGGCTCATTTCCCGGTTCCGTCATTTCGATCACGTCCAAAAATCGTCCTGTCAGAAAGGGCTCCATTCTTCGACAAATCGGGCCGCTTTAACTCGATCAGAATGCGATCGAGGGGGGCAGGGAGACAGGCAACATTGTTGCGAGGTCCGCAATTGGTAGCGGAGGGGTGGCAGCCAATCCAGAGGTGTTTTTATTCAGAAAAACGGGGAGAAAGACGGGACAAAAGTGCCGATTGGCTGGATCTGCTTGTCGGAAGCGCTGAACCATTCGACATTCGGGGATTTTCAGGTGGCTTTGTTCCCTCAGTTCGTTCGCGTTCGTCCTCGGGAAAAGGTGGCGCCGATTTTTTTTTTTCGAAAATTCTTTCCCTCGTACCGATTGCTAGAAAGTTTCTCTCCTCTCGCTCGCGTTCCCGCCGCCAGGTTCGTTGATTAGTTTGTGTGCCGGCTCCATCCCCCGGGATCTGTGCGCCATTGTTCTCGTTTTGTTTCTGATGGTGGTCGAGGTCAGCGAAGTTCTCCGAAAAAAAGTTTATTCTATCCGGAGAGTCGTCGACAGAGATTTTTACCAACACTTCCCGTTTTTTGTTCCGGGAAATATTTTTTAAAACGTGCTTCCCCCGGACCGTCGAGAAAGTTTGGAATAATAGCGCGCGCTTTCCACGCAGAACGAGGTGTTGGTAAATGTACTCGTTGATTTTGTTGAAATACATAACTGCTGCTGGCTCGCTCGGCAGACCGATAATTGCCTTCGGAGCACGGTGTTGAATTAGTTTAACTGTAACACTGTGGATGGTAGACGGGAACCGTCTTACGGGTCGGTCTCGTGTTTTGGAAATGGGTTAATGCCGGCAAATGAACATCATAGTTGTTGATCGTAACATCTGTACGGACTTAATAAAACTCGCAGTCTAATCACCACGATCTTAATAACTGTATAATGAAAAATCTGCGATCAGTTTGATGAGTGCGGTAATGATACTGTTAAAATGGAAGTATAACGAGGCAAAGCCTTGACGATATTTTATAAATATTCTTCTCGATAAGCTGAAAAAATTCTCCGTAGAGACACTAATGACCAGTTAATACCTGTTATTGGAAAAGGGAACAAACTTTAAATTAAAACGATCTGCGGACCGATAAGGATGTTAGTACACAGCTGGAAGTTTATGGGGGAGCATGGTTAGAAAGAAACAGTGAAATAATGCGTTCGGTTGAGATTAATTAGAAAAATTGGCACGTTGGCAGCCCGTTAACTGAAAAACATTGCTCAGAAATTAAGAGGTCCCTCGATCCGAAACGTTATCGCTTACGAAATCTTTGTGCCGGGTAAATTGGGTTAAATGTGTTTGCATGCTCGTGTAACCGCGTGTGCACAATAATTCAAGGCTTAATTGGTGTCACGGTAGGCGAGTGGCCACCGCCGCTGAAATCGTTCGGTTTTCTTTAGCAGAGGACAACTTGTCTTTTCGATTGTGCCGCCGTGAACACATTTTCCATATATCAAAATTAACAATGAAAAATAATCACTACTATTTACCTTCTGTATCTTGCAATTGCTGCACGAATTTTCATATTGAATAATGATCCTTAGTCCAGCTATAAATTCTCCGAATATTTGTTTACTTTATCCGGATATCATTTAACGATAAGCAGAAAATTGATTTTCTTAAAATCGTGATCGTAGCTCGCCGATGAGGAACGCGTTAAGCTGAAATTGTGCATGCTAACCAGTGTGGATTTTTCATTTTACAATTATTGACATATTAAAAATGATTAAGAAACGATTGTACAGATATCTTTAGTACAGCACGCATTACAATGGGAGACGCGCAAAGTCTAAATAAAATCGATCTTGTAATTTTTACAAGAGAACATGTACCAGTTACTTTTAAGGTTCGGTAGGTTTAGCGTTAATAAATAAACATTGCAGCAGCTGGGCTGTCCATGCTAGAATTTGCACGCGCGATTTCTCGAATCGAGTGTTTTTTTCAGTTCTCCAACTACGGGCGAAATTGCAACGCATTTTCGTAATTCGCGATCGTTAAAGATGGCCGATCGGTGTCACGGCTCGCGAGTTGCCCGCTATGGAAGATTCTCCTTTTCTCTGTGTGCTGTAGCTGTTCTCGGCTGACTGCTTGATTATTCGAGGCTTTGAGAATGGTTGGAAAACGCCAGGTAAACACTATCGCCGGAGACGTTTCAGAGGAGAGTCCAGCGTGGTTTTCTTCAGCGGGGTTCTCTTTGATGGTTGTCGCCAGGAAACGTTCATCATTACGCTCCCGCGTTGTCTAATTGAACCTATTCCGCTCTTTTTTCCCCTCCGCGTGCTATCTCGAATTAGCTAAGTGTACACCGTGGCCAGGACAAGGATTTAATCCTTTAACGTTGATTTGCTGTTAGCGGCGGACTAATTACGACCGGGAAACTGGTTCGTCGGCCAGGGAATCGTAACCATCCTCTTTAAAATTAATTCGATCCTGCCTGCCTGTTTTAATTGCTAATGACAGGCATCCAGACGGCGTTGAATTTCGCGAGCGTGGCTTCGACAGCTATCTTTGTTCGGGTTATCGTGTTTTTGCGATGGGAACATGTGCCGACTCGGACAAAGTAGCCGTAATCATGCGCTTTCGTCGTTAGGGTATATGTGGCTCGATGGGCTTGCTTTCTTCTGGGACGAACTGGTTAGATATGGCTTAATAAAACTGGACTTGGAACTATCGTGCAGTAGACGTAAACAGATTGCGTATTTTATTCGAATTTGAAATTATCACGTAGAGAAAACTTGATTTTATTTATTGAACTATTCTTTGTGGGAGTGTACATGTTTACGAGTTAGTTTATCAAAATTGAAATAGGAAAAGGCTTCTTGCCCCTATTAGAAGTTCTAGCAGTAGAAGTGCATTTCATTCGAAGTTTTATAAAAACCGTCACGCAGAGAATTCTTAATTTTATTCATTGAAAAATTCTTCGTGGCAGTGTAGATTTTCATGAATTAATTTCTCAAAATTGTGAAATGCGGAAAAGCTTTCCTGCTTTATTAAAAGTTCTATAATGTTGTAAAGAAGGTAAATAGAGACCAAATGTCTGCAGCTTAGTGATTAAACATAAACATTGTACACGTCAGAATGGCATAATAACTTCGAGCGCATTACCTATGCAACAATCATTTGCAATTCATTGGAAAATATTTTACTACCACCATGACTGACCCGCAAAGTGTATACTCACCCGAGAATTAATTGCTAAATAGTTTAACACAATGGAGATTCTAATCAACGCGATGTTATGGAAAATATTTCCATGAAACTCGCGGTACATTGCGTGTAGAAAAAACCAAATTCCGACCTAGCCGCATTTACATAGTTTTACATATTTATAAACGAAATCAGGCCAGAAATATAACAAACTGGCGATCGATGATGCCATAAAGCTGCGTACAAAATAAAAATTGTATTCATAATTATTAGCCAGTGTAATCAATTTTGCAGTTAACATGGAAGATCCAAGAGCAAAATCCACCATCTTCTATTTCGTTCGAAACAATTAATCCGCGTACAAAACAAAAATTGTATTCATAATTATTAGCCAGTGTAATCAATTTTGCAGTTAACCTAGAAGATTCAAGAGCAAAATTCCCTATTTTTTATTTCACTTGAAATAACGCGAGCCGTGGATCGCATGGTGATCGATAACGCCATTAATCTGCGTACAAAATAAAAATTGTATTCATAATTATTAGCCAGTGTAATCAATTTTGCAGTTAACATGGAAGATTCAAGAGCAAAATCCACCGTCTTCTATTTCGTTCGAGACAACGCGTGCCGTGGAATCGAAAACTCGATGCTCGATTTGGGCCTCGTTAGCCCCCAATTTCGGTGCTGAAACAATGGCAGCCCGGAACCGTGTCTCTGCTGGTGTTCTAATCGGTGTCCCGGTGACATTTTCACCCCCTCGTTCCGAAAGATGCTTGTAGGGCTGAATTTCTCTAAGAAACCCCCTCTTGAAGTTGTAGGGAGGGGAGAGGGCTAATAAGCGACGCGGAAAGCCGTGCCTCTGGCGTTGAATCGGCTCGTTTCCTCCGGTAGGCAGAATACTAGGCTGCTTCTCTCTCTCTCTTTCTCTCTCTCTCTCTCCTTTCTCCTCTCGTAACACTTTCCAGCCCTCGACCTCGTGGCCGAGGATCGATCCCTGTGACGTAGTGCGTGAGCATGCCTTCGTGGAAAAAACGAAGTGGGGTTGGTTCTCGCGGTGCAAACGGGCGAGGAGGGGGGCAGGGTAGCGAACACGTTAATAACTAATAGAAATGCTCGTCTGTCCCATGTGTACAGGTCGCGGCAAGTGTTACGGTCGAAACGTTAACCCCTTACTCGCTACGATCCTCGCAGAACGACTTTCCGTCGGGCTTGCTAGAGTGCAGGCGATACTTTCCGTCGGTTTACACCTGCAAAATTGCGTTCCGTTGGCGCAAAGTGCCTTGTCTCCTGCGGGGACACACATTATTGCACATACAGGTTTTTATTTTATTTTATCGGAGGAGGGCAGTGAATGGGTTCGTAACGGAAATAGTGTGCGTGGATTTGGAATTAAATGTCGGGTTGATTTTTAAATAATTTCTGTTTGTTTTATTTATGGGGATGAATTAAATGTTGGGTTGATTTTTTAGTCACTTCTAATTAGGTTTTATTTGTGGATGTAGAATTAAATGTTGGATTGATTCTTAAATAATTTCAGTTTGAGTTTTATTTATGGGAATTAATTAAATGTTGGGTTGATTTTTTCGTCACTTCTGTGTTAGTTTCATTTGTGGATGTAGAATTAAATGTCGGGTTGATTTTTTAAAATAATTTCTGTTTCACTTCTATTTGCCAATAATGTAAACAATTTTTTGAGACCCTTGAGTACAAGAATGTTCGAGTACAAGAGTCTTGAATGTGCAAGTTTACAAGTACAATTTTGTGTTAATCCTCATTAACCTCTGGAAACAAACTCATTACATTAAAATAGCGAATTTAATCGTTATTTTTAAACTGGCTCGTAGAAATTGTTTCAGAATATCCGACACGCACAGTCGAACACCCTACACATTCGCCGTTATTTGGCATGACCTCTTGACATTTGTCAGACAGCTCGAGTAAGCAATTAGCATGATAAATGGTATCGTTACGGAAGCAAATTATTTTTGACTCGATCTGACATCATATTGAATCAAATGAATGAATAATTACAGGACTTCTGGCAAATATTTGTCAACCAACACAGAAGTACGAAAAATGATTTTCCCTGATATCCAATAGATTTTCTGGAGCTACTTTCGACAGAGGAATTATTTAAATTGATTTACAGAATGCGACGTGCAGCTGCATAAAAACCGACACGATGACGTGGATTCCTGAGAGGTGGATTTAAAGTAAATTTACTTCAGATGTCAGAACATGAGATTTTGCCAGAGAGTACATTGTGAACATGTGGTATACATATATGCATACAGTAGGGCTCCATTTTTATGAACCCCAGGGACGAGAGCAGTTCGTGTAACTGACAGCAGCAGACTGAAAAGTAGTTCACATAGCGTGTGAGTCGTTCATAGAATTTCACCTAATTCTCGTCGGTAGCTGTGACTTTTCATTCAAATAATTCTGATAAGTGAATTTCGTGAAACATTTCATGTTGGAGTTTAGTTAATTTAACTGTGACACCTCAAAGGCTTATCTTTTCGAATATTGTTCTACTGTAGTTCTACTGTGACTATTAGGTTCAAAGGAACGTTCTGTCGTGTTCGAAATGAGCAGGTCATTTTGCTAGTAAATCAAAAATACACGTTGCTAGTGAGTCATTGGGAAACAGGAATTGGAAATAATGGAAATGATATCATTGAATAATATTAAACATACATTCTTATGAATTCATTCAAATGTTTTCTTTAAAACACGACAGAACTTTCTCACCAACCCAATATTTGCATTGTCGTAGAATTTATTTAGTCAAGGGGTGTCTTCTCATGTAAGGACTAGGTCCCTCAAAGAACGATAGCCCTAGGTCATCCCCAAATCGTGAACTTATGAAACCCAAGAGCGCTTCTGTTTGACTGTTTGTGGGGGAGGCGCCATATTTGTTTCATCGGCAGTATGTTCGGGGCCAAATCTATAGCAAGGTAAACACAGTTGGAATATAACCAGGAGCCATTTACAAGCCTTGATAAAAGGGAAAAGAAATCTAGCCACCCCTAAATGAAATTCAATTTTCTTTAAATTGTACCTAGTATATGCAGTAACGTTAAAGGAGGGCGGTATGAATGAGTTCAATTTGAAAGAGGAGTGCTCCGTAAATGCTATAACTCTCCAACAAATCGTAGTACAGCTGAACCATTCGTATTTGGCGTCCGTCTGTCGCGAAACCACCCCCATCGACCTCTTATCGTTCCCCTGATTTATGGCTGGAACAGTCGAAGACGACGTTCCATGAAATTACCAGGCGATTCTTAAAACGTGCACCCCCTTTGCCGAAGATGAAGTCTGTCCTCCCCCTTTCTGGGGCTGGCTTTGAGAGATAAGGGTTGCTTCCGGGGGGGGGGGGGTTGAAGACTGACAATGAGATTGGGGGGCGTAGAGCCGCGTAGAGGTTGTTTGAAGGTTATCAGCCCTCCCTTAATGGATTTATTGGTTTCGTGGCGGTCATGATGGATGTTCCACCCTCTTTCCACCCGAATTGGGGTTGGTTTTTTTAGATGTCTCCGCGTGTCCCATCTGAATTGGTTTATCCATTATTTTCTTACATTCGTAATTTAATATGATCCAAGAGTAAAGCAAATAATGAAAACTGTAGACGGAAATTTATATTCGATCTATTTTAAAAATAATTGTTGTACATATACAAAAAGATTGTGTATCTTTAGGTTCAACGATTTCTCACACATTCCCCAGTGTCAGCGAGCTGAAGTTCGAGTTTCCCCCTAACAAAAGTTGTTTCGTTATAACGTGGCTTACGTGGCTCACATTCTGAGGCTAACTGTGCGCGATAAGCAACGTTTTCCCGGTGTTCGTCGGTGAATTTAGTGCTTGCACGATGAGAAGTAATGCGACCGAAGCGAGCTTCCGGGACAGTTACTCGAACTTTATGATAGTGTGAGATCACTGCCACTCGCGCCACCCTTATAGATGCTTGTGGTACCTCGCCTTGCCTCGCGGTATCATGAATCTTCACCTTTAGCCTGCTGTCTTCATTCTTCAGAATTTTATCGAGTTTATCTGTCCTGTTACAGAAATGTAACTTTATTGCTGCATTAGGTTTATCGCGGACATCGAAGCGCCATTACGGATTTTACGCGCTCTCGGTTTTCCCTGATAAATAAGTACATGGCGCCAGAACAGTTATTTTTGCCGTTTGAGATTGTATTAAATTTATGTTTCATGTAAAAGTTAAAGCGCTAATCAAAATTTGTTTCATTCGAAGTTGTCCATATCACAACAATTTTGTGAATATTCTTTTACGTTATCTGAAAATAATTTACATCGAGATGATTTTTATTAGCTGTGCAAGTTTATTGCAAACGTGTCGAAGTATCGTAGAATGCACGAATGAATGCAGAACGTATATAGTTGCATAAATGATGATTGAAAAATTAGTCGGTAGTTGTGTAAGCTAATGATAATTAATAATTACGATGTTTACGGTGGTTTAGGTTGGGCAGGTTCGAGTGCATAATGAAATCGGTGTGCATCGCCGTTGATTAACCCTGTAGCGGGTTCACTCGCACGTGCAGGTGCATTGCAGCTATAGAAACGCACTCGGGCGTTCGTTACTCGGTTTTCTGGCTGCAATATGACGAGCTGTTTGTGTCGTACACGTGTCACGTGAATAACAACCGATTCTGCGAGACTTGGCAAGCGAACCGCGACGAAACTATTGTTCGCATCGACTGTTTTTAATGCGTTATGAACGTCGTTGTTGCGCTTTTCCCTCGAAAACCGCTTTCCCTGGAAACACGTTGATCCCCGACCTTGTCCCACCGGGAGCTGCACAAGTTTCATAGTTTAATAATGCACCCCTCGAGCTCCTCTCCTTACCCGTCTTAATAGCTTACCGCTTAAGATAAAAATTTATGCTGTATTCTTTCTGGAACCACGGAAAACTTTTCTGGCTATTTATGCTTCCATCCAGGCCGCTCGAAGATTAATCTAAATATTCACTGACAATCTCTCAACCTAAATCTTGGATCGGCTGCTCAATGTTTCCACTAAATCTGTCAATCTCCAAGCGAAAGGTTACCGGAAGTCGGTCGGAAAGTGGGAAAAGCTCCACCAGTATTTTTACACCTCACGGAATGGTGTCTTTCGCGCGGCTGCGGGCGAGCTTCGCGTGATAAGGGTCCATAGCGAATTTACATCATGCTTCTGCAATAGCGATACCGGAATGTCTGTGTTCCATCGAAGGAATTTGCGGGAGACGATCAAATGAAATTGTACAGAATTTTATAAAAGGGCACAATGGTTAAAAAGCAACCACGAAGCCTCAAGACAGTAAACAATTCTAGTCTTTCAGAACTAATCATTGAATTCATCGAAGAAAATTCAGGTCTAGAAAAATAATTTATGCTCACATCGACTGATTAAATCGCTCCTGTGTTCCTAGCATTACGACAAGGGTTAAATTAAAAAAATGGCACGAAGGCCACGAAACACTATAGAGGATCAATATCTGCAACATTCTACTTCTTTGCAATTCAACATTGAATTAATCGAAAGATTGATTTGATGTGATTGATATACTTTCTATGGAAAGATGGATACGAATGAAAACACAGATTCAAAACATGGCACAATGTTTGAAAAGCAACCACAAGGGAAGAGAGAAGTTCAGGTCTTGAAAAATAATTTATGCTCGCATCGAGTGATTACATCGCTCCTGTGTTTCCAGTATTACGAAAGGGTCGAATTAAAAAATGGCACGAAGGTCTACATTTCTGCAATTCGACATTGAGTGAAAATAGATCATATCCAGACTTGATTGATCACTTCCTGTGGAAAGGTGGATACGAATCCAAACACGGATTCAGAAAATGGCACAAGGCTCAAAGAATAAGAACAACACATTGTTCGTTTCCAACTTCTCGCTCTCAGAACAGGAAAAGCAACATAGTCCGATCCTTAGGGTTCTCCAGTCATGTTCAGGAGACCTGGTGGGCCAGAGTGCACGAAAGGAGGTTAGCCGTCGAACGCAAAATTAGCCCTATCTGGCATCAGCGTCCGTGCAACAGGCGGCGAACAACGCGCCCGTCGATATCGCAACGAGCGAATTGTTTACCTGGAAAAAGAGTGCTTGTGTGCAGAAAAAAAATGACCAAGGTCCTTTTCGCAACGCGATTAGCCTTAATATACGATAATGTCGCGTGATTTCCTACGACCGTCCTATCGGTCTCTTCGATCAGC
This sequence comes from Lasioglossum baleicum, assembly GCF_051020765.1. NCBI lineage: Eukaryota > Metazoa > Arthropoda > Insecta > Hymenoptera > Halictidae > Lasioglossum > Lasioglossum baleicum. Next base: position 9,258,787 of record NC_134940.1, on the reverse strand, counting down.
AGTCCACGGAGCATGTAGCAGTAGCTCGCGCTTTTACCATTCTCCGGCCTGTTTCCCTTCAATATTTCACTGGGCGGCCGGTAATCTAGCTTCACTTAGACTCTTTCTTAACGTTTCTTAATTCGATATCTCGACGGTGCCGGCGCTATGTTTGTTCACGGATATCGCCGGGGCGAGAGAGGGGTAAACGCTACTGGGACAGATCGGAACTGTCCCATTGATCCGCGCACACGCTAACCCCCTGAATACACGTGATTCTGTCACGCTAACCGGCACGGGAAATTGGATTCGATCCTTCTGTTCCGTTTAAACCTCCCTCTCGACGCTCGACGTCGCCTGGATCCGACAGGATTTTTTCCCCTCGTTCCTCTAACTCTGCGCCGGACACTGCTTGGAACAGATCTTTTTTCCGAGGGTCGCAGGCGTTTGCGACAACTGTTATTATCGGATTTGGGGATGGGAGAAGTGTAACGATTTTCAGAGACACTCGGTACATTTTCAACCGCCGTAGGTAACCTGGGTCTGACGTCCGGATCGAAATTTTACTCTTGAATTTCTTTCTAATCGATATTTATATTTTTGTATATTATAAAATGTAGACTTCAATACGTACTCCAGTATTCTTTAAAAGTTTTGCAAGCCTATTCATAAAGGTTAAGGATGAAAATCATTGGAATAATAAAAGTAGAAAATTGGGAGAAGTATAACGATTTTTAGAAACACCCGGTATATTTTCACCCCCTGTAGGCAACCTGGCTCGAATTGCTTTTCAATATTTATTTTTTGAATATTTTTAGATCTGCAAACCTATTCATGAAGCTTAAGGACGTTTGAAAATCATCAGAGAAACACAAATAGAAAATTTAATAAACCGTGCCACAGCGTTAGACCCAAATTACTGAAATCCATCGCCTCGATCTCGCTTCTAAAATCGTATCATTAAATCTTAATCGTCTCTCTGTGCCTCCACAAATTCTAAAACCCTTATAAAAATTTAGGTCACCGTCAGTCTGCAGCGAAGAGTCACGACCTTGGAGCACTCACCTCAAGCCCTCGGTCTCAATATTCGTACCCCTAAATCATCCCCTGAATTCTCCATCGTTTCCACGTGCGCCAAGCAATCAGCGCGCCACCATGATTTGTGTACGCCTGTACACATTCTGCGCATTATGCGCGCGCGAATAGGCCTGTCCCCGGGAGTATAGTCGGTGCGGTGGTTCACGCGTTCGCTGCACGTGGTGTAGTTTCCCGGGTGCATATGTAACGTTGCGACGTTGCTTGCCACGCAATGCAGTGGCGACTGGTTGCTGGTCACGTCAGCGTGATCCCTAAATGGCGGCCGTGCACGAATTCTCTCGAGCGGGGTGGAGAAAAGAAACACCGAAGGAGAAAAAATTCCGATGGTAAAAGGAAAGAAAAACCGTCGTTGGCGAAGGGTGGAGAGGGGGTTGAAGAGCCGAAGTAAAAGTCGACGCAGGGAAAAAGGCCAAGGAAAACGGGCCGCAGTGAATTTTACTAGCTGGGGCCATGGTTCCTCCCGCTCTTGAGGCGTTCTCGGAGCCGAGTTTCAGTTGCAGCCGCGCGCAGCTTTCTCGCGTGGAATTAATTCCGACGAGCGAGCCCAACTCGGCGAAAATTACTCCTTAATGCGACGGAAACGTTCGCGAGCGCCCGCTTGAAATATTCAGAAGCGTTCGGGGCCGACTTCCAGACTCTGCTGATCTGTGGACGCCATTTTTACGGGACGTACCTCGCACTCGTGCTCCTGCCACGTTTCTTGGTCCACTCGACTGGAAACACTCCGATAAGCTAATCGCTGATAAACCAGCCACCGTTATTATTTTCTGCGTCATTGTCTCGCGTCGATGCCGGGGATGTTTTATGGAAATTATACTCCGCTTGCTTGCCTTCAACTTACCTGTGTCTTCAGGGTCTTAGCAGCCTTTGGGAAGCTGTGGCTCGCGTAGCTTGTTTGTTTGTTCTTGTGCTCTGGTATTGTTTCAGGGTTTTAGGGTCTGGGTTGCTGACCTTTGCTTTTCATCTACCTGGTGAACTTACTGGATGTCGATTATTCTAACAATTTTTATATTCTCCAAACGATCAGTTATTTTAATTTTATTATTAATGTATTTTGTTGCTGTTTTAAAATTATACTGTGTTGGAATAGATTCTGTGTAACAGTGGACTAGACCAGACCTTTGGTTTTCATCCCCTTGACGAACTTGCTTGAAGTGATCGGTTCTTTTAATTTTTTTATTGTTATACTGGTACTTTGTATTTATAGCTTGTTGCTCTTTTAAAATGATACTGTGTTGAAACATATTTAACAGTGAACAATCACAGAATTTTTAAAAGTTCGCAACTTCGATGTTCCTCTATTTTAAAATTGTTTAATCCAGGCTCCGTCGAGTATGTTTGTTGCATGCATTTACTGGCTTGTGACAGCTGACGGGGATTTCCTTCGTCCGGGAAATGTTTTCCAGCGTTTTCTGAATATGGATGCACCGCGTTAACGGAAGTTCCGCCATTAACGCGGGGCCCTCGATAGCGTTAAATTATTCCAATTTGATGCAGTACTTAATTAATAAAAGCAGACGTTTCCTCGCAAACATTTTACAACGGAAACCGTGTCTACAGATAACATCAGAGGAACGGTGCGCAACGAGAAGTAAGCGTTACGAGCGCGCACCCAGAGGTTCCTTATCAAATTAAGCCCCTCCATTAAATCAGCAAACGTGATTCCGGGAATTGGTGTTTAATTGACAGAGCGACTGTACTGAAAAGTTAGGGACCCGCTCGGCCAGAACTAACCTAATATGTTATGTCATAACAAGCCGTGTCACGAACGATCTTCGCAGCGCGAGATATTGATAACGAAATTACATAGACATGTATGCCGTATGAAAAACTTCCTTTCCCCTGTTTCGTGTTCAGTCGTTATTTTGCTTTGATTTACGAACTGAAATATCCTCGAGAACTGAATGAACAGAATGAATGAAGTTAATAAGATCAGAGAACGGAACTAATTATTCCCAGTTAGGGAGAAGAGGGAGGGTGAAAGTCTAATAAAAAAGAACTTACCGCTGTCATGTGAATTATTTTGATTCATGCCAACTGATTTCACTAGTCATTTTCGTGTTATACCTTTTGCCTCTTCACGAATTAATTTCTATCGATATTCCAGCATAATTTGTTGCGTGGGAAGCTGCATAATAATGAATGAAATCAACCGTCCCACCTTCATTTGCATGGTCGGATTGGGAAAACAATGGCAAACAGAAAATTATCTAAAATTGCCAATTTTTTAAATTGCATATTACCAACTTAGAAATGTCAAATAATTTGTTAATTGTCATGTACATTACTTATGAAGTGCGCCACAATTTATGTATTTATTGGTATACTTTTTTTAGAAATATATTTTGAAGTGTGTCACTTTTCTTATGGTTGAACGATACGCGTTTATGCGAAAACATGATCGTCGATCGAGCGGTGGGCGGTCTCAATTTCGCGTGGATCTGCTAAGTTCACGTTTCCTCTCCGGCGTATTAATTTAGCGTTGCTTTTACAGGGAAAGTTTCGCCGGAGCGAAATGAATTTTCCCGCGGCCGGGGTTATGAATATTTTCCGCGGACGCACAGTTCTATCGGGTCAAGCTCGGGCCTTCTCCGTTATCCATTCCATTCCGTCAATAAACCAAACGGGAGCGTCGAAAACGGTGCTCGTAGCGACGGGGGAGAAAACCCCTATGCAAAAAATTTCCACCGGTTCTGCTCTCTCGGCAGTTTTGCGTGCCGTTTTCGCCGGGAGCCTCGGCGCGACGTGCATCTAGGCCGACTTCGCCTCCGGGCAAAACGCGCGCGCTCGTCCTACCGCGTTTCCGGTTACGCTTTTCCCGATTTAAAAGGTGTGCGAGATTATGTTTGGAGAACGTTGGAGCGAGAGCGCGGCCGCTGTTTCTCCGCCTGGCGGAAATTCGCGACGCCTTCTTTCGCGTGAGGATTGTAACTATCTCGGAAAAGTGGGATCTTTAGAATTCTGTCTGGGAAGCGCAATAGACTTGTCCTTTTAGATGAGCAAGTTATTTGAAAGCACATGTGCCGGACTGGTTGCAATAATCTTTTTGTTGCGGAATTTTAAAAAATGACTGACCTTCTTCCGGAAGCTGTGAGATTGTTCAGTCTAAAAAAGTCACTCCGCAATGTTCATGAATTCTGCATTTAGAAAATGCTATACGAAGAGAATAGAAAGATTCGAAAGTAATGTAAAATTGTTTCGCTGAATAATTACAAATGGCTGAGTGACAAACTTTCTTCCGGAAGCTTGGAGATTTCTCAGTTTAGAAAGGTTACTCCGCCAAGTTCAAAGATTCTGCTTCAGGAACAATGCTATACAAAAAGAATGAAAAGGTTCGAGAGTAATGTTAAATAGTCTCTTTTAGTGCCCCGTGAAACTGGTGTTGTGAAATCGTAGATCGTTTCTCCGTAGGGAATAAATTCTTTCCCCGTGATAAAACAAAGACCCGGTGACACGATCTCCCGCGGAGTCTCTGGAACGCCAACAAACGTGGCGATCAGGCTTCGGAATGGCGTAAACGAATGAAACGCAGTTAGTCGTCGCCGGGTCGGTGCTAATAAAAGCAGTCCGATCTAAATTACGGTAATTTCCTGGGCGATAAAAATCCGCGGCTTAATAAAGAGAGAATCGGTGGAGCCAGGCGGCAGGCTAGCCAACTGCGCGAAGAAAAAACAAGAAAGCATGCAAGTAACCGCGATCGAAAAAAGAATGCATAGTCGGATAGAGAGGGAAAGGGGGGGGGATCAAAGAGAAAGAGAGAGAGAGAGAGTGGTGAGAAAAGAGGTAGGAAGGGGTCCGATCGAAAGGGCACGCAGTAAAGCGCATAAATAGGCTCGTAAAACGTGGAAAGCATTCGGGCCGATGGTCAAGCATCCAGCCCGCGCGATAGCTATACACGGGTTTTCCTTGGTGTTGGACCGGGGACAGGGGTCTGAGAGGCGAGCAGCCCTTCGAACACACAACACTGCGGCGACTGCAGTAACAATATTTCACGGGCTCCACGGAAAGGGGCATGCCTGACCTCTGTGCACCCTGGTGCAGCCAGGTGCACCGACTGGAGCATACGCGGAGGCGTACGTGGCTCAGGTGTCTCGTAAGCCTCCCGTTCCGAGACGTATGAAGCCGGCGTTTGTAAATATTGAACGTGCCAGACCTATACACACCGAACACCCGCCACCACGCTCTCACGGCGTACATCGTGAGAGATGCAACACCCACGAGATAGGGTCCCCGGGATCCCGTGGAACTTTTTAATCCCACCAATGAAATCATTTTTGCGAACCGCGCGATGGATTTATGCTCTCGCGCCGAGCACTCGCACCTGCGTCGAGTCTTGGGAAATTCAGTGGGCCACTTTTCGTTGGACCTGGTTGCCGGCAAACTCCGGATACCTGAACAAGTTTATTTCATATTCAACACTAACACTTTTACGGGAAAATTGTTGGGTTTTAGTAGTTTTAAGGGGGTAGACTCCTTTTTCCAGGAGTGCAAGGGTGCGGTATTCGTGGTCTCATTTCTCGATAATACAAACACGGGGTTTTGTAGTAGTCGGAAACGCTAAATTAAGATCGATCTAGGGCGCTATCTCCCTCGAAAGTCCAATTTTTTCGTTTACGAGGCGTAATTTGCATTATTCGAAAGCATACAACTGCGCATGTATCTATTTTCATAGCTACGTGCTGCCAAATAATGCAAATTACGCCTCGCAAACGAAAAAATTGGACTTTTGAGGGAGATAGCGCCCAAGATCGATCTTTTATTTAGCGTTTCTAGCAGTGTTGGGCAATAAATAAATTTATTTAAATAAAAATTTAAATAACAAGTTATTTATTCTTTAAGCAGTTCTAAATGAATTATTTAAAATAATAAAGTTAATTGTTATTTACAAATACAATTTCAATTATTATTTGTATAGACAAATAATAAATTAAATTGTAATTTTTTTATTGGCAGCTGGGCCCTTCGGACGGGCCCGACCACTGGCGGTATACCTGAAAAGGTTGCTATAACAGACAAAAAACGCGCACGTGTGTTCATTGTATATAGGAAATACAAGAAATAAGAGAAGACCAAAAACTATTTATTTGATTTCCACCTCAGTCCAAATAATAATCTTTTATTTGCAAATCAGAAATAATAATTTATCTAAATAAAAAGTTTAGTTATTATTTGCAATTAAAATCACACGTTTATTTATTATTTAATTATTTATTATTTAAAATAAAATTTGCCCAACACTGAAAACTGTGAAAAGCCCCGTGTTTGTATTATCGAGAAATGAGAACTCTTGCACTCTGAGCACTCTTGCAATCCTGGAAACGAGTCTACCGCCTTAAAACTAAACCTACCATCACCGGTCGAAACGATCAACTCCACATTTTTTATTGTACAACTAGTGAAATAATAACAATAATTTCATAAGTCTAAATGAAATCAATTTTGTAATTTTTTTAAGGGAACATGTATCAGTTGCTTGGTAGGTTTAGTGTTAATTTACGATCACTGAGACTGTAAAGATGTATCCATGAGGAAGTACTCAACAAATTTATTTGTTTGGGTATATGCTATTTAAAAAATAGCCAGACATTTTTATAGTCACTCAAAAGTTAGTATTTTTAAGGGAGCGGATTTTTTGTCGTCGCATTGATGAACAAGGACAAGTCGTGTAAACTGCTGCAACTGCAGTGCTGTCTTTTAAGCATTGTCACGATTGTTTACTTCGCTCGGAAGTAACAAAGGAGATTTGATCAACGTTCCTGTCGGATGCGTTCGGTAAACACGTAAGAAATAAGTTAATACCTTCAATCCCATAAACACACGAATATTTCTACAGATTCTACTGTGCGTGGGTGTGCTTCATTTGTCACGAATGTACACGGGAATGTACATACATATGTATACTACATATACATAGTATATGAGTCGTTACGATATACAAGCGTCGCGTCGTTTGTTGAATCGGAGCCTTTGTTTTCGACACGTGCATATACACAAGATGTCCGCCAACTGGCAAGTTCGATCGATATAATGGAGACTTTTGCTATCGTTGAATCTGCATTTTTCTCGGATGCACACATTCCACTGTCTCGTAGAATTCTATAAATACTAAATGCACTATTCAATTGTTGGATCGTTTTACCTGTTTAACATTGAGCTGAAATGAGAAAAGAATGAAAACGATTTCAGATAATCCCTATAATACATAAATATGATTGAATCTGGTACAATTATTAGAAACAAATTTAGATAAAATAAACAAGAAAATGATATCTTACAAGATAATGCAATTGAACACGACATGTCGAAACTTTTGCAGTCAGGAATTATAGTTGACTGAATATAATTCTATACTTTATGCATTAATAATATTTGTGAAATTAAATGAAATCGGATGAATACCGAATTAAAAATTGAAAAACGGTATTGACCATGTCGACAAGAATAATTTCCTTTTTGCGGGAAAATATTACCGACCCCCCCCCCCCAGCGGTGGCACGGGATAAAATAACAACGCTCATTCATTAACGCAGCTCGTTAATAAGCAACCCTTGTTTGTAACCGGTGGAGGCCGCGAGAAGATGACCGCAGCTCTATCCGGCTCTCTCTTTCTTTTTCTCTTCCTCTCTCTATCCGTCGAACTCGTGCCTGTGAACCGAGGATTATATTTAGAACGGCAGTCCGCGTTCAATAGAGTCACCATGCCGACAGAGTAATCGTTAATTGACGTGAAAAATTCACCGACGCCGACACACTCGTTCAATCTTCCCCGTGAAATTGTACGATTGGCCTTTTCGATTTCCAAAGCTCGGTTTCATAATCGACGTGTGGCATGCCGCTTAATCCCCTAAGATCATTTACGCTTGCCTCGAAAGTTTTCACTTCTCTCCTCTGGTGTCGCAATCACCTGCGTCAGCGTGGAAAGTTCGCGAAGATTTTCTAATTTCTTCGTTTTTAAAAACTTTGACAATTGCAGTCTCTCAGATTGATTGCCAATTATTATTTTAATTATTCGATCATTAGTCGATTATCATTATTCGAGAATTTCTTAAAATTTAACAAGGTTCAATATTGTTATATTTATAAGGCAACGTTTACCACAGTTACTTTTCAAAAAGTAATTGGCAATTTTCTAATATCAAAATCGATAATTATTCTATTATTAGTATACGACAATTTCTACGAATGTTTATAAGTAGACTGCGAATCTTTATGCTTTTACGAAGAAATCGGTTGGTGAAATATAAAACAGTAAAAGATTTTAAAAATTCAAGAATGTTGTAATGTTGCTTTTAATGTAACAAAATCGTTAAGGGATGAAATAAATTTTTATGTTACTCCTGCTACCCGCAATCAATGCAAAACACTTTTATTTTACATAAAGATCCGCAGTCTATTTATAAGGCAACGTTTACCGGTTACTATTGAAAAAGTAGTTCCAATTTGAACGATGTTTGGACAACCTCACGATTCGCCATGGATCGCAGCAATTTTCCATCAATTTTCCCGGTTGATTTTTCATTCCGCGCCACGCTGTAATGACTGTCGGCAACCATCGTAAAATCATCCGGTCCCTGTGGAAACCGACAATCGTTGACTACCGTTTGCGACGAACCGCAACACCGTTCGTTGGGTAGCAACGGGAGGCCGAATTTACGGGGTTGCGCACCTGTGTCACCTACCGAGGCCGCAGAGCGTTTCCCCTTGCGCCCTTTGCACCCTCCCTGTTCACCGGAAACCGAGCAATTTCCTAAATAGTTGTCGACGGTTGGTTATTCGTGCCGAGACAGCAATCAAACCGGTTTCCTCATCCGCGGGACAGGGCTTGACCCAACCTTGACACTGAGGGGGTAAAGGGGTGGCTTGTTTGCCGTGCGGTGTTGGGCGGGGAGCATGCGAGGGGGGGTGGTTGGCCGACGTGGAAGTTGGACGTACCCAGGGTCTGCAGGTGGCCGGAGAAAGAGGGCAAGAAACAGAAAGGGAGAATAGTTCTAACAACCCCTTTTTTTCTAGGACTGGGAGCCCTTTTCTTGTTTTCTAATGTCCTTGAGGACAGTCAGGGCCCCGCTATTTGCATTTCTCCTGACCGCCTCTTTTCCCGGACTCCCTTCCACTCCTGTTCTTTCCTAAAAGAGGTCTAACAAACCCTGCTAACTACTGAACAATTCATTAACCACATCTGGTACAGTAGTGATCGGATATTGTTTAAACAAATGAATTCTTATGATTTGGCTATATTAAAAAACATTTGAGTATCCTACTCCTTTTGGTTTACGAGATGTTTAAAGAAATGCGGAGAAACGTACCTAAACAGAGAAAGAGAGGAAGCGGCGATTAGGATAACGAAGGGTATTCGAGGGAGGGGTGGCTCGCAGGACAGAATGAAGAAGAAGAGGAAGAATGAAGGTGTCGGTAGGAGGAGCAAAGGGGTTGAAGAGGAAGGGATGATGATGGAAAGCAGGTAACGGACGAAGTGGGAAAGCGTGTATCGTGGACACAGAACGCGCTAGAGCGAAGGAGATGAAGAAGGGTTGAGAGTGGTTCAGAAAGAGATGAAGTTTACCTTGTAGGGGTGATGTCGAGGAGCGAGAGGGGGACATGATGAGGGATAGAGAGGGTAGGAGAGAGTTAGAGGGTGGGTGGAGAAGGAAAGGAAGGCATGCTGTGTGTCCCGTGAGAGGGTGGGGCGATCAATACTGCAGGAAACACCCCCTGAAGCCGGCTTCATTCAGCAGCTCCCTTTCCACCGGTTCCTCGTGCCGCCGACCACTCTAACGGCGCTACTATAGCCGACTATAGTGCCACGCTAAGAGCGCAAGGGGCAACCGCCACGATTGTTTCGAGATAATCGCGCTTTTCGATTTAATCGTGTTAAAAGGATGAAAGGATTCACCGGGGGTAAACGCTTCGCTTTGATTCACCGACGCGGTCTGACCGGGATTCCTTGTTTCTGCTGATCGTGACCTTGACGCGTCGCCTCGAATGTAACGTGAAAGCTTAAATTTATTATAATTATCAGGGTGACAAGATTTTCGTCTAGGCAATTTCATCTTTATTTGAATTCAATATTTTCTACATTAACTGTAAAAAACAGAAGTTAAATGATTAAGTAATTTCTCCTCTCAATCCTTAGCACTCGAATGGCGACTACTAAAAATTACCATACTATTATTTATAACAATTATTACATTACTATACATAGGTACACTTGTTCTCAAAGGGTTGAATGAAATGTTTGACAACGAAGCGGACGGCTCTTCCGGTTTCGGGGGATGGTGTCCCGCTAAACGGGGATGACACTAATCCGAGTTTAATCGCGTTCGGCCGCGTTTCCATCGGAGTATCGTTGATTTCCTAATATCTGAGCCGGCCGTTGTTCACCGGACGATTGTTGCCTGCCGCGTGAATAAATTAACATCGGCCGCCGCGCATCAGGCACGGATGTTCGCGCCGCGGTAACAGCTCGACAAACCGAAAGAACAATGCCGAATAATCTGAAACATCTGGGGATAGTGTGGGAACAATATGCGAATTACAGGGCGCGGTGTGTACGATTCCCGGCCAATTTTTCTGCTTCATCGACGATCGCCATTTTGCTTTGTTCGACAGGGGTGGTTTCTCCTGCTCTATTTGCCGTTGCGCGTCCTCCGTATTTCTCACGCGACTCGGTAATCGTGATATGAATCCGGGGATTGTCAGGGAAAAATGAGAGGCGCAGGAGCAATATCGAAGCCGTGGAAAGAATACAGAAATCTAGAAAGCCGTGTGGGAACTGTGTTAGAGCGATGAAGGAGTTTCAAAATTTTTTAGTGGATGTTCATGTAATATAAAAAAAGTAACACGAGCATTATGGGAAGAATAAAGAACGTAACGAAAGCAGCATAAAGCCAAAGAAAGCAACATGAGTCACAAGAGTAGGCTAAAAAGGTCCATATGGAGCAGCACAGGTCAGACGAGCATTAGTGTGGATTTATAGTGGAGCTGCGAGCATCGATGATAGCGGCGCGGTGAAAAGAGACCAGCATTCGTGACAACATTTCGACACATACTAATGAAAAAGTACATATGTATTTTCTTTGTTTTTCTTTTTTTTTCTTTTTTTTTTCACCGCACAGCTCACCTCGCTGCTCCACTATAAATCCACCCTAATGGAAGTGACTTGAGCAGTATGGGAATCATTCAGACGAGCACTATAGGAGTAACACGAGCACTATGGGAACCACTGAGAAGGTCACGTAAGCTTCGTAAAGATCGAAACCAGCACGAGTCGCAAGAGCGCCACGAAAACTCGATCGGAACCCCTCAGGTCAGGCGAGCACTATGCGAATACGAACGCTATCAGAACAATTTCTCGAACACCGGGGGAATGATTCCCGTAGCGTGGCATTCCGAGCGTGTAAACCCACTTTACCGGGACCGTTTCGTCCCGGAAAACGCACGGTTTCTCTCATAGACCAATTTCCTGTGTCCCGACGGGCGACGACGGAGGCAAGGCGTCGTTTTATTCGAGGAGCACACCCGACTCGCAACCGTCGATCGTTACTTTTCGTATGAATTAAATAGAGAGACTAAGAGAGAGAGAATACAAGGAGCCGCGGTCGATTCGGCGGTCCGGTCAGCGATCGATGGAAACGGAATGAAGCACCGCGTTCGGCTTTGCATACTGTGCATTTACCGCGAACCGGATGACTCCGAAATTTCTTCCGGCGGTAACAGGAGGCTTCCTAACGCTATTAGAACCTGACCGTGCCGGTAATGCTGGGCTTGTTCTAGAAAATCGAGTCGCAGCCGTCGCGACGCGTCCAATCTCTCCACTCGACGCGTCCCGAAGATTAATATTCCGCCCGTGACAGGCTCCGCGAGCGCTCTATGCTCGATTCCGCTCGATTTCGCTCGATTCCACTCGATTCTTTTCGATTTCGAACGACGCATACTGTGGCACTCACTGTAGCCGAAAGCTACCTTTTCAACTTTAATATTTGGTTGTTCCGTATGAAATGTCCGATTTTAGAAGGCAAAATGTGACGAGAAATGTGAAGACAAACTCGTAAAACTACAGGTGGAATCATTTTCATACAAAATTGTAGAAATCCACGCGAAAAATCAGTTTCAGACAAGATTGTAGAAGTCCACGTGAAAAATTATAGAGAAAATTGTGAAAATCCAAGGGAAATAAAATACAACAAAAATTAGTACGATTTTGTTTACAGAATATGTGTGCAGTACATGACTGGAGAATTATATTTTGAAGCTTTGAAGCGCTCCAAAAGAGTGCAACATTGTTGAAAAAGGCAGTTTCAGGAATATTCAGGTTGGAAAATTAACTTGCAGCCGCAGAAAGTCGATTTTCGAGATTACCATGCGAACATCAGCCCGCTATTTACAAGTCGATGCGATAAAATTCGCTCGACGATCGCGTTTTCCACTACGCGGACCGTCATCCTCTCGCGCGTTTAATAATAGAAGTATTTAATATCGGAGCCGCGGTAATGGAAATTGTTGCGAAAAACGGAATTGTACTGCTTGCCTCGGCCGCTTTTCGGTGAAATAGTTTCGGATAACGAACCCGTAACTGTTTAACGGAAATTAGGTTTGTTAGCAGCCAGTTCCCAGTGACTGTTTACACGCGTACGTAGGGTCGTAAAGATTTTTAACAGTGATTCGCACAGTCTGTTCTCTTACGTTTGAGAACTCTAATTGCGCACTTCGAAGTTCCGCAATTTGAGAATCGAGAATGGAAAAAGTAATTGTCTACCTTTCACATTAGGTATGGATTTTGAAGTTGAGCGAATGTTCGCGTGCATTTTACCATATGCCTACGGTGTCCTGTAAATTGTCATACAGTTTGAAGTACGTGTAGTTTCGTACAAGTCGAAAGTTTTTTCATTATGCGCTTCGTTGTTCGTAAAGTTGAATTCGAACATCGATCAGGTGCAGCTGCACTCCAGTGCCGTAAAAGCTTTTCGTATCGTCGTTTTAGTGCGCGTGCACTCGACCGACAGTGGGGCGAAATTTTCTGGAAAATGCTCCCCTTATTTTATTCTGGAAAAAATTTGTCCGTGTTCCAACTACCTTCGCAGATCATTCTACAGAGACTAGTCCAACCAAAAATCCATTAACTACTCTTCAAAAATTTGAATTCACATATAAGTAAAAAAAAAAAACAATTTATTAAAACACATCGAAATAAATTACTTCATTTTTTTAAAATTATTAATTGGGGTAGGGCGGTCAGGATTTTTAGGAAACTTGGAAGAGAATATAAGACAATTTTTTAATGAATGAAATTGATAGTTTTCATCATGGATCAGCCTGGAAACTGAACCCTTGGGGATCCGTGCCAGGGTCCGAGTTGACCCACTTTTACGGAAACATCCTTTAATATTTCAACGTATGGCAGACATTTTAACATGGAAGCATCTTGAGTACGTACCTCGCGAAATGTATCGACGGAATTTCTTAAGTAGCATTTCTGTTTTCAAATTTACCGAATCGCTATTCCTATTTTGCATTCAGCTACACAGCCTAGTGAAATAAATGTGAACCAAACTGCTCGGAAAGAAATAAAAAACTTTTCTGTTCTCACATGTTCACGTTTTAGCGTTTCAAGGTAGAATCGGGTTTCGTCCGTCGCTTTTCCTGCGAGGAAAGGTTCGCGTTGCATTTTACAGTTTGAGCGTCGGCCCCGTGGCTCAGTTTCCGCGGAATCGACCAGAACCGTTGCTCTTGAATACTGAAACGCTCCTATACTCGACGAACAACATTGTACTAGGGCCGTGTTAATAATTCACGGTGGCATTTCGAGGGGGGCTCGCACACATACACACACACACACAGAAACGGTCGCACAGGGTTCTTACACCGCGTGCAAGTTGTTAACACCGTAAACTTATTTGGTTTGACCTCTTAAGAAGCGAACGCGGTCTCACCTCGTACCTTTTCCCCTAGCTCATCTTCATTGGCAGGGACAAGCTAAGCTCCTCTCAACCTTATTCGTTTCGTAACGGACACCAGTCATAATAGACAACACTAACACGTTATTAAGCCGTTTACTCGTGAACTACGGCTCCTTGGTCGCTCGGCTATTATTTAGTCAGCCTAATGTGATTCCGATACCCATCTGCTCTTGTTCTTACGTAAATCGCTCCTAAATAATTGAACAACCTGCTCCCTGCGCGAAACTCGATACTGAAACTCAATTTTGCTTACAGCTCCAGATCGTCCAATCTTACCTCGACAACAAAACCACGTTTTCATTATGTTTCAACGGAATTGTTGAAGTGAAAACTGCTTTATGCGCACCGCGTACACAATGCTGGGCAGCGAATGAGGGAATGTGATTTTTTTTATCTGGTGCATCCATGTTCTACGTAATAATGTGCTGATAGTACGAATGCTATACGTGACGTAATGATCTCACGACGTCCGAGATATTATTCTGTTTCCTCCATAACGATTTCCGTCATGAAACATGAAATGCGATGGAAATACGACGGTATTTCATAATCTATGAAGCCATACCGGCCGGAGAATATTGAAATACCGAAATCAATTTCACGGGACGACGTGCATTAGTTAACATCAGATAAGCATCAGAATGATGCTTGTTGTCGCGTTAACATTCTCGGCTTGCTAAATACGCGGTACACGTGATCTGGGATATAATCGCGAACTCTCGTAAAACCGACGAAAACATGGGTAATTTATGCGGTAATAGTTTTCTCGCTAGTAACAAGCTATTGTACATTCAGCGTGGACATGAAAGTGGCAGTTACAATCTGTATTGGGGAATAAAGACCTCTGGCGCGTCTCTTGTGAAAAAGAAATCCTTGCAGAGCTATTCACATTTTTTCACCCTTCTTGTAATATTAGATGATTGCGTAAGTTCGTGCCCGATTTGAAAATACAATTCAATGGTTACATTTTAAAGAATACAACTTTATTAATCAATTAATTAATTTTCTAATTGTAGAAAATTTAACCATTTTTTAATTTTAATTTAACCCTTCTTTAACCAAACCTTTAACCAATCTTTAAAATTTAACCATTGAATTTTATTTTCAAATCGGTCACGAACTTATGCAATCATCTAATATTTAGACACCCAATTCAACAAATTAAATTTATTTTTCTTGGGTTTTTCTTGGGAAATTTAGAACCCGATTATTATCTCCATTTTTTCAATTTTTCATTTATGTATATCTGTGGTGCAATGATACACCGAAAGTGTTAGCAATAATTTACTGGGTTAAAGGAATATGCTACTCCTACTATAAATATACATAGTTATATTAAAATGATATCATTCCTTCCCCTGTTGGGAGATTACTATTAAAACAAACTCTTGCCAGCTTGGTCACGAAATAAATCACGAGGCAAGATTAATTTTGTGCACGCTACGAAATTGCGCACATAAATATTTTTCAACAAACAGCACTGACGCAGATAAAAATATATACTTTGCGAATGTTGAATTATCGTGTTAGAAGGCAGACCAAAAGTATACAATTTTAAAAAATTTTAATGCTATCCTTCGCATCAATAATATGTGAAATCATAAACGAAATACAATTTTGTGAACAAATATGTTTTATAAAGCAAACTGAAACAAGCCAAACATTTTATAAGATAAACAGAAGGCAATATCACGTTTCACAAAACGCAGAAAAAGAAGTCAAATATTGTACAGTGTATAGAAAGGGAAAATTGATGAATTTTCATTGATGAGGAAGTACGGCGATCTCTGGACAATCGATCTAGAGATCCTCACAGTTTTTCCACAGGATAGGGCCAAGGGACGTCGATGG
This sequence comes from Lasioglossum baleicum, assembly GCF_051020765.1. Lineage (NCBI taxonomy): Eukaryota > Metazoa > Arthropoda > Insecta > Hymenoptera > Halictidae > Lasioglossum > Lasioglossum baleicum. The sequence continues at coordinate 9,242,906 of NC_134940.1, read as the reverse complement.
GCCAGGGCGCGTGCCGTTTATCTAAATCGATTCGCAATAACGCGCGTGAACGGCGGAATAATGAAATTCGTCGAGCGGGAAATTTTCTTATCGCGGGCACGGTCGGGCTGTCCCTGATAAGATCTTCACGTGATACCCCGCGCGCCGGTGTAGAACGATTTTCCCTAGCTCTGGCGTGGTGTGGCGTGGCGATGTCATAATCCCAGCCGGAAACCGGCCATTATCGCCGGAAGAAATTTGAAAGTTCCCTTGCTCCCGTGGTATCGGGCCGCATGCAAACCCGCCCACCACGGGCCGCCGATTTACTCGGCCTCCGGGGGCGGAATTCTCCTCCTACCACGTCAGTGATCCTTCTTGGCGACGTTTACACGCCGAGGGCTGCGGGATCGGGGATTTCGAGACGATAACGTCGACTTTGATCCCACCGAGAGATCATACGCGTCAACATGCTTCGTCAACGCTTCGAATTCCGATCAGAGAATCCCACAAAATCAAATTATTAGACGGTAGACCATCTTGATTATGTTTTCGGGAATTTTCTTCAAGGATAATTGATAAGTGAAAAATTTTGTTTACACCCAATTTTTGTCAGAAATTTTTCTTATTCTTAAACTATTAGGTTGTTGCAATTGAAACGACCGATTTTCACATTTGAAACTTCCCGCCTTTGTAGTTTAGTTTTTCCACGACAGATGGGGTTGAAGTTGTACAATTTGAAAAGTACATATCTCTAACATGAATTTGCGTGTATAAGAATAATCTTATATATATATTGTATAGTATACATGATTCACAAAATCGATTTTCGTTTACCATGGAAAAAAAGGAAATTCGTATAATTTACTTGTACGAGTTCAAACTTGGACATACTGCGACTGAAGCAGCGAAATATAGCAAGTATAGCAAGTGATCGGACCATAAGGCGTTGGTTTGAAAAATTTCTTTCCGGAGATACAAATCTGGAAAATGAGCCTCGTGGTCATAAGCCAGCAGCTATTAAAGATATAGATTTAAAACAGATAGTTGAAAGGGATTCACGTGAAACCATAATTGCTGATAAATACCGTCAGGAAATTGATATAATGGACGAAAAACACACACTGCGTGTTCAACAGCCGGCATTAGTCAATAGACGTGGTGTAATATTGCTTCACGATAATGCTCGGCCACATATTGCGAAAGAAACAGTAAAAGAATTAGCAGAGTTGAAGTGTGAAGTTCTTCCTCACCCTCATTATTCGCCTGACCCGTCACCTACCGGTTACCATTTTTTCAAGCACCTAGATGGCTTTTTGAATGGAAAAATATTCAAAGAAGAACGTGCTGTAAAAACTGCATTTGATGAATTGATTGGAATTGAAGGCATTGAGGCACTTGTATCACGATGGAAGAAGTGCATTGATGTAGATGGAAATTATTTCAATTAATGGAAAATGACTAAAGCTTGTAAAATAAAAGTTTATGGTAAAGATTCAAAACGGCCATTTCATTTGCAACAACCTAATAGAAGGTATTATCTAAAGCGTAGAATAGAATCTTCAAGAAAAATCAACTTAATCCGGGCTAATAATAAAAACGTTGGAGTCCCAGAATTTTTTCCATCAAATCAATGCTGCAATTTCACCGGGAACGTTTTATTCGATCATCTTAAAAATTGAAGTGGAGCAAACATTTTTCGATTTTCCTCGTAGCTACAGCAATGAAAATTGAATTCGAGGAACGGCGACGGCCGACAGCGATTCGTCCCATTAGGAAAACATGGTCGAACTTCAGGATTTCGATTGGAGTGTGCGCAATCCCGGTACGCGTGCAACTAATCCGATACTTTGCGCAGATTGATCAATTCAGAAGGGGTCCGGGGACATTTGAATGTCACACGGGGTGAATATCAGATGCGTGTAACGTCGGCAGAGGCTCTCCGTGATTTCCTGAGAGCCCCTGGCGGACGACTAATTTATGAGATCCTAGATCGATGGTGTCGCTGTCTCGAAAATCCAGGTCGTGTCCTCTGCGGGGCGCCTCTTCATCTTCCGTCGCGCCGGGACGCTTTGATTATTAGCCATTCATCCCCGACGCCGACGCCCCGTTAATTGTATTTTCATAATCTCGAGTGCTGCTCTCTTTGACGGGGTCGCTAACGAACCGTAGCGTCGCCGTCGACGGCAAACTTTCTGCGTACGGAATCTTAAACTGCATGCATTTTTTCAGTGACAAAGGAATCGCTTCTCTGATCCTTCGGTCTCATCAGGCGTCTCTTCCGATCATACTCTTTCTCTCTGAAAAATAATATTCTTCTACGTAATCCTACTAGAATTCCTGATTCTAGCAGAATAAATAGTGTCACATTTTGTGGACATTTCCATAGTGTATCGAACTATTACAAGATCAATAGACAAGCGTTTGTTCAATGAATATTTCACTAGCGTTCGAAGATTAATATTTGTTTCAGGAAATCAGGAATACAGGCATATGTCGGTTTAATAATATTTGCTATCGGTCTCGAATATCGCACGGCATTTTTATCGATCGGCCGAGAGGAACGGCGTACTAAATTTAAACTAGTATGTATGTCAATACATAGTCTACGATTTTATATTGAATTCAATATTTATTTTAAAGGAAACCGGACGACCGTGTTGCCTCGATGACACTCGTCCCCTTGTTTCTCAACACCTTTCGCTGTTCTGTTGAAATTGAGAGCCTAGATACCAATTAGATATATTCGAAATAAAAATGGTGGATAGCATTCCAACCTCGTCCCTAAAATTCCAGTGTAGAAATATTTTGAAACGCTGTGGAACGTCTTTTATCCACGGATGAAGACGTCCCGCACGGTTGACGTTTATTCGAGGCCATCTCGGGCCCCGAAGACGGCATTCCTCGTAACAATCCGGCTCGTTCGTTTCGCAGGTCTGACAAAACGGATCCCAGAGGTATGGCCAGCAGCACGGAGGATTACGGCTCGGAATTGCAGGAGCTGCAGTGGGGCGGCGGGACCGGGTCTCACTTCCTGCGCAGCGGTTCCCACTTCCTGAGGAGCGGCACCGGCGTTTGCTACGAGGCCGAGGATTTAGAGCCGACCAGCAGGCACCATGGCGGTCAGCACAGGGGATATTACAGTCCCCCGGGTACGAGTTACACGATCGTCGAGAGACCGCCGAGCGCCCAGCATTACCATTCGTCGCACACCACACCGTACAGGCACAGAGGACACACTACCGGGGGCACCGGGGCCATTTCTCCGGAACAGGTGCTTAGGTACGTTCACCTAACCCTCCATCCACTCGCACCGACACCCCGTCACTTCTCGCGAAATTGCTTCTGCGAGAATCATACCTTTCAAAGAGGCCAGACGCGTTTGGAAAGCGCGCGCTTCGACAACGCTTTAACCCCTTGCCGTATCGTTTTCTTTACAGTTCCAGTGATTAAAACGTCTTTATTCGCAAAAATGTCGTAGAAGAGGAAAGAAAATTCATATTTCTTGTATGGCTACTATTACTGGACTGTGGATCTTTATGTAAAATAAAAATTGTCTGCCTCGATCGCGAGAAATAGAAATCAAATTGAATTTTATTTCTTCCCTTAGTGATTTTAATAGAGGAGAACTCATATATTGGTTCAGTTTTCAAAATTTTCCAACAATCTCGAATTTCAGCTACTCAATTTTGCTATAAATGCATTAGCATCCGCACTCTATTGATTACAAACGAATCAAATTTTATTTCATTTAGTAAGAAAGGCGTAACATTCGTATTCGTTACACTCCGTTTAAAATCATCATCACGAGTGTGACTCGTAAAAATACGAGAAGGGGTTCAAGCAGTAGTGTGGTTTAAAGTAATTCATGGTTATTTTATAAAAACCAGGAACAAGTTCAATTTTTCAACCAGAAAATTCTATATAAGAATTATTCCCATAAGCTTCACTTTAAAATATCCTGAAACTCTTCTAAAAAATTAGGGATGACTAAAAGAAAGACATTTTTCATACCTGTATTCAGAAAGCGCATAAGCGTCAGCATAAATGTTTTTCATAGCAAAATCCACATTGACAATGCGTTGCTTACGATTAACATCATTTTTATGGAACATTGTTGCAGACTCTTCGGCAACGGCGTCTCGGAGCGTCGCCAGGGCGATAGGAGGACACCGGCATCATCTCCAGCAAGCGTCGCGGCGGTCAGGACTTCGTCATCCTCGTCGTCCCAGCAGCAGCAACAACAGCAACAACAGTCGCAGCAATCGCAGTCGAATGCCGCGAATCCTCCAACGTCACCGAGCTCCCAGCCGCTCAGCCTTCAGGAGCTCACCGTAAGGACAGTGACCATGACGAGAGATCCACCGGACTCTCACCATGGCTTTGGGATCTGCGTGAAGGGTGGCAAGGACGCAGGTGAGATCCGAAGTACCTTCAGGCTTCCTCCGTCGCCGTACTTCGCGCCTCAAGAACGAGGTATCTTCCGACAGCTGTGACTTTCATTGCCGTTTCTCGCCGTTCACCTGTCGCCGTGCTTCTCGACTGTCGATTGCGATCGTTAGGCAACGATTTTGTAGCAAGATTACCATCTTTCTTTCATAATTTTCATTCGAATCTTCCGTCCCGAACCAAGCTGGTTCCGGGATCTTCTTCGAATAGTAGAAGTTCTGCAATTGAAGTTGCGAGTAATGATAAAATTTATTTTATTTTTCGTCTGTTGGTGGTTAACACATTAATCCTGTATCATATCGTGTAACTATTGAGTCTTGTGTTTTTTTATTGTATATGTATTTTATTTCTTGCATTCTTCGAGCTTGATTTCGTTCCTTCGGTAGAATTTAGCATAATGTGTTAATGTTCCAGCCTCGTCTTTTAATTAGTGAATTTACTTATTGTTGATGTTTTTAAGTTGTATAATTTTTATTCAAACATGAAGTAATTGCGACGAACAATGAAGTAATATACAAATTTTGAAGTCATTCGTCTTGTAACATTAAAATCAAATAGATTGCATGCTTCGCAAGTAATAAAATCAGAGTAGAACATTTGGTCGAAGTTTTTAGGCAAATTAATTCCTGTAGACTTTTGATAAATATTTTACGGTTGAAGGCAATTCAGCGAATATTTTGTTAAGATGTCTTGAAACCTTGCTTAGGCCATTGACATAATTATTGTAGTGAGAAATTGAGTGGTGAGTCTCCAGACTTATTTCAACCATTCCGTTGAAGTTCTCGCTTTGTAGATTTTTGGTAATGATTTAATTATATTGAACGTTTTGCTGATTCTAACAAACGCAATCGACAGCGCAGCACCGCGACGTCCGCTGCGATCTTTTCTCTGGTAGTTCTATCGGGCTCACTTTTTTTCGTTGGCAAAAATCGTGTCACCGACACCCTGTGCTTTCTGTGCTTCAGCACAGCTGCCACGTGTCCCTGATTTTCCGGTATTCTCGTTCTTGCAACGAAATTTTCTCCCGGCAAATACAAATTTTTCAATTTACTTGAATTTAGTCTGAATTAATTAAAAAATCTCTCTGATCCTACAAGAAACACAGTTCAAAACCCATCCCACTAAAAATCTCCAATTCAGTTTTACTCAACAGAGATCAGAGATAATTCTAACGGAAGATCGCAATTTTTTGAAATTTTCTTTTTATATTTTCTTCAGTATCGAACAAACAATTACAGTGGTTTATCAAAGAAATGTGATTGGACAGGAAAAGCCTCGAATTGAATGAGAATCGATGAGGACGAGACCGGGAACTCAGGGGAAGGCGGGAGAAAAACATGTCTATTTTGAATCATTAAGCATCATTTCCATTCCAGCTATACGATATCGCCCCGACCGGAAGAATGATTCGAACATTCCGATCGTGTTTCGGCTCGAATTTCTCCCCTCTTGTTGTGTTCTCTGCGCGAAAGGAATTCACAGTTTGTTTCGCGTTCATCTATGGCCGGAACGATGATGAAAGGGAAATAATTAAAACCCGCGAGATTCCTTTGCTCGGCACTTTTTTTCTCTTGTCGACGTTGATTGGACCGCGTTGAATTTCTCTGGGAAAACGTGGATTCCGCGAACAAGAGTATAACTTAACAGCAAGAACTATGACCATCTAACAAAATATTGTGAGTTCGTTTCGAACGAGAAATTTCTGTTTCAATAGTGCTTGAAACGTCTGAGAAATTATGTTTAAACCATAGACATATAGAGATAGACTGCGCCGTCTTATGGGCGAGTTGAAGCCCACAATGGCGGCGCGCGGTACAAAGAGTGAGAGAGAGAGCATTAGCCGGGGTCCATAGCGCTCTCTTTCTATATGATGTGTCGACACATCAATTAGAAAGAGAGCGCTATGGACCCCGGCTAATGCTCTCTCTCTCTCGCACGCCGCCATTGTGAGCTTCAGCGCTTCGTTCAGGCCGCGCAGTCTATCTCTATATGTCTATGGTTTAAACTGAATTAAAAGCCTCCACTAATTGCGGCAGTTTCACGCTGATAAAAACAGTATTAAATTGTGATTTAACAAAAGAAGTTAAACGATGAGCCATTTTCTACATTAAATTCACACGATTTAAAAAAGAATTTAAATGGCTCGCACCATTTTCTGCATTCAACTATAATTCTTAATGCGATCATTTAAATATTCTGTTATTGATCCCGGTTGAAATATTGTACTGAATAAGTAACTCTCCAGGGGTTTATAAATCTACAATCATTTTCAGAATTGATGTGCACATCAATTCTGGTTATGTTATTATTCATGCAACATGTCGTTGAAAGTATAAAATGTTATCAAAAAGCAAGGAATATTCTGAATGCAGAAACACACTCGATATTTTAATGGGCGTAAGCTTTATAAATAGTTATTTTATGTTCTGGAAAACAAGATTCAGAATCTAAACGCACAGTAAATTATTAGCATTAATCACAGCGAACTGCAAAAATGAAATTCACTTTACAAACCGTACATCAGATACTTGTACTGTAAATAATATTTTCTACAAGCTGCTAAAATAAAGTCGGTTCATAAATAAATATTTAACAGCCAAGAAAAAATATGGAATTAAACATGCACCGTGAGCTAATGCTGAAAAATAAGATCTGTTTGATAGATATTTTAAATTCACTCAACGTACAGTGAGTGTACAAAGTATTCGTACACCTTTTAAAAACTGACAACTTTTTTATAATTGTACCAATCGACCTGATGTTTTATAATCAATTAGAAGCATTGGTTCAAGAAATGATATGCAGAAAAGATTTTACAGAAATTATAATTTATAAGGTTGCATACAAAAATAAAAATAGCATTTTTTTAAACTTTTTTATTTGGGCCCTTAATGAAAATTTAAAATATATGGTTTGTAGATCTATGGTAGTTGTACAGATACTGAAAATTTCATCGAAATCGATTAACATACACACGAGCTACAAGCGGTTAAAAATGGTGAAAATCGTAGTTTTACACGACTTTTGATCAGTTTCTGCTTAAAATCCACAGAATCGCACATCTTCCGATGCGTGTCGTTTGTCCCGCGTCAACCGATTTCGATGAAATTTGTATAACTAACATAAATCTACAAAACATATATTTTAAAATGTTCATTAACGGATCAAATAGAAAAGTTTTAAAAAATGTCTTTTTTATTTTCGCAAATCAGGTCGTTTGGTACAATAATAAAAAAAGTTATTAGTTTTTCAAAGGTGTATGTATACTTCGTACACTGACCGTATTAATAAAAGCGAACTGTAAAAACGTGATTCGCTTCATAAACAATCTGTCAGGAAAAAATACATTCTGATTCGAGAAATACACCGAACACATTAAAATGAAATATGCAGACTACGAGTTTTTATCGAAAAAACAAAATTGTTTTCATAAATAAAAATGTTTTTAAAAGGTGTACGAGTACTTCATACACCCACCGTGTGTATAAAACAGCAAAGATAAATCGTACGAAAGATAGGAACAAGTAAACGGTTAACGCCATAATCACACAACAAGCCAGAGTATTAGCCAATCGACGTGACACTGAAGAGCGGTGATCGGGTACGCGGGAATCATTTAAATCCTTCAGCAAGGGTCATCCAGCTGCCGCGTGCAAAAACACAGTGACCAATCGGCGGGATTAGGGCGAGCCAATTGCGAGCCGCAAATTGCACCGAATCACTGGCAAATTGTATTTCAAGGGTCACAATTAAATCCCGGCTGGGCCGAGGGGGACCGATTCTGTAGCTGATTAGCAAAAAGCGTGTTCCAGTTGAGGCTGGTGGGGATGTAGAAGCATTCGAACCCGTTCGCCCCCGTGTATTTACAATGAAGAGTTGGGGGAGGGAGGCGTTTGCGCAGGTAATTAGCGATACCGGCTAATTGACCGGCGATAGGACGCCGTGCGCGCGCGTTTAATGACGCGCTTCTAATTGCCTGCAGCCGTCGCGCGCGTATTTTTATTCCGCGGCCGGCGAAACGGATTAAGCGGACACGTAATGGCGCCGTGTGTCTTGCGCCCAGGTGTAATCTGTTCCGAGAATCGTATCGTTTCGTTCCAGAGGGTTGCATCTCGCTGGAAAAAATCATTCCAATCGCGATCTTCTCCGTGGGAAAGCCGCGAGGTCGGTTCGAGATAAATATGACCCACTGATGACCCATTTGCTTTGCATCCCTCATTTATGCGCACGAGAACTGTTATTTTCATGTTATTTTCTGGTTCGTACAAAATTTATTTAGGAATACATCGAAATTATTTTGTTTCAAATCACAAATATAAAAGTAACATATTTTAATACCTCTTTTATTCACTCATTTTTATAAAGATATTTTTATACGAGAGTGTTTACGACTGTCTGAATGATCATTTTAATGGAAACTGTTCTCTAAAGTAGGTTCAGGACATAAAGAGTTAAAAGGACGTTGTTAAGCTCCATTTTGATATGACGTAGTCATTCAGAAGTCTATTAATGAGCCATTATGGTTGGTGAAGTATCAAGAACTGCACCGTTTCGATCCACTAGCTGCAAAATGGCTGCTGGGTTATAACTTATGTATGCTTTATCACCATTTAATTAAAATGATCGTAGTTCACACATGAGGTTTGACGAACGTATCAAAATGGTAACTATTCAACTATTTGATATATTCAAAGTATCCTAACAAATTAGTTGCACCAAACTAAGAGGGACATTAAAAACTTTTCTATCAACATAAACACATCTGAAACATAAAACCACGACGAAATAAAACGTAAAACCAAAATGGTCCATAAAGGATCGTATATAAAATTCATTAAAAGAGATACTGACGTCCATAAATTGTATTCTCCAATGAGAGAGAATGTATTCCCGTATAATACATTTCTCGGAAGAAGGAATTTCCAATTTGAGTGCAACAAAGCGTACGTAAGCGCACATAAGATGGGTTCGCAAAGTTTGACCCGTTCCCCAGAGAAGTTCTGCGCGTGGTTTCAAAGATAGATAGAAATGTCTCCGTCCAGGATCCACGTTCCACGGATGCCAGGAGAGCATCCCTAACACCATGTGCTACGTACTCGAGGTCCGGTTTCACGGTTTCGAGCCTCGTAAACTTCACGCTTGATCACGGCGTTCTAGCATCACACGCACGGTAACGATCTCTCTCGCAATCATGCTTCGTCCTCGTCGAGATCTCGAGCGTGAAACCTGCGGCCCTAAGGACATGGGAACACGTCCAGAACTGTTGTACTCCTGATGTCCCCGTGGATCCTGCGCGGCGGATCCATTCACCTAACCGGAAGTCTGCGTGAAACGACGTCCCCCAAGCTGTTGTTTGCTCGAAGACACCGTATCTTCAAAATAACAATAAAATTAAATGCAGAAACTAATATGATCGCCGTGCAAGATGTCACTCAATTTCGAAATATAATCAATTTAGAAATATAATTCTTTAAATGAATTTTAAACTTTCAATTAATTCTAATGTGCTCGTTTGGAGTACCGGCCTTTAGAGTATGTTTGGACTAATTATAATAAATTGATTTTCTAATAATAAGTGGGTGTATTTATAAGTTTGTAAAATTGAGAGGAAGACTGGTGGAAGAATATTTAAAGGCAATAGAGGTCTCGGGGGCTGTAGAGAGTCGCGGAACAAAGCGTGTAGTCGATAGAGGGACGCGTTTTCGTTCGAAGAGGCGTTCGAACGTGTTCCGGAAGTAGGACGAGCGATCGTCACGCACGGATGATCGATCGGTTGTCTTCGAGGAAACGTTTCCCGAAAGCTTGGCGTCGTTTCGGACAGCAGGCCGATGTCGAAATAAGTCAACTGGCGGTGTGTCTTTCTTGTTTTCTGTTTCGCTGTACCAGAAGCACAGTCAGGTAACTCATCAACCGTACGAACAGAAAGGCAGAGAGAATGTAAGATACATAACGTGAGAGAGCGTGAGAGAGAGAAAGAGAGAAAGCGTGTGGGAGAGAGGGGAGAGAAGAATCAGCACACAGTACAGAACAAACGACGGATTTCTTGGACGACCCGAAATTTTGGACAAAACATATTCTTCCTCTTCTATACGTGACTGCATAAGAAAATCGAAATTATTCAAGCTCTTGTAAACATTAAAATTATACTATGTAAATATTATAGAATCTTCTGTGGTCATATACTGGTAGACAGAATTTTTTAAACCGGCTAGGAAAATCTAGAACGACTTTAATTATTTAAATTCAATTATCAAAAGGCTTAAATCAGTAAATATTTCGTGATTTAGGAAGCCTGTAGTTACGCTCATACACAGAACACTAAAGAATAATGTACTGCTTCGGTGTGTAATGATTGGAAAGGTTGAAAGCCCTCATTATAATTTCAATGAAGCTCGGAACTCGGTACGAAATAGAGCGCGATCGACTGAACTTATGGCATAACTCTTTCACCGCAGTCACGGTAAACATACCTTGATCGATTGATCCCGGAAAATGGGGAAAATGCGATCATCAGTCACGATGAACGCGATTAATGTAACTGATTCAACTAGTTAGCCAAAAGATTCTTTTCAGGAGGGAAACATTTTTTTCATAAAGAAATTCAGTTTATCTTTGGGCCCTATAGATTGTAAAGAAATACAGCAACAATGTCTACATATTTGGTCACGAGACTACTGTCCGGGCCACAGAAGATTCAAGATGGAGATCGAGGAGATAAATTGGCCGATTTTACGAGGACCGTTCTAGCTGCAGTTTTCCATACCGTTTGAATTTCCTGGTCGTTCCAATCTCGCCGTGGTTTTCGAATATTCTCATATACATACATACACGCGTACACGTGCATACACACACGCACACTGAGTAACGATCGATGTCGCATGAAAGTGTTATGCGCAGATCGGCCGGGCTTGGGACTAGAGGGCGGCGAAGAGCTCGAGAGAAAGGAAATAAGTGTCGAATCTGGGCAAATTTTTCTGTCACTGTAAACCGTTGCAATTTCATCTCTTTCCAATAACCGAAATCAGAAAACATTTTTTTTTCCAATTTTCATGAAGCAGGAAAATCATTTTCCTCGAAAATAGCGTTCAAAGGAAATTCACTTCAGTACCTTCTACATCAACTTAAGACGTAATGTTGCAATTCTCTCAGTATCTCAAGATCATTTTCGTCAGAGAAATAATTGCGCAAATCTTCAGAGTCTCTCGTCTCAAAGGAAATTCGTTTTATTTCGTTCCGACTTCACTGAAGTCACTGCAATTTTCATTTAAGGTCTTCGAAGAAAATTAACTTCGGTGGTTTCTCTGTTGATGTGACTCGCAAGATTACAATATTCAAAGACTCTGTAAATGATTTTGGCTTACCTCACAATATTGCAATTTCCAAGAAGTCTAAAACTGATCGCATGAAAGCATGAAAATCAGTAAAAGTGAACTGCGACGGGAATGCATTGGTTCGCGGAGTCTCCCGTTCGGAACAAAAGTTACTTCGGCTTCATTTGTTCCCATTTAAGTTGCAATATCGCAGTAGCCGACGTAGTCTGGAGTATTCACGGAGTTTGAAAAATATTTCCATCGATCGGCGAGCAACATTCTCGCGCACGAGTTTTTCCCGAGTTTTTAAACATTTTTCCGTGGTAGTCAGCGAGAAGGGGGGAGGGGGATAATCGGAAAATTCTTTTTTCCCGACGGCGTTTTCCGGGGAACGATAAATCGAGTCGCCTGGAACTGCATTCGACTGCTCGTTAAAAGTAGGAACAGGTGGCCGGGCTGACCTCGCGGCTGATTCCCCTCGGAGATCAGAATGCTGGCTCGATTGTCGTCCCGGTTTCGATACGTTCAATCCGCTCGTTCCCTGCGAAACGAGTCGACGATTTCTCCGGCGAACGAAACCAGCCGCGTTCGTGTTTCTCTGCTCTTTTTTGGTATCGCCGGGTTCTTTTGCCCGGGACGAGTGCGCGTGATAAGGACAGATTAGCCTCGAAACGTCGCCGGAATTCCCTCCGACTCGATGCTCTCCGCGGCCATCGAAGCCGCTTGATCTTCAGATACGGGACAATCGTCTCGCAATTTACCCAGAATGCAAATTTCATCGAACACCGAGCCGGGAAAAATGAAACTGCCTCGAGAAAATTGAAGAGATGAAGATTGTCCAATTATTTATCTGTTCGTTGACGAGAGATAAAATGTCCATAAATTCGTATAAAATCACCATTCTTAATTGTTAAGTCTCGGATCATGTCCAGTAATTATACATGAACGGGGAAGATAACATGAGGGAAATGTACATACAGAGGAATCCATTAGGAAATAAAAATTGCAACATTCGCTCTCGACTTCGCGTGATTGGAAAGGTTAACAAAAGTTTCCTCCGGCAATTATTTTCCTTCCGCTACGACCAGTGTAAATATTATCTTTTGATTAAATGATGGCCCGTCTATTACTCTGCAATATTACCGTGGTTATTTTGAAAAAATAACAGCTCCAACAGAATGTCTCCTTTTTAATTTTCGTTCCGATCCATTACTGTACCAGATTGTAAGGATTCTAATATCCCCCGAAAAGGATTACATGGTACATCCTTCCGTCGAAGGTTTCCTTTTCTAATATTGGTTTTGTTTCAAAGGGTCTCCGCGATGGCAATATCTCCTCGGGGATGCCTTTGAAAATGGAAAAATCGCGGGGATTTCACGGGAATGTTAATACAAAATTAAAAAAAAAAAGAATCCTTTCTCTGGGAGTTTCGCTCTGCCGACGATTTATCGTCAGGATCTCGCAATTATGGAACCGAGAATTCCTCTAGGCTTAGCACGCCGGCATTTCGTTGCATGACAATGTATGATGCATATGCGCATAGTTTATGAATTTATAGAAGAATTACACACACGAACACAACGCCTCTCCACGTATGTGTACACGTAATTTGCATTACATCGCGAGCTGGAGGCAGGTCGTGAAGTATAAACGCGTTCAACCGAGCCCGTTTAAGGCGGCCATATTGAAATCGATCGAAAAATCTATCGGCGCGGGACACCCGAAATTAAAAAGTTTCAATCACGCAGAAGATATTGCAGCGATGCATATCCGCAGGATTCATATTGCAACATTTTTGGAATGTCTTCAACGAACACTTGAATTGTGCATTAGCATCAGACAAAAATAATAAACAAGATATTGAGGGTGTAACAAGAGCATAGAAAAAAGAAAAAAGGTTTAAAAGAAGCCTGTAACGAGAAAGAAAGGAACGATTAATGGGAAGACAATCCGAATTGATTAGTCGCACGTGAGGAGGCCGGGAGATCGAAAATCGAGGGATAAAATCGTGGAGGGAATCCAGTTCGCCCCTCTCCCCCCCCCAGGGGGTGGAAATCAGTTCTTAAATGGGCTCGGCGCACGGAGGACTTTTATTAACCCCGTGGCGATGACACAAGTTCGAAGACAAGACTCCGCGTAACGAGCCGATTGTTCACCTTATCTCCTTTATCAGCCGGATTAATCCGTGCTTCGCAATCGGGACTGTCGCCGGGGGAGGGAGATCAATTACAGGACTCCCGGGGGTCGAACAGACGATCCCCCTCCCTCCCGTTCGCTCCGTTCGTTCCTCCTCGTCCACCTTGTCCGAGCGTGAAATTCTTTCTGTTCTTGTTGCGCCCGAACAGTTTATTGATTGCATCCGGCGCGCGGCTCGTGTAAATGCGCCTGTACGCGGCATTCCGTGCCGGGGACAAATATCTGCCGGATTAAGTATTCATGGTGGCCCGTGCTTTGCAAGTATAATACCCCGTGTTCTTTTCCCCCCTGTCTCTCGCGATATTTTATCCTTCGGGAGTCGCTTTCGGGGGTGGCTTCGGCGGCGGATGCGATTTGGTCAGTCCGCGATGAGCAACCACGCGAATCGAGAAAAATCTCTCCTCCTTTTGTCTCGAGATTTCGCTATTGTATACTCGATCGCATTTTTATTTGGGAAGATAAAATCGGTAGCTGGAAAACCAGGGGTGCACTTGTTTCGAGAAGATTTTCGTACGAATTCAAGTTCCTACAATTATTGCGCTTCGATGTTGAGTCGCCATCCGCCGTCTCCCCGCCTCTCTACTATTACGACGTGTCCTTCCTTCCCGCCGCGTAAATTCAGTCTTCACAACGTCAAATTGGCAAAATTTTATTACGGACGATCTTATGGCGTGTATTTTTGCCAGCGGCGAATAATTTGCATATCCCAGCACGAGACGCGAAGCATAAATCGGATCACGAACGATTGATGGCGCATAATACGCGTGGGAATTCGGCGGCTATTGAAAACGGGATCCACGTATATGGAATCCGTATTTCCGATTTATTTCGAGCAATTCCAATATTATATATCCGAAATTGAGCGTATCGAAGGATTTTTAAACGTCGTTGAAACCTGAATAGTAAATATCCCGGTAAATAGAAACGATATTTAACGTTCGTTTAAAAAAGGTAACATGACTATTTTTATACTTTTCCGGGATTGGACGTCAAAAATACGAGTCTCCAAGGGACAAAGGAAATGATCCGCGACGGGGCAATTTATCACGTCCGCGAATGAATTATCCGAAACGCTCGGACCAGGTGGACGCCCGCGGTTCTTCGCACTCGGAACGAGATCCGCAAAAGTTTCGATTTAATTGTTCCCACCTGGAAATTAATTCGACTCGGTATTCGCGGATGTTCGCTCGTAGACAAACCTATTCATCGACGCGCGATAAACGTCAAACACTGCGGCGAACATTCTGCTGCAGTCTGCAGCCTTTTTTCTGCGGAAATTGTTAATCCAAATTCTCGTATTTTGTATAAACACTATTTTGTAACCATAAAAAGCATTGAACAACTGTGTGATCAATTAAGTATCGAATACATTCAAATTTATATTAAAAATATGTATGATTGTTGGAAATTATAGTGGACGTAACAGTAAGGAGATCGATATGACAAAGAAGCCGAAAGTAATTTTTTCCATAATTATTTTTAGAAGTCCGAAACTGCTGACACCATCGCGGCCGATGACGCAGCGGTGGCGTCACACGGAAGTCGATCGATAATTGCCAGTAATTCATGCGTTATTTTTAAACAATTTTTTCTGACATTCAAAGCTGACAATTTCACTCCAATTTATTGCTAAAAATTTAATTTATAAATCCTTGACCATAACGTCAATAAAGAAAAAAACAAAATTTGTACACAAGCCGTACTGCTCTGTTTCTGCGAGCCGAATTTCTGATGTATATTGAAATTTATTGTGAACGCCTGTACATGAGTTTAGGTCTTCAAAAACTCGCAGAAGCGGAAAATTGTGTATCCGGTGAAAAAATGCCGATTTTCCGAGCGATTTGAAGGAAATCGAGCGTGTTCGAACGATAAAAAAGTTCAAGCTCCAAGTTCGCGGGTTTTCCCCGGGCCGATTAAGCTGTGACCGGGTCACTCGCGAGCGCGATGCAAATTGAGCAATTTTATCGGCTATGTTTCCGCAGGAAAAAAAATAGAAAGAATGAGAGCGAGAGAGAGAGAGAGTGTGTGTGTGTGTGTGTGTGTGTGTGTGAGAGAGAGTGAGAGTGGTAGAAAGAAAGTCAGAGGTCCGTTTGCATGCATCCCGCGAGACACACGAAAAACACGCACCGGCACGGGATCCCAATCTCTGTTCGAACAATATTTTCACTTGTATGCATCCGCATTCTTTTTTCTATGCGTTCTTCTTCTTCGTTACTTTTTTCTGTTCACGATTTTCTCTCTCGTTTTCTTTTTATTTGTCTCTTTTCGTTCGTTCTCCTATTAATATTTGTTTTCTTCGTTTCGGAACACACGATGATTTTCTGTCCATGGCGCCCGACATGTCGAACGATGACGCCCGAGTGGCGCCCGATGAAAATGGGAGCTTCGTCGTTGTCACGTTTCACGACCGAGCCACCTTCGTGCATTCCAATGGCCGTCGAGCTCAGATTTATGGAATCCCGAAGGCGCCTCGTGTCGTGAATTTGACTTCTTGAATCACTGCTGCGAAACCACTGGAAAATAATTACCAAACTGTTATTATATATTACTAGAAACAGTCTTCGATATAATTGATTCATATTTTACTTTGTCATTTTATTCAGACAGAGCTTTGAAATCTTGCGATACTGATCTCTGATACTATTATCTTTTCAGTTGCAAACCGGTTTAAGCTCCTATGAACGCGTTTTTAATTCCATAAACTGTAAAATAAAAAATTCAACCAACGGTGGTGGATTTAGAGTTACGTTCGTCAGTTTCAAATGTCTCGATTAAAATTTGACTTTGATTTATGAGAGTTAAAGCAGGAGGTTCGACGGATTAAGGGATTATGCTCAGTCAGAAGGCTGAGAAAGTGTTTTCCCGGAATATTTTTCTATAAGCAAGATAGCATAAATGAGAAAGATAGCATTGGATGTCTTTCTAAATAAAAAAGAAGAATCACTTCGAGTAAAAAGTTTCCGATAAATTACTTTATTTTGGACTTTTGATTGAGCAGAATTGTCTTAAGAGAGGTCCCGATTTGAAAGTCCCGCGCTCGGGTGCTCGCGTAAGCGGAAGCAATGGAAGAAATTGGAAAGGCATTTAAAAAACAGGCTATCAGTGACAGACACACCGAGGAGTGGGCGCCCTGGATAGAAGGTTTTAGTCAGCACTGGTCGCGGACCAGTCACCAGGCAGCTTCCGGCCTGATGGAAAGTCTGTGAATTGTTCTCAGGGGTGGGTGTCTACATTTCGAGGGTGGAGGAGGGTTCGGTGGCCGAGCGGGCTGGACTCAGGCCAGGAGACACCATCCTGGAGGTGAACGGCACACCCTTCCGGTCGGTAACCCACGAGGAGGCCCTCACAGTGAGTTTTAACTTTCATTTTCCGAAGAACAACCTGCAGACACAGTTCGCAAGCCGTATACCATCCTCCCGTTCCCGTTCATATTTCTGGCAACCGCACCCGCGAAGATCGACGATAATGCCCAAAAATTCCGCCACTCTGTTTACTTATTTCTCTCTTACTTGGACCGACGTCAAACTACCACTATGTCTTCCTGTCTGCTGCGTCATCCTGACTATAAATTCGCGGGTGTTCCTCGTAAAAATAATTCATCTTTCACGACGTCTGCTAATAATCGGACAATGCACTCCTTTGGAGGACATGTTTGTAGTTTGGTCTGAATTAAAAAATTTTTTTTTTAATTATTTCAGCTACAGAAACATCTGGTATATTATTTATAGAGACATTCTGGATCGATTTTCATTTTGCACAATTTTTATACCCGTGACCTTGAGTGACCTTGAACAATCACTTCGAATAACTATCATCAATGGAGTAGATCAAAAGGCCTACAATCTTCAGTTGTTCAGAAAAACACACATCTTTGAAATGATCGAAATTGACCTTGAAATGTAAGCATATCGGTACTCTAAGAAAAGTGTTGGTTACCACAATAAGCCTTAATATTTGATCAATCGAGAGTAGTGCAGTACTAAAAGTAACGTATAGCACCGGCTAGTATTGTCGGTGCATCGTAGATCTTCGGGAGGCTAGCAATTTTCGCGGCCGAGTTGGGAGGGCCAATGGCAGTGACCTTGAACCAGAAGTCGACTTGGAGGATTCTCTTCTAGTTGGAGTAGTTAATATTGAGTCACGTAACTCAAGGTCGTTGCTATAAACTCCTGCAATCTCAAGATCACAGATAATCGACCCTGCTCATCTCGGGTTCGTCCCTACACTCTTCCAACAACCACTTGAACCTCCAACATGTAAAAACAATCGCATGAAGTGGAGAGTTTGCCTAAAAATAACCATACTGACGCTGGTGAACACTAACAAGCCTCCATTCACATTTGTTGTCGATTCAGCGTACTTCATATTGAGATGCACAAATAAAATTTATATACCCCCTCTGTCCCATAATAATAGTAGCAGTTGATGAATTTAATTTGTCCCATAATAATATAATAGTAGCAAAAGAAAATAAATATAGAACGCAACATTTATTCTCTAAGAACTAGATTACATTAAACAATAAATTAAAGATATTACTTCTAATTTTTATTTTGAGTGTTCAGATAGTTTTTCTGGATTTTTCAATAATTTCTTTACTGCATTTTGAACTTGTAGGTATGATCCCTTGGTTGCGAAGCATTGCTTTCCCTATATGCGTGAGCTTAAAATTATCGGAGCCATCGTTCTTCATTGCTTCCAGCATAACTTGTTTTTTTTTTACCACGCTTATATTAGCTTGCCGAGTCGTCGTTGTTGTTGTATACGTCAAATCTTGTAATCGAATTTTAAACCACTTCCCGATGAGCTAGAGCCTTGAAACTTTAAACATAGCTCAGAACTGGATGACAATGCAATATTAGAAAACAAATTTAAAAATGAAACTGTGCGTTCAGGAGAAAAGAATTTTAATATTAACCGTCACACCTCGTCGCGCGACATTCGGTAGTACGTCATCGCGTTCAGTGATCCCCACTCCGTGTGCCAGCGCTCCCTACTCCACTACGCGTTCCCATTCTGACACATCCCTACTCCACTGGTCCATTTCGCACCGAAGGAGCTCAGTGTGATTGTGGTGTTCCGTTCATTCAGTTGCATTTCGGACAATTTCGGACTCCATCAAGAGACGTCGTCTCTCGGAGTCATCCCCTCATTCTATCTCGCGTATCTCCATATCTTGCGTTTCTATATATATATCTTACTATTTCATACCAGTATTACTATATCTTGCGTTCCATTTAAAAAAGACTAAAAAGTAGAAAATAAAAACATATATAAGAAAAAACTTTTTAAAAACCACGGTTATATTAAAATGCACGAAAAAGGAGAAAATAATTTTTGTAGACATTAGTGACTATAAAGAAAAGCGTGGAGCGCCCACGAAGATCCACGTCAATATAGTTTAGCGCTCCACGCTTGTATTTATAGTCACTAATGTCTAAAAAAATTATTTTCTCCTTTTTTATGCATTTTAAAAAGTTCTTTTTTGTATATTTTTTTCATTTTACTTTTACAATGGGTTGACATTCAACTGAAATAAAACAATTGATTTCGATCAGCGGATGAAATTAGAAAAATAGTTATAATCCGTGATAATTACGTTAACCTAAAAATTGAAAGATGTGTCAAAACAAATGACAGATGTCATGAAACATTGATTTTGATTGAAGGCTTTGCAATTTTGCGGTACAACATAACGTACAGCTGCATTCGCCAAAAATTCCCGTTTAAATATTCGCTTGCTACCATTATTATATATGGGACAGAGGGAGTACATTATATAATATAGTATAACAATACGATCGAAGGAGTCGGACAAAGTATTCGGGCGTGTCTCTAACTAGTCTAACAGAAGGGTAAGCAGAGGTTATTAATCAGTGGGACGAAGGTACCCAAGCATTCCTTGTATCGCATTCGTCATGTCGAAACTCGGCCCCTACCGCGTCCTATCGAGCCGTTCGATTTTGGAACGTTTCCCCAAACACGGGATCCTGGCTACGTGCCTAATCGCAATTAAAAATCGCCGTTTAAATTATCCTGGTCGGGATGGCAATTGCCGTCCAATCGATCCGAGTCGTCCCGTATTTATGAGTGACCTTAGAAGTTAGAGAAACCCCATCGATTGCGGATGCCGACTCGGCCGAGGCTCTCAAGTAAATTACAGGGGGTGGGGTACACGATTCCCCTCGATTCCCGTTATCTGGCGAGCGTATCGGGTCACTCACTGAGTCAAGTGGTTGCTCCTTGCCTTTCGCTCCTATCCTTACTATCAAAAATAATATTTTCTATTCCTCAAGTAGCTCTCAAGTAAGCTTAACCCTCAAACATGGACAAATCTTGAAGACTTTTCATATTTTCCTATTCTTTAATTCTGACAACACACGATCATCTTCTAACCTTTATTCAGTGGTTATAATGTACGCAATAGTGCAATAAATATGAACTGTCTGGCAGACTTTCTATAGTCGCTGCAAGAAGTTTCAATGACGGTAGGGGTTGGTGCTCCCCTTTCTTGACCTTCTTTCGGGGTGCACTTTGAGAATTTTTTCTGGACTAACTAAATAACGCAGCATCGCGAAACTTTGCAGGGTTCTTGGTATATATTTGATCTATATTCATGAATTTTTACAGCCCGCTATCGGTAATATTGTAGTAGTTCTTCACCGAAAAAAGTATTAAGGAGGTTCAGTTCTCTAACTCGTCAGAAAATCAATATTAAAAATTTTCAAAAAGAATTTCCTCGTAAAACATTTTATTTCGACTTGAAAAAAATAGATGGAATTTATTATTTAGTACAGATTCCGTTTGTAGAATCTTCGTTACAGGGTTGATGAAGATTAAGGAGTTTTCATGCTTTGACTGAATAGTTGTTGACATTTTTCATTTTCCAGCTGTCTTTAATTAAAGGAGCCGAACAAGAGCTATATATTTCTGGATGGTTAGTGAAAGATAAAAATGGCGCTTTGAGGCTCTGTGGCAGTTTACGTCGTTTAAAATCGATTTCCATTGATGTCACAGGACGCTTTCCGCGACCCTTTGATCTCTTTTCAGAATTATTCGGTAGACACTCTGTCGCCCGTCCTTCGGATTCATTTCTGTGTCACTAGCCTATTTTTTAAACGTACTGAAATGTGAAATTTGCAACTGCAGTCCGAACTACAAATAAAAAATTCGTGATTTAGTAGGGTCGAGGATTAAAACGGCATCAAGGAAGAAAATGATTGGAGGATTTCAAATGGTATCAAGACACAGAACGAATCCCGTATTTTCCGGTATATTAATTCCCTGGATGTGAATTCCTTCCCCTCACATCGGGGGCTTGTGTATATCTCCGTTTTCGCTGAGATCATCTGTTTGTCGAGATCCCAGCTGAGGAAGCATTTGGCAGGATTCGCCCTCGTATTTAATTTAACTTCTAAGCAGCTCATAGAGATTATGGAAAATTGGAGTGTACAAAACTCGCTTATAGTGAAAGTTTCAACGACGTTATCGTTGTTCGCGGGGGCAGTTTGTCTCGCCAATTTTCTTGGAATCTCTGTTGGAGACACGTAGTCCTCTTGGGGGAAACAAACGTCTGAGGAAACGGAGAAAACTCGACGACAGCAATTGTGCTGGATGTTTCGCTCCACAGAAATTGATGCGAATAAACCTTGCCATTTTTCCGGACAATAAAGTTATACATTGAGCTCTTTCTAACAAAAACTTTGCGATTCTTTTACGCTCTCTTTTGAAATCCTAATAATTTCCAAGCATTCATTTCCTATGAAGAAATGAATTTTTTTCGAGGGGTTACAAACTCACAACGTCTGGAATCCATTTTTCACACTTCTTCAGTAACTTTTTCCGACACCATCGACAGTCGACAATTCTTGCCTCTAACTTTCGAATTTCTACGCGAGCCCAACAATTTTCTCTCGCCTCAAACATTCCGTAAAGTCCAAAAATTGACAACTTCTTCCATATTTCGCGCATCAACCCTCCGGGGGTTGGAACGCTGAAATTCCCGTTCCCAATATCGAGTTTGTCGAGAGTAAAAGTTTCATGCAAAATTGCCTCGGCTCGGCTAAGAAAACGTGGCGGAGCTGTTGGTCCGAGTTGATGGAGGGTTGCGAAATTTCGCGATGTCGGGCAAGGGAGAAAGATATGCGAGAGGGAAATTTTTTGGGGAACAGCTGGAAGGGACTATTGACTGGCCGGGATGGAAAGGAGCGTCGCTCGGAGCCACGCCACAAGTAATCTCTGGTGTAAACGCTTCTGATGGGTATCTCTGGATCCGGTGGCTCGTCATACTCTCACAGTAGCTCGGCAGCTTCTAGACAAAAGCCCGTCGACAATGGGCCATCAGAGTATCGGGCTGTCCCGGTGAAGAGGCACCTAGCTGCGCGAAAACTACCTCGGAAACTTCGCATGTTCCGACGGCTTTTTTTATTGGTGGGACCCACTTCGGCGACGGTTTCGGCACTTTCAACGAATTAAAAATATTTTACCGTGCAATTCTGGAATATTGGAGATGGTTCCATGGTGAACGTTCGAGAACGCTTCTTCGTTGCTTCCGATTCTGTCCGGATAGGCTGTTCGATTTTTTTGAAGTGAAAACTTTTGCTGGGCAGTGAACAAGTCTGATCCGTCACGCTCCGAGGTGAAACGTTATGCGCACAGTATTGATCTGCTTTCTTAACTTCATTTTTCGAGAATGTATTAGCTGTTGGAACAAGTTTCGAACATTTTTAATTTATCGTGAGCTTCATTCTGTATCCCAGAAACGTAGTGAGCGACATTAGCAGTTAAATATTATATGCCATCGAGTTCCTCGGAAGGTCTAACGCGATAAGAGCGCGGAGTGCCGTTGAAATCGTGAAGCATCGTTGGCGCAATATCTCTAGAAGCAAGTCGAGCCCGATGTTTGTTGTGCCTCCGATTGATATTGCTCCCAGTTGTCTGTGGGAATTCACTCGAACACATCGGCCGTCCCTTTTCCCGCCGTCCCGGAAGTTACCGTATCTCTGGGAAACTCGGAGAAATTCAATCTCGAGAGATTGCGTTCGAAGAATCCTCACGGCCTTGAAAGTTGTTCCACGTTTCGCCGAAGTGGACACGTAAGGGAGCCAGTCGAGCAGGATAAACAAGATTGGCGACGCGGAAAAATGAAAAAGTGAAACCTTCAAGTGCTTCGTCTCTCTAGGATCCTCGGACAAAGAAAAATGGCACCTTTTGCTACCGTTTTAGCCGCGTCGCGTCGCTGTCCATCCTTACGTGCATTTCTCACGTAAATTCTTAGGTCATTTCAGAGATACTTCGCTGGTAAATCAGTAGAATATTTTTTTATACATTGTAGTATAAAAATGTAGTACAAAGTGTAAATCAATGTGAAATACTATAAACAAGGCCATGTTGGGGTTTATCCCTTTATAAATAAGGTGGAGTGGGGTAAGTCCGTCTACGGGGCAAGTCCGTTAATTGGTTATTTTTATTATAATATGAACGAAATTTTTCTCTAGATTGTATTTATTAATGTAGTATAAGTTAGTATGAGCTATTCTATATAGATGTTGCCCAAGAATAAAGGTGTTTTTCTCGATTAAATCAACCAATGCCAAACAGTCACGTGCGAGGTAAGACGCGTACAACTTTGAGGTTACCCTGAACGTGCAATATAGTTTACAAGTTATTAATATATTATGTGTTGTTATTTTAGGTAAGTACGACAAATGTGGATGTGGGTTTACATTAAATAAACCCGCTTTTATTGTATTTTTTTAAATTTATTGAGAAAAACACTAAGATGATCTTGCCCCGTTAATATTATTACACGGGGCAAGTCCGTAGTATCACGGCGGAGTAAGTGCGTACTGTATGGATAACTATAAAACTAAACAATATATTTAATGCAATAAAAAGCATTTTGTAGCAGGCTTGGTAATAATTGTTTTCTTGCCCTGTAGCACTCTTGAAACAAGGTTCGAAAGCATTTTTAACTCTCAGAGACGGACTTGCCCCATTTTCGGAGAAAGTGCGTCCTAGTTGACATTTTGTACAATGTCCTACCAAAATGATAATTATCAAGCAAAATTAGAATCCTACATAATACTAATTCATCAGTAATAACTGTGGCAAGAGTTTGATACCAAGAACATACAAGTTTTTACATACCAGACTGAAAATACATCAGTTTAAAGTCCAACTTTGCAAAAACTAGGGTGGCCTTACCCCACTCCACCTTAATTTGTGTTAATTTATAGATAGCATTTTTTTCTATTTTTCTACTAGTGTGATGGTCCAGTGGTGAGGTGTATACAGATTGTTGGTTACTCACCATTGAAGTAACCTATTGTATTGTTTACGCAATTGTTCCAAGAACAAGTAAATGCTTTTATAATAATACAATAGAATTTTCAGTAGAGTATTATACATTTCAATCATCCTAGTGCAGAATTGCACGTTCCGATGACGACCTGCCTCCCAACACGGCTACGATCTGAATGGAACTCGGCTGTTGGAAAACTCTGAAGACTCGCGAATTATTGTACACGGATGTCGCGTAGAACCGGTTGAATCGTTACCACTGATTCAATTCGTCATTAAGAATTATTGGAGTATAAAATGGCCGCGCGATTCAGACCGTCCCGATTCTGAAGCCGCGGAGATTAAAAGTGTCTTTCCTTTTTGTTTTTGTTTTTTATTATCGGCGCAATCGATACGGAAAATCGCGATGAAAGGAGAAATATGAAGAGAAATGTACAACCAGCGGAGATTTGTTAATTAACGAGTGGATCAGCCTTGACCCGAATGTCCCCCGGAAATTGGAGGAGCCGCGGCGTTTCGTTCTTTGACGATCGCGATGAGTCAAATGGTTGACCCAGTTCGACGATCCATGGATTAAGTTTCCGGTTCTGCCCCGGCTGTGCTACAGGATAACACTGTCACCTACTCGTTACCATGATCGAAACGAAGTTCTGTTGACTCTCGAGGTCTTTTTATTAGGTTCCAGTTTTCCGCCGGGCGCTGAGTCGCCCAACTTCTACGCCGCCGCGAATTCCGCCGAGGCGAACAAACACGACGCGCGTGAAAATTTGTCCGATTCGACGAAGTACAGCGAAACTGAATTAGCCGGAATTTGAATATGAATCTGCCTGTTTGAACTCTGCAACCTCGGCGACCAAAATTTATTTCGCGCCCAAGCTGAGCTCGATTGGTTAAATTGCAGACTGGGATCGAAATTTAAGAGCGCTGAATGTTTAAACAAGATCGAATTTACGAGTTTGATCGGTTAATCGAAATCTCAATTTAAATTCGATGTTGTCGGACTTAAATTTCCGTCACTTTTTTAATTCAATTTCGAATGCGAGTTAATTTTTACGTTTCAAACGGATTTTCAGTACACGAAGATGGGAACGTTTAAGGGCGTTTACATGAAACTCTTTCTCTGTTAAATTCCAGTGCAATAAAACTCGGAAATAAACGTTTGCACTTGCATTTCGTTCTGTTTAACGCGTTGATTATACACGGGCGACGCAAATGAATTTTTGTGTCGACGTATTGAGTGTACAGAGCTTTGGATTTTAATTCCGTGGAAATGGACGATTTAAAGGGGAATTAAAATCAACACGAATTGTGCGAGGTTTTATTTTTTTTAATTAAATCAACCAACTAGTTTTCCAGGACAGAGTAACCAACCGTGACGAACGACACACGAAAAAGTTAGTGTAGATCGTCGCGTTCCTTAAATTTACCATTGCGCTAATGAATTCAGTAGAACAACGTGCCATAAATCAGGCAAACTTTTCGCGCGACCCTCCCGATCCGTATTTCTACGTGTGTGCGCGTATGTTCGTTTGCTGCGAAAGTGTGTGTGTGTTTGGTTTGCACACAGGGGCTCTTGCTTGCACGTCTACGAGCCATTACGAAATAACGAGCTGCCGGCACCGTTACACTTTACGACAGCCGTGCAATTTAATCTGCCAGTTCGTCCAAACGTTTATGCCCGATCGATGTCAGACGAGACGCAGACTCGTGCCGGATGTCGGTCTCTGGGAAACCGCGTTTTAGTATGGGAAGAAAGAAGAGGAAGAAGAGGAAGAAGACTCGGTATGCCACCGATGCGCTCACGTTCAGATAACCCGCGACTTTTCTCGAGAATTTCTTAAGCGTCCGTTATCGAACGCTGCACTGTTCAAATAAATACAATTGGCTCGGCACGTTTCCACCCCTCGAGCCATAAAGTAGCACGAACCTACATCCACGACGATGCACGTGAATTTTAGGACCGCGAGTTGGACCACAGAAAAGTTCTACGAAATTCCATTAACTCCGAGAGAAACATTGAGAAGCTACGATAATTAGAAGAATTATTAGACCAGGTGTGAAGGCTTGAATTTCAGTATTTCATTATTCAATATGCTGATAAAGTAGCTCGAGACGCAGTAGAAAAATCGACCACTGATCAGACACTTGTATTTACAAGACCCTCAGAAATGAAATATTTTAACATGTACTCCGCCATCTAATCACTGCAACAACTCATTTTCCACAGAAAACAAGGCACTTAATTTTCCGCCAGACAGAGAAATCAGCAGATTTCTCACGGAACAGATAAATAGCCTCCATTCTCCAGGCATTTGCGAATTTCCATTTGTATAGGGGCGAATCTCGAATTTCAGCACCCCCATCTGAAATACTATTCCAGGCACCCACGCACCCCCATAATTCCTTTCACCGGGGATACGACGCTCGTTCCATTCGAGCGTCACGCGATAGTGAAACAAGAATGCGAACGACAACTGGGTACGCTCGGAAGCTGAACAAAGTTTTCGTGTTCCCCGCACGTCGCCATTAGCCCCTCGTCCTCCCACCGTTCGATTTTTTTCCTCCCTCGGGCGCGGGCGTCTCTGTTTCGCCTCGGCGTCGCGGCGCCAGGCATCCCGGCGTCCTCGGACCAGTCCCCCGTCATTTATTTTCTCTACATAATGCACGAAGCCGCCGCGGATGCTGCTTCACAGTCCCGGAAACGCGCTTTGCGAAGCTGTGAGAATTCAAACTCTTTTTTGCTGTCACTGCATGCATTCGGACTTGTTGTTCCATGCGAACGTTGCACCAACTGAACAGTAACAACATTAAATCGAGCGCGACTTAATTAATTGCGAGCCACATGGATTTTTAGAGGTAGCTTTCTATTATATCGGACGAAAAATTAACCATCTTTATTTCATCATCGTCTGAATCGTTAGATATTCTTGTAGTGTGTTTAGGCTTGATTCAATAGCGTGGACAAATTTTTGTTGCATTATTAGACTGCGGATTTTATCCACCTATGTCATAAATCAGTGGGTGAAATATAATAAAAATTGTAGAGGCCTCGGAAGAATTTTTAAAAACATTATATTATTATTAACTGATTAGCTTGTTCGAAGCGTTCGGAGGCACAGGAGAAACATCAACCATTAGTCAGACACTGGGAAAAGTTTCTCCAAAATTCAATGTTTTAACTTGTACTACTTTGTCACATAATGATGATGTTTAAGCACGATTCAATATTACGAACAAATTTTTGCTGCATCCAGCGTTTAATGGTGCTCCATTACCATTTAATGATATCCGTAAGGAAGCTAAAAAAAATTTGGTAAAATCTAAAAGAAATCGTAAACTCCTTATTTACTGGAAATCTTTTAATACGTTCTTCAACGACCGTGCTGCATTTTAAAGAAGCTGAGAATTTTCTTTCAAGAAACAAACTCAAAAGAGATGATTAGACTGCGTTACTTGAGATACCTACGTACGCGAACAAAATGGTAATTACGTATAATGAGCAGTAAAAATGCAGAAAATTCGAATAAAAAGTCCAAGCGTAAATCACAGGTCAGAAATCAATGGCTGATGCATGCATTTCAAAGTTTCAGCTGTTCGAACTCCAAACAGTTCTATCAGTCCGAACTGTTTCATTAGTTCGAACTATTTCATTAGTTCTCACTAGCGAGAATGTTCGAACTAGTGGGAGAACTCGAACTGTTCGAACTTCGAACCATTTCGAACTTCAGTTAGAGCACTATTACGAACACTAGCAAGCTGTACCGAGTGCGCACCCGTACGTGAAAATACACACACGTAGGGGACGATAGATCGATTCGAAATTGCTTTCCTTGCATCCCGTCTGCCTTGTTTCGAGAAAAAGACTGTTTGCCTTCGTTACTGCATCGGCGAATTCTTCTATTTTCCCTGCTAACCGGTTTCTTCTTGGATCCGTTGATCTCTTGGTCGATCATTCTACTTTTGTTGAATGTTCGTGGAGATTCTCAACCCCTCGGATCCTTCAGCAAAGTCTCTTCTTCTTACATCTTTCAATAAAAATTGAAAAGCTGACTTTCAATTCTGAGTACACAATTTCTTACGGTGGAAATTATTTTGAGGAGAGTACGAACGTGTAATTAAAATTAATTTGGTGCAGATTTTTAGGATTCCGTAGGTACTGGATTTGAAGGGAAAAATCACGGAAATCATGCTTCATATAATTGACAGGGACGACGTGATCATATTCGTGGCTCGTGAACTCGAATCCTGTCAATCGCTCTGAATACTTTTCACTCTTAGGCTCGCCGTAATTAGGGCAGGCCGTCAATCAACGAAATGATTGACAGCCCTCCATGTGGAATCGCGTTCTGCCGAAAATGAGGTCTCTGATCAATGCACTGCGGACTATTCAGTCATAACAATCGTCGTGTTAAAACATGGTCGAATATCACTTTTCCAAAACTTTCGAAAAAATTATGGAACAGCAAAAGCAATGAACACGTTTGAATAAACAAGAAAATTTTGATATTTCAATTTGCACGAAAATCCTGAGCAAACCCTCAAACGTTTCAACTTATAAATTAAATATCAAATATAACTATCATTTAAAGCAGGCATGTCAAACTCTTTTACCACCAAGAGCCTCATTAAGTATTATAAATTAATTCGGGAGCCGCAATAGAAAAAAGCAGACTCGAAATAACAAGGAAACACATTTTTTTAATTAACACATACATTGCTGTTACACATACAAAATAACATACGTCAAAAAGTTGTTTTTCTTTCAAGTTTACTTCTTTCGAAGAAACTTGGCAATGTTTTCCAGTAATCAAATTCTCAAAAAATTTGGGTGAATTTGTTGAACTGTAATTATTTTTGAAATTGATTGTACACGCGCGCTGGTCTGTTCATCTTGACCTTTCCGCATTTTTATTATTTTTTAACGTTGCACATAGCTTTGAACATAGTTGAAATACTAATTCCACATACCGTACAGGGAAATCAGTTGATTCGTAGAAATGTGGAATCACAACATCCATATATTTTTGTTTCACACTGCATTTCGATCAAATTCAGTTTTGTAGGTTTTGCACTCCAAATTCACTCTTCTGAAAGTCAATTTCACCTTTCTGTAAATCAATTTCACCGTTTTACAAATCAGTTTCACCCCTCTGCAAATTAATTTCACTCTTTTGCAAATCAAGTTTAACCTTTTACAAATAAAGTATTTTTATAAGTAAGGTTTAAATAAAATACTTATTTGAAAGTAATTACCAATTCATTAACTTTGTAATGTGCGAAATCTGTGTGTAGATATACATATTCATTTTCTGATCAATAAATTTTAGAAATGAAAGTACATATTTATTGAAGCGTATTGAGTAATGTATAATTAATAAAAGATAATATAAATATATTATACATATATATGTATATACAGGGTGTGACCGGACGGGTGGTACAACCGAGCAGGGGAGGGGGTGATACTACATGTAAAAATAAGCCGAAAACAGGAATAACTTTCTTTCGTTTGACGCTTCGTTTTCGAGAAAATCGAGTTTGAAAATGCAGCGAATACGTGCTATTGCATAGGAATCGTTGGACGCGTCTGACCATGATCAACCAATTCTACTTTGTGCATATACGAAAGTACGCGAACCTGGTGGAATGTTATTCCTTTTTTTCGACTTATTTTTACATGTAGTATCACACCCAGCTCGGTTGTACCACCCGTCCGGCCACACGCTGTATATATAATTAATATATAATTTAATCGAAATAAATAAATAATTAATTTTAAATATTCTTAACGAGTGAAATTGATTTACAGAAAGGTGAAATTGACTTGCAAAAGGGTGAATTTGGGTTTCAAAGTTTTTGGTCGGGCCGCAAACTACTTGTCGACGGGCCGCGTGTTTGACATGCCTGATTTAAAGCATTCTGTTTCTTTATGAAGTATTTTTACAAAATTATGTATCTCGTTCATGAACTATACCTGACGATAGCTCAGTTAATTCGGCAGTTGGCTCTAAAACCGAATATATGCAGAAATAACAGCGACCCGTGCATAATGCAACAAATGCATTATATCCAGCTGTCTGGCCCGCGGCTATGTTCCCTCGGATCCCTTAATAACGATAATTCCTCGTTACCCTTGTACTCCCGACAGAGCTACTCTAGCCCCGGGAATGGCATTGGGAATCATAACTAATTGTAAGACACGAGGGGTTGTGTGTTTCTAGCCTCGCAACATGGCGGCTACGAAATCTCGCGCCGCTGTACAGGCCCCCGGAACTAGCTTTAATAGCCATGAAGTTATGAGTAACTCGACTGGTAGACTGTCCCCTTAAATAAAGTCCCCCGAAACGATTCAACGGACCAGAATTTTCTCCGAGGGTGGCGGAAGCGCTTCACGGCCATAAATTCCCGCCGTTCATCCCCTGTTGCAGGGAATGCTTGACCCAGAAAAGTCGCCGCGAGAATTCGCGAATGTGATCGAACCCTTATCCGCGAACTAAATACCGATTGTCATGGAAATGCGTTCACCCCTTCGCCCCGACCCCTGGGACGTTTGCGAACTATACGGGGTGTGCTGCAAGTGCAAAACCATCCCAAACTTGCCAATGCAAATTGAACCGTCCTTTATCGTTTTATACCTTGATGCTAAAGTGAGATGATTCAATTTTAGAGCAGAAATAGAAATCGTCGTTCTATGAAACCACAGTTTTTGAAAAAATTTTTATTAAAGGATAGTAATAGAATAAAATGTTTTACTTGTGATTTGGTGGTTACACAAATTTGGAACGTCCTGTACGAAGGGATGGACATTATTACGCTTCGATTTCCAGTACCAACCCTTTCTCTGTTGCCCTTCTCCTCTCATCGATTGGCATTCGCGGAACACTCGTGAACAGAAGAAACGTATTGCTGCTTTTTATTATCTCCGATGTTTAGGGGATACTTAACCCAGAAACACGACACGAAATCGCGAAATGGCCGCGTCCAGATATCGGTTACGATCACGAAATATCCCCATATCTACACGGGGTGGCTTCAGTATCTGGGCCAAGCCATGGTTTCCCAACCCTTCGGTACATTAAGCCATTTGGCAACGTAACTCTTCTTTCTAATGCAGCAGGGAGTATGAGACAAAGATAAAGTATTTTAGAATTTTTTTAAAAGAGTCTGAAGAAGTAGTATGGGTCTCTATTAGTATTTTTTGACATGTAATCGAAACATTAATTTTGTAGAATTTAAAAATTTTGTTGTACTATTTTCAGCCTGTTAAAGATAGTAAAAAGATTTCATTCGTCTAATCAATTACTGAAATTAGATCTCCGAGATACGTATTGTAATCAAAATTGCCTAGAGTGTGAAAGTAAATTTCTGTTTGACGTTTCGACAAGGTTAGATATTTTTTAGCGCGTCGTGGATTTAGTAATATGTATAGAAGCCCCACGAGGGAGTGCAACAAAAGTTAGTTGTCGCAGTGTTTTTCAAGAGAAGCGGGACATTTTGGTCCCGTCGCGATGGTCCGTAAAATCAAGCGACCTTAATCAACAAAACCATGTTACTGCTCGTTAACCGGTGTCATGGACAACGTGCGTCGGTGAAAAGCTCTTGATCACTGCGCCTTTTCCCCTGGCAACGTCGAAATTTTCACCATCGTGTACTCCACAAAGTGAATCTGCCTCGGTCTACAAATTGCGAATTCATAAAATGGTTGAAGCTTGTTTCGATACGAAAAATTGTGTTTTAAACGAAGAACAATATTCACACTTTTAGATCTGCACCTAATGATATTTGCAATTAGTCTCCAATATACATCGATTCTAATTAATTGATCACTGTCTCAGATTTTGCATTGAAACGATTAATGTTCAAATGAAAGACATAACTAAAAATTATGAAAATTTGCAACAAACAATTAATTTTTAAATGAAAGACATAACTAAAAATTATGAAAATTTGCAACAATTAATTTTTAAATGAAAGACATAACTAAAAATTATGAAAATTTGCAACAAACAACATTTTTACGAGGGTGAATGCGTTCACTCCAGGTTTTGTTTCACACTTGGTCCCGGCTGTTTGCACGCAGTTTCATCGAATCCTGAGGGACAGGCTTTTCTCACGGGCGTGTATCCCGTTCATATATTCATTCGTCGGGATTCCTGACCCGCGAATGAAAAGAGCTCCCCGATCCGTGAGCTTTAATGGAGCGATAAAGTAACACTTTCCGATCCCAATGGCGCGGCTAACTCGATTCCATCAGAACACGGACTTACGAGCTTCCGGGGGTGATGTGAAAAAGTCAATTTCATCGCCAAACTCACTTTTCTATGAACCAGCCGGGAAATTCATGCCGGTATCCCGATTGCACGTCCGATCTTCTTTATACATCCTCCGTTTGCTTGTGCTTCGAATTTTCCAAAAATAGTACTCCACGATACTGGAAATATTTGTTGCGTCGCGCAAATCCGTTTCCCGATAGCGTACACTATTTTTCTGAACCGTTGGAATAAACATCGGAATCAATATTTTATTTGTAAATAATACTTTTTTGAAATTTCGTGGCGATTTACTCGATTTTTGCATGGTTCGTAAAAATATCGGAATTTATGTATATGTCAAGTTACTGATTAATAAGTAATATATATTAATTGAATCCAACTACTAATAATATTAAGCAATGTACGTCATTCTTAGCTTTTCTAGTATTAATTAGGGACGGTATCGTGGCGAATCACGGGAAGACTAATAGTCTCCGGTTATCTGCTCGTGTCCAGAACGTGTACCGTGTTCGCGAGTGGTTCTCGAGGAATCGAATCGAATCGAAGCTGTCCTCGGGACTGGTCCGAAAATACGTGCACGATAGGACAGCCCCGTGGGAGCGGCGTGTGACGTCGCCGAACGGAAATAGTCCTGGCCAGGACACGATAACGAGTTTCGACCGAGTTGGCTCGCGGCTTCACGCGCCCTTCGACCTCATGAATTATTTATTTAATTGGCCCCCAACCGGAAGACAAACGGCGAACAAGAATTCGCCGAGCATACGACACATAGGACGTAGAAAGTCGACCGTTTCTCAATGGTCTCCAGCGTATCGTAATTTACATTGCTGCTTTGGGGTAGGTCCGTGTCCTCCACCCTGCAACCCTTACTGCGACCTTGAACACTCCGGTGAAGAGGGAATGGTCTCAATGGGTGATGTATTTGCAGGGTGTGTCTTCGAGAGAGTTTGATTTGTCTGGTGGACTTTCGAGGAATTGTTTCAATTGTGCTAGTGGAAACATTGTGGACTCTTGTGTGAATCTCCATTTTTAATAAAAATGTTTCTATCAATAGCAAGATGCAGCAGCTACGTAGACATTTATTTCTTTTAATAATCGTTTTATCGAGGAATCTTTTACAGAGGAAAATATAAAGAAATAATTTACTTGTGCAGCTCGCCAGAAGATTGTTCTTGTGGTAAAAATGAAGTAAATGTACCACGAGTGGTCGTTAATATTACATATGTCGTCTTCAATTTTATAACGTTGTGCATGTCATAAAATTGATGGCACAAACGCATAAAGATGATTCTATAAATTGCAGAAAATGAGTGAAATTATTTTTCTTTTATACCTGATCTTCAGAAATGTAGACGGGAGTTCGTATTGAGGAAGATCGGAGGGATTTCTTTCGTTGATCGGATAGTTGCCAGCGCATAAAGTAGAAACGCTATTACTCTTTGTTAATGTACGTTTCTTCTATCGATCATTTAGAATCTTGAAGTGTTACAAGTGTTAAGACACCATGTACGCGGCATAAAGAATTTACTACTAGCTTGAAAGAGTTTTATAGACCGCTTTAATACCACCATAAAGTTTTCAGGTACCTCACCTTTTCACTTCATCTTCAGTTATATTAAGTGGACTACGGATACCTGTGTATTTATGGCAAATTGAAGCGCTCTAAAAACTTTCAAGAATTCGAATACTCTGCTGCATTGTTTCCAGCTTGTAACAATTATTAAGAAAAGAAATAGAAGTCCCATGTAGCTCCCGTAGCTTCAAGATAATGCAGACAATTTTTAAAATCTGTTCAAACAAAAAGTGATTGTTTCCAATAGGAATACAATTATTAAGAAAATAAATAATTGTCCATGTAGCTCCCGTAGCTTCAAAATAATGCAAACAATTTTTATTTTGCATAAAGTTACGCAGTTTAATAATAAAAATACCAAATTTTGTTCCCATAAAAAGAATAGAATATAATTTTTTTAAAATAATAACTACTTTGTAAATGCAATTTAGAAGATTCCGACTTCAAGTCTGAACTGTAATAAACAGATCCGGTGAAGTGTGTGTTTCCAGCAGAAAGTGGGCTCTCCGCAACAGTTTAAACGAAGCTATAATTGCATAACGGAGAAGAGTACCTATGTTGAAAAATTCTCCGATTCAGCGGGGAATGCTGACTTGTTAATTTTCCGCCGACAAGAGACTTCGAACGGTGGAAGCGATTGTCAAGGGAGAGAGACAGTTATGAATCCAGCGGCGTTGGAAGGATGCTGCTTTATTCTGCAGTTTCGACCGTAATCCGTGACAGATTTCCATCTGCGGAAAGGGGGAGCACAAACGATTGCTTAACTACGGGAACAGGGGGAGCGGGAGAGAGAGAGGAGAGAATCTGTTTCACAAGGAATATTGTCCAGGACATCTCGCGCAGGACCGCGTTATTACCGCGGTCGTTCTCCTTGTGCAGCGATGCGGATGCAAAACGGGAGCGTCTCGCGTGCTCGCCGACGATTAAAAAGTCGCCCAGATGCTTATCCGTAATAAACCCGGCGCAAGTTCATCCGAAACCGTACGTTTCCCAGCCAATTACCTTCCTGCGAAGTGTACACTGTTCCCAGGCGATCCGGCGATTTCTCTTCATCCCTTCGATTGCAATTTTGCGGATTTTCAGGTAAAACAAAAATAGCCTGGCAGTTACCAGAAAAATAAGGTACACAAAAATTGATTTACAACCTTAAAACACAAGAATGGTTGACCCAAAACGTGAAGAAAAATTAAAATCATATAACAGACCTTGGAAAATATTCCTAAAATAATCCAAAGAGCCATTCAGAGATTAGCTCAACTCTCTCCAACGCACAGTGGGGTATTTGGCCAATTTAGCGCGCCAAAACTATTGCAACGTTATTAATAGTGTGAAGATCATAATATCGTTATACATATATCGTTGAATTCGTCTTAACACCAGCTACAACATTATCAAATCAAAAATACAATTCAATGCGAGTTCATTTTGAGTTATCTACTTCGTATTAAAGAAGAAATCAAGTAGAATTTAATATAAAAACTTGGTATAACCTATCAAAGTAATCTACGACATCTAGTGAGCAGTATTCAAGGTAGATAAAAAATAAATACAGATTTCTATTTATATTATAAATGGGCAATTCGACTTTAAAAAAATTTTTTTTAATCAAAATGATGTTTTTTCATGTATTGTTCCACGTAAAATAAAGAAATATAAGCAGATATTGGCATTATGTTTAAAATAACGGTCTCCCCTACCATATAATCTTAAAACCTTAAAATACTGTTTCATCAATTTCTCTAAAATAAGGAATTGTAACCTAGTTATTACATTCAGCCGACGATATTCACGTACATGAGAAAAAAGTTTGACATTTTGAACAAACTAAAAATGTTGACTTTTGGCGCGCTAAACTGGCCAAATACCCCACTGTGCGACGCCGGATCCAATTATCCCCGTCAAGCCACGAGTTAATTCCAGTCGATTAGAAATTTTTTAACAGCCCTCCAGGGGCAAGATTCAATTTATTAATCGCGATTCTCCGAGTGCTCGCATACTCGTTTCGAGTGCACTCCGGGAGCAGAAGATTGACTCGATCCTCTTCCGCGAGGTCGCCGGAGTGGCCAGGTTCCTAGACACAATGAATTCCCGCAGTTTCATCTGGTAAAGAATTCCTGCTGGATCCTGAAGGATCTCCTCTCACTGACGTAGGGAGACGCCGGTGCATAGTTCGCATAGATATGACAAAAATTGCATCTTCGTCCGGCCAGAACCGTAGCATCCTAAGGACGTGGATCCGGGCTGGGTCAAGGATAGGCAGGATGTGACGTCACGGCTCGCCAGGAGATCGATATCCTAGCTACCGTGTCGGCGTCACCGCAAAACGCACTGTCTGCTCCTTGTTGACTTTGCACGTGCCAATTTTCGTCGAGCGTGCGCTGCTACAGTTTATACACGCCCGGCAATCTATTCCTTGGCTAGGGAACAGGTGTTCTACGATCTACATGTTGATCTTTCGACGTACCGTGTTGTCGCAATTAGATCTCGCGCCTTCGCGCCGCTGCTCTTGTTGACATTTTTTGATCGCCAAGTCCAAATAGAGATTTATGCTCTGCTAGTAATGCTCGAGTTGAAACGAATACTCTGCTAACCATGAGCAAATTGAATTAAATTGAGTCTGCTGTTTGTATTTTATTTGTGGATTTTATACATTCATGCCAGAAATGAGTACATCGAAGAATGAATTTAGAAAGACTGTTGCATTATTTCGAACAAGTCTCAATTATTAATGTGACCCTTTGACCTCGCCTATCTCCTCCGAGGCACCACTAATTTGGCCACTCATGCATCGTGAAATTAATGCAGACAATTGCAGGTCTGGGTTAGATGACTGAATTTTCTGTTTGTATTTTATTTGTGGATTTTATACATTCATAGCAGAAATGAGTACATCGAAGAATGAATTTATACAAAGACAGACAGACGATTGCAGCTCCTCTGCTAATATCATCGATGTGCTACGAGTGGTTGTAATAGTTAAATGTAGTGGTAGTTAGTCTTGAGATTTTGGCTAATTTCTTGAACAATCATCCTTCGATTTGGCCTGGTGGTTTCAGCCCCTTTGGATTTGCCAATATCGTCGAGCTATTACGAATGGTTCTAATAGTTAAATTTAGTGGTGGTTAGTGTAGATATTTCGGCTAATTTCGTGAAGGATAATCCAGCGGCGTGTTCGCTGGCTCGTTCGAGGAATAATACAGAGAAATCGTTTTGTTCCTCGTTGACCTGACACGCGCCGATTGTCCCCTGTGTCACTTGCCAAGGCTGCCTCGGAGGAAACCCTTCACGGACAATGATTTCTTTCAGTTTGCTGAGGCACGACATGTATAAGCGATCTATTCTGAGGTCGACCACGAGAAATCGTCCCCCCAGTGATACATATCATGGATTCTTTTGCATAAGAGGACCGTTCTAAATCTTGAATGACGTACAAAGAGACAGCCTTATCGACTTGACACTCTGATAATACGCTTTTTCCCCGTTTTGCGTTGGCACGGTTGAACGTTCGGCTGCATCCACACGATATCTTCGATGGACAACTTGATTCCCGTCTTAATTCGACTGATTTTGGCAAGCGTAACATCCAATCCACGCTCGTAAATGTTTTCTCGTTTTTTCTTCAATCTCTTGATCGTATTATATTGAATTAATAACACGCAATAAACTGATGTACTGAAATATGATAGAAAATTACTAAACACAATCCACGACATTTAATTTATATAATAAATTACGATCTCCTTTTAATTTCTGCTTAACGTGTGAATTTGTTCAATTGTTAACACTCCCTTGAATTAACAGTCACGTGTAACGTTCAACAACAATATCTCAGTGTATAACAAATAGACCCTGTACACACGTTGGCATTGTCTACCTGTCCGCATCCATTTGAACTACAAAGTCCATTGGATACATACAAACAGCATCCGCTAATGAATCAGAGATTCAGTGGAATACAACGGGGTTAATTATTCATAGTTTCATTACAGTAATCCAGGGAATTAGGAATCTGAAAGCCTTTGCTCAGAACACAGAAACATTCTTTCAATGATACATTAAATTCACAGGACTGAAATATTAATAAATAAAATTCCACTATTTTCTTCTCTATGCAACATTAATTCTGAACAGTAGAGTTCCCCTATGATTCTGTCTTGCCCAAAGGTGTCGAAGCCGTACAACACCGAAGGCATTAACAGGCCCACAAACCTTGTCCTATATTCAAATGATGATACGATCCTCTTAAAACGACGTCATTAATTAATTGTGCACATGTATTCCCTTTAACCCTTACTCTGGCCATCCTTATGTTATCAATCCCAAATGAAGTATTTAATTTATTCAATTTTTAATCTTGTGAAATCGATGAGCAGAAGTTTTTACTACCATCTCTGATCCTTTTCTCAGATGCTGAAGTCCTGCAGGACTCTCAGCATGACAGTTCGAGGCCCAGCGTTGGATCCCCGTTGCAGAGTCGGTCATCCGGTGTGGTCCACTTCCGGTCGCCAACAATCATGCAGCTGGATGGACCGTCAAGGTCGTCCTGCATCACCACCACCCGTGTACCCGCCCAGGGACTCAAGGTATTGTCCAAGGACAAGGAAGGTCGAGCTCTGCATCGAACCCGGCCAATCACTCGGCTTGATGATCAGAGGTGGCCTTGAGTACGGCCTTGGAATTTACGTCACCGGGGTCGATAAGGACAGCGTGGCTGACCGAGCTGGTCTCTTGGTGAGAATCGGCCAAAATTATTTTCTCCAGCCAGACCAATCAATTTTTTAACAGACCTGCAGAAACATCAGAAGAATCGATTTATTCAAATTATTTCGGGAGAAAAAATACACTTTCACGTAACTGCTGTTTCTTACAATTGACTTGGACAATTTTTATCGAATATGAGTCATATTTAGACAGCGGATCTTTATGCATTTATAGCAAAATTCAGAAGATTAAATTCAAAATTGTTGAAGAATTTAAAAATTTGAAGATGTTAATATACGATTTCTCCTCTATTGAAATCATTAAAGGAAGAAATAACATTCAAATTGGTTTCTATCTGTTGCAATCGAAGCAGACAATTTTTATTTTCCATAAAGATCCGCTGTCTAGTCATATTATTACGCACATGTCCGTACCATCGTTCTCATTCTGGAGATAAGCGAGCATCGTTTTTGTCCGAATCTACGCGAACGACAAAAGCGAATGGAGTGTCAAAAAACTGATTACCAGAGGCTCCACAGATTCGCTCAATCACTGCGGAGGCAGTCTAATGAGAACGAAAGCCGCAGGCGAATCTACAGTAAGTGCTTGTCTATCAAATCTTCGCGATCGTTAGCGTCGGAGCAATCAAGTGCCATTTCGATCCACTTTCGTAGACAAAGTACGTGCGCCCGGTCGATCGTCGTAGACTAATTAATTCTTCCCGACATTGGGTTATCCAATTAATTAATTCACTCCTTATTCATGAACTTAATATTACGGACATCATTCCATCCGCCCTCTAGACTCTAGTATTATAGAGTCTATTCTCTACAATATCTCAATTCTCCTTCCCATTCAGTTATTTTTCGTAAATATGGAATGATAATAATAACAGTACTTTTCGTTGAATAAAATTGATGAATTTCATGTTTTACTAATGAGAACCCAGACTGAAAATGAACATGAAACATGAGAAGAGCAATTTACTCGGACTGTGGCTCTTTTCATACAGCCTTATTAATTTCGTTTTCTGTGAACGAAATTTTCGGAAGAGAATTGGTTTTTGTTGATGGTAGATTGTTTTTGAAATTGTTTGCAAATTTTTCGTTTACAGGTAGGCGACCAGATCATCGAGGTGAACAATCAGAGCTTCGAGGAGGCGACCCACGACGAGGCGGTGCAGATCCTGAAGACGAACAAGAGGATGACCCTGCTGATCCGTGACGTCGGGAAAGTGCCCCATTCGTGCACCACCAGCCAGCCGATCGTGATGCCAACGTCCAGGTATTCGGACCACGATCCCTTGCTGCTGGAGAGTCCTGCGAACCATCGTCCGCCGAGTCCCTCGTAAGAAACAGTTCTTTTTACAAGCCCCGTGGGCGTAACTAGCATCCGAGCGATTAAACAGAAGTTAGGGAAGTTTATCGCCTTAATATTCAACCGGAACCAAGAGCAGATGTTACTCGCACGTGTGCCCGGAATGTACAATGCTAATAAGAAGCAATCGCTTCGCACGTTTCTTACAAGCTCGCTAGACCAACCACGATTAAGAAAAATTAGATTGAATTCTCAGACCCCTCGCAAGTTCGGTCTAAATTCAATTAATCGCTCCGGTTATAATTAGCTCAAAAGCGCACTCAGATATTTTCTGCACAGCATCGCAAGCGACTGGAGACATCGAGGTGGAGTGCACACGGTGTCCGCTGCAACCGCAGCCATGGTGGAGGAAAAGGCGAGGGTGGTTCTCGCGAGAAGCGAAAGGGCGGCTCTTTCGCAGCTTCTCGCCGATTACAGAAACCGCCGTTTGACAATCGAGGAGCTGGTCGCCAGCTTGGCCGACCTGTTAAACACTCACGAGAAGCTCACTTTGCTGACGGAGCTCAGAGAACTAGTCGACAGCAAAGACAGGCCCGCTTTCGACGATCTCGTTTATAGGCCTCGCGCGTCCAGGGTATGCTTCCCGCATCATTTCAATAATTTCAGAACTACTCTTTTACGTCTTTGGCCCGCCCACTGGGCGTAATTCACGAAAACGGACGTGGCTTTTACTTGCGAAGCGTCCTACTTATAATAAGGACTTCTTTTTCTCAGTATCAAGTT
Source organism: Lasioglossum baleicum (assembly GCF_051020765.1). Taxonomy (NCBI): domain Eukaryota; kingdom Metazoa; phylum Arthropoda; class Insecta; order Hymenoptera; family Halictidae; genus Lasioglossum; species Lasioglossum baleicum. Next base: position 9,202,026 of record NC_134940.1, on the reverse strand, counting down.
CGAAATTCTATAGTTCATAGACATTTCCAGCTCCGCCAGCTCTTTGTCTTGCTCTGTGGGCGTGGCTTACAATGAAATAGGCGTACCTCTCCGCCCAGTAATCATAATTAAGACCTGTATTGTATGATTTATAGTAGGAGACGCCATCGTCCTTCCCTAAACTTGTTCAACCGATAATTGACAAGAACAACGATCTCGTCAAATAGTTTGCCCTGTGGGCGTGGTTTCGAACACTACCCTATCCTCTTCGTTCAAAGCATGTATATTATATCCTAATTGAATTTCTTTCAGAGACTTCAATATTCAAGGTTCACGTATGCTTTTCCTAATTAATGAAACGATTACTCCACCTTCAAGGCGTGATTCACGTTGGAGGCGTGGCTTTGAAAAATCGCCCCGCCCAGTGGGCGTTGTTTACGGCCCCGAAAATTAATTTCTAGCATGAACTACAGTACCAGTCGCGTTCTAAATCGAAATACGAATCATTTGCATGTCTGTTCCAGAGAAAAGGTGACCGTGCTCACTCCGATCTGATAGTGACGCCCTCCCTCCACGATCTTCCGGTAAGTGAGCCATTTCTACCGTACACATCGAACATGATATATATATATATATATATATATATATATATATATATATACCACACCGAACACAGAATCTATATACACACAAGAGATCTATATACGATTGACAGTCACACAAAGTCTCACTTGCCACCACGGTATTCTCTCTCTATTCATCTATCCATTTTCTCCGGGACATGTATAGAAAACTCTGTCTTTGTCTTTTCTCACTCTCTGTTCTGCGTTGTCCACTGTAACTGTTAGTTGATACGTATAACTGTTTTCTCTACCTTTTCTATCGCCGGGCGTCGCGAGCAACCGTGCAGAGGAGATCCGTCCCCGTTTCTTGGAAAAAAGAAACGAACAAAAAAGAATGAAAGAACAAACACAAAAGAAACGCTTGGCTGTTCGGACGGGTGCCTCCGCCCGGGTTCCTCGTGGCTGAACGGACAATTCTGGTATGCTCGTAACCCCTCTCACTTGAATGTATCCAATTAGAAACGCAAAAACGATATTCTTACGATAGCGGCCGAGAGAGAACGTATACATATATGTATATCTACGTACATATAAATCGCTATCGCGGGGCGTCGTCGATCGGTTCGACCAGACGGACAAAAACCGATAGAACAAGAAACGGAAAGAGGGACACAACGAACAATTGATACAGAGAGAGGGAGAAAGAGAGAGAGAGAGAACAGACGTTGTGAGAAGAATGGAAAAGGAACACTCGTCTCGTCGGTTGGAGAGGTGCGAGGAGGTATATCGACGAAGACAGATGACGAAGAGAAACGAAGAGAATCGGACAGTGAGGTGGAGAACATCCAAGGGAATCATCGAATTACCAGACACGTCTCGCGTCTATTAAGGGGAAACGTCGATCCGAGAGATGAACTTTTGTTTTTGCTTAATTGTTCTCGGCTATCTCGCGGTGACCCGTGACGCATGACTCGGATATCTTCCTGCAACCCCTTCGTCTTCTATCTTTTCTGTCTCTCGTAGAAGCATCTCCGTGATCTATCGCTTCTTCTTCTACTACTACTTCTTCTTCTTCTACTACTTCTTCTTCTTGACTAATAATTATTCTATCTCTTTCTCTCTTTCTCTGTCTCTGTTTGTGTTCCACGTATGATTTCGCTTGGTATTAGTACGCTTTCAGGCAGCCGTTGTCGCATCGTCTACCAGTATCGGTGTGCTCGATTCGAGTAGCGTTTCGATCGGAACATGCGTAGCGCTTGGCTCACTCTGCTGATCGAGGATGTTCGAAGCCTGTTCCAAACCGTTTGTATGATGATGTAAGAATCGATTCGGAGATTATTTCTCCTGGCTTCGAGCATTCATAATACTCATGTCTATCTGGATGCGATAGGAGTTTAGTTGCTTGCGATTAGGAAGCACAGAATGCCGCTGTTAGAGCTGTCTCTCTGCCTTCTCGGTTTCCTTTCACGCTGACTACAGCGGGGGTGACGGTACATAATGCGACCTTCTCGAACGAGTTCGCCTGAGCTTTGCTGGATTTCTGTTTCGTTCTTACGTCGGCCGAGTGCTTGATCATATAGGTCAGTCGAATCTTGAAGAAAGAACTCGGTACACAACAGTCACACTCTGCACCTACGAAAAATATGTCACACCATTCTTAGCTTCCTTCTTCGAAAAGCTGCACCACTATTTATGGAATCTCATTTCTCTTTTACTTAATTAAGATCGAATTTATCCGGAGGTTTCGTCGTTTTTATTATAATTAGACTGCTGCTATTTCTGCATAATGAAACTTGTCTGCATCATTTACCAGAGACAGGAGCCAGTCAGAGTTGAAAATAGTATATCGACATTTTTTAATTGTTCATATTGTTCTGCTATTTTGCAGACTAATTATAGTATATGGTTGAATTAACAAACGTATTGGTGCATTAAAATAAAATATCCTTTTACCTGCCAATTATGGTACGTTCATTGTTACAGTTATTAAGTTCCATTTTTAACAAAACACCCGAAACGTTAAGTCGTTTTTCGGAACGAAATTGAAAGAAAAATTGAGAAAGTGTTAAAACAGTTGAGCAAGATTTCCCTCTCGAATTGTAACAATTCGTAAGCTTCTTTCTCCAAGCATGATCACGCACTCGATCGCAGGATGCTGAGAGTAGTTCACCGAAGATCGGCTTGATCGCATCTCGCGCGTCTCGATCCCATGGGGCTGGGATCGAACTTTCTATGGGAGTTTTATCAGGCTCTCGGCAGCCGGGGTTTTCGTCGAAACGGGATCGACGAGTGAACAGAAATAAATCTCGATCCAGATGGATCCGGCCCGCCTTATCCAAAGCTCGGGCAAGCTCAGCGACGGCCGGTTTCGTGGCCAACGAGTTGAAACGAGTCGAAACGAGCCTCAACGTTCGATCTATCCCCCGCAAAAATCATTTTGCAAACAGAGAATTGTTCAAGAAATCCGCGCAACGGTGGTTGTGTCCCCCTTGTATAAACGAAAACAACCGTTCTCCATTCCTTCTTGGGCTCCGTCCGCTGTCTTCTTTGTCTATCCTCTGGTTCTTTTCTTCTTTTTTTTTCGTTGTTGTTGTTGTCGTTGTCAGCCTCGACGGTGTTTGTACATTCGTTGCCGCGAAGATCCGTGTTTCCTGTGATAGGGAACGCGACGGGAAGTTGTTTGAAGACCAACAGACCCGATTGATCTCGTCCAGGAACCAGGGAAATAGGATCGCAAATATTTAACCCTTGCGGGACTGCTCGGATTCGGCTGGAAACGAGACGCGTTGCGATAGTTCTTAGCCTGACTGTTTGGTTAATGCATTGGCTAAGGATAATCCGTACACTCTGGTGCCTAATTCCGTGCTGATTTAAGTCACTGCTCTATTTTTGCGGGAGGAGCCGGTGCATGTTTGCTGGTGTATGTCTGAAGGCGTTTCAAGACATTCAAATACATTTAACACGTTCGCTACCAGCATTTGTTTCGTTGTATACCTTCCTTGTTCGAAAGTTTTATTAAATGCAACGTACCCAATTTTCAATTATTAAAACAGTTTAGCAGAAGAATGTCACAGATTCTCTGAAAATTGTGCATTCTACTATGACTTTAAACAACGAAGTGAATAAAATTAATTTTACTGTATTTAAGTGAACTGTGTGTCAGCTTATGGAGGTCATAATTGTGACGGTGGTAGCGAACAGATTAAAGACGTTTAAAAAAGTTTGAGAACATGTCCTGACACTTACAAGGGAAGGACTCCAAGTGTCCGACTTCGATTTTGATAATTTCTTGTGAGACGATGGTATATGGATCCCCAATGATGTCTGCAAAATATTAGGTGTAGTTACTCAGTAGTTTTAAAAATATAAACAATTAAACTTTCATACCTTGTTGATATACCATGATCTGCAGCTCAAGTTTTCGAAGTTCCATTAGCCGTGTAAGCAGGTTACGTGAAAGTTCAATTGTTTATATCTTTAAAACTATAGAGCAACTACACCTAATATTTTGCAGACATCATTAGGAATCCATACACCATCGTTTCACAAAAGATTATCAAAGTCGAAGTCGGACACTTGGGGTCCTTCCCTTGTTAGAGATTTCTATTAAGTCCAGACATTTGGATGTTCATATTTGAATACCCATATTTGGATGTTCAACAAATGTGAGCCGAGGTAAAATTGGCACGATAATGCGAAAATTACGGACCACCGAAGCTGCATTAATCAATCGGCGGCGGAGTAGGAATCAATGAGCTTCAAGCTGCGGAAAGTTTTTGGCCTGGAATCGTTCGAAATTACGATTCGATGACGCCTGATTGATGACTGCCGGCTATCTGGCCGCGCTTTCACGGTTCACGGTCCCGCGACGTCGGCTTTCGTGATCTTTGAACGGAAGAGCGTCGCCGGAAGTCATCGTAAATCAAGTGTCATCGTCGCGAGCGCGGCGATGAACGTCGCCGCTGCGACGTGATCGATGATAGATCGCTGCTAAATTGGCATATTGATCGGTGCCTTCGTGGCTAATTAGTCGGGGAGAGTTCAATCAATAAGGGAACGATGAATTGGCACGCGTCGAACGATCCACGGATCGTTCCGTGAAATCTGTCTCGACGAAAGAATTATCGTAGTGTTCTTTCGATTTGATTCGGCATCTTTGGAATTGTCAGGTTTCTCATTATTGTCTCATTGTCATTGTTTCGTGTTCTTGTTAAACTTCGATGTAACGAATTGGTGGATTATTCTGTGATCGAGACGCAGTTTCTTCGGGTCTTCTGCTGTATGATCTGTGTTTCGTATATATAAACTGTCTTCAGGAATTGTTGGAAATTCACCTGTCTTTTAGTTACACGATTCTCTGCCTTTCAATGATACCTCTACACATAAGTCTGTAAATGTGTTATTGTTTTAAATTTTATTGATCGTTTGGGAAAGATACCGATTCCCCAACTTCTGAGACACCCTGTACATAGTCTATCATCCCCATAGTCCTCATACCACCTGTCAAAACTCGTCACCCTCCGAGCAATCGAGAAATCGCTGGAGAAGAACGCTTCGAGGCCCCCCAGAAAGCAAATTATCGATCGAATAAACCAAAAAAAAAAAAAAGAAAAAGAAGTGCTCGTTGGCCGTCGAAACCGGGTGCAAAAATGGCAATGGATGTGGCACAAGGCATGACGGGATCTGGTGATTTCTCGCAGAGGGGTGTGCACGGTGGTTGTTGCCGTCCAGGACGACTGGTGGACGTCGAGGGAGATCCTCTAGGAGTGACAGGACCCCTCCTTCCCAGGGAGAACCAGGAATATAGATCGCCCAGCGAGGACAGCGGTCTCGGGGCCGACATGCCCAGGACCAGGTCGAGAAGATTACGATCGATGGATCTCGATCGCCCTTTGCCGATTCTCCGCGACACCCTCGACGCTTCCTTTGCTCTTCTAATCCGTCGCGAACGTTCAAATTTCCTCCTGGCTCACTAATTCTAACAACAAAATCTTCTAGACACAAATTACAATATTCATGGTAAAAGTGCACAACAGTAGTCCTTTACAAAAAAAATAATTCCGAAGTCTGCAATAGAATATTTATGGATTGCATCTTATTCCAGACTCAAATTATTTTTTCGTGAAATACTACCATATCCTTGTACCATTAATAATTGATCAGCGTCCTCTACACACTGTGTTGATCAAAATTATAATTTATTCCTATGTTTTTTGACATTCATTTTTACTCGCAATTGAAAGCAGTAGTCTTATTTGATTCTATAATAAAAGAATTATTATGTTTAATCGATGACAACAGCGAAATGTGAAACATTGTATGAGCCAGTAGTTCTCGAACATTTTGTTGTTATATCGATAACGTGAAGGAGTGAAGTGTTCCCTGACCTCGGTTAATTGGTGTTATCCCATTGGCCAACACGAGAATCGAACCCCAAGAAAATCCGAAGTCGATCATTTCTCCCCGAAGTAACTTGATTTCGCCGAGCGAATACGCAAACAACGACTGGTTAAAGTTGTTTAAAATAACGGTCGAAACTAGTCGCATCGATTTCTCGAATGTGAGACACCGCTTATCTTTTTTCTATCCGAATGCTTTCGTAGGTCTGCCACCCATGTTAATTTCTATCAATTGTTAGATTAATTTAGTCTATGATAATTACTAGAATATCAGTCTACCTACACGATGTTAATATTAGTCTACATTAGATGCACTGTCACTTGAGACACTCTCGATTTCCATCATCTGCGTACACTACAGGTTAATTCTCTTAGTGTGTTAGTCACTTTTTAGTAAATTCTATGTTAGACATTGTTAGACAGAAAGTTAAAATTAATATTGGACTACTGCGTGCCTAAAATATTCATAATTGTCAACAGGAATTCTGTAAGACATTATATTTAATTGTCAATTTTTTATATATAATTTTAGGTAGGCTATCAAAAGTACACAAAATTCGACACACACTTACACCGAGTGTAAAAAGTTTTCGTACGCCCTTTAAAATAGGATAACTTTTTTATATAATTGTACCAAACGACCTGATTTTTTATAATCAATTAGAAGCCGCTTGTAGCTCGCGTGTATGTTAACCGATTTCGATGAAATTTTCAGCATGTGTATAACTAACATAGATCTACAAAACATATATTTTTTTAAATTTTCATTCAGGGCGCAAATAAGAAGTTTTAAAAAATGCCTTTTTTATTTTTGCATATAACTTTGTGAATTATAATTTTTAGAAAACCTCTTTTGCATATCATTTCGTAAACCATTGCTTCTAATTGGTTATAAAAAATCAGGTCGTTTGGTACAATTATAAAAAAGTTGTTCTATATTAAAGGGGGTACGAATAATTTGTACACTCACTGTATTTACTAATAGAAATACACCAAAAACCAACACCCAAGAACAGAACATCACAAAATCACAGTGCACAAAACGAATTAACAATTTATCACGAGAAAGATTCTCTGCAAATTATCACACCACTGGATGACACGTCGAGCACATATTGCAACATTACGAGAGCACAGAACAAAGCACAGAAATTCAGTTCGATAAACATTGGTCACAAAATACCTTGCACAATGATCAATTTACAAAGGCAACAAAAGCAGGAGCGTTTCAGAAACACGACACTCCACTCGAAAAACCGGCACGACACAAACATCACCCACGGTGCATTCCATTATTATCATACAACGCCCTCGCGCTGTCAAAACACTGGCGACAGCCCATCGAGCGACCCCCAAGCAAACCGACCCCATGTTCGCGGCTGCTGCCATACAACGCTGCCATAATAGAGGGCATCGTCGACTAGGTAATCCATTTCCGATCCCCGAATTCCTCGATTTCCGCAGTAAGCTGTTGTTTCGTCCTTAATTGATCGGCCGAATTCAAGACGAGACGAGAGAGTTAATGGGAGGGGTTTGAAATACAAAGAAAGAAAAGAGAGGAAATAAGAGGGGGTTGGAAAAAGAGTGAAGATAAAGGAACGCGCGATTCGAAGGTAGCCGGGGATCAGCGTAATGGCGTTTCTGTGTCGGATATACCCGGGTACATCGATATTTCATTTCCTGGCAGGCCAGATCTGGCTTTAGTATCTATCCCCGCATTCACCGAGCCAACCCCCTTCGAACACCCTCTGCTGGTAGCAGGTATGTACACACACAACCAGATACCCGTTCAGGATACCTATGGGGGTTAAGGAGGGGGTAGAGCAAAGGGGGGCCAGCAAGGTAAATAGAGGCTCGTGCGTGTAAAACACGTGTGCCCTTGTATCGCGGCCGCGTGTGGGCGGAGGTCGATCCGCGTGTGGGCGTGTTCCGGGTGTATCGGTGGTCAGTTCTCATGGACCCGTCGATTAATTTGCGAGACACGGGGATTTTCTTGTTGCTTCGTTCGCACGGCGTCCGAGATCTCTACCAGCGTGATCAGAATTAAACGGATACCGACACTGATATCAGAGATTTTACTTAGAATTAGATTTCATCTCCTTCTTACTTTAGCTTGCAGATATGGTTGGGGATTCTCCTCAGAGATTTTAGAGGGCTTTGCTTCTTTCCTGAGCGAGGTTCCAGATTTTATTTTGAGATGTTGGGTCTGCGATTTTAATTAGAGATTTTATTGTGGTTACTGTTTTCTACTGTTAGGGAGAGCTGATTTTATTTAGACATTTTACTAGTCGATATTTGTGGTTGACAGGCACTGTTGATTTTAATTACACATTTTTCGGTTGTTAGAGGTCAATGTATTTTATTTAGTCAATATTTTATTCGATCAAAATGATTGGCTGTTAGCGACCATTCATTTTATTTAGGTAATATTGTTTAACCCTTGTGAATAATACGGTTTAGACAAGGATTTCTTGTCAAAACATTATTACAATTTCAATAATTCCGAAACAGCAAATGAAAGCCATTGGCGGGTGGAAGGGGACGGGGTGTATTATGCCTGGAACAATGAAAGCGAAGGGGAAAAGAGATCGGATTGTAAATTGATAATTGTCAGGTTATTCAAATCCGGTGGGGGAACAGTTCTGCAGGAGCGACAACGTTCATTACCGCCTAATCCCTCGCTCAATAATCGGGCAACCGGCAGCGGCCAATAATCGTCCGGCGGGATCAGCGAATTCCATTTTGCGCGAGTGTTTTCGATTCGCGTGGGCACGGAACGGTTTCTACATTTTCCACGCCGCACTTCGTCTCGTCTCGCCTCTCGTCGTCAGGATATCGATTCGATTCGTCGGAATTTACTTACGGCCGGTCTCCGCCGACAGACACGTACTACACACATGGAACATCCAGAACCCGTCCATCACTCTTCGACCAATTATATACAAGTCCGGGCTTGTACTACACGTTGGATCCATCGACACGTGTCACGATTTTGGAATATTGCACGGGCAACTAATATGGACACGACGATCATAACTCCTCGAACACCCCTGGCCATGACCCTTATCACCCTGCTGCAGATTTTGAACGGCTACAACCATCATGAGAGTAACTGCAGTTGCCTGCAATAATATCTGAACATCCCTTAAGCACTAATAACATTTTTATAATGTACTATGCACGTTATGGTTTATATTAAAAATTAATTTATTCTGTCTCTTGTATTGTTCTGATGATCTCGAAACGTTCTCAATCATATTTGTAATGAAAAAATTGTAACATAAAATTCGAATTCAATTACTTGCAATAATATCGGAACACCACTTCAGCACTAATAACATTTTTATAATGTACTATGCACACGTTATGGTTTATATTAAAAATTTATTTATTCTGTCTCTTGTATTGTTCTGATGATTTCGAAACGTTCTCAATCATATTTTAAAATATGTATACAGTGTGGTCCGTCTAAATAAGGCCACCGAAATATCTCTTCAAGTTATTGTGATGCAAAAAATATTTGTTACGTAATGCCAATGGACCAAATATCTGGCAAGAATATTTTTTCCTAAAGTAATTTTTTTCGTAGTTATCAAGGTCATTGATGTTTTCTTTATACATAAATACATTTTTTTTAATTGCATCGTGTAACCGATCGAAAAATACATTCAGATATTTATAATAACATGACCTTGAAATGACCTTGATCTTCGAAAATAAAAGTTTGCTTTCAGATCAAGGTCAATGTCATGTTATTATACGTATCTGAATGTATTTTTCGATCAGTTACACGATGCAATAAAAAAAATGTAGTTATATATCAAGAAACTTCGATGCCCTTGATAACTCCGAAAAAGATGACTTTCGGAAAAAATATTCTTGCCAGATATTTGGTCCATTGACATTACGTAACAAATATTTTTTGCATCACAATAAGCTGCAGAGATATTTCGGTGGCCTTACTTAAACGGACCACCCTGTATGATGTAAAATTCGGATTAAATTAGTGTCAGGTTTAAATGAGTCAGATTGGACCGAGCGACTCGAATTAATTTTTTTAAACAAAGCGTCTTCGTATTTGGGTTATTTGATCGAGATAAAGCAGACCAGAAATCACGAGGGGTGCAAATGCTACTGCAGTCTGCTCGCAGGTTTTATGCGGCAGTTCGCGAACCTATAGGAATCAGCCCTTGAAAATTTCGTACTATCCTCCGTGGAAGTTCTAACACCGGGTCGTATCCCGGGTAACAGAATGAAACAAATGAGCTTCGAGAGAGCTAGCAGTGCGGTAATCGTTCCGCGGTCGGAACGTTCGCCGTAAAAATCGTCCGGTGTGTTCCTGGCGAATGCGGAACTTCCGGTGCAGCGGACATCTTCGATCTTTAAGTAAAATATTACTGACACGTTCGCAAATTTCCTTGCTGATTACGAACAGGTATGGGGCACTGTTTTCGATTGCACATTTTTGACATTTTTTTTCACAATGTTTTTAACTTGTTAATTTTGAATGCTTTTTAATCGTGCTGTGTTAAACAGAAGTTCCTCTGTGGATTTGCAATTTTTTTTACGAGAACTCCGATTTCTCTTGTTTTAAAGAAATAATTAGAATAACAGAACAGTTTGTTTTGTCAACAAGCAGGTTCTTCGGGATAATATCAGTGAGCTCCGAGGCTATCCAAGCTCGAAACGGTCACTACTGAACGTACACAGCACAGTTGCAACGTTGTTTGTCTCTGCAAATTCCATAATGCACCGCTAGCTACGTTGTTACAGGGCCACCGCCATTTTCCTCACAACAATGAGACATTCCGTGGTTGTCGAAACAGCGATCCCACGTTGTTGTTCCCATGACACCAGAAATCACTGTACAATATCTACGAAATTAAACCGGTTTATGGGCGAAATTAACTGCCCTATTAAGTGCAGCTCACATTTGTTTATTTTCATGATAATCATCCATTTTTTCCGGTTAAGATACAGATGATATGTAATGATTAGACAGCGGATCTTTATGCATCTATAGCAAAAATTTGTAGGTGTAATTTCACAAACAGTGAAAACATTACAAGAATTTAAAAATTCTGTTATATTATTTTCAACCTTTTATCCATGTTGACAGAGAAAATAAATTTCTATTTCACTCCAGTTTGTTATAATTCATATAAAACATTTTTATTTTGCATGAAGATCCTTAATGACAGCACTGACTTCATTTCGCTCCACCTCTTTTACAATCACGCAGGATATTTGCGAACGCCTGCATTTACTTCACAATGAGATCCAATCAAAGTGGTCGATCGTTGTATAGAAAGGAAGGGAAAATATCAAAGCGTCGAACGAAGTGAAAGATCGAAGATCGACGCTCTCGAACAGTTTAAGGAAGTTCAAAATTGGAATTTCATTTGGAGGAAAATTGCCAGAAGTCGTTCAAAGGTTCGATTTGTCGTCGATCCTTCGTGGAATCGAGCGTCGTCGACGGGTTTCGGAAAAGTTTCCTCCCGGTCGCGAGAGCGTGTTCGGTTTTTACGTGTCCTGGCGGAGTCGATATATCGATCGATCGATGCTGTTCCGCGACTCTTAAACTTCGACGAAGGACGAACGAGCGAACGGAAATAGATTCGGCTCGCGCGACTTATGAGCATCTGCAACGGTGCAAGCTTATCGATGCCTGACGTATGCTGCGCTCATTAAATAATCGATGTGAAACATATAAATAACCGCGTCGGTGTCCATTTACCGTGACCCGGGCTCGCACATGTGCTCCATACTTCTTTCCAACTTCGCCGGGTAAGGCTGGAAACTGCCCGTCCGTCGGTTTCCTCATTATCGATTGATCAACCTCGGTCCTGTCTAATAGAATTTTTATAAGCACCGATTTCTGTGTTTTAGAACCGGCAACCGAGACCCACTTCGGTCTCTTGTGCTTTTAAACTGAAACGCAATCGATTCTCTTTCATATTTGATGGCTCGCGGTACTCTACGGGTCGCGCGAATTTGCATTTTTCCAGAGAAGCTTATAAAGGAGACAGGATTAAAAGAAATTTTTCTTTTTTGGACAATATTTTTTTCATTAAATCAAAATGAAAGAGACTAATTCAAGTCTAGCAAGGTACCAGCAACATACACAGTCGAACACGATCAGACACAGCACAATTCTCGAACAACTCTCAATCAAAGAAATTTTCTTCTTCGGACAATATTTTTGATCAAATAAAAATGAAAGAGAATAATTCAAGTCTAGCAAAGTACCAACAACATACACTGTCGAACACGATCAGACACAGCACAATTCTCGAACAACTCTCAATCAAACTTTCCAAAATCCACCTAATAAAAAACAAGCAGAAAATATCAGCAGTCCCGAAAACTTCCAACCCAATAATTCAATTTCGAAGTTCGAATAAATCGCGCAATGCTGCCGTCGAAATAATCTTTCACGGTCGAGGAGACCAGACGCGGCTGTGCAGCATCCCATCCTAAAAATGACGCGCTGAAACATTCAACGGGTTGTCCCTCCGCTTTTCCCTCCCCGGGTCTCACATTCGAGAAGCCATTCTATTTCGGCGGTCTGGCGGGATCGATCTGCCGGCTAAAATATTCAGGTAACGAGCAATTAGCCGGCGGCGCACAAGTCGAGACACAGGTGGTCGAATCCTCGACTCGATTCGATTCGATTCCTAGCTCTAGAAATTCGAGAGATCCCAGTGCACCGGAAGCATTTGCTGGACGATCTCGAACGGTTCAGAGGTGTCAATTGCAAGATAGATTCGACTGAGTGAATTCGATTCGATATGACTGGACGCGACTCGGTTCGACGTTCTGAAAATTCGGGAGCTAAAGTGTCCAAACTCGGGAGACCCCAGTGCACCGGAAGCATTCGCTAAACGATCTCTACCAGTAATCTACCGTTTTATCAGAGAGCGCAAGGAAGGATCGACTCGACATAAACTTGTAAAAATTCTCGCGAAAGTTCCGCAATTGCGAAACGATCTCGTCCAATAATTTGCCGGTTTATCAGAGAGCGCAAGGGAGGATCGTGCGGGGGAGGGTCCGCCGCGCTAGCAAAAAGAGAGAGAGAGAGATAAAGGGGGTGGTGGGTGGTCTCAAATCGCAATTTTGGCAATTCCAGAGCGGGCTGCAGGAGGGCACAGCAGCACCAAGTGACGACCTCCGACCTCGCCCTCTCCAACGACGACGAGTGCGACAACCAGGTACAGAGAAATCGTTCGAGCCCGCGAAAGTGCCGATTGGCGACCGACGTGTTTCGCCGCTTTTCAGGCGAACAGACCTACTCGCCCCGGGATTCTCTCTCCTCGGGAGAGAGAGAGAGAGAGAGGGAGAGACAGGGACAGAATGAGAGAACAGAGACGGTTGTCCCCGGGAAACAACGGTGGAACACCGTCAAAGCGGTCTTTATCAATTTCTTTTGCAGGACTACGAAGACGACCTGGAGAACGGCCGCGGGCGCAGGCACAGCTCGCCGAGCGGGTCCCGTGGCAACCCCCGGGATTACGGACATCATCGGCTACACCCGGACAATCTGGTGAGTCCGATCATCATCTTTTTATACCTTTCGCTCACCCCGGGGGACACTGCGTCACGATAATTGCCTGTTTCTTTTGCGATCCCCGCTACGCGACCGGATTGCTTTAACCTGTTACTCATAGGGTGAAGATTAGGGGTGGGAATCGGAGTGGGGGCTTCAAAGGTGAACTATATTGTCAACAAATATCAGGGTTGTTTATAAAATTTTTTGATAGAGGGAACAGTATCGGGATCGTTGTTTACGCCTATGAATTAAATATGGGAGGACTAATTTCTTGAATTTTACATTTTTCTTAATTTTTCCGCTGCTCGGCAAAATATGTGAACCATTATTTGCGACTTTTCAAAAAGAGAGGAATTTTTGAGTTTACGGAGAGGAAATTCTTCGAAGCGTTTCGAACGAGCGCGGCCTACCCGTCGTTTTTATTCAGATAATGTATCGCAGTACAATAAATAAGCGCGCAACGCGAGATGCGCTTCTGGAAAGCTGTTTAATTACGTAGCGTCGCGCGGAAAGCGCCAATTAATGCATTTCGAGCAACGGCGCGGCGCGGCGGGGCGCAACGACGAGACAAAGGGAAAACAGGGAAAACGAAAAAAAAAAAAAGTAAAATTGCATGATTACGTGATCGTATGGGAACGCTTGCAAGTATTTCAGGATGCTCTGATATATTGTCTACGACAGATATATAATTAAAAAGATAACTTCCTTATCCTACGGCGCGGCGCAGGAACTGTGTCTATCACTTTCTCTTTTGTTGCAACTCTGGCGCCTTGTATCGCTGCAACACACATGTAGAAACAAGTGCAATTTCAATTAATTTAGACCGTTGCTAGAGTACACGAAGAAAACTTTGGAAAGTGCTGACATGCAGTCAATACTTGAGAAACATGCCGTAATTCTTGTGTGAGTCACACTGTTCGATACATTCAACTGTTATTTTACAATTCTTTATTGTTGCTTTCATACGTTTCACTTCTGTATATTAATAGTATAGTTACGTTATTACACTCTTCATAATCGTAGCGCCATTATTCATGTACGATCGTTGCAGTTGTTAGTCAACGAAACAATCGCAGAAACAGTTGTAGATAGAGGACCACATTAATTAATATGAAGCTCGAGCTTGTTATCTAAAAGGATAGGAAGGGTTCTTCTTCGATTACCTCTTTCTTGAAATAAATCTTTAAAATAAATAGCGAAGCAGCTAGTAATTAGAATTGATCAGCAAATGGGGGTAGTCAAATGATGATTTTGCTAACCAGGATTGAACACAGGAAATTGGTCAGTGAATTGGAAAAAACAGGTACACGATCCTCGGATCTATGTTTCCAAAGAAAACCGTAGGAGAGCTACTTGTTCGACTGGACCCCGGCTTAACGAGGTCTCGTTGGAACTCGTTCCCATTCGGCCGATGATCCAGACCGATCGGCTCGGATCTTCTCACGGGTCCATCTCGAACGGCCTCGATTTATGGAGGCTGATCACGCCAGGTCGATCTCTGGACCGACGCGTATATCACTTGTACACGCGCGCCTGTATCCTGGAACCAGCTGAAGAAGGTGTTCCAGGGGCCTGAATTAATTATCGCGACACGATCGATCATGGTGGACGGGTGGATCGAGCCGCGAAATGTCTCTATCCGGCACCGGCACCGGTGGTTAGTTGGTTAGAGGCGTTCGACGGACTTCTCTCCAGTTTGCCTTCTCTGTCCTTGGGGATGTGTGGAGATCGTCGACCGTGCGCGAACTCCTCTTCTTGATATCCTTGAGGAGGAACCCGAGATTGAGGGAAGCTGACCCTTTATTCTCCTTTTTCCCGCGGATAACAGACGCACGAACGCTTAAGGATCTCGCGATGATTCGCCCGGAGGTAACGATCATGCGAGAGAAGCTTTTTCAAATGGTATCCCTCGCAACGTGCGGTTCGCCGATTTTTCTTCCGGCCGGGAAACGAGATTTTTCTGGCCACGATTGCTATTCTCTGCTTCGTAATCTTCATTACAGTCAAAAAAGGCAATTTAGTTTTTTTTTCAGCTAGGAGATAACTGTGGCTTCTGAATTATTCGTGGTTATTGTCTGGGACATGCTAGTTGCGTTCAACTAGTCTGACTCGAAATACATTTGTAGGCTTAATATTCGGTACTTATTAATTTGCATTATATATCTAATGAATGAAGGTGTATAGTACAAAGAAAAGTAATACAAGGGAATTCCTTTCGGAATATTTTTTTGTCACACAGAAAGTGTAAACATCGTTTGTAATAATTGTAGTGTATTTATGAACGAATATACTCTATAATTACAATTACAATCTTTAATTACAAAACTCTTAATGCATAGATAGACATAGCCATAATAATCTGTACAAATGCGTGTGTTGAGCAATTTTGCCAGATAGAATCTGCAACTGCTAATACTGACTAATAAAACGAGAACAGAGTGCAGATAGTTTTGAGTACAGTAGAACTCTCATTATCGAAATGCATTACATAGTAAAACATAAGCAAATTCATAATTGTTTGTCAATTATTAATCCTCTCAAAAATGAGGGAAAAATTGTTTCTGGAAACCTCTGATACATTCTTCTTAATTGAATTGCATTTAGGATTTTAGAATTTCGTTTCTCCAACGTTTAACAATAAAAATTCTACTGTACACGACAAAAAACTCGCTCAATGATGCCAATCGAGGTTCAACCAATCCCATCCGCCATCTTCTCGTCGCACGAAAACTTCATCGCTCAAAAACCCCCTTGTCGATTCTCAAAAACGAAGTCTATCCAACTGATAGGCTTCTCAAAGTCCACGTCCACTGATAAGCTTCTCAAAATCCATCCAGCAACTAGTTAGGATACGTTCATAGAGCCTCATAACAGCCAAAATGTCCTGTAGCCGAGGGTCAGTAGGTAGCTCGCGAAGAAGACCAGGGTTAATGACGATGTTGATGGCGAGAACGATGACGTGGATCCCAGGACTCGGATCCTCGAGGAATGATTGCTCGGTTCGATGAATTACGGGGCCCCCTGGCTCTGATCTGCCGGTCAGAGCTTGTCCTGAAGGGCTTGACGAAGCTCCTCCGTGGCTTTGACCACGTCCTGGCTCTGTCGCAGGTGGATCTCTGATCTGGCGTGCTGCACCGTCGAGTTCGATCGTCTGATGGAGTTTCCGCTGCCGAATTTCGGCCGTGGAATTCTCACGCGTTGCACGTCGCTCAGCCAGGACTCCATGTTGCTCGTTTTTCGACGCGCTGAAACAGAAACCGGACCGGCGATCCTTCTTAATCAACCTCCGTTAGGACGTGACCGCGAACCGGCCATGGGGCGGGACCGTTTTCTCGGTTTTATGGGGGATTATCGATATCTCAGACTCGCGTCTTTTATCAACATTTTACGGCTGCAAAATTTTGATCACATAATTCTAACAAACCTTGAATGGTTCAGTGCAGAGTTGGGCAAAAATTTAATCAACGATTGACGACTAAATTTCTACTGCAATCGTTAATCGCAATTAACAATTAATCTCCTCGTTTGGTCGTTAAAATTGCGGTTAACGATTAAATACTTATTAATCGTTAATTGGGAATAACGGTTAAATTTCTACTTTAGTCGTTAATTGCGATTAACGATTACATTTCTTTCAATTGTAATCGTCAATTGAATAATTGATTAATGATTAACTGCTGAAATTCCGAAATGATTTCACCTAAATATCTCCTTTATTTTTAATGGCACAAAAGAAATATTTTTGGTATAATTTATGGTATCGAAGGAGGAATATCGTAGAAGAATTTCTTTTGTCCGGTTATTTTTTCAGTTTTTTCAAGGTCATCGTTATTTTTTATCGCGAAAACTTATTTTTTTTATTCTATTTTGTTAATGACTTAAGCATATTCAAATGTATTTTTTCAATCGCTATAAGATGGAGATATTTAGGTGGCCTCATTCAGCTGAGACACCCTGTATATGAATACTGAAAAAATGTAAACTGAGTTTAGGTGTATTGTCATTTGGTCTATAATACAAACTCTGTTTACGTGCTTTTATGTTTTTTTCAATCAACGATTTACGATTAACTACATCAATCGATTGAATCAGTCTCCGATTTTTCAATGATTTCTTTTTTTAATCAACGATTGACGATTAACTTCATCAATCGATTGAATCAATCGTCGATTTTTCAACGATTTCTTTTTTAATCATACACATTAATCGATCAATCTTAATTAAAATTTTAATCGATTAATGCCCAACTCTGGTTCAGTGTGTCAGCTTGAAGATTAATTTTCAGATCTTGAATCGTGTGAATAATCTGCTTCTATAAACATGATAGGTCTGCAGTCCATTAAGGACACGTTCGATTCCAGAATAAAATAGCGGAGATTGTTAAAGGATCTCTGAAGAATTGTGTAAATCGGTCCGCTTGATTGAAATTGATTACTGCGATTTAATTGGTGCTTCATAAAGTGGAGGCTGGAGGTTCAGAGGAATAAAAATGATAGGTACATTTTGATTGATTGGTTAACCTAGTTCTCCTCGACTCATTGCACTTATTCAATTAAAATATAGAAAATGGGAAAGATGTGTCTTCTAATTGCAGCACCACAGTTTCATTGTTTAAAATATTTATACCTCTCGCAGAATATTTAAATAAACAAAATTTAATATACGAAGGACTTTTATTTCTAAAATTCGCAATTCTGTATTTTCTCATTTGCACTGCGCAATATTTCATCGTCACGAGACCCGTATATCAAATTTTGTTGAAAATAAATACTTTTCTTCGAACGAAACAGAGTAGCACGCCGACTGCTTGGTATTATACGCCCGTAACTCACTACCGAGTAAAGAGAAAGTTTTAAAATCCATTTTCTGGCCGATCTATACGCCAAGCTTATCGATAAAGACACCTGGCCAATGAATCGATGTGATACGAAGAAGTATTAATATTTATCTTAGGACTTCTTCGGTGAAAGTGTCGCGTAAATTACAGTTTCTTTTTCTCCGAGTATATTTATCCTGATTAATTTTCGCGCACTCCAGAAAATCAACTTTCCGTTCGACAAAAAGCCTCTCGACAATATTGCTACGCGGAGAAATTTTCTAAACACGCACTAAGTGGAACGATCTAATCACTTTCGCATTACCATTCTTCACACTTTGTTGCTCGTGGGTTCTAAATGATAATCTTTACTTATTAATATTGAGTGGTGAGCTAATCTGTTCGTATACTGCTGTTTATTAGCATAACTTCTCGCTTTTTTTCTAAAGGTTTCACACAGTTAATTGCTGCACAGTATCGCCGTTAGCGCAACTTAAATTGAATCACATTTAATTCTGTACGGGCTACATGGAGCTCATATTAATTTTTATGGCGTCAGGTGAACCGTTGAGTAACTGTTAAATATTTATTTTTAGGTTCCGTACATAGAGCACAATTATCATAAAAAATTAAGGAGTTAGATAGATTCGATTTAAACACAACCAGTGGAAGGATAATTATTTAAAAAGTACAGTGACGTGCCTCGACCTCTTCTCAAGTGAGGAAAAATATATTTTGTGCAAAAAAATGACGAATTACTTTTTCATTCGAGTCGGGACTTGTCGGTGTGTGAATTTTTCACGATCGCGAAGAGTGACGCGTCACGTCTCTGCCATACGAGTTTCGTACAGCACGAAGAAGAACAAACGGGAACGAGCGGTGGTCATTGCCAGTCGAGGGCAATGGGTCATGCAAGATACGTGACAAAAAAAAGCCGGAGAATGTCACTGGGCCAAGCCGGCTGGACATTCCAGCTCGCATGATCCGAATCTTAATCAGCCTCGGAAAATCAGACACTGTGCGTTACACCTGAACCTTCACTGGGTCAATTTCGTTACCTTTCCCTATACACTTCAGAATTCCGCAAAGCGTTCGACGTCCAACGAGAACACGATCCAAGAAGCGAGTCGAAATTGTCTTCACGAAATTCCGAGTCGCGCGCGGTTCGATTGTTACCCATTTCAACGTCTCGAATGTCGTTAGGCACTTCTTCATCGACCACGAGACTGGCTGGCGAATCTTTACGAATTCTTTGCCGGTCAGCGAAATCTACAACGTCGGGGAACTCCGAGAGCTTAAGCGAGATTAAAGTGCCCGAGTTTCTATCCCGCTTTATCTTTGCGGATCGTCCTAGTCGTGGAAGATTAAACGCGAGGAATGTGAAAACGCAATTTTTAGAATGGCTCTTTATGCCCGGGGTTTTTCAAAGATTTAGAACTTCTCTAGAGTGGTTTGCTTAATGGCGACATTCTCCTCCTTCAAAGTCTTTTTTTATAAAAATGAATATAAAAGAATGTGTATATTGGCATCAATTTATAGGCCTGTTTCATTTAAAAATCATATTGTTATTTAGCTACCCAGAATCGATGCAGAACATTCTCATTTTATCATTTTTATTCTATCAACAAAAATTTGTGCTCAAATCGCAAGAAACCGGAGTAAAATGAAAATTAATTTTCATTCGTAATATGTTTAACATAAATGATATAACAGTACTTTTGAATTCAGCTAATATTTTTACTGTTTCGAATTGCACTTCTCATTTTTGTCACGAATGCATTAAGATCCGCATTACAATTGTATTAAAATCGCGAGAGCGGAAACGACAGCGACACCTGGCCGCAATTAAACGGTCTTCGAGGATCGAGAGGAGTCGTATTCGGGTTCCAGGAATGACTCGATCTGCCCGGAGGGTTTTACGATCTTGTTTACGTCCAGCGTTCCCAGGGACCGCAGCCGCGACGGTAAGAAAACGCGAAATGACACGGCGATGGTGGTATCTTGCGTTGCCGGGCTCAGGAAAGCTCTGGATTTCTGGATCCGGATCTGCTCCGACGGAAATGATGCCACTCTCGCAACCGGCGCGTTATATTATTCTCCTTGAATCACGCTCCCTTCGCGCGGCGCTGGAAAATCGGGGTAAACGGACAACGTGATGCAGACTTAACGATAGTCAAACACGAAATGCTATTTAAACAGTATCTACGGTTCGAAGGCGAGAAGGGTAGACTTAATTTTCCTCTTTCGGAGGAGTGATCGACGTCTAAGCAAAGTCGCTGCATAATTCACTAAGACTCCTTACAAGTTTAACTAATCTCCATAAAACAATGAATGAAAACAGTATATTCAAATGCAAGCTCGTCGCTAACAAAAAGCAGCACAGCACAAGATAATAAATAAGCAGCGCATCTTCATGCAAAATAAGATGTTTATACCTGATCTGCATGGAAATGAAGCTGAATGAAGATGTATTTCTTGTGTAAATAATTTTAATTGATTGAAACCTAGCATAACCGTTCAAATAACTAATTCTAGATTTTTACGATAGGTTTAGTGTTAAATTTTGTTACTGTTTCCAGTTTCACCTATTGATGTTTGTCATAAGCGCATAAGATCCGCTGTCTAATGATGGAATACCATAAACAGCATTTCAATGTTTCCCATAGCAGTATCTGTCTGGCAATTTGCATAACATCGAACGGTAGCTGTCAAGAATGATTGAAGCAACGATGAATTTCGATGTTAGCGCAGCATTAGCATAACGAATAAAGGTAATTACCGCAGACGGTTCGCAACGCGTGAAAACATCTCGCGGAACTTGGCCGCTACCGCCGCAATTAAAATGGTTTCGCGTTGTCCGAGTCTGGAATCGCGGATCAAAACACAGAGCGTGGTTTCGCGAAGCCTGCACGCAATGTTCGCAGTTTCAATGCGATATCGATACGACCGCCTCGAATTTCACGGTGGCAGTTTGGTTAAACGGTGAAAGGAGCAGTTCGCGGGACGATAAGAAACGATCGAACCGGTTAAAAATATGGATTCCCACACTCGGCGCTCGGATACCGTACAGAATAAACAGTTAGACGTTAGTCGACGGGGCCGGCCACACGGTAGAACCGTCCAGAAACGTTGCCAACGAGCACGCAACTTTTTCGATAATTGCCCGATTATCCTGGCTTGTCCAATTAGTCCATTACTCCTCCTTCAATTTTCGCGAATCCCGACCCAGGTAACAAGCTACTGCTCACTTGTTAGTGAACACTGTCGAACAAATATTTTCCCATGTGGTCAGTGGTTTGCAAATTTTTTTATTTTATTGTGGTCAGAGTTATTCGTTTAACACTAATCCCATCGAGCACTGAAAGTGATTAAAATGTTTCACCTCGCAAAAATGACAAGACTCTATTTATTTCGATTATTTAAACAACTTCGTAATGTCAATAATTGTAAGATAAAAAGATACAAACCCGGTCATTTGACCGGCAGTGGTAGGTTTAGCGTTAAAATAACGTTTAAACAACGCTTTATTGATAGTATGAAAAAGCAATTCATGCATTTTCAATATCACTGTAATTTTTTACGAAACAATTTACAAAAAAGAAAATTTTTCCTAATTTCTTGTTTCACCTAAAAGTGTTTTTTCGAACACAAAATCGGGACAAATCACTGTTAGACAGCGAAATGAATCATTCGCATTTAATGCTGAGCGGTTCCAGAGCCGCAGGACTGTGAAATTAGTAAAACTGTACCCCTCGCGATTTACGCGAACAATTAACAGAATTACTCGGCATGAAAAAGCAATATATTATATAAACATCAGCTGAAATAATATAACGTTAAAATCGAATGAAAAGCCGGAAATGCCTTTCAGCTACGAGCCCAGCTGAGAATCTACAGTTAACTGGTCGATGATAGGGTAATTGATTATTCATGAAGGATAATTGATCCGTATGGTCGATCGTTGGCACAATTTGACACAGGTTTATTTAATATCGCCTTTGCCCAAGGTGACGCGAGAGCCGCGGGAGAAACGCGACAAGAAAAACGAGCCGTTGCGAAATCGGCGAGGCCGCGCGATTGCTATAGCAGCTGCTCGCTGAAACAATAACGAAACGCGCAGAAACCGCGACGAGGTGCCGCGATAACGTTGATTATCTGCGCCTTTGTCGATGGCTGAGATTAAACGGCTCGAGCGACGTCTCGATATCCGGCTCCCATTCCCCTTGTTCCTGGGAATGCTGAGATGTTGCATTTGGATCGGCCATTGCTGTCTCAGATCCTCGAAATTGGCACATCGTAATTAAAAACTCGAGGCACGGATAATCACGGCGGACTCTCAATGGAAATTCTTTTGTCGACTTCGCATCAAACTGTCGAAGGAACGTGTCTTTCTTAATCATATTTTATTTCAACAGCGATGTTGCATAAATTGTTACAACAATTTTAGAAATTATTTTATAAACGATAGAGAAAAGGAATATTTTTATTTCGCTGGTTAAACGATTCTTTATGACGAACATACGACTACAACATTGTCGGCTTGTGATGGATATTATTACGAGAGTACAGAATATTGTCAATTTTTGTTATTCCACGTCCTTGCTCGCATGTTATAAATGTGTACAAGCGGTCAATGAATAAATACGTGCGGTTTGTTTATGTAAAACTTCATCGCCCGCAAATCAAGGGAGCGTGTTCGCCGATGCATTAATTTATGAGTGAGCCAATTCAAATAGCGCGTAAATAAACAGCATTTATTTGCGAGAGTGTTATGATTAAATTGGACGAATTTTGGTTTGCTTTACAGGAAGTGCGAACAGAAAATTCTTTTTACAACCCTTAATTAGGTTCTAACCTCGACGGTTCTAATCGACGAGTTTTGTTACAAAAAGCATAAATTAAACATAGCTAATCCCTAAGAGATTAGGCTACGTAGCTACTGAACTTTACGACGATGTAAATCAACAAAGTTGATAAAATAAAGCAATGACTCGGCTGATTAAACGAAATATCGATTCTCTCGGGTAATTTTTTCCAACGGTAATGGATTAACTGACCCCAACCAGACTGGGAACACGCGAACAATTATCGAAACGCAGCTATCAGGGCTTCGACGCTCGCCCGCGGACACTTTTGAAGCTTCATGCGAACCCCTAACCGCTTCAACTTCGTCTGACCGTTTCTCCGACGACAAATCGGCTGGAAGACTGGAGGCGTGACTATCAATTATCGATAGACTGCGAATTCGATTTTACAAAACAGCGACCAGATAGAACACAAAGACAAAAATATCGGAACGGAAGAATAGGATCATGTAATTTTGAGATAACATAATTGAAGGGGTGGATGGATAAAGGTGTCAAATAACAAATTGTTTGTTTTCTGTAAAAGAGTTTGTAGCGAGGTATGTTGTTCTTTTTTGATGAATGAAGATAATAACACAAATCAATTACAAATATATATATTGTGACGTTGCAAGTCTGCAAGTTATGGTTAATCTCTAATACAAAAAAAAATTTAATAATTATCTTCATTCCTCAAAAAAGGACAACATATTTTGTTAAAAACTCTTTTACAGAAAACAACCTTGATATCTTTATCCATTCACCCCTTCAATTATTAAGAGGAAATAGAAATTTGTATCTAACGTGTTCGTAAAAAATTCGACGATTTCGGATCCCCCTTAAAAAATACAAATGGCAAGTTGTTGTCACTTCGACAAAAACAGAACCATGGCTGCAGGCATTAAAATGATGTTTTTCAATGGCCTCTAAATAACTTCTACGATTTCTACTGAATTTAAAAAAATTTTTTATAGCCTATTGTAAACAAATCGCAGGCAGCTCGTAAAAAAACAGCGTCGAAGCAGGAGAGAGCGTCGCGCGAACACTTTCATCTATCTCCATGGTTCCGGCGGAAGACTGGTCGCTTCCGGTCCGAAAGTTATACTTCATCGAATTATCGCGGGTCTGGTCGACTGCAGCTTTTTCCACTTTTTCTTCCACGAGAATAGAGAGAAAAAAAGGGGCGATATAGCAGCTCGTACAGAGCGGCGCTTCGATTAGGAAACGCCGTTGCCCGCCTGATGAAATCTCCCCGCAGCCGTGGAGAAATCATTAAGCCGCTTGCAACCGTTCCAGGTGCGTGCGCGTGGATGCACGTGCACCTGGGACCGTTCTCTCTACGTTTCCCTACTTGCGTTTCTCGTTGCGTTGGTCGGACCGATCTCTGCTGTGGAGGTGTGACAATGTTCGAACGTTATCGGCGTTTCGATGGTAAAGTTAACTATGAGCCTGCCAGTGCTGATCAAAAGGCGTTTCGTGGATTTTAATTATACCACTTTCATAATTCTGGGCACATATGCGCAGTTTTAAACAAAATTGAATTTACAGGTTGTAACATTGATCTCTTTAATAATCGCTCTAGGAACGATAAGATTATTTCTCGTTAAGCCTGAATTAAAAATCGGATTGCTTTCAGAACGATAAGATAGAGTCACAGGAAATTGTTGGCATCAAATAAATCAATTAATCCCAACTTTAAACAATTGTGTTGAATTGTAGCATGTTCGATAACGTTCACTCATTTTATCAAAAAATAACTCCTCCAATCATTATGGAGAATAATAAATACATTCGTAAAATTAAGACAAGCCTCTGTTTCAAACTAATCTTCTTCATCTTAGAACTAAATAATCAACCTAATTTTATTGAACAATCTCTAGACAGCTGATTCCACTGTAGATTATTGCAGAAGAGATCCATGCAGATATCATTTTTCTGCCACAGTTTATCAATATTAGATTCTTAATTAAACGATTATTTTCATCCGATAAACTGTAATTACGAATTGATTTACACGCCTGCAAGAGTGGAGTCACTTTCCCTGCAATTAAATCGGTTCATTGAATTCGACGTTTTTTCTCGAATTTTCATAAACCCGAAGATGCATAAATTTACAGGTTTAAACCGCGCTCGTAGAATCGCAGATCCGCCGAAGGATAATATTTTTCTAAAGCATGGAGCATCTACCCTACGAATTTTATTCCCTCCATTAAGAACTCTATTAAGTCAAATGTGAAATATAGGGTGCATTAAACTTTAAAATATAAATGCGTAAAACCTCGAGGTCTACCCGTAACGCCGACATTTCTGCGAATTTGCTCGTAAAATTTCGCTCAAGCATTTTTAAGACGGTAGTAAAACCTGAACAAATTCGGCTCTTGTCAGAATAGAACGAGTTTAATATATTCCGAGTAGTATCGCACTCTGTTCAAGCACACCAAACTATCGTCGTCTCGTCGAATTTTTGCGGACCGAATATCTTATTGCAATAAATACAGTCGAACACGAAATTGGATTTTCGAGCGTATCGAAGCTACCTTAGACCTTCGTGTTGATGAAGCGATAAGAATAAGTGTGAAGACCTATGTTCACCTTAGCAGATCGCTATTTTTTTACGATAATTACTGGACTGCGGATCTTTATACAAAATAAAAAATGTTTGTACTGATTGCAAGACACAGAAATGAAATGAAAATTTCTTTCTTCCTTTAACCCTTATGCGATCCTCAGGGTAAAAATTCACCCATTTACTATTTTCACATACTGTAAAATCATTGATCCCTTTATGTCTATGTTGTGAGATATGTTGCTTTAAAATGTGACGTTACAAATGGAACATAATTGGTTGATTTCACGTGTAGAGCAAACATGGATGAATTATTATCCTAGTCTCTTTTATGCAACTATTCTTGAGGAGCGTATGAGGGTTAATTATCTTATCAGGCTGAAACCAATGCACTGACGTCCTTAACTCTTTTTAATATGTTCACTGCTTCAAATTGTACGTACACATTTCTATCATAAACGCATTAAAATCAGCAGTTTAATAATTACACAAGAATACTTCCAAGATCTTACGAAATGATAAAAATTCGAGTATCCACATTGTCAGTAGATCACTATTTCCTGCAGTGCGAGTGTCAATAATAAATGGTAATGATCGACAGTGTTTTTCTCCAATTAACAAGAACAGGATGCCTTATTCGACGACTCAATATTACAATTACACAACTCAACTTGGCAGATTTTCAACAATTCGGAGAACGACGCATTGACATATGTAATCGTCGACTTTCAAAAGATTTTCCTCTGGCGAGTTCCGTGTTACATAAGTATACGAACCTAAAGGCAACAGTCCCATAAAATTCCAATTACACATTTCTGCCCCGGCTGGTCCCTCGGACACGTTTGCGACAAACAAATTCGTTCGGGTCTTTTTTAACCTCGCAACTTGCTACGTTGCAAGCACGGTTCGAGTTTCAGTTCGAATTGAAACGTATGGAATAGTTTTCACGGTAATGAGTCCGCAATTAACGCGGACAGCTTGCAGGAAAAACTGCGTCGCTGGCTGCGCAAGAATGATCGAGCGGAACCGTGCCGAACGGTGAAAGAAACACAGAATCGCGTTCACGTGGCGAGCAAAAAAAATTTCCGAAGCACACTGATCAGTACTCTCGGCTGCGAACCCGGTCGAATATCGCCGGGAATTCCATTCCGAGTCGATAATAATCGACCGGTGTTACGAAATCGATCGGGCCGAGCGACAAGCCACTGGGAAAACGAACGATAATCGCGAGACGCGTTATCTGCTCGCAGAACAGCGCAAACAAAACTGGTCTCGAGACTGACACAACGATCTAATCGATGTTCGCGGAATTACTTTCGTGCGTTTCATTCAGTAATATTTTATTCCGCGACGTTTGACGCGCGCGTATCTTCACGATCTATCTATTTTTTTAGCCTGTCAGTTGATAACAGTTTAATTGCGAAAGAATCAAAACTGGTCTCGGGACTGACGACATATTCGTTCAGGAATATTTTATTCTGCGATTCTTCATTTCTATCGCGACGATGCCTCAATCCATTTCTTGACGATTAATAACAGTGTACCAGTATTAGGAATAAAACAGGACTCGACACTGACACAACAAGTTAATCGAAGTTCGCTATTTATACTTTCATATATTTCATTCAGGAATATTTTATTCCGCGACGTATCTTCACGATCTATCTATTTTTTTAGCCTGTCAGTTGATAATAGTGTAATAGCGAAAGAAGCAAAACTGGTCTCGAGACTGACGACATATTCATTCAGGAATATTTTATTCTGCGATTCTTCATTTTTATCGCGACGATGCCTCAATCCATTTCTTGACGGTTAATAACAGTGTACCAATATTAGGAATAAAACAGGACTCGACACTGATACAACAAGTTAATCGAAGTTCGCTATTTATACTTTCATATATTTTATTCAGAAATATTTTATTCTGCGATGTTCAATTTTATCACAACGATTTCTCCACCTATTTCTTGTATCTTGATAATTAATGGTGGACTCCTGGCTGATGAAAGAAATATTTTATTCTGTGTTATTTAACTTGTATCTTGTCAGTTCCACGAGCTATGCAGTTGTGTTAGTCAATAACGATCATGAATGTATTATACAATCGAGAATTTGTTGGTTTCATTGCGAACCCCTCAAATGTCAATTTACGAATGTCATGCTTTTATAATCGAATGATCATTGTGTAATTTATAATATGTTTTTCAAAGTGTGTATTTGTATGTGGCTCTAATAGATCTATTTATTAACCTGTTGCCTGAGTGACTTTATACATCCTGAACACTATCAAAGGCATTATACCGGACAAACAGGATTGACGTAATAGTTGTTATATCGCAATTGACGCAAATATAATATAGCTGGTATCAACCTGTATGCTATGGAACGATCGAGCAAAAAATGTTTGGTTAAATAAAGAAGGAAAGGAGAAGCTGTTGATAGAGGCGATAACGAACACGTATGACGAGTCGACTCGTCTTTCCCTGTTGACAATTACGTTTCCAGTGATAGTATATTTCTCAGAGTATCCTTGAAACATCGGTGTTTAAAGAGTTTATGGATCAAGGATCAATAAGATTCGAAAGTTACAGGTTCGGGGAATGTTTAACAACAACCAGCACTGATGCAAGACAACAGTGTAAGATAAAAGAGAATATTCAAAAATACCTTCAATCTCTAACAAAGGTAGACAACTGTCCCCAATATTCGTCCATAAAAAACTCGTAACTTCGAGAGATTCTCAAGTAGAAGCGTCTACTACCTACTAACCTTGCTCCAGTTTCACTCGCGAAAAGATGTCAAAACCATGGAAAAATACGTTGCAAACAAAAACGTCTAATTCAATTCCTACAATGTGTACATCAACTTTGTCGAGACATTCTCCAGTAAAAAGATTCTCAGAGCTGTCAGTTTATACAATTTTCCTCTCCTGTTTTTCTATTCTCAGTGGTTCCACAACAATCTCTTATACAGCATACCTCCGAGCAGATTCTTCGACGATGGATCAACCTATCTTTGAAACTTCATCTACGAATTTTCAAATCAGAAACAGACTATTTTAAATTAGTGACAATCTTCGAAAATAATTTTGGGAGAAGGAAAATTCCTAATTCAGATTCCAACCAAATTCCAAATCACTGACAACCAGCCTACTATAACAAATGCACTCAACTGCACAACAAAGCCTAACTAACAGCAGACTCTATTAATCGCCAGCTCTCAAAAACACAAACCTGTCTCTGTAAAATGCTAGCTCACAAACACACAAGTCTATCCTCTATCAAGCAACAGCTCCCGAAACCACAAACCTAACATCAAAATCCCAAAGTCCCTCCGCAAAATCCCCAAACGCCTCGATAAATCCTCTACCCCCAAAAGGCTAACAAACGTCCCCTAAATCCCCGACACTCACCTGTTAGGTTGCCAAGGCGTCGAACAGCGTGTTCCCCGGGTCGATCTGGTTGATCCAGACGATAGCAATCCAGCGATCTATGGGATCGGTACCGTGGTATCGCGATCGAGCGTCGAAGTAAGAAGCGGCACGCAGCTCGACGGCGTCGCCTCGACTGATTCAAGAACCGAGCGTGAAGTGACGGTGCGGCCAGGTCTCCGGTTTACGTTTACCTGATCGTCTGCGTGCAACCGCGGCCAGGAGGACGAGCTGAAGGGAGATAGAAACGAGCATGCCGAAGCGAGAAAGAATAAGCTAGCGAGAGAGAGAAAGGTAGCAAGTTGTAGCTGGTGGGGCGGACAGGTAACAGGTGAGAGGGGCAGAAGGTGGAAGAATGGGTCTTACAACGTTGCCAGGTTGTCCAGTGATCTTCGGGTTGTGTATACGGGTTACGTGTACGGGTAGGTAAGCGAAACGACGAGTGGAAGCGTCGATCTCCGCGGGAGAACACCGAGAGAACGATGATAACAGGAGCGGCGCCGGACAAAGGGGATGATGAGGTGGCTGGCTGCCACCCGGGACGTCTGACGCGCTGTGTACACATTACGCTCTCTCCAGCCACACTCTCTGTCGATCCTATCGCCCGGTTCCTACGAGGACACCACTGTTACCTGCTACGGAGACCGATGGCCCTTAGACGAGCATGAAGAATCCGGTGATCAACGCTCGATGGATTTCGAAGACACTGATTGAGCTGGCGGAACCCCTGCGTGGATGCAAGCTGGAGATCACTTGGGTAGCGGGTTTTGACTTTGAAATCGGGATAGAGACTTTTCGATTGACCTGGACCTGCGGAGAGTGCATTTTCGAGACTTTGATCTGGCCGGTGGTTCGGATGTTTCGGTGTTGAGCTGTCTTCTTGCTGTTATCATTCTATACTATTCGTGGAAATGATGGAGCTCTTCTAGGAGCTTCTGGAAGTTCTTCTAGGAAACATGTAGAAGCTAGAGAGAGCTAGAGAGTGACCTAGGCACCCAGGTTTCGACCTGGACTTTTAAGATTGTAGAGGTGGAATCTTCTTAAATTAACCTGGTTCTATGGAGAGTGCATTTTCGAGACTTCGATCTGGCTGGTGTTTGGGATGTTTCGAAGTTGAGCTGTCTTCTTGCTGTTATCATTGTATACTATTCAAGGAGATGGTGGTGGAGCTCTTCTAGGAGCTTGTCGAAGCTCTTGCACGAAACATCTAGAAGCAGGTTTCAATCTGGACTTTTGAGATTGTTGAGGTGGAATCTTCCTAAATTAACCTGGATTTGTGTGTGAAGAGTGCTTTTTGAGACTTCGATCTGAAGGGTGGTTGGGATGTTTCGGAATTGAGCTGTCTTCTTGCTGTTATCATTGTATACTATTCATGGAGATGGTGGAGCTCTTCTAGGAGCTTCTGGAAGTTCTTCTAGAAAACACCTAGGAGCTAGAGAGTGACTTAGGTACCAGGTTTTGACCTGGACTTTTAAGATTGTTGAGGCGTCTCTTCTTCTTAAATTAACCTGGTTCTGTGGAAAGTGGTTTTTGAGACATGTGGAGTCATTGCACACTATTGATCGAGATGGTGAGACCTCTGAGCATCCAGGAGCTGAAATGTAACTTAGATATCAGGTTTAGAGTTTTGAGATTGTTGGGGTGGAACCGTTGTAAATTGACCTAATTCTGTAAAGAGTTGGTTTTGGACTGGAACTCGTAGACATTGGTTGAACTAATGAGACCCTACGGTATCTAGAAGCCTGGTTGTCCTGTAGCTATTCACTTGTATCATTGTATACTATTGTAAAATAAGGAACTATGGAGACATTTCTATCTTCTCTGAATAATATTATTGAGACCTAATACAAGTAGCCAATTTTCCAGAGAAATTTGCAAATTTTCCAAGGACCGATAAGGAACTTTGCATTTCCCTTGCGCGAACTACGCACAGTAGTGTTTTCGCAAGCAATGGGAGCTCTGTGGGCAGGATTCAGCTCGGAAGAACGGAATTGAATTGTCCCCGTGGAACGCGCGTCGAGCTGCTCGTTACTCGCGGATCGATCTGTTTGCGGAAAGCACGGGATCTTCAATCTGCGACTGTCGGCGTGTTGATTGATGGCGTCGTTAATACAGCCCGGTTATGAATGTTTAGCAGAATAAATATCCGCCAGGGGACGCCGCGCTACGTCGCGTCGCATCGGGGAGTCGTTATTCAAATCGGTGTTTACTGTTAAGACGACCGGCTGGCTTTTTTCCTTGTTGCAGTGCGCGCAAGGTACGTTAGGTAACCGGGGACATAAGTTACCTAACAGTAGGGGAGACTCGACTCGATGGTAGTCGGTTTCTCGCTCCGGCAACTTCGGCGCTACGGTTGTTTCGTTTTACAGCGTCTTTGGAGTTTGCTTTTAGCCCGCTCGAATTTCTTAAGTAGGTTAATTAGGGCTGGGAACTGTTCACGAAGACGTCGCCGAGTTATTGGGGCTGAATTATTACGTCCTCGTGATTTTATTATCATTGCTTGATGCTGATGGACTGCGATCCGCGCTGTGCAAGTTCCTTCAGGGTGTCGTCGAGCTCTGGGTCATCGGTAGACTGTAGCAGACGTCATACATGAGCTGATGAAGTATGAAACAGAGAACGTCTAGATTGTTACCATAAATGTTTTGTACTACTGTCCACTATTTTTCGACAAAAACATTTCGAAATAGTTTCCTGAAGAAAAAATTGCTCGTGATACATCTAAAATTTAAATGTCCTTATTACATAGCTTTAATGTGAAACATGTCACAGTGAATTCTGGAAAGTTGAAATTTGATTTTCGAGTGTGAGTCTTCTCGATTCGCCGCATTGTGCGTCGTCGCGAATGTTAATGAGCGAAACACGGAGACGTCGTGCCACCGCGATTCTCGCCGGGAGAAACTATGATTCTTTTTGTTTGCTGGTCGCTCTCCCCCAAGCGTGCTCGATGAGTCACGGAACGATTCCACAGAATCGACGACTTGCCGCTCGTTTTTCGGGGAACCGAGTCATTTTCCTACGTCCGCTGATCGACAGGATATTCCCGTTAATTGGCTGGTCGGTTCTCTTCTTTCTTTCTTTCTATCTCTCTCTCTCTCTGTCTCTGGTTCTTCTTCGAAATTTATTTTAATTCCCATCGAGAAGCAATTCGCATGGAAATTATCCGGGCGGTTTGGCAGAAAAAGAAATCGTTCTAGCAGCGATCCCGAGCGAGTTTATTCTGCTTGGGCGGAGACGTGTTTAGCGTTTGTAAATTATGGAACGATGCTCAGTGAATCAGTGGTAACGAGGATGATAATAACAGTAATGAGTCGTAAAGAAGAATTCCCGGGGTTGTTATCGGCAGGCCGCGATCTTCTTGTAAATACTAATTTTTATACCGCAATTTGCAGACGGTTGGAATCGAATTGAAGCTTCATGCTTCTATTAGGAGCTTTATAGAGCTGAAATAAATTGTGAATCTTCTTCAACTGACGTTTATTATCATTACTGACCTCCGAATTGGTATTTTTAGACGAATTAGATGTATTCCCTGTGTTTGTGATGGTTGAATGCCAAGTGTAGGAATTTCTGTGGAAACGTCCCGGACTCGTTTAGACCAAAGCAGTCCAAGGAATTTTGCGATCGCAACACAACAAGTACGCAACCACGGCGATGTTGAAAGAACGATAACGATATATTAGGAATCGATATCAACCTCGCCTAGATCAAGGTATCAATTCCATGAATGCGAGTCCACTCGAGGATTACGAGACATTTTGCACGTAGGTGTGTTGCGCGCGAACCTTGACGCAACAACACAACGGTTCAACGAACCCCGACGATTTTACGATCACTTTATAAGGACCACCCTGTATACAGAGATTCTAGCAACTGGGCTGATCTGTAGCTCCATTCCAAATGATTTCGGAAAAAAGGACGCTGGGAAACGAGCTCTACCGCTCCATAACACGATTGTTTTATCGGTCAGAGACTTCTCGCAATATGGTTGCAAGAATTCGCTCTAAATCAGGAATCGATCCTGCATAGTTGGAAGAGTCAGTGTAATGGAGACTTAACTGAGCGAATGACATAAGAATGAATTATAAGAATAATTTATAGGAATTCATTCTATGTGGTCGGAAAAATTCAATTAAGTGAAAGTACTCGATCTTCGTCGATCTGTATGATTGAGGGACATAATCCTGTATAATTGAAGAACATAATCCTGTATAATTAGAAGACTTAATCAAAGGGGTGAAAAAATTCCCTCAATTTCAGTAGAGAATTGTTCCAAAATATTAGAAAGAAGTCGCCTAAATTAAGAGAGAAAGAACTCTCTTGAATAGTTGGACGAATTCATCCTGGACAATTAGGAAAATGCACGATTAGAATAATTCTCGTCGATAAAATTAAAAGAATAAATTCTATCATACATATTTCGAAAAATTGACCAGGATATTTGCGAGTCGTGGCTCGATTTAAATAGGAGAGTTGCCTCTAACAATTTTAAATAATTATCCAGCGGGATTAATCTGAAGTTCCCCATAAATTTGAATTCGCCCTGTATAATCCGACGAATTTCCTTGGAGTAACGAGCAGAATTCCTGCGAGTATATTAACGAGATTTCGCGGATCGGATCCGATAGAATTCGCATTACGTGGCCCGGCCGAATTCGGCCGGAAGCGAAGCAGACTGGTGACCCTCGTGGCGATCATTTCCAGGCGTTGCAAAAAGAGCGAGCAGATTGCCCGCGTTAATTCCCTCGGGACGTGGGAACTTAGATCGACCCAGATCCGCGAAACATCGTGAGAAGATGGGCGTCGGCCAAAGCATCATCGGCGTCGGGTGCCACTTTTCGGCGCGCTTCTTCGTCTTCCTGGTATATAACGGAACAGACGGACAAGCCGAAAACTTTCTCCGGCGCCTGACCTATTATCGGCTCGTCATTATTATCGCTGTTTCGCGCAGTCGGTTAAGGTTAGTGGGTAACCGCCGCTCTGTGTATCGCCGCTGATGCCTCTACCATCTACCTCGGACTGCTGCTGAATTACGAGCCGGGCGAAGCGATGGCTCGAACGAGGGTCACGTTTTTCAGACTGGAACGACACTCTTTTGACGCAACCACGATGGAAACCGGTAATTTCCTCTGTAAACATCCTGAACTCGAATAATACTTTGATCTTCCCGCTAGAAAGTCTCGAGGCGCGCGTCTTGGTCGATGACGATGCGAAGACAGATTTGCTCGGGAGAAAATTTGCTCGAAATGATTCTATTCTAAATTAGATTTGTGCTAAGTTCATTAGGAGCCTGCTCTTCACCACAATTTTAACCCTTCGCAGTCGGAGCTATTTTAACTTGAAAATTGAACATTCCCTCTGACCTAGTAACTGATTAGTAGACTGCGGATCTTTATGCATCTATGCATTTATAGAAAAATTTATAGAACAATATGTGATTTCTCCTCTATTAAAATCGTTAAGGGAAGAAATAACGTCCAATTTGGTTTCTCTTTCTTTGCAATCGATGCAGGCAATTTTGATTTTGCATAAAGATCCGCAGTCTACTGATTAGATACGAGCATATTTAATAATGGTGCAAAATATTGTGAATAATGGTACAGCAATTTTTAGTAGCGACTCCGAGTCACCCGTCGACTGCTAAGTGTTAATGTATCATATAAAGAGATTGAAATATTTATTTTCGGAGCCGATACCCGGTGGATAATCGAACGCGTTTTTCCCATTCCGCGGATGCTCAATTAAACACGTCCAGCCGGAATAAATTCCGCGGCGGTTCTCTCGCGGTCGGGAGCGGCAACATCAAACCATAATCGGCTGACAAAGGTAACTGATTCTGCAATTAAATCGATTCACGGGGCGAGCTTTTAGCCGATGAGAGATTACCCGGTGAATTTTTTCTGTTCCGTCTCGCGTCGGGCTTGGACGCTGACCCCCGTAGTCCTTCGATATTAATTGCGGCTGTGCATACACAGTGAGTCATCTCGAAAGGGACGGCGGAATGAGAGAAGGAGAAGGTAGCCGAGAGGAGAGAACGTATAAAGGTACATAGGTATAGCTCTAAAGGTAGCCGCTAGATAGAAGGATGATCCGCGGATCGAACCGGTTCGGAGATAAGAGATAACCTGGCCGCCGTTCAAGAAATCGATCAACAGACTGAGAGGCTCGTTCCAATTTTCTTGCCGGCCGGGGTTCTGCGAGAAGCATTCTTTCTTTTGCCATACTCGCGCGGGCTTGATCGCCGACAATCACGGGCCGACGTAATAAATTCTCCGCCACTTAAGTCATAAACACGATGCGAGGATCTTCTTCTTCATCGTCGTCGTCGTTCTCTTCTGCCTGGCTCCCGTTGATTTCCACCATTTTGCTTCTGGTTCTCTCGTTTTCGAAACGCAACGCTCGTTCGGGGTGTTTCAGATTGTTCTCGAGTGATCCCAGCTGCATTTTCCATCCGCGTGAACCCCTCGAGGACGACGCCAGATTGGTTTCTGTATGATCCACGTTATACGATGTTACGGATCTTATCATAACTCGCTCGTGATTTGGAATTCATAGTTTCTTCGAGTAGCCTCTTTCTAATTCTGTGTAGTAATATTCCTACATATTTTTACCACAATTTCCAGTTCGTGTGCAAGTCACACAGCTCCTTTCCACTTCTGTGTATAAACAAACCGGTGACTCACGTTCGTACGCAAACGCCTGACTCACGAGGCGAACGTTGATTAACGCGCCTGCGCGCCATTACGCGGAACCGGGTCCGATATTTATTATCCGCGTTAATTAAGCCTATTGCGACGCGGGTTCTCTAACAGTATAGGCCACGAATTACGCTTCACGCGATCTCACACGACGGATTACGCTTCGCGCGTCCCGTTAGCTCAGTGATCGGTCGAACGGTCCCAGTCCGTTCCGCGTAACGATCCAGAGAAACGGTCACCGATCCACACCGGTTTCCCCCTCTTTCTCTCTTTTTCTCTATCTCTCTCTCTCTCTTTGTTAATTGCGATTAATCGCCGACCGCTAATTGCGGACACCTGTTACGATTCCGCGGGAGCACAGGCCCGCTAATTGGCCCCTCGATATCCATACTGCTCGAAAACCGAGCAAATTTTCAGCATTCTTGCTTATGGCAACTGGGGACACGTAATCTTCCTTTATTGTTAGTGGAAGAGATAATCTGCATAACGACTGTCATAGGGATTTTATTTTAATAATAATCTAATAGGCTGCTGGATTATAAGTAGAAATATGCCACATTAATTACGACAGCTAGGAGTTCAATAAAAAGATATTTTCTATTCCACTTTGCATAACGATCTGCAATCTAATCATTCATATTAATCAATATATTATTCGCAGACCACAAATGGCCAAATATTCGCAGTCCAATGGCTACCAGATCAGGTTTCGAATCGTTCAAGGCTAGACAGCCTCGGAATATTAATAGCCAGGTGTAAATATTCGAGGATCCTTTTGAAATGAGTTTTTTGTTCCGAACATTGTCTTTTTCGTCGAAACAAGTTCTCGGAAACATTCGTGTGTGACCAAGATAGAACGAAAGACGATACGGCCGAGCGTTCCTCCGTGGAGGATTGAAGAAGCAAATTCGAAATGCGATAGAAATCGAGCGCGAAGAGAGAAAACAAAGTATCGCAACGCGAACGGGCCTCGCAAAGTGAAACGCGCGTTTGGTTTTCCATTGACCGCGTGCAAAGCGTCCGTGGAGTGGTGTGGCTAGATCTCTCACAAGAGATCGTTCATTACCAACACGTGCCCCAATTACTCGAGACAATCGTGACCGAATAAAATCGCGTCCCGTTAGACGTTAGAGCAGCAATAGCTGGCTCGACGCCCGTCGACGACGACGACGACGACGTTCAATCGACAATACGAGTTTTCTCCTTGGATCGGTTAATTGACGATTGAAACGTACTCGAGGCGAAAAGAATCCGAATCAATCGAACTAAAGTGATTTTGTTCCGACAGCATCGCAATTAAACTTGTTTCAACGTTGCGGTAGTGTTTAATCAGTAGCTTTCAGAAAATTATTTTTCCTGCGGTAATTGTTTAACTTGAAAATTTGGAAGTTTTATGTGTGGGGAGTAAATATTATTTTTAGCTAGTGAAAAGGGGCCGCTTGGTGATCAACGCGTGGGTAAGAAGCGACGTCTTAAAGGACCTCAGAAAATTATTTCTCCTGCAAAATCCACTGAACTAAAATATCTGAAAATTTCATATCCTTCGGCTAACAAAAATGTAGATAATATCCCAGTAATTTTCAATTTGTCTAAATTTTATTTATATGAGATAAATATTAATTGGACCCGGTGAAAATGGATTTCACGGTGATTTGAACGCTTGGTCAAGCAGCATCGTCGGCCTGGAAGCTTCAAAATCGACGCTGAATCGAAGAGGGGATTGAATATTTTATTTTTTGTCATTTCATACAACCTGTGTGGCCCAATTTACCCATATAAATAATTACCAGACTCATCCCGTACGCTTACAGAGCACTGGCAATTGAAGTAACTTAAAACCGTTCAGCCTTGATACGATTCCGCAAGAAACGAGGAAAATTGACTACACAGAACGAGAACTCGCAAAGTACACAACCCAGGGGAAGTAACCAGGTACCTGGATGATGAATATCAATCAGGAATCATTTTCTCTGTCGACTGTGATCATCTCTCCCTTCAATTATCCTTGCAAACCGTTTCGAGGAAACCTCGAGGCCGCCGCGCCGCGGGCGCTTTTTACTCGAAGCTTCGATTTACGCTGACAATCGGTTCGGCGAGAAGAAATGGAAAGAAAGCACGGGAAAGAATCGACAATGCGTCGATTGTATGCAATCAACGGAGAACCGTCGATCGATTGAAAAATCATGCGGAATCATTTATGATTACGATCGCGCACGGATTTCCCTGTAATCTCGTTGATTCTTCGTGTTGTAACTGGATTTTTGCTTTGGTTTGTTTCGCGGACGTGGTGGTGGTTGTCCAGAGAAGGTATATCCGATGGGAAAGGCTTGTTCGAGTTACGCGATGGTGACGCGATAATGATGATTACCACGTCACGGTTGTCCCGGGACTACGAACACTTTTCTCGCCACCTCGTGAAACTCTATCCCGCCGCAATTACGATATAAATCAATCGTCCACGCTCGGGGAATTAATAGCGGCGAGTATACTCGGATAGCGGAGATGTGGGAAGATTGTACTTTCGCCAAAAATCGCGATTCCTGCGGATTTTTTTTCGGGCAGAATTGCCAGCTATAATCTGTTCCTCCTATCTCGGCTGTCCTGGGTCTGGGGAATTATTGTAGAGAGCTGCGTACGCTGTTTTGCGATTGTTTCAGTGGTTCGCATTTGTATATTATTATCCGGTGATGTTTTGTTGTAATCATACGCATATGTATATTTTAACCCTTCAGTTTCGGTCGTTTTTTGGTTTGGCTGCGAGATCCTCGAATTTCTATTGTATTAATTTCCTTTAAATTGTCTTAGAATTCTTCAATAAATTCCACAATCGTTCCACAAATGGCGGCACGATTATGAGGAGAACCTACTACACAATACAATTGAAATTGCAAAGAAAAGTACACAATTAAATCAAAATAATTATACAACGTAGAAATATATATAGGAAAACCAATAAGGAAGCCATAAATAAATGAATCTTGAAACACTCAAGCCCTCTGCAAAATTCAAATAATTCTCGCAAATAAGTGCAAGAGTACCAAACCCATCCATCACATTTTTTAACACTCAACATTCCTCCTATCATCCCTCCAACTCAGAAAATTCCTTAATTTTTAAAAAATATCCTCAAAAGCATCTCCAAAGCACCCATTGAAAGAAAAAGACCAAATCGTTGAACCTTGGGGGTTGAAAGAGCACCCTCGCGAGAAACCATTTTTTCCGTCGCAAAAAAGAAAAGAATTTGAATGGCGGGTGAAAGCGTAGCACATTGCACGAGAGCTTTAGTCGGCTAACACACGAGGCTTACGAATTTTTTCTCCCGGCGTCGCGACGCAGGAGAGCGACGGTGGTTGCGATGGTAGCGACGCCGAGATGATCGGTAACGGGAGACGCGGAGGCGGAACGGAAAGGGATCGCGATATGGAGGAGGATGAGGACGAAGGAAGGGAGGAAAGGAGCTCGGAAGGTGGAGGTGGTGGAGGTTTCGGTGGTTGGAGGTCCCATTTGCTCGGTGGACTGACGCAACGTGTCAAATCCTGGTACTGGGGCGCCAGGCCCCTCGTAAGTTTTCTAATCAAACGAACCACAACACACAGATCTACCACGCACAGATACTTCTTCTTCTTCTACTTCTTCTTCTTTTTCCGTTTTTTTTTCTTTCGTTCTTCTGTCACGACTTTCTCTCATCTTTTCTTTTGTCAAGCTGTTACACGTCGTTCCGGTACTCCCTTCACGGCGTCGCGACGCTTTCAACTGATTTCAGCGTGAACATCTGCTCGAGGATTCTTGGAAATTTATTTACTGATAGAAATTATTTTGGAGCTTGAGAATTTAATCAATTAGAATTTTTTTCGAATTTTTCAATTCGTCAATTTTATATAGTCTCTTGGTTCTTCTCATGGATAATGAAAAATTGCATACACTGATTCGGAACTTTGTTTTATGAGCTAGTTTACAGTATACATTTTGACAGGATGTGCAAATTATTTTCAGATTTCGGACGAACTGTGTGGAAGGTTCGTTATTTCGTTTTCAGGACTTTCAATCATTTTTTCCTTGATCCTCGAGTCT
The DNA here is from genome assembly GCF_051020765.1 of Lasioglossum baleicum. Classification (NCBI taxonomy): domain Eukaryota; kingdom Metazoa; phylum Arthropoda; class Insecta; order Hymenoptera; family Halictidae; genus Lasioglossum; species Lasioglossum baleicum. The sequence goes on along the minus strand of NC_134940.1, from coordinate 9,162,111 downwards.
TTCTCACGATTCGAAGCTAACAATTGAAGCGTCGAGACCCTCGCAAGAGAGATAATTGACTGCCCATCACTGTTTTTTGGCTTGAGGATAGGGAGGGAAGAAGACAGCGAGGGTAGTTTTTGATGAGGACGTATCGCGCGGGGAAAGTTTTTAAATAATTTCTTTTTGCTTATACTTTATATATATCTTTTTTGTACATAAATTAGGGAGCTGTTTATTCTACTGTATTTCCTTGGTACAATAGAAAGAGTTGCATTAACTCTAATATTTTTTAAATATCCTCGCGAGCATTCTTGATCATTTTAAATCGTGACTAAATAATTTGATTAACCAGACTGGAATAAAGGGGTGTTCAAGGGGTGTCAACAGTCTAGAGTTACCTTTACTCATCGTTAGTCTCATCCCCTAGATCCAACGATAGCCTGATCAATAGTAAATAGCAAACTTAGATAGAACGACATCTAGAATCTAGACATTCCCTATCAGAAGGTTCGTTAAGTAGAGAGTAGTAAGTACAGATAGTTAGATGATAAATGTCTCTAATGATGATTTTAGTTTCTGGCAGATGAAAGGGACGCTTCCTGCAGGGTTGCGCGACTCAACAATCTCAATCTTCCTTGAATTCACGTTCAACCTGGCAAAACTAAAATTCTCCCGAAAGAAAGGAATATTCAAAATCTAGTAAATTTTCAGAGTCTGCAATTTGATCTTCATATCTTTTTGTACCTTCGATTAGCAATTTTCCCTTAATTTCTAATTGGATTTTTGCACAGTCTCGTTAAAAAAAATAAGCAAACTCCCTGCCAGAGTGCGTGATGGGTAACCAATAAACAGATCTTCAGGCCTGTTTGAAGGTCACCAATTATCAAACTATTATCCAGTCACGATTCAAGCCATCGGATAAGATCATCCCCTTCGGCATGAAGTTCTCCCAATTAGATCTCTGTCTTTCTTTTCCTCTCTTTCTCTCTCTCTCTCTCTCTCTCTATCTCTCTATCTCTCTCTATCTGTCTCCCTATCTCACTTTGTTCACTCACGTTTTCTCTGTCTATTTTATCTGTATCCACCAAGATCAATTTCCTTTTTGCTCTTAGAGCTAGCGAACTTAGTCGAAATAGCGATAGGTGTGTACGTGTTTTTTCTTAGATGTCTTGCACATGCTACTTTCGATTTGTCCTTATTATATTCAAGCACGACTACTGTACACGATATGTATAATTATAGCGGGACGCTTCGCAAGCTGCCGTATAATTATATGTACACACGTGTCCATATATCAAAGTATATTTACATAGATGTCTTGGCATGCACGATCACTTTACTCACATCGAAAATGAAGGGGAAATAGAATTGGGGGGAAAAAAGGAGTGTAGCGAGAAAGGATACAGGATCCGCGTAGATGCTGTCGAAAGTAATACTTCGCTCGCCTAAACGATTAGAGAGACATTAGGCCGGCATCACAGTTGACATAGTCGGTAGACGTAGCCTGTCAACGACGCCATGTTGGTCGCACGAACTTCCAAAACATTTAACAAACTCACTCAGGGGAAATTAATATTATATCTGATGACTTCCAGTTGCAAACAATATAATTTTTAGTATGTTTTATTTTAGGAAGGTGCTTTCAGTACACTCAACTAAAGTACAATTTCCATTCAACTTTTTTCCACAAATCAAGGTACAATTTTCATAGAACTTTTCTGGACACTCAATTAAAGTACAATGTTCATAGAACTTTTCTGGACACTCAATTAAAGTACAGTTTTCATAGAACTTCTCTGGACACTCAATTAAAGTACAATTTATAATCTCATCCAAGTGAAAGTGCTACATGAAGGGGTTGTCAATGCACAGACGGAAGTTCGTGTGTACCAGACCTTAGATCCACATTAGAGAAGCAAGAATCCGATCTTCCGAGTCCGTAGATCTTCCCGCATAGTGACCACTCGTAGTAGTATGCCCCGAAGAAGGAACAAGCGAAGAAAGTCGCTAGACTAATGGAATCGCGCTATCGATGACGGTAAATCAGCAGAGAAAGTCCGAGACACAGTGGTTTTCACCGAACAAGGAAACCCTGGCGGGAGGGGACACCCGGAAAATCTGTAAAGCAACGATTTCCTGATGGGCTTCGGTAATTGAGCGGCCCCGCGTTTTGCATCGAGGCGCAATTAATCGCCGCGATTCCGATCGATCATCGCGTCGCTCGAATTAATTTCTTTTTCCTTTACCGACACGACGCGCCCGGTTCCCTTTTGTTTCTCATCGCATTCGGGCTGAGCTGGGAATTCAAACTGTTCCCGTTCTTTTCTCTCTCTCTCTCTCTCTCTCTCTCTCTCTCTCTCTCTCTCTCTCTCTCTCTCTCTCTCTCTCTCTCTCTCTCTCTCTCTCTCTCTCTCTCTCTCTCTCTCTCTCTCTCTCTCTCTCTCTCTCTCTCTCTCTCTCTCTCTTTCTCTTTTCCTTTAGTGGCGATTGGGAAAGCTTGTTCGAACAGTTCGCAATGAATACAGCCGAGGATAATAATTTATTCGCTAACGGAGGAACCTGTTTTTTCGCGATATACACACTCTTTTGTGAAACGAAACGGAGAAATTATCCGGATTCAATCGGCCGGCGAGTACGCGAAAAATCTTTCCGATCCTTGTTCGCGAGAGTCTGTTTTGCACTGTTTGTTTCGGTCGAACTGCGAATCTAAAGTTCATTTGTTGTTTTTTTTTTAGAAAGAGACTTGATTACATTCGTTACTTAAAATCTCTGGAGATGAACCATTTTACTTTACGATAATTAAAACTTCGGCACTACTTTAATACAACATTTAATACAATTTGTTCAAGATAACAGTCTTTAATGTAGACATTTTATTGGCAACTCCCTTAAATTACGATTCTCTTTTTGAACACTTTAAATAGCATCATTATAAATTAATGAGTCTCGTCCAAAGAAGTAAAGTCTTCCTGTCAGGCTCAGAAATTAATTTCAGAAACATTTAAAGACTGATATTAGTAAATAATTTTGAGGATGAAGCAAAGAAATATTTCCATCTCTGTATCGATCATTTCGTCCGCCATTTGCGCGCTTGTTTTCGCGGATCGAGGCGATTCGGAAATGATTTCGGCGACTACAGGAAGGCAGAATTGTAGGAAGAGAAATTCTGCGTGGATTTGCGTGTCTCACGTACGCGAAACACTTTCTCCATTCGCGGTTCACGTTTCTCCGCGAGGAGCGACTCGATTTTCATGTTCGCCGACCGTGAACTATGATTCCGATAATCGAAACCAATTCGACGAGCATCTATTTAATGCTTTTACAACAGCGAGCGAATTTATTCCGAATTTTCGCGAGAACTAGTTCGAGGTTATTTAATATTCGGCGGAGATGTTCAACGAAGATCCGACTCAACTTCGAGAAATTTTGTTTTTATCGGAATTATTAAAATGAATTCTTGCACGGGGATGCAAGGGGAAGAGAAAAAGAAGAGACCGCTGGAAATTTGATATGCACAGAGGCGTTCGTTTTAACGAACTGCTTAAAGTTCTGGTAAAAGTTCGGCTGTTTTACTTGCGGAAGAAAATTAATGCTTGGTCTGTGCGTGGAGGAATTCGATTAAGAATTTTCTTTAACGAGCACCGCCGGCTTTCAGACGAGTTCCCCATTTTTAAATAAATTTTTAAGAGACCGAGTCGATAAATTTCTCGATAAATCGGAAATACGAACGTGTGCTAAATACTGTGTCACTTTGTTATTTATATTAGTCAAGTTTAAAGTGCATAACAATCCAAAGAGCTTCGAAGTAAAACTTGAGCAATTTTGTGAAAATAAATTCCAAATTTCCTTTTTTATAGACGAACGTTTTACATAATTTTTGGAGATTGTCTTCGTTCAACACTTTCTTCCCATCATCTCATGACTTTTTGTTCCACACACGATTGACATTTGCCACGCCGGTCGTCTATATGCATTGTTAAAATCAATCGTGCAGTTACAGGTCAGTTAAAAAGTTAGGCTAACCGAGAATAATTGCGCGACAAAAACACCACTACCACTGCCACTACCACCACCACCACCACCACCACCACCACCACTCTGTCCGAGCACCACCAACACCCAACTGCTACCAGCCTATCAGCAAGCATGACTTAATTTTTTAATCTTACTCTTGTGACCTATATCGATATGTATTGTCATGACTTACGTTTCAACACGATGTTATGTACGATTGCATATAGGTACCGGGTGATGTGCACCGTTGTGGAGAAGTGAAGCCGGTAGACGAACCAAGTTGGACATTGTTAATTTCTCCTATTAACCTTGTTAATTACTGGAATGAAGAAAAATTGTCATTGAGAATTCAATTTTCTGGTCAGAATTGCTCAGGATGATTCTACATTAATGCCACGTCATCGGTCAGTGCACTGCGCACTTTAAAATGAAATGGTCCAAGCTGCACATCGGAAACAATTAATTTAGAATCGTCCTACATTTTGTAAAATAATCTAATGCACTTATTTTTCCAATTGAGATATGCGAGAGCACTTTGATTGATTTGTTTTTCGGATAAATTGAAGGGACTGATATGCTCAGATGTTTTGATAATTTTAGGTAGTATTCTCTCGTTTATACTTTGACACAAGCTTGAAACTCATCTCGCAAGCAACTTTGCAGACTACCAGGACTCTCTTCGACTACAGCGTGCACACGAACTCGTCAGCATCAGCCTTTTTAGCTCTTGTGTGCTGCCATCGTTCGCGAGCGTGCCGGATGTGACTTTGACAGGCTGCGTGACAGCCATCGAGACTCCGAAATTACTTAAAATCTTTTCGAATACTTTAGAGATCTCAATTCCGTACCAGACAGAGGAATGTCACTTACGAAATCCTTCAGTCAGTCAGTGTTTCCATTTAACTGGAAGAACTACTGAAATAAAAATGATTTATAAAAAGTTTTTTCAATAGAATTCAATGCTTTTCTTTAAATTGAAGCATGTATCTTGTGTTATATCCAATTTTATTCTGTTCATGTCGTTACTGCACATCTTTGAAGTCTTGAGGAAGAAGATGAACTTGAAAATCTACAATGGCTCTGCATGAAGTTAACGATTGATTTTTATTTTCATCAGCAAAATAATTGCCACGATTCTTGAATACTTTTTAAAATCTATAAACGGTATAAAGAAGTCAGTAACTTCTGATTACGCGGAGACTTAAAATTAATTAAACAAACTCTAAAAGTTATGCATGTATTGAATGAATTTCTAATACTATTATCAAGCATTTCATTTACACTATTTAATTGATTGCATTAATATAATCTTTCTGAATTAACGAAAGCTAGAAGAAACGAGTAAGTTCTGTACAAGATCAAAAACTGATGCAACTATTCCTAAGAGTTATGCATGAAGTAAACAATGTTTTGCAATTTTTATCAGAAGAATAATGTGCATTATTCTGAAGCTGATGGCACTGCTGCATACTGTTTTTACCGCACATCTTTCGAAATCGCGAGAGGGGCTAGAAAATGTGACTTGATTTTCTCAGGACCAAACATTCATCTATCTGAAAGCTATGCACGAGCTTGAAAGTCTGCATTGTTCTAAAGTGATCGGCACTAGTGTACACTCTTCTGAAGTCGAAGAGGGATAGAAAAATTGGGTACCGAGCAAGAGAAATTTGCTGTTTGATGCTGTTGATGAGAAAGATGTTTACGGATGTTGAGAATGAAGTTGGCTGTCACGAGGCTGCAGGGTCGACCGGAAGCCGGACCAGGCGGTCAATTCTTGCCGGTGAATCGTAGCTTTGCCCGTTTCAGGAACTCGCGCACAAGCTCTCGCGGAGCTTCGACATGCAGGAAGCCCAGCTCCTCGAAGAAGGTGGCTCCGGTGGCGGGTCCGCCGGAGCCGGTGGTGCTGGTGGTCCACCAAGAAGACACCATAGCGCTCAAAGGTTGACCAGGAGCGAGATGTCCGAGAGAAGAGAGGAAGACGGCGCCCTGGTGGTGCCCGATCATCAAGGGAACCTGAGGATCACCGTCAAGAAGACCAAGTCCACTCTGGGCATTGCCATCGAGGGCGGTGCTAACACCAAGCATCCACTGCCCAGGATCATCAACATACATGTGAGTAAAGAACCAAAAAACCGGACATAGATTGCGCTCAAAAAAGTTCGATACATCTTCTTCGTGTTTACTAATATTAATAGGTGTAATACAAGCCATGTCGACGTGGCTGTGTTGATAGTCGCCGGGTGCTGATAAGTCGTTGTGTTCACAGGATAATGGAGCGGCTTACGAGGCTGGCGGGCTGGAAGTCGGTCAATTGATTCTAGAAGTTGACGGCCACAAAGTCGAAGGTAATTTCAGAACTAATATTGGAATTTTTATGCTGTTACTTCGGAACTGTGTCGTTAGAAGTTCGACGCTTGGAAAAGGAGAAAATGAATTTCGCCGTGTTATCGGCAATAATGAAGAACCACCGTCAATTTTATCGGCCTGTTTCCTCACCAATATCCCCGATAGACAACAACAAATAATTCAACGTTACTTATAAAGAATTCAAAGTCTAACTAGAAGCCATAATGAAGGCCCTCATTTTAAGGCGCACATGCCATAAATTCATAGAGATCTCCATTCAAACCGCAAGTCATACCAGGGACAATGGGCCATCACAGGCCCACGCAGCCTCGATGGAAAGTCACCGAGCCATAACCCAGTTGTCTTAGGCGTGCCAGCAGCTCGGGAGAGCCGCTGACGATGAAACAAAAATCGCAGAAGCCTTCATGAAGTATTTGTTTCAGGTTTGCATCATCAGGAGGTGGCGAGGTTGATCGCGGAGTCGTTCGCTCGTCGGGACCGCAACGAGATCGAGTTCCTGGTGGTGGAAGCGAAGAAGAGCAATCTTGAGCCGAAGCCGACGGCTCTGATCTTTTTGGAAGCGTAGCAGGAATCTCCCACCTCCGAGCCGGAGCCACCGTAGCCCAACGCCTCCAGAGTTCGAACGTTAACGCGTGCTGATCGTCCCAGACGTTGAAGCATCGCGATCAAGCTGGCGAAGCTGAAGAGACTCGGAAGAAACGCGGAGAGATCGCGACTAACGCGAGGACATCATCTTGAAAAACGTGAAGACACCGTCGTGAACAGGTCTCGGGCACGTCCGGGAACTTCAAGGAGCAAGAAAAGGAAAGAGGTTCGACGTGCCTGCTCTTCATCTTCTCCCCTTGTGCTGAAATTGACGTTCGAGCTCTCGGTTAGGTGCTAATCGAACCTGGCCCTGGATGGTGGGAACCATCGAACAAGAAGACGAGAAGTGGAGGACATTAGCGGTGATGGAGGCTGGTAGGACGATCACTGTAGGATCGTTGCTGTCCTCGTTTGCTAGAGAGTAGGCTAACGGTTCGAACAAGACTACCGTGCTAGCCGATCTCTGAGGACGCGACGAGGATGAGTTTCAGAGACGATGTAGAAACTAGGATGTTAGAGGGGATTGGTCTCCATGAGGGACTTAAGTTGACAGACACTTTAACGTGTGAGGAGCTTGACTCGCAGGCGGATGGAAGTTGACTGTGCCAAAATATTAGGGATTGTTTTCTGTATAGTAATTATGATATACTATTAATCGTAAGGGAGATCCTCGATCCAGGAAGGATTCTAGCAGTCCAGATAACCGATGTGAGACTCGTGAGATTTTATTCGGAGGATTGATAAGAGGCGTTTAAGATGCGACGAGTCCCACAGGACACTCTCAGCTCGAAGCTAACACGGACACGAACAGAAACGAACACCTAAGTTCAACGGCGGCTATATCGGCGTGATCGAGCGTCGATCATACCGAGGCTGCACGAGACACGGATAATTCACTGTTGACTAATGCGTTATCGAAGACACTGGCTGATGATGGTGGCACGGACTTTCGTCGATTGGTCGCTGGCGCATGTCGATGGCGTGATAGAGCGAGTCTCTGACTTTGGTTTGTTGGTTTGCGGGTTTGTGTGTTTATCGCGAAATGGGTAGATTGAATTTGAGGGAAAGCTTAGAAGTTGAAAATATTATGCTCGAGTTGTTAGAGTTTTTGAAGAAATTAAAGAGAAGAAGACGATATACTGTGTTCAATTTATCAGAATTATTAAAGTAATCGAATAAATATGTCAAATTTATTGACATTATTAAAGCAATTGCCATATAATGTATTAGAAAAATCGAGATATTACGATCGATTCATCGAAATTTTGTCTTTTCGTTATAAAAATATAAAAACAATGTGTTTTCCTTTAAATCAACTTTTTATTTAATTCAATACAAGTTCAATTTAATGTAGTAAGAGAGTTTGAATATTTTTCTATGTCATTCTTGAAGTTTGTAAAACGTTTCGACTATGAGTTTCACTATGAATAGTCCAAGAATGTCAGCACAATATCAAAAAGATCGACAGCGCGATCGACGAAAGTCCCGAGCCTGATCCGAGCCCGCGACTAATACAGACTTATTATGGGAATTGTTGAGGCTTAACAAAGTATATTATACATACATATATATTATATGATTATATTATTGACTATCGTAGTGGAATTGCAACTTGTACCTACCGGGTGGCGGTCGGGCACGCACTATTCCGGCGCTTCCGGTTCGCCGAGGAGGAGTTAGGCGAGTTCAACCGGTGCGTGGCCGACAGCCGGGCGAAAAGAAAAACGGAAAAAAAATTCTATAAATGTGCGAATATTTTCAAAATGTTACCTAAACATAGAGATCGCGTACTTAGTGTCGGGCCTGATCATTCGGTGTTCAAGCCTTCGAGGGATCGCGGACGATCGCGAGAGCGTGGGCGGTTGAAAAACGAGAGGATTCCGTGGGAACCGCTCGAGAAAGTGTGAAACCTTGTTCACGGTCTTGGATAATCGTTTGTTTGCAGAAAAGTGGATCAACCGTGAGTCGCGGCGATTCATTTTTTGAAGAGAGACGTCACGTGATCGTGATCCACGGAAGCGAAGCTCGAAACCTACGAAAATCAAAGAAGATTCTGTACAAGAAATATTTGTTAGAAATCTTCGTTTTTAAGGTGTTTTAAAAACGCGCGTGTGTTTCACGTACACGTATAATTTTAAAAGTGTCTCGATACACGTGTATTTTTTCGTCCGTATAATTTTTAGGTTTCATGGTTTCATTCGAGGTTGTTCGTACGAGAATAAATTAAAACATCGGTTACTATAATAAAATTTACTCGATGAATTGTCTGTTTTCATATAAGGGGACTACAATACTTACATTTTGAAGAAGTTGATTTTTACCACGCACAGTGAATGTATTAGTACTTTTGCATCAAAGCAGACAGTTTCTCGAATTAATTTTTATTATTAAAAATGATGTTTGAATTTATTCTTATACGTGCGCATACGTGAATTATAGATCTCTAATTAGCATGATTTCGGGCCTCGAATTTCGCGACCGTAGCATGATCGAACGACTCGGTTTAGAAGTTTTGAACGCGCACGATTTTGATTTCACGCGAGCCACGTTTCAGCTCTTAGGATAAGTTCTCATTGAGATCGAGAAGTTCAATGTGGTAGTGATCGAGTAAATTGCGTGGTTTCATTTGAACTTAGAGTTTCGCAGTCGCAGATTCGTTGTTATCTTTGTTTTAGAGCGTAGATAATCGTTTTCCTGAAGTGCCGGCTTGTTAGAAGACGTTCGTAAACGTAATCGTTCTCGCGGATAATTGTAATTTACACGAGTAGTAGTGGTTTATTGGTGAGTAAACGTAGAATCGTTGTTGTGATAGTCACGATTGACACACTTGTCTTGTTTAATGTATCTCTCTCTATCTATCTATCTACCTGTTATACCAGTTTCTATGTAAATTTTTCACGCGACCGAGTCCAACCAAAAAAATAACGCGATCCCCGCGCCATCTTTTCGAACACTGATCGTCCGCGATCGTCTCACCTTTTAAGAATATACGAAAAAAATTTTAAAAACATAAACAAACCGTGCAAAGCTTCAGTAGAATTGTCGCGTATGTGTAAAACGAAAAAATTGAAAAAACCAGCCGAATCGGATGATGGCGAGTCGATTGGAGGTAGGAAACAAGGAACGCGATCGGATGAGAGGCACCAGCGATTCAAAAATTCTAGCCATTGTCACCTTCGATCGATTCTATCTGCGATTTACTTGAGCTACGTCGGACGATAATTATACCGGATATTGTGCTTGCACAGTGGAAACCGAATTAACAACTGCAAACCAAAATAAACAACAAAAATCAAATTAGATAAAAGCTGATTTCTTCCGATAATCATTTTCTTGAGAAACTTAATTAGGGTGTGTACCAGTATAAAAAATATTTTTTGGAATCTAAAATTTTGTTCAAACAAGTTCCATATGAATTCAAAATTATATTTTCATGCTATTATAGAGGAAACAAAATAATGTGCATATGTGTAAATAAAAAGTCATGGACGAATCTTTGAAAAGAACTGTGAAAAAAGATAATTATTGAAAAATTCCTCTTTCAGTAGGATCACTGTCTGAAGCTACTTGTTTTAGGTGAAACATCCTGATTAAGAAATCGATATATCTTGTTAAAATTTTGTTTATTCAAAGATTGGCCCACATATTTACTGTAAATACTTGAAATTCCCAGTGTAGTGTAAGATTGATACTTTTAACAACGTCTGAGTAAATGGAGGAATCAATTCCTTTTCGCAGTATTAAATCGTTGGAGACGCGTTTCCAGCGCCCCCAGGAAGAATTAAATTTGAAAATTATCGGGAGTCGAATCTGTTGACTCGGTTTGCAATGCGACACACGAATCAATAGAGTAGCGAACGGTACTTAATCGAGCGAGGCAAAATCACGTCACTCGAGAAGAACGTGTTATTTTGTTAAGATTCCACTCACGTTAAATTTGTGATATATTCTCTACCGATATTAACATTTTACACTTCACAATCTAGACACATGATTCTCAATAAACGATCATCAATCGAGACTCGACGAGATAATTTTCCGTTCCATCAGCTTGCGGCAAGGACGACGGTATCAAAAAATCTTTGCAACTACCAGAACAATCTGTAAAATACACAAATAAAAATTTGCAGGTTTACTAAGAATCTCTGTTTCGAAATTTGAGTACGTTCTTCGTCGTCGTGCTTGTCGCAACTCAATCGAAAGCTCATCCCGGCAAGAACCGAATTTTCTGGTCGTTGGTGTGTGCCATCGCGAGAACACGTTCTGGTAAATGTGCCAAAAAACCGAGAACCAGCAGTGCAAACTAGAAGAAACGCAGTAGCCTGGCATTTCGACAAAACGAGGAGCGAGTCGCGAAAGCGGCGTGCAAATTCGAAGAGCAAACAGATTTCAACGCTCGAGGGGAAGAGAACGCGCCGAAGTGACCCGAAGAAGACGCAGAAACGAGAACCACAATCTATCCGGGAAGACATGAAAAGCGTTTCGATGCCGCGGTTGTTTTCTACGAAACAACGTCGCGGCACTCGAATAGGAAAGAAACAAAACGGATCGAAAAGCGAGCGAAGTCGAGCGAAGCGAAGAATCAACGTTTAGCTGCTTTCCGGCTGAAAAAATATACCTCGTGCTATAGTATTTCTTCCTGTTTTCGAAGCGAATTTTTCTAAAAAAAGAAAAACGAGAAATAATAAAACGAAGCATCCAGGACCGAGCTCGCAGCCCCGGAAACGAGCAACAAAGGAACGAGAGAGCTGCCGGGGCGCGAGAAAAGAAAAGCGAGATGATATTTTTGTAAAGCATTCGATGTACCGCAATCAATGGAGCGATTCGAAGATCTCAGCTGACATATCCGACAATGCCTTACCGCTTTCAACGAGAAATTAATCCTTGGAAAAGCGCCGCGATTGATCGAGGGTTCTGTAGGGGAATGGTTCATCCGAATTTCCGATCGGTCAGCGAACGTGGAACGCGAGACACGCTCTGAGGACGCAAATTTACTTGTTCTGTGAATCGAGTTGGTCAAACAATCCCGGACAAAATTAATTGTTCAGCCATTGGCAAAGTTCAAGGTCCATATTCGAATGATCTTAAATTCAGATAATTTCCTGTATCTTGATCCATTTATAACCGTGTGTGATTGAACTAAAGATCTTTATAAAGACATGAACATGAATTAATTTTCTAGTATCTGAAGTTAAAGAGAAGTTTATTGAGATGAACTAAACTTTCCAAAATTATTCAGAATACTGTAAAGATGTATACATAGTTACTATTAAATCAGCATCAAAGCATTCTACGAAATGATATATTATCATTCATACGCTATACACAGCGAGCCATTTGAAATTATAATTTCGGACGTGTAAGATATTGAATTATGAATAAAACACCGTTCGTTGATTTAAAGTGAAACCGAGTGAAACTTCGGCAGAAAGTCTGTTGTATAATAGTTTTAAAAGAGCGTACGAAGAGAGAATGAGAGATGAATACAGATCTATATGTTGTATAACAAATACATCAAATTCGAGGAACAATGAATTTTTGGGCTATTGTTGCACCGACTCGGTTCACAAAGAAGATATTAGACGGACTCGAAAAAACTGCCAAACATAAACCATTATACCCGGATATCAGAAAGGTTTCGTGGATAGTTCTCACGATCGCTGGCCCGAGCAATCCTATCGAGGATAAGGTGAATAGTAAAAAAATAGATAATTCGCCGGTAGATATTTTTCCACACAAAGTTAATCCCTGCCAAGCGGACGTTATCGACCAGAAGCGTAAAAGCGTTCGCTCTCGATCGGTCGCTTTCCAATTCTCTCTCTCTCCCTCTCTCTCTTTATCTCTATCTCTATCTCGAAAAATAAGAAAAAACTACAAACGATTGATACAGTGTGCACCAATTAGCAAAAACCTCCTTGAATTCCCCTGGCGCGAAAAGCGAAAATGATCCGCGGATAATAGGATTCGCCTCGGAAAGATGAAAGCGTCTCGCGTCCGTGCGCACATCGCGCAAATTAAACCGTTCCGAATAAAACACGGCGAACCAAGTGGAGAACGACGCCGATTTCTATGCGCGAATCATGTGTACGATCGGTCGCCACCTTTCTCCGACGAATGCGACGCGTTTGCCTTTTCCCGAGCACGCGGGGAAAATCGGTTTGCAGATTTTCCTCGAGCGCGACCGCGCGTGACCGAGCGTTCATGTCTCCGCGACGCGTGGTGGATGCGTTTCGGGACGAAATTGCGGAACTATTGACAGGATTAAGATAGAGCAGTGAATTTTGTTTCAAAATGAAGCTGAGATATTATATGATATGGGAAAAATAGGGAGAAACGAGTTCTGTGGCATGTGTCAGTTAAAGAAACATTCTTCACGGCTCGATCTTCGGTTTTATCAAATGTTCTGCCGTTTTGTCAGAAAAATAACTAAACGTTTCCGCTGTGCGCCGCTTCAGCGGCTTTTGCTGCTTCACCGATCTTGTAATCGTAGACCGCGAGATAGTGAAGCCGACGCTTCTTTTACCACGAATTCGATCATGCACTCTTCCATCCTAATCTGATTTTGCTCAGTCCTTGAAAAATGTTAGGACGAAAAGAGGTACACGTTCGATTGAATTTTTGATGCGACGATCACGTACGGAAATTGTTTTATCCCAAACTTAAGATCTCCAAATCTTACTTCGATAAGAGAAAATTTGTTGTCCCGTAATGATGTCTTGAAACATCATCGCCATACTTTACAGTTAGCCCAATTTGTTTCTCACGAAGAAAACTGTGTAATGTCGAGAACGATGGATCGAGGTCAGATTAGGGTGGACGGGAAGCATTTCATACTATATCGAGTTCGTAGGTGCAAACGTGACAGTCGATCAAGAAGAATTCTCGAGTAGTAGAGAACCAGCGATACTTCGACGAGGAAAACCAGCCGATTAACAGTCGCGATAGATCCGTAGGTGTTTCCGGTAGAGATTATTAGACGAGGCCGGCGAGTGTAACGCGAGAACCCGAGCAACGTAGTGCGGTGTCCATAGTTTAGCTACCGCAGATGACGACGAGAGAAAAGAACAATGTCTAAAGCCCCCTGTACACGTTGGAACACGTTCCAATGCATCGACACAGGAATCTGAATTCTTCATTAGGTCCAGCGTATACGAACCTAAACCGAATTTTTATCATGAGTGTAAAAAGGTTTATGTAACTTGAACAGAGAAAGTCTTTAGGTACAAATTAACATTGAATTCACCGTTTAAGAAAGAAATTGTAGACTGCGAATTTCATGTATTTATATAAAAATGAATAGCAGAGATTTGAAACAGTCGAAAGCTGAGAAAAACTGGTGGATATGTAATTTTCTTAAAACTGTTGGACAAAGAAGAAGATTTCTGATTGGGTCCTAATGTCTTGGAAATGATAGAGACAATTTTTATTTCGTATCATATAAATCCACAGACTATTATATTAGTATGTGACTTGCAGATACTGCTGATGTATGCACGGTGACGTGTTTGAATGTGTGCAAGTGGCTGAAAGGAGCAGCGCGCGCGAGAAAGAAAGTAAACGTAGCAAAGTGATTTATTTTTTCAAACGAGAGAAAGAGACAAAACCGAGACACAGACTCGTACGATAAACCAGTTCAGCTTTCGCACGTTCCACCATTCCGCAAACTTGCTTTTTCACCGGATCGGCCCGTGGGTGCTCACCGATCGCTGCCATTAGACTGTGACAGCGATCGAAAGCGATTCAGACCAACGCTGATGAAAGGACACCGGCGGATTTTCTGCTGGCTGAACCAGCTGTTCGCCAGGAATCCTGGTCTCTCACTGTCTTTTCTTCTGCTCGACGTACGCTCCGCACTATAATTAAAAGTGAAATCCCGGGATTTATAGGCGTCCGTGTAGGCGTCGTCCTGTTAACCGGATCATTTTCCGATACCGCGAACGCTTATCGCGAGCCGCGTCGAATCGTACCGCCGATCGTTTTATTGCGAGAACACGTGGATGATGTTTGTACAATGCCGAGAGTGATATTAATATGCAGTTAAATGCATGAACTATTGAACGCACAGATGATAGAATTTGTACGATTTTGACGGTGGCTCTGCGATTAACGGCGTGATTAATGGTCGTGGAAAACGATCGTAGGCCTTGTGTTTAGTAGAACGATTCGATTCGACGCCTTTTCGCATTTTAAGTAGCTGGTTCTCGAGAGAAATGCAGAAGCAGTGATTAACAGACGATAAACTCGGCCTCTCATTTTCTTTTTCGAAGTGCAACCGGATAAATGGTCGAATATTTCTCAGTAGGGATACTATGAAGAAAAACACGAGAGAAATTGAACTTACTCATTTTTTCTCCATTACTGTCATAAATATTTCTTTCGGAATGCCAATTTATATGAACTTCTACAGCCTTTCTATCAATATAATATCTCCTCTGGAGCGCCATTAAAAATGATCATACAAAGAGTTAATTTTGTAAAAATTTACAAAGACAAAGATGTTGCCACTGTCGACATGAACATATAGCATAATTAACACTGATACGGGTGCTACGGGACGACGAAGTAAAAGAATTATCGATCGAACGAAGAAGAAAATGGAGGACTGCGAAGCACTGCTAAAATCTGTTAATATCGATCATGAACGACGAGTTAACTCGTCCTCCCCGGTTAACAGACGACGAATGGAACGAATCGAAAACTAAAAATCGTTGCGGAACGGGGCCGATCGGTGGGGAAAGCTCGCGAATCGCTGGCTTAAGCTTCGTTCACATCCCCGCAGCTGAACCGAGGAAAAGCCGCGCGAATGAGAGAATGGTCGCATAATGACGGAACGCGATGAGGGCAGGGGACGATCATCGCGAGACGGCGATCATCGGAGCATAAACGCGGAACCAATCCCGACTACTATGTTCAGTGAACCGCTGACCGAATTCTGAAGCAGATGTGACTGTACCTCTAACGTTTCAAAAAGGACACTGTACATAAGCAAAAAACTACGCTCGTTCATACGCATTTCATAGATCCTTTTGCAGCCGATTTCGTACACCTTAGTGAACACGTACACACGAACACAAACACACGGACACATGATCGGTACCAGACGCTCCACCACAAGCATACACCCTCTCTCTCTCTCTCTCTCTCTGTTACACACGCATACACAGACACGTAATTTAAAGCGAACGTGTGTGAATGTGCGAGCGGATACAATTATGATCCGCGCGATGGAAACGACGAGTCGTCCCGCGTTAATTAACGACTCGTACGCTCATCATTTTATGGGACGAACACGATTATGATAGCGAGGATGAAATGGTTACATGAACGGCACACTTTGTACACGGTACTGGAACGCAGGGTGCAAAGAAGGGTTTTCCCACGGTTTTTCTTTAACGTTTTTGAATTTGACGCGCTCGAGACGAATTTTTTTTGTTCGATCGAGTGCTGTAATTAATATTCTTTTTTTGAAGTGGGATTAATGAGAGATGTAGAAAGAACTTTTTATGGATTTTTCGACGTTTTCTGTGAGAACAGTGAAAGAATTAGTAGCTAAAGTATATCCCACGAGAGAGTAACCCCGCGGAAAGACCAGTTTTCGTTCGTCTTTGCGCATCTTTGCCCTAATAGGTTCAAGAAAGTGGGGAATGGGTAGTGGAGTGAGAGATGATAGGCTCGTTGCACCCCCACCATCTTCTAAGCTGCGCGAAACGGGGTTACTCTCTCGTGGAATATACTTTAGAATGAGGTGACAGTAGACGATTTAATTGTAATTAGAAAATTGCTTGCTGTGGAGTGAATTATTTTTTAATTCGTCAATTAGTTTCTATTTTATGTGATGATCTATCTTACCTTAAGTTCTAGTACCTATGACCGCAAAATTGCCTCGAAGTTATGGAACAATAAACTCTTCTTTACGTAGAGTGTAAATAACAGTATTTATATTATGTATGGTAATCGAATCGTTTATGTTGGGATAGCGTTTGGGGAAATTTGTAACGGTCAGTTTCTTTACACCCTGTGCACACATACACGACATTCAAAACTTCGCATGTATTATACGTAACACAAGATTCATCGAACTCAACGTGCAAATCGTACGATCGTGTTGTTTAAATTACCGTTAATCGCGTATGCTTTAATTGTCCGTTCGATTGTTGTTGTTCATTCTTGTTATCGTCATTATTATTATATCATTGAAAGTGATGAGTGTAATTATTGTCACTGCAGTTGTGTTTCTGTTTATTGCGGATCGTTATTATGATCATTACCATCACTACGACGATGGCGATTATTATTGTAATTGAATAAAACGTTCATTACGAAATTACTGAATTTTTTAACGTGACATGAATACCCGTACAACCCTAGAACATCATCAAATTTAAATCGAAACCATTTATCAATTTGTTTCTTTACATACGCGGCCATTATGCTCCGTCTTTTAAAATTTATTAGCAGTTTTTTGAAATGCTACCAAAATTTGCTGGCAATATGTCATGCCATTGACGCGAGCAACATTATTATCTTTTTATACACATTCGCTTGAAATTGACAGATCCCTAATTTATCAGTATACAACAAACGTATGATCGATAAGACAGTGAACGTGTTTCTGGTCATATCCAAGGTAGGCAAGGTAGATCAGGATAGCTCTATAGGAGTGCAGACACGTGCTGCCAGTTACAGTTAACTCAGAAACCTATATCGAGTGTCTATCTCAACTTACAAGATAAAAAATTACTTATTCAAATGAAAAACATCCGCATCCGATGAATAAAGTATGAATCAATCAATCAATCACTCGGCTCGAATGGCAGAGACGAATAATTTATAGGACGACGTATTCTCTAGCTGTACTGTAATAATTACGTAACTCGGATTTTTATTAATAGTTATCGTGGTTTTATCGTAGGCAATATTTCAAACACCGACAAGCTGCAGGATTAACTGGAAACGCAGTTTATACTTTGTCAGTGTACTCTACAATTTATCACATGCGAGTTTTTAACGCTGCGAACTTAAAATAGAAGCCGGTAAAAATAATCTTCAGTTTCACGAACGGCGATTCCCATTAATACTCGGACTTCGTGCAAAGGAGAATAACATTCTTAAAATCGAGCCAGTCGACCGGAAATTTTTTTAGAAGCTGGACGAATCAGTTTAACAGAAGATTGGTGGATTTGAAAGATTATACATACTTTCTAATCGTAAGAGATAAGCATAAATCTTGTCCTTTCCATGTTTATATTACGACATATATTGTCCTGGTTTTATGCGGCTTTCATGAGCACTGTTATAAAAGTCAACATGTTAATATATCGTACATACAGGAGATGAAAAGACTTGTCTCGTTTGGTCAGATTTGCAACCCGAAAACGACGTTCGTTGCATAAGACGTAGAATTCGCAGCAGGAATATTGCAAAATCATAACTTGCGTTTACCCAAGCGTTCTCTCCGTACAATAAATGAAATGTTATTGTGTGAAACGTCCAACACAAACACGTAGAAAGTGTAAAAGAGCGTAAAGGGAAATTCGCAGAAGTGGCGCGCGTCATTTCGAGCCGCGCGCGTGCAAACATCAAACCTCGTTAAATATCGTTTGTTTGTGTTAAAACAAAGACCGCCGTTTCGAGCCACAAACAATGAGCTTAAAACCGCAAACAATCCTCTCTCCAGAATCAACGGAGCCACAGTAGAAACCAGTTGAATCTATCGCAAGCTAAACAAAACGCATTGTTCGAGTCACGGGCAGCTCACGCGTCGTCGAATTCGCAATTAAATGTGTCGAATGAGTATAACTCATTCCGTAACAGCGTGATGAATGAATATGTTGCTAAAAATATCAGCAGAAGAACAGATGCTCCGATTGACCACAAAAATTCTCTGAACCGGAAATTCCATCGAAACGGACTGATTTACAGCGAAAGGTGGCGCCCACCACATAATTCCTGTTCGTACACGCATACTATGCGAGGAATAAGAGTCCGCCATTGCAAAACAGAGGCGAGAAGACACGCAGCAGCTGGCTATGTTTCAAAATATCGTAACGCCTACCCGAATTTTTCTTTCCGATTTATTCGGTCATGGTCTACAAACAGCTTCGCGATCACTGTACAAAATTGACCAGGGAACTGTGCAAATCATTTTAATTATAAATAACTGAATCTCTTAGGCGGTGAAATAAATATTGAAGAGAACGAACCACACGTTTTACGAAAACTATAGATTGTTCGCAGACGGTCGATTGCAGGGGTGGTTTACGTAACGCTATCGCGCAAGCTGGAGGGCACACGTAATACGTAATCTTGTTAAGAATTTTCTTGGAGGTAGTACCACAGTCGTAAACCACAGATAGATCGCCGGAGCACATACTAAAGCATAAGACGTTCCAAACGAAGTATTTTTACTGTTAACGCGACGCATAACGTTCAAGAAAATATTCCACAGGACGGCTCCACGATATCGATCCTACAGTTAGTTTCTACGGTCTTTGATATTCCACTCGAGTTTTCACAATTTTTATACAAAGAGACGTTATCAGCAGTTTGGCGAACCACAATCAAAACGAACTCAGCCGAATCGATTTAAATTTAAGGAACACTTAAGCCGAATGAAATCAGGCCCGCATTTGCATAAGTTGATTAACCATGCAAATCCCTGTTACATACATTTTCCGTCCCAACTTCGCGACAGGGCTTAATCCGACCTGCAACCCCTGTCTCCCGGAATTTTCATCCCCTTTGGCGACCTTTTAAATATTTCCACTCCTAAAAGAAACTACGATCAATCACTCCCTGTTTAACCCTGTTGTTTTCTTCTGCTTAACCCGCTTAAATTTGTCTATAAATTTTTTATGACTTCTTTATTTTAACATAATGTGCCAAAGTATTGTTTTACCATTTTTCCTGTTGAGAACCAGGCGAGGGTAAAATTCGAATAGCGAAGACCACACAGAAACTAAAAATGAATAGATAGCCCTCCGCGTTAATTTCCTGCAGGAACCGATTAATAACACAGCTGGTTTTCCATGGAACGATCAATCACCTGAAATAACAACTACAGCAAGGCGACGATAGACAACGCATTTCCCGGCGAGAATCATCCCTCTTTAACGGCATGACAGCGCAGGAAACGGGTCGATCGTGCCAAGGGAAAGAAAACGAATTAAAGATCCAATTTTACTAAACTTCTGCAGAATTTGCGTATCAAACGAGCCGTGACTGCTCGCACATGTCGCTATAATTTTAACGACGCGTGCCCCGAGGGCTCCCCGCTTTCCTATTCCTAAGGGTGGTTTAGAGGTGGATAGGGGTGGAAAAAAGACCGCAGGGTTACTAGTGACTGAACACCGGACCGGATGCGATTTTTTTCGTTTCGCTAGGGAATTGCCTACGAGACCGTACGTAGAACTCGCCTCGCTACTGTTCCTCGTTGGGCATTGTTCAACGGGAAATATTCAGCAGAAGTCGGGTCACGGTACGTCGAAATGCCTTTGGACCCGGGGCAGATCATAAAGGAAGAGTCAAATTTGGATGCCGAGGCTAGAAAGAGCTGCGCACCCGGCGATCGAAAATCGATAGACACAGATGCACCAGTGCTTTTGTTAACCCTGTAGTCGTGGGATCAAAAGTGATGGAACTCGGGGAAGATTGATGCTCGATGAACGATTTCTCGTGTGGAATTTTATTCGTGATGCATTCGTATGAATGATTATGAAGAGACTGCGGATCTTTATGCAAAATAAAAAATGTTTGCATTCATTGCAGGACGCAGGAGCCAAATAAAAATTGTATTCTTCTTTTAATTATCCTATTAAGCTGAAACTAATACACCGATGTCCTTAAATATTTTTAACATGTCCGCGGCTTTAAATTATATCTACCCATTTTTGTCATAAATGCATAAAATCCGCAGTCTAATTATGAATAAAACACAGCTGGCAAAAGTAAACTGTAAATAAAAGAATGAAATTTATAGAACTTTTTGTGCATCTACGGTGAACCAAATTAATATTCGGACGCTCTAAAAAAGACGATAACTTTTTAAGTATTGTACTATACGATTTGAACGTTTTTGGGGAGCTAGAGCAATAAGTTTTCTGCAGGATATGAAAAGAAATTTTTTCAAAAATTTGAAAAAGAATGTTTCGTAAAGAAAAAATGCAATTACTTGGAATTGTAGAAAAAATACTAAAAGTTGTATTATACAACTACTTCATGTGGGCTATATACAAAATTCAAAATATACGTTTTGTAGTTCTGTGTCAATCATATGCACTGTGAAAGTTTCATCAAAATTATTGAAAGATATAAGAATCCTTTTTTACTTAAATTGACTTAGCTCATTGCAACGTCGACCGATTTTTACGAAATTTTCAGAATACGTTTAATTCACACAGACCTACAAAACGTATTTTTAAAATTTTCGATGTAGGCCCACATAAAAAAGTTGTAAAATACAACTGTTAGTATTATTTCTACAATTCCGATTAATTGCAATTTTTGAAAAAATTTCTTTTCACATCCTGTAGTAAACTAATTGCTCTGGCTTCCCAAAAAGTTCAAATCGTATAGTATAATATTAAAAAAGTTATAGTCTTTTCTAGAGCGTCCGAATATTAATTCGAGTAACTATATTTATGAAGAACGGACGAGGGTTGATTTGCATTCCAACCGCCCATAGTTACCAAGAAATCCGAACGTCTGTCGAACATCCGTTATTAGGATATCGTCAGACGGCTCTCCCAGCGTCTTGCCCCTCTTCCAGACCTTAAGAAGAACCTCTTCTACTTCATTGTTCAAGGAGAGGTACCAGAAGTGGCTAGGACGGTCTCTTCTGCACGCCATTGGCCCATTGTACGGGGCACGTGCATCTGCGCCAGGAAGGCTCCTTTTTCCACGGATGTACACCGGTTGTCATCGATCTCCCGTTGTTCGCAAATCAAGGAGGAGACTCTGGACACTCGCTGAAATAGGGCCACGTCCGTCCATACCAGGAAGAGACCGTTGCATCTGCCTCTCTGCTGTACACGTGTCCTCCGGAGGATGCATCTTGAGGAAGATGCGCGTGAAGTCGAGCTGTTTTCGCTTCCTCTCTCTCACAAATCACTCGGAATCCTCCTAATGCTTGCTCGGCCCCTAATGCACGCCATTTGTCACTTTTGTCGGTTCGAGGATCAACCCGACTTATCATTGCTCGGCTCAAGTTTGACGGTTTTATGGTGCTTTTTATGGGAAGACGACTTAAGACGATGGGGGACTACTTGTGATTAATTTGGACACTTTGGAGCACATTACTGCAGGTTTTCACTCAAGACATTCGAATATTGATGCATAACAACGTATAAAAGGGCTGATAATTCTCTGTAAGAAATTATTCAAAGTGTATGTGGCATTTTTCAATTTTGTTTCACTCCTCAAACCAGAGTAGGGCAATAATCAACTAATATTTAAAAATTACTAATAGTCTTTTTGCACGTTGGACATAGCAAAATAGTCATCAGTCAAAACTTTTTGATTAGTGATAACTAATTAATAATATGAATGTATGTTATTCGCACAATAGTGTCTGATAACTAATGATTGATAACTGATCATCAACTACTAATTCACTAATAAGCAATAGCTAACGATTACTTAGAGCTGTGACTAACTATTTGCCTTTTAGTTATCACTAACTAATCAAAAAGTATTGACTAATGACTATTTTGCTATTAGTCATTTTTAAATATTAGTTGATTATTGCCCTACTCTGCCTCAAACTAATTCTTGCTACAAAATTGTATTGCTTTATAATATTATTATTATAAACAGTATTACTTTCCTGTACTTGTGTACCTACCTTTACGTATGTACTTTACTGCTCAAGCGTAGCTCCTCCCGTGTACACAACGTGAATATACAGTAAGGGAAGACGAAGAACCCGAAGCAGTCTATTATTGAGAAGTTTGTACTCGAGATTGCTTGATTAGGGTAGCAAATTAATTTCAAAGTTCCTCGCGTGGATCGAATGGCTGGAGATCCCTGGACCACCCTAAAACAGCACGTGCACAGCATTTTTTCGTGCTGCAGAAGGGTGTTGCAGGGAGACAGGGCGGTTTTCCCTTCTGTGTGTCCTCCCCTTTAATCTTTTGCTGGGTTTCTTCTATAGTGATTTCGACAGCTGCTCCTTTCGAACTGCGACACGGGATTTTCTTTGATTTCCATGGTTGATTTCCTGAATTCGGTTGGAGGGTGCCTTTTATCGATGCAGGATAAACTTGTTTGTTTTCGAGACTGTCGCATTCGAAATATTGAATAAAATTCAGAGAAACTACGGAAATAATATTTATTACAAAAAATCCACTAATCTGATAAGTTGTGAATGCAAGAATTATTTCCAGAAACGCATCCTCGTTAAAATGAGTAGGTCGAACATAAAACAGGAAAAACATTTAATGAATTTAGAACTAATGTGCTATTATTTTCAGGTCACTGCAATTAGTTAAAAAAGAGAGATTTCCAGAAACGCAACCTCGTTAAAATGAGTAGGTCAAACATAAAACAGGAAAAACATTTAATGAATTTAAAACTAATGTGCTATTATTTTCAGCTTACTGCGATTAGTTGAAAAAGAGATAAAAGTCTGTGTGGCACCTGAGTCTTACAATTAATGCATAGAATTTTCATTGTGTATTTTTAGCCGCAACGTAAGCGTCACTGATTATACTGTTCCCAACGAGTTTCGCGTACGTAATATTTCTTGTTTCGGTCATGTAATTTTATCTGGTCGATTTATCCGAACGTGTACGGAATATTTCTCCTCTTCTAGAGCTATTATGTTTATGGCGACAGTTTCGGTCGATGCTGGGGGCTGACAACAATGTGGCAAGCTTATCCGAAAATCACAATTTCCACGCTTTCTCTGTTCCGTTTCCCACATTTAATCCCTGCTCTCTGATTCTTGAGCCATCGAACAGATCGTCTGGCGATCCCGACAGCTGTTCCCATTGTCCTTCGATGGCTGTCGATTTTCCATCGAATCTTTCCGGAAACATTTGTCCCCGAATCCTCCATATGCATCGAATGTGGTAATTGGATCTGCACTGTGCTTTCGACAGCTAGTTATGTCGCTGATACATGAACTGCTACGAAAATGTTAACACTGGGTCCTCCATTATGTCTCAGCTGAAGAAGCCTAAATATCCCACCTAAATATCTCCTTTATTTTTAATGGCACAATAAAAATATTTATGGCATAATTTAAATGGTATCGAAGGAAGAATATCATAGAAGAACAATTTTTGTTGTCCGGTTATTTTTTAATAGTTTTTTCAAGGTCATCGTTATTTTTTTAGCGGGAGAACTTTTTCTTTTATTCCATCTTATAACAGCTGAAAAAATACATTTGAATATGCTTGAGTGATTAACAAGATGGACTAAAAAAAATAAGTTTTCTCGATAAAAAAATAACGATGACCTTGAAAAAACTATGAAAAAATAACCGGACAAAAGAAATTGTTCTACTATGATATCCCTCCTTGGATACCATTTAAATAATGCCATAAATATTTGTTGTGCCATTAAAAATAAAGGAGACATTTAGATCTCCTTCAGCTGAGACACCCTGTATATTGATTACAAAAGAATACAATTTTATTTTCTCTAGAAAGAAAGTCACAACATTTATATTCGATAGATTTTATTGAAAATGTTCGCTACGACTCTGACTGGTTAAAATACGGCAAGGGGTTGATGAATTCTTGTACAAACAACAACAGCCAATGACCGAAATGGAAAAATCGTTCAAAGGGAAAGTTTTCGCTCCGACAAAGCAATTTCCCTCGATCAGCATCGTAGTCCACAGCAAAAAACAAAGGTGCTCGTTACAACAGCTCGCCATTCACGGCCACAATCGAGTAGCTCGGCCCCAAGGCCATTCTTAATCGCCTAACGCGTGCCGCTCGAGGTCCACCCCCTACGCTCGCTTAGGGGATGCCGATTTCCGGGGGTAGCGGTGACGCGTACGGCTAGGCTCTCGCCGTTTAGACTGTCAATGTTAGGGACCGGGACTGACAGCAGGCTGGTTGTCGGCACACGTCCACGAATGGCCGACAGGAGCGGTGGTAACGGTGCGTGTTGTCTCTTCAGTATCGAGCACGCAGCCAACCAGAGCACTCTCTGGTTCGTCACCGTGTGCCCCCGTCGCATCAAAAGGGCGGGAATCAGTTTTCGCATTAAACCACCGGCGACAATTCGTGAACAACAAAACCCTCGAACGATACGTGTTGCTCCAGTTTCCCGTGAATACCATCCGCGAAATTGTGGAGCCGAAACGAATATCGGGAATTTATACTAGCTTTCTATCTGCCGTGGGAATCGGAACGACCGGTGTATATTTCATCCCCGATATTGAAGTCCCAGTGAAGTGCGGCCACTCTGTGAAATGAATATCCGGAGTTTGTCCTCCGCGAATTCGACCCGTTGTTGTGTGCCATTTCTGCGAGCCCCGGAAGTGAGACTGCAGCTTTTACCGGTAAGGGTCGTGTCCTGGTCGAAATATTTGCGCGAGCGTTGAAACGCGTTGCTACTCGGTGGAAGTTTTACAGAAGTTTTAAAGAAGAGCGTCTTCGAACTTCGTGTCTTTGTGGAATTATTTTTTGCAAGCGTTGCGGCAGCTTCGTCTAATTTTCTAGATCAACTGGTGGCCAGTGATAGCTAGGATCTTCTCGGAGGGAGACTGTTCGAAAGATCCTGGAAGTGAGATTACAGCTTTTACGAGTCGTGTCCTTGTGGAATTATTTCTGCAAGCGTTGCAATTAGCTCTGACTAATTAACAGGAAAATCAACCGATAGTGGAAGCTTTGGGTCATTGAACAAGTAACTAGCTTTGTCTAGGTATCTAGATCAACTGACACTGGAAGATGGAGTCTTCGAGGAGCGATACTGTTCGAAAGGTTCGCAAAGAGTGCAAATAAAAGCGTTTGCGACGTTGAAGAAGAGAAACTTCGAAAGAAAGCGAGCACAGCGATGAACGGCTTCTTTCCGGTGATTTATCGCGGAGAAACGTATCCAGGTTTTCAGAGACTTTGGTCGACTCTGGAGGGTTCGTGTCCGTTCTGAAATTTACAGGGATTTGTGGATGAACGGAGGACTCGAGGAGGATCTGTTTGCGATGTCGCTGGCCGAGGACTGGGTCACGAGGAGGCGGTGAACACGGAATGCTTGCGGTTAGGATGACATTGTACGGGATCGTGGAGGAACATCGACGAATGTTGGTCGACAGCGGCTGATAGCGGGGAATTGGATTACAGAAACATGATTTCGCGTGGTCAATCGATCTGTGCCTTTCGAAGCTAACAAGAGAAAAAGGTATTACCGAGCTTCCCGTTTCTATTTCGGAGCTGATCGCGATCCCCTCTTAATCCCCAAGGTTCGATCTGTACAATGTAGCTCCGTGTATATTTTTGGAGAGAAATTTATCAGAATTTGAGTCTGAGCACAGAGTATTTTTGTAAATTATTGTAGATGAGGATCGAATTTCTGTATGAATTTTCGGAGAGTAGGCTTGTGGAAGTATAAAAAGAAGACTGTGTTTAGGAGGAGTATGATCGTCTGCTTCATTTCCTTCGACCGTCAGTACTCCGATGATCTATTTTAGAAAAGCGCGTCTCGCTCCGAAAATAAAAGAAAAATCGGAGTACTTCTAACTGGGTCATCGACGGTGAAAAATCGCCGGAAGCGTGTCAGAGACTGCCCCGATCCTCTGGGATTTCGAAAATCCTGATTAATTCGAGAACCGAAAGCGAAGACGACAAAATTATTCTATGCCAGCCTCGTTCGCAAGATATTTTAAAATCTGCACAATTATATTTTGCAAGAGACAATCAAGTCAAGCAAGTGCAAAGATAATGGAACGCTTCCACAAACTTGTTCAAATCTCAGCATAAAAGTTCTCCATTCTTCATCCACACGTCTGAAGATTTTCAAGATCATTTCAAACTGAAAACCGAAACCTGTTCAAACTTCGAAAGATTTATCAGTTAGATCGATTCAGGAATCGGACTAACAACAAGATAAATAGAGAACCACGTAGAGGAATAATAATCAGTGAAGACTTTGCGCGGGTGGCGGAGTCGAACGCGACCCGGATACTATTCTAATCCGTAACCTTGAGGAACGGGTTAGCGAAGTCTAGAAGCCTGGAACTTGGCCGTGGCCGATTGATCGCGCAGCAGGGCCTCTTCACTGTACCAACAAACCACCGAGGGAACCTGAGGATGCCGGGAACTGACAGCTACAGGCCGAAAATAAAGAGAGCAGCGATTTTCATCGACAAATAACCGTCTCTCTTCAGTCTTCCGAGGATTAGCCGACCTGCTGGCCACGGACGCTGCTACCCCTTCGATCATGACCGAATGAATCTTCTGGAATCACTATAAAAACAAGGTGGGTCGGCTCTAACACGGATCATCTAGGGTTTTGTGTATTTTGTGCCATCAATTAGGGTCGCGACGACAAAGTGCTTGTACAAATTGTTCGAAACCAGACGTCTGTGATTTATGTTCGTTTTTTTTATCGTGACTGCTTCGAGGACGTCAGAATGTTGGGATAACCTCGATTTATTGATATAACGGTCTAGCTAATTGTTTGTGGTTAAAAGTGTGTAATTCTTACCATTTTCTGTTGATTTAAAATTGCGTATTGAACGTTCCAAGTGCAGTTGGTATTTCTCAAATCTTTGTGTTAAAGGTTTATTATTTATTCATTTTCACGATTTAATGCTTCGAAAAATTCAATACGATTCTCAAACTATTTCAGCCGGATTTTCGTTCCCGCGGTCGGAGAAGAAGCGGAAGAGCTGAGGAACGTGGACCAGGCCCCATAAAGTGGTGCTCGAGAGCCCAAGAAGCCAACAGAGCCGCCATACACTTTCCAGCTCCCCATAGTGAACTTGGTGCACCGTATCGATGCACTTGAGAAGCCTCGAGCTCCGCCCGGCTCATCGAGAAAGCTAATTTTAAGACGATCTCGAGAGGACTCCTTCGATCACTGTGATGATCAACGACCATGGCGCCAGGAGTAACGACCCTGACGAGTCTCCTGTTGCTGATGACGATCGCGAGGTGCTCGAGCGACTTCGCGAGCACCCGAACGCCGTTCTCCAAGGTTCTGAAGGGTGTCAAACTGCCTGGTGGTTATATGGAGGTGATACGGGAGCAGCATTGCTCTCACAACATCGTCAGACTGACCTGCAGGTCCCTCAAGGCGTTCATGTTCATCATCGAAGCGGAGTACCTGGCGAATATGACCTATGCTTGCAGACACGAGCCTCAGAGGATGACGAAGAAGCCGTGGAGCAAAGGTAGCTTGGAAGTTAGGAGCAAGAAGTTGAAGGGGAATTATGTGGATGATCTTCAAGAGGAGAGACTGGGGGCGGTGGATATTAGACAATCAGTGAACAAGAAGTGAGTCCTTTTGTTATATGTGCTTTTAAATTTGCGAATTTTGTGATGGATTCTCTGGAAGTTTGATAGGTCGTTAAAAGTTTGAGGAATGTTGGAAATTAGGTTTTGAGGAAAATGTCCTCTTCGTTTAGGCAAGGAAGAATTTTTAGGTTACTTTTCAAGAACTGTTCCTTTAAAATCTAAAATAGTATCTTAATATTTAATAGTGCAATTGACTTTTGACTACTCTCAGCTGGTTTTAAACTATGAATTTTTTTAAACCCAGGGAAGTTGTAAATTAGTTTCGAGGGAGGTAGTTTCTAAGAAAAATGTTCCCAGTTTGTGGCTGCATCGGATTTTTGGCACCTCTCGAGGGCCATTGTGTTTAAACCGGAAAGCATGCTAGTTTAATGCCCGACATCGTGTTTTCCGAAGTTTTGCGGGTTCCCATGGGTACGCTTCGCTCGCTTTTCGTCGCATTTCAACACAATAATAGCCTCCCAGAGGTAATACGAGTCTCTCACTAAACATCCGCAAGGAAAGCAGTGCGTAATGCATATACGGTTACCGGTGCGTAGACCACAGGACTAGAAAACCGCTCCAGACGTGCCAATGCACGCAGTCGAAATAAATAAATGAACTTTTCCATCGCCTACAGAATCATTGGCGAGCGACCAACCGTACTTAAACTTCTCTAAAGAGTAATTTCATCCTCTATCGGTTTACTCAGCTCGTTTTAATAATTTACTGACAAATAATATACATATATAAAAAAACTTTATAAGGATGTGTATATTTGAATTCATTAGACATGCACTGAATATATTTGGAAATTCCAGGATAGTTTCATTGCAAGAAGCTTCTCTTCGGATTCGAACTCGGACCTCTCATAGTTTTAATAGTTTGTCGAGGTACGTCTTGTTCGCGAGATAAATTTCTTTTCAAAATTAAAATCGTCATTTTAAAGCAAAGCACTAACGAAAATGTCCCAAATTAAATCAGCCAGAACAAATGATAATGATTAAGTTCTTGTAAAGAGGTATTTAGCAAAGCTCCTGGCTCTTGAGACGCCATATTGAGTCCTCGGCATTGTTGGCAACAAATGTCGTCGGCAGAAAAGCGCGCCGAGGGGTTTGAAAGGGGATGAACGTCGAACAATCGCGTGAATGGAGCCTGCAGTCGAATGCAATTCGGTTGGAATTAGCCCCAGAGCCTTTTCTCGGCTCTCGCGAGAGAAATCGGCTCTCTCTCTCTCTCCCTCTGCTCTTTTACATTTTTTCTGAAACGACCTAGCCGATCACCCACGCTCCTCGAGGCCTTTGTGTGTGCCGATATACGTACATGGCCGTGACGTATCTTCGCAGGGCGGAGCGAAATCTCGAACACGCAAAATCGTCGTTTGATGTGCGCCAGCAAAGCGTGCGCGAAGTTTTAATTGCCTTTTGAGCGACGTTCGATGCCCGCCGAAGGAGAAATCGTTTCCGGGAGAGTGCATCGCGCGCGAGGAGCACAGCTCGATGAACTTTGCAAATAAGGGGTTGCACCCGCGATCCTGAAGGGAGCGACCTTCCCTCCCTACCTTCTCGCCCTTTTAGGGCTCCACGAGTGTCTTCGAATCGACGAATTCATATATTCCACTCTATCTCTCTTCAATCGCAGACGCTCGCCTGCTTCGAGGTACTTTCAAATAGTGAATGCACGCGATTGCTTAGAAAATGTTTCATAAGTTGCCACTTTGATCTTCGGTATATTTTCTGGGGCAGGCAATCCTCGTATAAAATAGACATTCGAATCTTCAGGCAATAAATTGTCGTATAAAATTGTCATTCCAATCTTCGGGCAATAAATCGTCTTATAAAATTGTCATTCCAATCTTCAAGTAACAAATAGACTTTGGCGAATGACTAATTATATTGATTCTCTCACTGCAACTTTTAATAAGCGATGTAGATAATTTTTCATTAGAACAATTTCACAAGACACACTACTGGAAATTAATAATCCTCGTGCCCGAAGAAAGCTACCTGGCTATCAGCATGTTCGAGGCATCCAGGATAAATGATTTCGATGAAAGAATGGCGGAGGAAGCCAGCTGCGTCGAAAAATTCAAAGGGATTCCTCTCCGCGTGGGTGGTGCGCGAAACGTTATTTCCCCTTTATTTCCGGCATGGGGTGCATGGGAGCCGATAATATCGCCAAGAGAAAGAGAGAAAGAAAGAGGCTAGACACTGGCTGCGTTCTGGTCGCGTGAAAGGGGTGAAAACCGTCCCTCCGGCTATTATGCCCCTCGGGTCGAGTCCACTTTCGATCTCCCGCGCAACAATCATCTCGATCTGAAAACAATCACGATTTCTCTTTTACCATTCGCGAGACGGGGTAGTTTGCGCATTCGACACCCGGTATACGCGCTAATGGCCGGCGTCGTGTATTTAATTGACGACCCCGGACTTTGCTAGTCGATACAATCTGCGATTCAGCTTTGGCCGTCTGCGATATGCGAATGTTTACTGGCGGACGTTTGCGCACCGAGTCTCTTTGATGTGCCGTCGATTGTTCCGACTTGTTGATTGTTTTGTTCCTATGTCGTTTAATGATATATGCAAGAGTCGACTAATGAAGCGATTGAGCTGAAAATGTGCACAAGAAGGCAAATATTTTTTCAAGGAAAAAATTAATTCCCCTGTTTTGCAGATGTTCCGGGAAAAAGCATTGTCCGTACAGCTTCATTACCGATCATCCAGGCGCAGTTTATTGGAGCCCGGCTGCTTTGCAAATAAAATACGCCTGCGTTCCAGGTAAATTGTGTTCAGAATTTTCTTGGATCTTATTTGCACAGAGCTTGTACATGACTCAACTATATTTAAATAAAGGCTTGCTTATCTTCCGTGTTTATGCACGTAGAGGGAAGTAGTTCATCAGAGATGACGACAAGCAAAAAATTTAAATAATACAGCTTTAAAACATGTAGTTTTATTCATTTTATTCATTTCTGTGTGTTTAAAAATGGTCGGATAAAATGGCACAATTGTTAAGGGACAGGAAATGGCGTGAGAAACAGGAAGTACACGCGATTTGATTACTTTACACGCGTGCACAATACTTCCTCCGCACGGAATAGCAGGGAGTCGATTTTCAGCCGTGCGCAATCGATAATCTGCGATCTAGATAATCGGAAATAAATATCAGTTCTTCTCTATCGAACGGGAAGAATACACGGGGCGACACGTGTGACACGTTCTGCGATTTCTATCTTCTAAAATATACAGTCGCCGCTTGACAACGTGTTGCCAGAGTCAACTTTTGGCTTCACTAAACAATCACGTACTGTTTGACTTGTCTGTGAGTATTTCCGGAAAATAAAATTTTGCTGCATCTTTTTGCGTCAATTGTAAGTTGAGATGCAGATCAGAATGCAAATAAAGATTTGATTTATAAATTCTTT
This sequence comes from Lasioglossum baleicum, assembly GCF_051020765.1. Classification (NCBI taxonomy): domain Eukaryota; kingdom Metazoa; phylum Arthropoda; class Insecta; order Hymenoptera; family Halictidae; genus Lasioglossum; species Lasioglossum baleicum. The sequence goes on along the minus strand of NC_134940.1, from coordinate 9,130,296 downwards.
TAATACTTCTACTGTCACAAAGTTTAGAAAATTATTGTTGTCATAAATGGAGATACATACTTCGTGGAGTGATTTTTGTTAAGTTCTGGACGTTGGAGGAGGAACTGTTTGAAATTCCCAAGGATTATGTATTCCTGCTAAAGCCCTACAATAGCGGCAAGTTCTTCCGGAAAGCGACAACGTGTTTCGTAACGACCGGTGCCGCCTGCGACAGAGGGAAAAAATCCTTAAAGGACACGCTAATCCCTTATTTCTATGCAATGGCGTGTACCGGAGTAACAGACGCGAAAAGGTTACGACGATTTGAATATAAAGTGGGCGAAAAGAGCGCTCTTGTACATCTTGTATAACTTCTATAATATGTATATTTACGACATACAATCTTCAAACAATTTCGATTTCTGAACTGAAGCCAATTTATACAAAACATGTGAATACAAAACAGTATTCTAGACACACTCAGTATTTTGAACCAATAAAACAATGAAACATTAATATTACGTATCGAACACTGTAAAATAATGTTCGTGCACATTTATATAAATAATACAGTGAAATTGACGAAGCTAAAAGGTAGATACATATTAGACGATTGTATAAGTTCGTGCCCGATTTGAAAATAAAATTGAATGGTTAAATTTTAAAGAATAAAACTTTACTAATCAATTATACATATAGTCACCATCTTTTCTACCATTTTTTAATTGTAATTTAACCCATCTTTAACCAAATCTTTAACCAATCTTTAAAATTTAACCATTGAATTTCATTTTCAAATCGGGCACGAACTTATACAATCATCTAATAATTTAAACATTCTGAATATAATAATACAAAAATAAATCGTAAGATCCCTTTCCAAGTGACGGGACTAAATCTTGATCATATTTGATGGAATCTGATTATACCATCACAAAATGTCATTAATATTACAGACTTCCATGAACTCATAAAATCGTGTCCGTCTGTCCGACTGTCTGTTTGTGACGGTATCAATTGAGGACGGCTGAAGATAGATAGCTGGGGTTGGAACCATTAGACGATGCGTTTCTTCGGGAAGGTTTTACGGCAAACCACATTCGAAAAAGACCATTCGTTCAAAAGTTGTGACGTCATTAGTGACCAAAGACGACTCTTTCGCCCTGTTTTGGGCACGTTTCTGCTTATATCTTTTGACTTATAGCACCTATATTCAATTTGAGGTACTCATTGGGATAAGGAGAGAGCGAGAGAGGGGGAGAGACACAAGGATATGAATAAAAAAATCAGAAATCGCTTACATAGAGAAAATAACTCAGAAAATTGCGTACAAGCGAGAATTTATCGAAATTGCCCACTGTGCGCTGCCTGCCCGAAAGGCAAGGTATTCAATAAATTAAAGTTCCTTTAATAGATCCTCATCACACACACATACACAGTACAACAAATTTAAAATAGCCCGCATACATGTTAGAGTTTAATATTTCAGAAAGTTGAAATTGGAAGCAGTGACGTTTTCAGAAGAAAAAACTGAACTGCCAATTCAAAAATCGATTGAAACAAGTAACGCATCGTACAATGTGGAAAAACAATTTAAATGCAGAAATGAAATGCTGGAACAAAAGTTCACCCCCGGGGAGACACCATTACCAAGCGAAAATCGAGAAACAGCGGGTATCTCGTTGCAAGGGGTGAGACCACCCCTCTGACGGCATACAAGCGGTGTCAACCCCCCTCCAGGTGTATCCGCACCCCGTTTTCGCTCACCGAATGGAAACTGGAGCAAGGACACCCTCGCCGACTACTGATACCACATAATGGTACCCGGAGTCACACTTCGAATCGACAAATGGACCGAAACGGATGCAGATGTTTGGTCCGCGTCCTTCTGCTCACCGACGGTGTCCTTGCACCCCTGGGGAGTACAGCGTGCGCAAACGGGGGTGGCGATTCAATCGAGCCGAATCGAAGCGTAGAAAATAGGATCTTCCCGTGCCCAGAGATAATTCATACTCTTTTTCCCTTCCCCGCACCGATAATTCATCCCTCGGACGGGCTGGAAATTTAATTTGCTCTTCTCGAGCGCCGTAACTGGATCGTAACGTAAAACCGGGAAGATGAAACCCCCATGAAATTAAAGGAACACAGAATTATTACCAAAGAGGTCCTAAGTCCACATCCCGGAACTCGGTTATTTTCTTCCGAAGTTTTCCACAATCAAACAATTGCACAAAAAACAATTTCTTTCCATGTGATCTTTCGAAGAGAAGTCTCCTCGTGACGTTCACAAACATAATGTAGAATATATTCGTTCTAAATAAATAAAAGATGTATGAAATTGATAAGATGTATGGTCGAGGGTTAATTTTATGGAGCAGTGTAGCCACGATCCTCCAGCAATCTATTTCTCGTATTGCCAGGGGACGCACGGTCCCTTATCTTTTTCCATTCCGTCTTATGATTCACGTATCGTTTTTCTGTCGCAGAGAACTCCGTCAGGAAATATTGCAACGAGGATCTGAAGGTGGTGCAGGGAGAGGGTGGTTTTGTGAACTCGCCCGGTTATCCGCTTTATTATCTCGGCGAGAATACGTGCGGATGGACGTTCAGGTCCGCTCCTGGCCAAAGGATCGTCCTCACTTTCCACGACCTAGATATACGGGGTGAGTATCGATCCACAGCACGCCACTGCCCTTCGTAACCTCCGGTAATTAAGCCGAGTGGATCCCGGGGTTGGGGGATCGATTTAAAAATCATGAGACTAGAGAGGCCCCTCTAAAGAAGATGAATTGCTCCGGTCGACCGGTGATCCTCTTACGCCCGCGGGGAACATGAAATTTTCAGGTGCATTGAACAATTCATACGATCCCGGCAATATTCCTGCTTCGCGCGTGATCTCACGAAATCGTTCCGTACTGGTATTTTACACGTTGACTGCCGTTACACACATGAGTAATCAAATTATTTATGCGTGTTTAACAATGAATTCTTACGCTATTATATTTATTGCACCAAATTGGGGTGAGATCTGGAAAACGTGTAAGAATATAACAGTAGCGTTATGTAAGAAAAGCTCCGAATCCTCGGAAGAAATTAACTTATTGGAGGGCTAATGGAAACATTAATGTGCCCATAATTATGAGAAAGCGCTCTAAGTCATATATTTCTTCTTTCGAGATATTTAAAGGGAAAGTATATTAACACCAAATGAATTCCATATAATACTGAAGTAACAAGCACTATCTAGAAATTCATTTTTGACAATATCGTATAAACTATACATTGAATTAATTTAGTCTAAAATAATGTGATGTGAAACGACTGATGAACTCATTGTTTTAAAATTTTGAATATTTAGAGGAAGAGAATATTAACACTAAATGAATTCCATATAGTGTTGAAATAACAAGCACTATCTGGAAGTTCATTTTTCACGATATCGTAAAAATTACATTGAATTAATTTAGTTTAAAATAAAAATAAAAATTTTGAATATTTAGAGGAAGAGAATATTAACACTAAATGAATTCCATATAGTGTTGAAATAAGAAGCACTATCTAGAAGTTCATTTTTCACGATATCGTAAAAATTACATTGAATTAATTTGGTTCAAAATAATGTGATGTGAAGTAACTGATGAACTCATTGTTTTAAAATTTTGACTTAGACCACTTTCATAATTATAGGTACACATGAATTTGCACATCCCATTTCCGGAACCATTTTGAACGTTGTTTGAACAGACGACTAAAATTAGTTGTTTTTCAGGACCGGAAGTGGACGGTAGTTGCGTGGACGTCGTCAGGGTGCGCGACAGAGGAAGAACGCTTCTGGAACGCTGTGGCACCGCAGCTGGTGTCAGGGTCATCTCGAATTCGAACATAATCACGCTCGACCTTGTCGCCTCGAAGTGGTTCTATACGGCCCGGGGATTCTTCTTGCATTATCAAGGTCAGTCCTGCAAGGAAGGTGGCGATCACTGCTTGTTTTCGAGAGCCGAGGAAACACGATCGAGACAGTGGAACTCGAGATGGACGGACGCGTCGATGCTTGTGCAATGAATCTCCCTTTCATCCAGAAATAAAGTCGTGCGGATCATTTTCGGTGCAGGAGCGTGACATGCGCGTGTCCGGTCATCGCGGTGCATGATTCAGGACGGGTATCAACGGAATCGATATCGTGTTTCAACGAAGAATGGATACTTGGCTGTGTCATAACGCCATTGTCAGATAAAATTGATTCGTCGAGCTGTTTGATCTATTTTTGCGCTTCCATATTTTTCTGTGGCCCGGTTGAACGATTTCTCTCACGGTGATATTTATACAATTATTTTAATTAAGTGGTATTATTGGGCTGGCAAGAAAGTAACTTCGGTATTTTAAGGTGAAATACAGCCCAATTTCGATAACCTTTTGCCAGAAAGAATAAATAAGAAAATATTCTATTGATTAAAGTTTATCGCTTAGATAAAGAAATTCGGTTTTATTTCGCCTTCAAATATTGAAATTACTTTCTTGCCAACCCAGTAGAATGATTTAACTCTTCGTGAACGAAATTTTTTGGAAATATCAAAAATATATCCGTCAGAAACATAAAATGTTGAAATAGTTTATAAAATATTAAGACTACAGGTATAAACACTGCATGACGAAGTGGTTATATTTTGAAGACTTGTACAAGACGTCAAGATAACAATTTAAGTAGCAGAATAATGTTTAAAATTGTACTGTCGTATTAATATTTAAAGAGTCAAATGACGTCTACCTACTATCATAAATGTTCGCTAAGAAAATGTTCATATGTATCTTCATGAATTGTATAAAATGTCATGATGATTTACGTACCAGTGCGCTGTATGAAATATTGCCCGACAGGTATTCTAATTTTAAGGGTCAGGAGGGGGTAGCTCCGCCGGTATAAATTTTGTAGGACGCGGGGTAATATTTTTGCAAATTATGTGTGTTCACGCTCCCAGTAGAAAAATAGAGCCTTCATGCAGTGAACGTGGATGAAACTCACGTGACAAATGGTTTAATATTTCAGTGCTGGGATGCCCGGATGTATCAACACCAAATGGGAGCTACATATTGAATGGCACCCTGACGTCGAGGACGTTTCTGTGCAAATTCGGTACCGTGTTTCCGGACAGTAAGGAAAGTATACGGACACTCGAGTGCAAGAACGGGAAGTGGAATGAGAGTGTCATCGCCATACCGAACTGCGAAGGTAAGAAAATCTTTATTGATGTGGAACGTGGGAGACTTTGCAAACACGAAACAAATACTAATCTGAAAAATAGTACAGTCATGTACATTTTAATAATCTAAATTGTGAAATTCATGCTAAGGAATTTGTTAAAATGCGACTCAGGTTACATAATTTGGACCCTTAACGGAGATCATGCTTACTCCCCGATTAAAATCATTTCTAAAAGATACTCGAACCTCTTCTTATGATTAGCTAAGTGAAGAACAATTCATCGATAAGTATTACCATTAAGATACCAATATCAGAACCAAATCTTACCACTAGAGTCAAATTGGCGGACAGTAAAATTGAGAATATCTATTCTGAATTAAACATGAATTGAAACGATATTTTGTTTGGAATGTACGTACAAGAAAAAATTATTTTAGCTACTATTTCATGCTCGAGAACCCACTCTACGATGCATAAAAATAACTATAAACGTCAAGCCACAGCCGCAACTACTTTAGAGCTATTAGTACTCTTAACTACTTTAAGGGTGGTAACCATTTTAGGGGTAGTAACTCTTCCAAAGAGGATTTCGCTCACCTACAAAACTAATCCGTAAAAATTTCCCTACTCAAACAACGATATAAATATTTACCTCGACTAACAATTTAAAGTGTGTACCAAGAGATCCACAATTAAAATGTATATTACCTGCTTTCGCAAAAGTTTGGAAATCCTGAAAATAATTTTGATTACAAATACAATTTACCCAGCGCTGGTAATAGGCGCTCGAGCGAATAGCTACGTCCCTTACGGGCCACCCAGGAACCCATGGCTGACCATCGCTTTGGTAAGGGGAAGCCCGTGGTAGGGGAATGCGGGACGAGTGGAGGGAGTTGTCGAGTGGAGGGGAGGGGGAAGGATGAAAGAAAAAGACGGAGGGAATGAATCTTGGGGCGGAGAAGTATTCGTGGAGGCACCATAGAACGGGAGCGTCGCGCACGCAACGACGCCAGCCGTCTCGACGCCACGTGTCTGCGCGCAAAAATCGTTGAAAAATTAATTTTTCGCGCACCTGGTCCAACGGTATCGAACGATCGCGATTCAAGCCGCTCTATCTAACAATATTCGGCTCCTTGATAAGATAGTCGCGCGTTATCACCTCGAACATTAACATTCGCGTGCTCTCGTCAAAGAAGATCCACGCCTCAGCTCCGCTCGTCGCACAATTATCAGGTAATTTTTATAAAAACCATACTAACGCTAGAATTACCGAGAGAGTAAAAAACGATTGGCATTTTCCCGTCATTTTTCTAATCCTTTGTTTGCAAAACTTTAGCGAGGACGTTGATAAGGATTGGTTAATCTCGATGTTTGTTGCATCGATAGCGGAACATTCGATGGAATAATTCGGTGGATTCGTTTGGAGCTTATCAGAATTTCTTTTCTTGTGCATTGATAAGAAGTGCATATTATTCTCGCATAACTCGTGTCATCGACGTCCGGGGTCAGTAGAGTTATCTCTTCCTAAGCAAAATTCTAAACAATTCGGAATTAATTAATGCCACGTAGTAACCAACTTCCGGCAAGCATAACGTGATACATACTTTAATGCGAATTATTAATTGCCTCGTTCAGCACGGCTGACTAGGCTCGCCCAGCCTCCTTCTGAAGCTTCTTCACTCTTTTATACTTGCCATCGCCTCGTTCGCGATTTTCGGAACGATTCTTGACAATGCCATCGAATTGGCTGCCTCTGCTACGAAATTGATCATGCCAATTTAGTGAATTTATCTATCCAATCATCTTGAACAATATAATGCAATAATTTGAATCACTTTTCATAGGATTAATATATTGCATATGAAACGTTCGCGAATAATACAGTGTATAATCGTCCATGCAATTGATATTGATTGATGTTTACAAATTAATACACTTATTCCTGTATTGTCTCATAACATTGCATAATGATACTCGTCAAAAGCGAACGCAATTAAACATTTTCTATTATGTGTTTCGCCCTGATAAACCAATTGTATGTTCTCAATAATGCATTGACGAGACTAAACACGAATTATATTTTACGCAGTGTATTAAAATCGGGAAGGTAATAAATATTTATACAGCTCCTGGAACTAACGCAATAAAATTTCAATTTCGCATTAACATCCACGGTCTAATAATTACCACCGGAATGGAGCCGTAATATTTCACCGAAAATACCGTCGGCCAACAAAGTTTATCGCGCTCGCTTCATATTTTTAATAGAAAAAGTTGGGTACACAGTTTCAATTAGTTTTCCGATCGGAAACATCGATCGCGTCGCGGCTGAGCCAATCCGGAAAGTTTTCCGCGAACTTTTCCCGCGGCGGCAACACGATCGACCTCGGATCATCGATTCGCAAGTTTCGCAACGCAATCTCCTCGAATTTCGTTCGTTTGTTCGGCGTCTCGCGAGGGAAAAGGTCCGAAATGAAACGTTCGCGGTCAGGAAAAATGACAAGCCTCATCTCTCGACGAACGTTCTCCGCGGCTTTTCACGCCCCGAACAAAGGAGATCGAGGCGAATGTGTCTCCTCCAGCCTTTGTGGGATCCTCTATTCAACCCGCTAATAATTTGCCGGGATACGGCAGGAATTTCTGCCGCGGGAATATCGGGAACGTTTTTCTTGGGTCGCTTTCACCAACCGGCAAGAAAAGCCGGGCCCGCCGCTCGCTCGTGATTAGAGACGGGATCAAGCATGTTTGCAAGTAGGCTCGGATCGAATTCTGCATTTAGAACAAGCACAATTTCAATTACTGGTTGTGATCCGCGGGTTTTTATGCGGACTAAAAAATTGGAGAATTATTTCTTCTTCTATTGATTTCGTTAGGTTCGGGAAAGCGTAACAGTGTTCTTAAATTTTTCTGAAATTTTTGCTGTTTCATATTCCACGAAGTCACACTCGTCTCATAAATCATAAGATCCACAAGCCAGTGATTGATAGACTGCGGCACTAAACGCAATTGGCATACATTGCTTTATAATAATGACAAAATTGCATTTATATTTAGATTTCGTACCAGTTTTCTTTAAATATGTACTACGGTAGAGAAGTTTGCTGAAAAAATTGCTCGGAGAAACATATTTCTAAAAGAACAGATCAGGAGCAAGTCATTTTGACTCATCCGCTAGTTCTAGTGTTAATGGGAAGAGTTGCTAGGCGAAATCTAAAACAGTGGAATGATTAAAAGAAGTTCAAACAGATCTGACTGGTATCTTGTATCTCTGCTCATCGTCCAATATTGATCGTGTTCCAGCTAGTGATTACTGCTTTTTCTGAGAGAATTCTATTAATTAATCATATGAAGAAACACGGGTGCGTTCAGGTCGAGTCAGATGATAATTTCGGCGTGTTTTGCAAGTTTTTTATGCGACGTTTCCGTTCGACGCGTTCATTTTTAGACGTTTGTAACGGGACCATGATAAATTATCGGGACGGTAAGAAGTGGTAGATACGCCTGTGGGAAATGGTTTCTGTAGAAACCGGATGAGTGTGATGTTGAGGGCGGAGATATCTGTGTGTATACTTTCATTCGAACCTTTTGATGTTGCTGCTATATTATGCTGGGAATATTCTTTTCAAATGCAAAGGAGGTGCGAGGAGCCTGTACTAGAATTTATAAATCTAGAAGTACTCCATCCTGTACAATTTCATACGAAAATATTAAAAATAGTATTTCTGAAAATATTACGTTTTGAAGACTAACAATGTCTAGATGGTTTTAGAATATTTTAAGCAATTTCATAGTATACATTAAATTAACTAATTGATTCTTTAGTAAATTCGGTACAACTACAATGTCGAAAGGGATCAGCATCATCGCGTGCACTATACTTACATTTAATATACCAGTGTAAAATATTAAAACAATTAGCCTTGTCAGCAATGTATAAGATTACTAACGACGGCCATGTTGCATGTGCGCTGCCCGACGCGACGGTACTTCAACTAAGCAGTATATGTAACTGTATTTCAAAAGCGTGCAGTCCTCAGGCCAGCATTTGTTAGAATACCTCCGCTGTGATACCAGAAAAGTATTCTAAGAGAATATCTCGCTGTAGATCATGCTATTTTTATCTTGAAACAACATAGAGGCTAGGCTGATTCACTTAAAAGTTCCGAACGCTTTCATGAGAGCTACGTTAAAAATCTGAACACACACACACATGTTCGACATAAATTTATTTAGATTTCTGCCAGTTTTCATAACAATATGTGCTTAACTGAAGAAATTTATCTAATCATTTCTAATCTTCATCTTTGCAATTTCGATAATTATAAAATAAAACATACCTATTTGGTACGAGATCCAGACTGTTTAGAATATTTTCCTCCCGGCAAATAAAAATGCAAATAAAAAGTTGCAGTAGAAACGGAGCCGGAGACCAGACCGTTCAAAAGTCCCATGAACTTCAAAAGCTCGGTAGCTCGAAAATCTGCAAGTGAGCGGCACGCGCGAATTGTGCGTCGGTTCAATTTTCCGGGCGGTTTCGCGACGCAAACTTTCTAAGTATCCTGCAAAATAGGCGAACAAGCTTGGGGACGACGGCTCTGACACACATTGCATCTGCATACATTCCCGACGAATGCATAATTCAGAGGAGGTGCAGTTTCGGGGTAGAGCGCACGGTTTTGCGTTTGCGGGCAAGAAACGTGGGAGAACGAAACGAGTTGAACCGATCTACACCATGGAGGGGGTACCGTTCGTGGAAGGAGGGCGAGGAATCCACGATGGAGGTGGAACACGTTCCCCTATAGTGCTCCCACTATGCTTTCGCGAGGAGGTAATTTTAGAGCCGAGAAAATAAAACAACGTTACGGTTGCACATGTTCGAACAGCTGCTGGCAGCCAGTCTGAACTCTGCAAACGCACTGGCGAACGATGGGAACGCGGCTCCCGTGTTTTTAAATCTTCCATGTAGAATTTCTAGTTCGGAAACTTCACGATTCCGATCTCTGGGAAAAATTGAAAATATTTTTAAGAAGCATTCTTGAGGAAACTGGAAATGCGAAATTAATTTAAGCAATCTTTACGCTCATCCAGGAGAAATATTTAGTAACATAAATAAATGACCTGCTAAACTACGTTTCAGGCACACGTCACTTTGCATACCACGTGCCGCGTTGACACTGACCTCCAACATATTTTTCCATAAAGAATGTAATCTATCTACAAGCTGTAAACAACTTCCTCGTCGTAAAATGTGTACAGTTTTTAAATTGAAAAGATACTGCGCACAAGATAATAAAAAGTATGTATTCATCCTTGTTTAAAAATTGTTTTGCACGCTGCGTTGTCGCATTCTTTGCATACAGTCGCGATGAAGTGTAGAATAGTGTCATTGATCGTGGTTAAACTCGCGCTCGGAAGGTTTTATAAGAATTATCGCCATCAATATTAATCAGGCGTCAACCGGTTGATGCGACAACACCGGCGGCATAAATTATGCCTCCGAACTTCCGAGGCTCTGGTGTGGCCATTTCAGGATATGCATCACTATTTAAAAACTTATTAGTAATTTACTCTTACGAAAAATGACATGTAAGAAAATTAATCTAGTAAGACACGATCTGATAGAAATCAGCATAATAAAATTCTCCAAAATAAGTGACTCCAGTGAGATGTGCCCCAATAAATTATTCCAGCAAGGTTCTCCAAGATAAATTAGTCCACGGAGACGTTCCAGAATAAATTGGTCCAGGAATCTCCACAATAAATGATTCTAGCAAGGTGCTCCAAGATACATCAGTCTACTAAGATACTCCAAAATAAATTAATCCAGTACTCAATAATAAACGTATCATTCAACATCCTCCAAAAAGAATCACTTCAAACAAAATCACTCAAGAGTAACGCACTGCAAGACATTCCCAAATCGGTCGATCAGCGTCAACCGCACCACACTGTGGCCAAAAAATCGGTAAAATGTCCTCCTCCAAAAAAACTGATTCCCATCCAAAGCGGATTGGTCGGGTGGAAGGAGGACGGAGCGTGGTTCTGACCGTGTGCGCGTCCGCGTGGGAGTAGGGGATGAGCTGACTTGTTCTCTTCGGGGTGGGGTTGCCCCTGTTTATTCCCCCACCTGTCCGCGTTCTATCTCTCCGTCTCTGTCGTTCTGCCCTCACCACAGAGAGGTTCCCCGATCCGTTGGTCTCGGTCGCCGTGCTGGCGAGAGGTAGGGAACGCCGTTCCTCCAGTCGTCGTCGGCCTTTCTGATAGTGGGACCACGCGACTCTTGCCGTCTTATCTATCACAGCGTTTTTATCAATGGAGAGCTCGCGTCGCCGTCTTTCACGTTCACGCACGCACGCCTCGCGATTACGCTCCACGACGCACGCGCGGTATCGTGAGGAGAAGAGGAACAAAGAGCACCTGCTCCTCAGGGAACCGTCAAACTTCAGCGACAGCAGCTTCGGCGTCAACGTTAACCGCAGCGTGATCCTTGCCAGGCCGATCCGCTCCTGGACAGCGGAAAGTGTCCGAGCGGGCTCTATGGAATAGACTAGCTATCTAGCAATAGCTAGACGGTAGTACAAGCTAGCTGGATATAGAGACAGTGTATCTCTCGGTTGGCAGCCTGTGAGGTATCGAACTGGCGCTTCAGCATCAACAATCAGCAACGTGATCCTTGCCAGGACGATCCAATTCTGGCCAGCCGAAAGTGAATAGACTAGCTTCTGTTCAAGATAACTGGGTAGACCAGTGTGTCTCTCGGTTGGCAGCCTGCGAGGTATCGAACTGCCTCCAGACAAGGCTCGAGGACAACTGGTTCGCGTGCGAGGATAATGCGTCGGGACCAGGTCTGATCCTTTGTTCTCTGTCTTGAAGAGAGAGAGAGAAAGTTAAATGGCTACTGTAATCATAGCTGAGAGCTCTTGAGGCTCGATGGAGTTGGCCAGACTGTTAAAAGTCAGCTTGAGGGCAGGAATCTGATCCGATCCGACCTGCTCGATCCCGAAAAAGTTCCCCCAGCTGTGTGAGGACGTTGACACTCGGTCAGCTGTCTCGGCATTGGCTCGATTCGATGAATAATTGAGAGAGGACGTATGCGACGTGTATAGCCACAGGGGACTGGCTGTTTCATGCAATTTCGTGGCTGGATTCCGTTGTAAGAATTGAAAAGAGAGAAATTGTAGAACGGAACCGGGAGGAGGTGTTATTTTCGAGGATGATGATCGCGGAGCGGAGCCAAAGAGTCTGTCGGGAGTAAAATAAACTTCGATCGGGTATCGGTCCTTGAATTTGCCGGACCAGAATAGAAACACAGTCTTCGAAAAGCACGAAACGTACACACGCGAGGAGAGAGCGCGCGTGAGAGAAGTAACCGTGGCCGAGACCCATGATCCAACCGAACAAAGGAAAATATTAGAGCCCTTTGTTCCGTGAAAAGGAGGATCAGATGTGAGAAATCCACGGGACTGCAACGCCAGGGAACACCTCGCAGGCAAAGTAGAATAGGACAGCCCCGGGCGGACCAAGGGGAACAACATCAGGTATCGGAAAATTTGTTATGGCAATCAGGAACCATCGATTGGTCCGAAACAAGACTCAGCTGCACAGTGGGCGTGTAAAATCGTGCTGGTAATGACACGGTCGAAGACGTTCTCTCTCTCTCTCTCTCTCAATCTGTTTCTGTTTGTCTCTCTCTCGCTGCCTCTTTCTCTTTCCTTGTCGCACGCTTTGTTCGCCAGTCTTTCTCTTTAAATACTCCGAACTGAGGAGCCTTGTTGATTGACGCAACACGCGACGAGCGCAACAAGGTCGAGCCTCGAACATATGGTCACAGGAAATATTTTTGTTTAATGATCGTTGTGTATAAATGGTCTTCTTGCGGTGAGGGTAGAAAATGAGAAGCGAAAAATTTTGCTAGGTCAAGGAATAACCCTTTGCACTCGAAGCTTCCTTGCCTCCAAAATTCGATTTTTGCAAAATAAAAATTTTCTGCATCATTTCTAACGAATAGAAGCTGAATAGAATTTCCTTCTTTAATGATTTATACTTTAATTCATTTATTGCTTTACTGTTTTATCGAGAAGGGTAAAAAAATCTGTTTGATCGTAAAATTGATAAAATAAAATCTTTTCGCAGCGGGAATGGTTGAAAAATGTCGACAGAAGATTTACGTTCGGTAGAAAGTGTGAAAGGGGTTGGTTTCACGTTATCTTTTTTATCGATCGTTGCATTTAAATGCCAGTTGGGTCAGGGAGATTAAAAATGGAAGATAAAGAATGTTTTTGATGAAAATGTTGACCCATTTCGAACGGAAATAATTGAAAAGTTCGGGCGTAGAGGATTTATTTTTGATTGAAGGTTTCTAAAGGGTTGGTTCGGCTGACTTTTTTATGGATACCCGGATTTAAATACGGATTTGGCGATGGAGATCAAAATAGGAGGTAATAAATTCTGTTGGGTGGAAAAATTGTCGGAATAAAATATCTTTGTACTATAAATGACTGAAAATTATGAATAAAAAATCTATAGTCGACTGAATTCTTCATGAATTGAGCGATGGGGGTTGAAAATAGGGAATACAAAATTCTGTTGTAACGATTAAGGTCAATAAAGTCAACGAAATAATATATTTTCTACTTGAAAATTCGTATTTGGCTGAAAGCTTTATAGGGGTTGATCACCACCGCGTTTAAATGACCATTTGGAAATGAAGATCGAAAAGGACGTGATCAAAAATCAGTTGAGTGATAGCATTGGAGCAATGCAATCCGTTCTCACTGGAAAGTGATAGGAGAGTGTCGATAGGGGGTTGGTGTATGACGGTAGGATGCATAGGGGTTGGCTCGGTGTTATTTCGATAGATTTGATGGAACGAGGCGGGAGATTCATAACCGGATCGATCGGAGTACATTTTTCAGCAGTGAGAGCTGTTCTTGGAAGCACTGCCAGCATAAAGAGCGTCGAATGTGTAAACCCAAGAGAGAGGGGATAAGGATAGGCCATGTGGCGTCGTTAGCTCAGGGTCGTCTTCGTCATTCGAGATGCCCCGCGCGATTATTCATCATGATGCCAGTGCTGTCACATTCTTGTCAATTTCGGGTGGGTTCGGGACCTATGAAACTATATCAGGAACATTCCCAGACATTGATTTAAACCTCAGAGTGATTTTATAAACTATTCATAGGTTATAAAAGCTTGAACTTCATTAACAACCCTATTTCAAGCACTTCTAATCAAATTTCGAAAGATTGGGAGCTATTACAATTTTTAATTTAATTTATACTCAATCCTCCGGGTCTGCAGCTCGTCAGAAGTAGCTCAGACAACTTGATTTCATTAACAGTACAATTTGGGAGCAATAGAAACCGGTTGCGTTCTGGCTTGCACTCTATATGGTGCTGTTAATTACACAGTATACACAGGATGGCTTCTGTGCTCGTTGCCAGCTGTTTTCTCGGAAACCTCGCGATTACTCTTCTTCCAAAGCTTCACTTACCATAAATAAGTCATTGTTTCCTTTCGCATACTGATGATAACAGTACCTACCACTTATGCTTCAGGTTCCAAGAAAGAGATGAAATCGCGAAAGACTCGAAGACAGTTAGGTCGTATTAGATGTTGTGTCGTTTCAATAAAAACATCGTTTCCTTTCAACTAGAGTAACAGAACTTCAAGAACACGACAATCCACCGAGCTCGGGACGCCCAATGCAATTTCGCGAAATTATACACGATACCCCACAAAGTGGCACAAACTGTTTCCTCAGAAGCCATTAAAGATGGAGAGTAAATTCGTCTTTAATGTTCCGAGATTCTTGACTGTTACCGTATAAAGGCGAGCGTAGCATGCCTCCGAGCAATAGAGGAAACCTTCTACAGAATCATGCTAGAGGTTTTGCATTAGAATTTACGATGGCGAAAAAGAAAATGTGGATGCCTCAGGAAATTCATTAACCTTGCTACTACGAGCTCTGTTGTTGTATTGTTTTAATTAGCCTCGTTTTGTGCGGTTAACGATCAAAATTGTACAGAGCACAGTCAACAAATAAAAACTCTCGTTTATTATAGGTTCACTGATGTATCGGATTCGACATTTTAATGTTTAATTGGGTGCTCAATAAATATTCAATTGGACCAAATTCGGGATTTTAAAAATATTAATCGACTGTGTGTACTGTGACCAATTTCATTTTTATTCGAATGCATCGCAACGACAACGAATTTCTAAATCCGGTCAAAAATTAATTACTGGAAAAGTCTCGACACAACAAACCAAAATGTCAACCGAAATAAAAGTAGACTGATCCTCCAAGAAAATCCTCCAAAAATCGAGAAAAGTTAAATCTGAACTTTCGCAGACGATCGCAATTATTTAGCAACTGCTATCGACTCCACCATCAAGCCGACTTCGGCTCGCAACTCTCTCAAGTTTTCCTTGTCGGATAACAATTTCTGGGGTAGCAAAGGTCCCTGAAGATCCGATCGACAACTGCACAAAGGCTCGAAGTAGGGGGCTGGGCGGATCGCACGATGTACCGCTTGATGCACCGTTCGATGCATAGCGCGAATACAACCGATAACAGATAACGGAGTCGTTTTTCTCTCTCGTTTCTTTTCGCTCGCGGTGTTCGCCGGGGTCAAAGGGCGTAGTCGTCGGCTCGCCGCAAACGAACGGAGGCGTAGACCCGTCATGACACGCGTTTCTCGTCGATAATAAAGCCGATGAAATCGCGGCGATCCGGCTCAGTTTATCCGCGAGTCTTCTAGGACCCTGTCACTGCTGAAACCGTTCGAAACAGTTCGTGAACAGTTTCAGTCACGGGCTTCCGTTTCTTACGTCACCTGCCGCTGCACTTCCGCTGGATCGTCTTTCAAACCCGATCCCGATCTTCGCTTCACTCGTCTACTGGTGTTAGTCGATCATTGTCGTCGATCAAGCGAACAAATGCGTGTTGACTGATTGACGAGACACTCTTCAGTATCCTCTTTTTGAGGAATTTTGATTGTGATCGATACAAACTTCCAAGTTTGTCTTCTTCTCCAGGAGAAGGGTATTGTGAAGGATGAAGCAGTCGTGCTTTTAGGAAAACGTTTTCACATATTCTTATTTATCGAAGATTTTAAGAAGTGCTTGATGGCTTGCCAAAATGCAACAGGAAGTCTGCTAGTGACGTTTTGTGGGAGTTACTTCGCCGAGGGTGGATACTAAAAGGACACTTTTATGGAACCTTCTACTCTTCGTTTCTGAGGATTTATTGTGAATATTTCTCGCTAAAGTCAAAGCTTTAAAATTCCCTCTGTTGGATACTTAATTAATGACGTTCTTGGCTCCTGACTGAGAAAAGGTGATTCGACGCTCACTGTACAAACTTTTCTGTCGGCTATCAGCTTTTTTATTAAAAGCCTCCTTCACTGTGAATCGTTCCAAGAAATTGTCAAGAGTAAGAGACCATAGATCAAGTGTTTGGACAGAAGTTTATCACCGTGTCAACACGGTGACAAGAATATTCCAAGCTCTCGGCACAACTCCTGCAATCAGCTTCCTCATTAAAAAGATCCTTGCTTTCGAATCGTTCCAAGATAATCCTCAAGAACCTACATCAGCAGCTAGAACAAGACTTTATCACTAAATGAATGAACTAAAAAGAATTTCTTCCATCCAGCTTCTCCATTAAGCAAAGATCCCAGTTTCCAATTTCCTGGTCCAATATCGCCTCGATTCTTCCAAGAGCATTCTCATTAAAGCAAAAGGGAGTATCAGCCTAACGCGTCAAGGTCTGGAAACCTAGCTGTCTCGAGTGATTGATCGCAGAGGATTTCCGTCTTCGTCGGATTAGCCTGGTAGCTATCAATTCCCAGATCCCGCGAACTCGCGAGAGACGAAAGATCCAGCTGAAGGATTCCGTTGAAGGGTTCGGCGAAAGGATCAGTGAGCTTGAGGATTAGGGAGATTCGACGGAAAATTGTTTCCGATCGTTGGCGCGTAAGGGCAGAGCGACTCTTGCGAATCGAGGAAAGAAATATATAGATCGCTGGAAACGAGGGAACCGGAGGAAGGAGCGACTGTAGCGAGCGAGAGACAGAGACGGAAAGAGGGGGAGAGAGAGAGAGAGAGAGGAGAGGCTTTCGGGGAGAGACTCCGCGAGTCGTTCGAACGCGGGCCCACTGATGCTATAGTAGTATAGTTCGAGGAGCAGTGGGAGCTGTGCGATTTTAACGAAAGTGTCGTGCAGGAACGCGTTATGGTGGCGTGCGGCAGCTGACACAGCGCGGAAACACACGACGAATTCGTTTGTAAGGGCAGGAGGACCGTCAGGGAGCTTCCCGCCGATTATCCACCATGATACGAATATTCACCGACACCTTCAAGAACCTGATATGTGAGTGTCACGGTTGATTCTCAAGCCTCAGTTCACTTATTGTTAGACACTGCGACCACGCGACAATCTTAGTTCCCGTTTGTTGAAATCCCTGTCATTTTTGCCGATCAATCTGGCTGTCCCAAAAGCTCGGTTCACATTTTAATTGTAACGCACTGTGCGCGGTGTTTCATGTTGGCCGATCACACTGTTGAATAAATTACTGGTTTAGAAATGATGGTGCAGTGACAGAAGATGGTCACGCTGTTCGCGTATTAAATTGCTTTAAATATAATAGAACATTGACAGAAAAATGAACGTGCTCTGCTCGTGTATGCCACATTGCGAATTTTTGGGACAGTCTGATGTAATTGCTTTCTATTCGCTGATAGTAACGAGACGATCTCGCTACTGTTTCTCGCCCCAGCAATTTATTTCAAATACCGCCAATTGCAATGATTTTCGCATCAATCATTCAGATCAAGGACAACGTCCTTTTCTATCTGTTCAAATCGTTGTCACTGTTCCATTGAATTGGCCTATCCCAAAAGCTCATTTCGTTCTCAATTATAGCGCACAGTGCGAATTCGAAGTATGTTTTCAGGCCAATGACACGGTTCAATAAATGAATGCTTACGAAGTAACAGAACATTGACAGAAAAATGATCGTATTGTTTGTGTATGGTATGTATGTATAGCGAAGAGAACTTTTGGGATGATCTGAAGCTTTCGTTATCTTGCACGATTTATTCCAAACGCCGGCAATTGCAGCTTTCCTTGTCAACTATTCAGTTCCTATTGTAACGTCTTTCCACTGGCAAAGACGTAAATAAAATTGTTCCTTAATCGAAAACTTATTCCTGATTAATGGACAATGTGGCTGCATTGTGGCTGCGTCGTGCTTCTTTATTTATAAATACAGTCAAAAGTCGCGCGAAAGTCTGCTTGATATTATGACTATTTTTCTCAATCGATTCTTTTCTGATCTACGATTGTTTTCCCACCCGTTAATCAATAAGCGACTTCTTCATGTAACTTCTTGCATTTCTTATAGCTCTAAAGTCTTTAGCTAAAATTTCTGAATTTTTCGTGGAATTGTTGCGTACGTAATTTCGTTGTCTTCCGA
Organism: Lasioglossum baleicum; assembly: GCF_051020765.1. Lineage (NCBI taxonomy): Eukaryota > Metazoa > Arthropoda > Insecta > Hymenoptera > Halictidae > Lasioglossum > Lasioglossum baleicum. The sequence goes on along the minus strand of NC_134940.1, from coordinate 9,111,636 downwards.
AGTACGATTATCAAATTTGCTCAAATTTTTAGAGCATATTTCTGAAATAGTATACTTTCGGTATGTGTGGGAAAAAAATAATTGTTCGGACCTGTTACACCAGAATATCCGCTTAACGACGCGTTTGCGTTTCTGTTGTGATCCACAGCGGTCGAATTAATCAAATTATTTATACTTGGCACAACGCGTGCAATCAGCATTGTTGCTTACAATCACGTGGCGTCTAAACCTGAACGGGTCGAAAATGTTCGTTCGCGAGATGACGAGCCGGTTGCGTCACGATCCACGTGCTCTGTACTTGCAAAGATCTGATTGTTCGCGATCCCGAATTTCGCGCACCGCCTCGTTGAACAACGCAGAAAGGCCAGTCTTTGCCATCGATCGGACTCGTGTTCAGCTGACGTAGCACGTGCACAGGAATTCCATTCGAACGTCTCCATTAATTGCACCGTCGTTGATAGAAATATTGTTTACTCGGCCATTATACAATTTCCACGTGAAACCCAAAGAGCCCGGCTGCTCTGGACAATGGAGTTCACCATTTACTGTTGTACACTCCACGCCGCGCGGAATTTCATTTCCTCGGACGGAAGTTTGCTTTGATACATGAATCGGAAAATCGTGTCTCTGGATCGACTTCTCCACGGCGGCCAGTGACTCCGCAGCTTCGAAATGAGAAACTTTGTTGCTCGAGAATGGAAAATTATACGAAATTAGTTTCCGGAACGGTGGCCTATTTACTTCGCTGAGAATTGGCTCTGAGAAGCTATTAGAAAAATGATAGTTGGCAAAATTTTCGAATTAAAGAATCGAACTTTTTAGTCATTAAACATTTTCTAATAAATTCTACTCGGCGCAAGAAATAAATTTCTACCCTTTATTTATACAACAAACATATTCAACGAAAATAGAAATCCATAAAGCGTATAGTGACTTCAGAAATCGTCTCTGGAACGCATTTCAGAGCACACTAACACGATTGTCCGCGTCCCCAAGCGATAAAGCTGTCACTAATTTGACGCAGAGCAAATAGAAGGAAGTTTATCTTGAAGATATCCGAGAAATATCAGCTGTTCATCTTGAAGATAGTAACATCTAGATCTTGTCCCGTTTCCATTTTCCGCGTGCATACTTCGTTTATTCGTCTTGTATCGTTGATTTTCAGCGATCTCTCGAGCGCGTCATCGACCTTGCAATTTCCTCCGTCGAGGAGTCTTTCTCTCCGCACGTGGTATACGTGACTGATGCAACGCACACGAGTTCTGCGCGATCATGCTTCGGATTCTTTTATCCTGCTTCTGTTATCCTTTTCGCTTCAGAACTGTTTGTATCGGCGTCGGCCCCGATCTGCGATCTGCTAAAATTAGGTTCTACGCTTTGCTTGACTGACGCAATTTCGGCTCCTTTTTTGCCGGTCATAAATCTATTCTTATGAACGGAATCTCGATTCGCGTCTCGTGCCGATTTGCTATGTCGGACATTACGATGGTGCGTGCAGCCTTTCGCGATTCTTGAACGAACTGCGCCTTCTTTCTGTCGACGTTATTTGGTCAATTTAAAAATTTGGAAAATTAAAAAATGATAGTGGATTTATATTGCAATTTGTACACTTGCTTCAGTGATAATGTAAAATGTAAGCCATATTGCTTAGGACGCCGAGAGTCCTTAGCATTCCGCCATTTTGTGCACGAACATCTAATGCTTCGCTTAGGAAACGAGTTTTGTTATCGTGAATCCTGATGGCGTAATCTAGAGTATTCTGGAGAGTGTCGTTATCATACTCGATGATTTTTTGGGAAATCGATGTTTACTGCCGCGCCCAGTGGATGACGCGGAATGGACGAATGAAATAAGAAGGCCTATATCGTCGAACTTTTATCAGAGAAGCACCTCGTGTTGATAAGAGTCCACTGTCAAAAGAGAGCATTCCAATCGAACTTGAAAAACATGATTATTGAAACAGCAAACATACCAAATAAACCAACAAATTATCTAGAATGACATGATCCAAGCGTTCTTTTTGAAAATTATTTAGCTTCTTTCAGATACGATACAGTCATTGAGAAAACTATTAATAGTCTTGCAGATAACGTGCCAATTACGTTTATCGGCAGCCATAATTGGCAGATATAAAGTGCTACAACAAAATAGTAGTTGGAGAGTATTTGCACGTGTAAGTTATCCATGCTTAACAAAATGGTTCCCATTTATTCTCAAATATTTTTCACCAAAAGCTGTCGACAAAATCATTGTCTCCAAATCAAATTTTTACAAAATAATTGCTGCTCTTTCTTTCTCAGAATTTGTTTACCGTTTCATCTTCTTCAAATTTTTCTGCCAGATGCTCTCAACGAAATAATTGTTTGTAGAGCTTGTGAACATGTTGCTGGCAGGCATTCGAACGAATTGTGTGAACAGAATCATTTCCGCGAATAAAATCGTGGCTCCCACACAACAAATAGAGTCATTGAGTGGCCGCAAACAAGACATCAGTCATTACTATGGCAATCCATGGCAACTGTAATCATCAAGGCTATTGTTGATCGTGAGCCGAACACAATGCAAGTTACGAGATCGCGATTTTCGCTTCGTGCTCGGATTCTCAGCGATAAGAGCGACCGGAAGTCGCTTGGGAATCGCCGAAACAGACTCGCGGAGGACTCCACTGTTCAAACCAATTGATACTCGGCAATTACTTCTCGTTTTCTAGTGCTAGAAAGTGCGAAACTAGGTTGAGGAGCCTGTTCACAGTCTCAGCATTGCCAGCCACTGATGCTCTCACTTCGCGCGCGTCGAAAATCCATTGTTTTTTGAAATTCAAATGCCGAGCATCCTCGGGTTCTTCGCTCGAGGTACAACGAGGTTGTTGAAGAAGACGTGTTTTGAATATTCAACACGGAAAAGTATGACGAATTATGCATCGAACGTTTGCATAAAAGCTTCCGATAAAACTAGTTACAGTTTTTATATTACAATGCAATCCTTGCACACTGCAGGAGAACATTCAGATGAAAATGAATTTTTGTTATGATACTGAGTAAAATGAATTTTGTTAGGATCTGAAGAAGCTGTAGTTTTCGTTTTTATCGAACAATTTAAGCATTTGTCTATTGATCACAAATGTTTGCGATATTTCGATTGGTTTCAGTGAAACACGCACAGAAAAGTTCGATGAACGTGTCGTCGACCACTTTCATGCATATGCTAATGAACGATAATGTGCATCGAAAAAAACAGTCGCTATTTTAAGCAAAAAAGAAATGTGCGAGGAGAACCTTTCCTGTTTGCGTTTCTAATTTATACTGCAGAATAATTACGCATCATAATGTCTTTTCCTTCTTGGTATTTTTTCCGAAAATTGGTAAAATAAATACAGATTCTGTCGAGTCATCTAATTTCAAGATACGCAACGAGTTAGTTTTGAATTATAAATGAAGTACAGTTCATACCGCTCGAGGAGCAATAATTCTGTAGAGCAGTAGGTGTTTTGTGTGTTTCTTTGTCCGAATTCTAGTTGAACCGCTAGCCATTCTTCGAAACAGTTCTGCGTCGCACTCGAGAAGCCACTCGGCCCTGCAAGTGGCATCTCGACCGTGCGATCGCTCAAGGATTAAACTGAATTAGAGGGTTACCGACAATTGTGTCTGATTGAACGATGACCAAAAGGCCAAAGTGTCGCCAGTCGAGGCGCACACCTTCCACACTGCGTCGAGAGATCCTCGAATTCGTTAAGACATCTCGGATAGACTCGGTAATTAGCTTCTTTGACAATAAGAACCTAATTACTAGTCACGACAGCTTGGATACCTCTGCTTCTTCGAGGTAATGAAATCTTACAATGCGTTTATATCATCTTCATTAGTGTTCAATCGTGCTCAAAGTTAAGATTGCTATATGTATCACATATTAATAATAATTTTTGTTGTTTTCAAAAATTATACGAAACAAAATTCTCACGATTTCGCCTCGATAGAACGAGAGTTCGCTGGGTCAAGAACAATCGCCAACAAGAACGTTCGTCGTAATCCGGTCAGAGCAGTATTAAGATAAGATTCCATTCAACCGTGCGAGGTCTCTGTTTTCATTCTAGTTCCACCAAAATAATTTCCGATAACACAGCACTGCAAGCACATCTGAAATTACAACTCTCCTTCTTTGAAAACAACATCCTCTTTTACGAAACGTCTTGGCGAAGAAACGCAAACAACAGATCTGAAAATTGCCGGAAAGCATAAAATCGAATCGAAGAGAATTATCGACGGATAAACAGTGATATTTTCGAACGAGCAAAAGTCTATTGCATAAATCGTCCCGGAGACCCGTTTCGTCAGCCTCCGGAGGGTGAGCGCGATCGTTGAAGCGAAAACATTGTAGGAATCGTTCCATTGAACGATTTTTCGCGAGTTCGAGCAAGAAGAAGCTTTCCTTTTCCATTGGGGCCATCTCGGTGCAGGGGAATTGTAAAACGTGAACGGCGCGTGCAGCCATCGTGAATCGGAGAACGATAATTGTAGAATGGAGCAGCGATAACCGGTGACCCGTGATAGATCAGCATGCCTCATCAAAATCTTCCCACATTCAGCGATGATAACGCATCGTTCGATTCTCACGCAATCAAATTTCATTCTTTTTAGCCTCGCATGTATCGATATCGAATTGCCGGGTAGGATGTTATTCAGCTGATAACGACCGGTTTCGTAAGGATATGTTTATGCTCGCGACGAACTATCAGTTGAGACCAAAATAGGAGGAATTGAGAAAATAGCGCAGAAATACATTCCATTGTTTTCTAGTCGAAGCGTTAGATGATTATTAAATGATTAATAGTAGAAGCGTGACGTATGAGTTAAATTTTCGTAATTGAATTCTTTGGACTTAAAAGACATTTATACATAATATTTGAGTAATTTTAAGAGATACATTATCATTTTTCTGCACATTTTAATTATTCATTACGGTCCACTTTAGAAAGCCAAAGTATTACATTTAATATTGGAATATCTTCTGAATTTCTAGAAAAACCTCTATATTTTTTATGGCTGTGTGCGACGATAAAACATCAGAAAAATGTAGGATTGCAGTTTTGAACTGATGTGGGGAAAAATAAGCGACAAGAACAAAATATACACGTTTTTATGGCTGTTTGCGACAATAAAACATCAGAAAAATGTAGTATTGCACTTTTGAGATGATGAGAAAAATAGGCAGCAGAGGAACAAACTACATATACATTTTTTTATGGCACTGTGCGACAATAAAACATGAGAAAAATGTAGGATTGCAGTTTTGAGGTGATGTGGGCGAAAACAAGCGACAGGAACAAAATACACAATGGAATATCGGCAGGGTTTCACAAGTCAGTGTATCAATAGCGATCTGTCAAGATGTGAATCATTGATATTCCGCGGCACGATCCAAAATATGTTTAAAGTCCATTCCACCATGCACACATGATAAACTACTACATGTGTCACGAGCGCACATGTATACACGGATTTGCATAAATCGCGAAATTAGCAACACATAATACAGCGTTTCAATTAGCTGTGGACAAATAACGACGGAAATAGCACGATCGATAAAGGTGAAACGGAAAAATATAGAATTGGGTCAACTGCTATCCGATAGGACGGAAATGTTTGATTATCGACAAATTGCTCGGGATAAGGACGAATCGATATCTGCTAATTAAGAGTAATGGAATCGCAGCTACCGAACTCGAAAAAAATGTTTATTCATTTTCTCCGATATGAATTGAATATTGTATTTATCCCCCTCCTTTCTTATTTGTGTGCAGGTATTGATTACTTAAATCTGAATTTCCTGGAGTGATCAATACTTGCATCCCCGAATTTTCAAAAGTTCTCGTTCGGAACAATCTCAATTTACTTTACTTTTATGAAACTGAGTTTTTCAACAACTGCATAAGCTCATATTTCATTCGTGTGCTTTTTAAGAGAACACATGCAACTGCACTGGGAGAAAATAAATGGCAAATATCGCAGTAAATTGTTTGCAACGTGTTCTCGTTCAAAAACATGCGAGCTGAAAAGGCTGTGACATGTTCGCGGAAGACTGCGCTTCGCGAAGATACCCTTCCTGTTTAATTGTTTCTTCTCTTCAATTATAACCATCGAGTCATCACTGTCGACTTTGTACTCTTGCTATATATAACTTCACGTACAATTCCATGAATTGTTCAATCATGAAACGCCGGAAAACGCATGTGATCATTTGGTTCATTGGTTCAATAAACTTCGAGTATGCTAACGCAGTTTTTCTTCCCTTTTCTTGCAGGCAAATTAGAATGTATTTCCTTTTTAAATAATTTTAACAGGTTCAGAATAATGCAACATTGTTCTTAAGATTTATAAGTGATAATTTATCTTGTGAGAAATGCCGCTGTATTGGAAATTCTAGAAGACTCGTCTATTCAGTTTCTCTGAATTTGTAAACAAATCATATAACTATTTAAATAAAAAAAGCTACTTGTCCAGCTTTATCAGAAAAACATTCTCAAAGATTTACCTACAAATCGTTAAATTATCCAATAGATGCATCTATGTAAATGATAATGCATTGACGTATTGGTTTTTCGCGACAGAATTCATTAACAACTTTTTGCTCGAAGATTGTTTTTCCGGTCTCATAGCTCATATTCACTTCTTCAAACAAATGTGTAATTATTGCACGGTGTGAAAGAGAATCGACAATTTTTGTGGGTCGATATTGTGCTTCCCTAAGTTCTCTGGGCTCCCGAAATTATTTAGCGAGTAAACATTGCTTGAACATTATCTACGCCGTGCATGTATCCGATGCTGCAATTATTTCAAGCGCGATGCGTCAGAGTGCCGTACAAATTACCATTCCGAAATGGCGATTTGACTTGTGCAAGTTAGTGATAGCCGGGTAATAAATTCATGGCTTATCGACGTGTCACGGGCTCGTAAACTGCTCCGTTTCCGTTCCTACCTCGAGTTCGATAAGAACGTGTGTTCTCGTGGAAACATCTGAGAGATCGTATTTACAGTCTGCGCCGAATTTGGTCTGGCGGCCCATGCAAGATCATTATAACGTCGTCCAGTGATCCGGGAAGTGTTCCTTCAAATAATACGGTATTCATTCGAACTAATTACTAACTAATAAACATCTCAACGATCTCGAAAATTTAGCCTGTGGATCAAATTGTTCATCGTGAAGCAAATATCCAACCAAGTGAGACCTAAACTCGGAAGGCAAACAATAAAACAGTGTCAGAGACATTAATAGAAAATATTTCGCACCACAATCGCTTAAATACTCTCCATTACATCAGAGGTTTCAGCACACACACTTCGACACACGAATAAACACATCGGCGACGCGGTTTTCGTATGGTTTCGTCGGCACTGTGTACACTGGCATCTTCCCAAGCCTGTGCTCGATAAAAAAAAAAACACTGTCAACGTTCAAGACCGCAGATTATTATTGTTACTGAGCACGTAACAGACTCACCTGGAATTTTTAAGCAAATTAAAAATTATCTCCATAGACAGTTATTTCCTCTTTTAATAAATTTACTGAAATACAGTAACATTTTTAGACTCCTTAAATGTTCTCACTGCTTTGTATTGCGCATTGTAAATCCGCAGACCAGCGATGAATTTAAACGTTGTTTTTTTACGGTGCCATGCATTTATTGTTAACGGCCCGCGTTACGTGAACGGACATGAAAATGTAACAGATCGCGAACAGTACGTAAACGAGAATTTGTAAATAATGAGCAGTTTGAAATCTTCGTTTTTGCGAATACATTATAGATCAAGTTTGATACAGTAGATAGCCGATTGTACATACGTAATAAATAATTAGAGCGTTCCCGTCGCCTGACGATCAATATTAATAGAGCAACCGGCTACCTGTTTGCATAAATCACTCGAATACATTATACGAGTCGTTAGCATCGGTGACTGCAGACTTTTCCGCATGATTCTCACGCGTGTTGCCAAATCGATGAAAGGAAATGGCCAGGTTCTTGTCTCGTCTAGAAATGCGGATAGGGATATTGCAATATTCGCGTGGTCGCGTAAATCTCGGGGACGTTAATCCTTCGGGACCGAGGATATGGCTATTTGAACCTCTAGATAGTATTCAAACCTGCGATAAATCCTCAATGTTCAACATGGATGTTTTCGAATACGATTTATCTCTCGCAAATATTTCGCAAATTGCAACACGTGGTTGTGGATTAAGCGACATTAAAATTCAACACAGTTGTCTCGTTTGTTATCTTCGTTTCATTGCATCTCTGGTGACGTAACTTCAGTTTAAAACTAGTTACGTCTTCCCATTTGATAGACTCCTTCTTTCAACTTCTCCTTTAGATTGAATATTTTTGGTGGTCCGGTAGATTCAATAAATATATTAAATAAGACGCGAGTGGGGTGTTAATTAAAGTGAATAGAGCATTCGCCGCAGCAAGCAGGAGCCAGGGCTAGCAATTTAAGGGCTCGGTGACTGTGGGAAAGGGGGGCGAAGGTACCAGTCAGGGCAATTCAAACATTGAATTGATTCAGACCTCGAGCAGCTCTGGCTCCCGTCTGCTCGAACAGTCTCCAGTTTCAAGCCATTCGAACTTCCCGCAGAGTTCGAAGCTAAAACGCGAGAACACCTATTACTAGTCGCGTGTTTGCTTCGGGGGAAGGTGGAACGCCGATCGACGGAATCGTGATCGTACATTATTGCTGTTCAAAGTGTGTGGATGCATTCTTCAATGCAATCACTTACAAAAAGTCACAAAAATATCAACCCTAGAACCTCGTAAAGAACAATTATTTCAAGAAAGGTTACGTTCAATAAATATTTTCAAGGTCAGAGCACGTACGCCACATTTTCTTTGTATTTTCCATTATTCTGCAACGCTTCGGCTTGAATCGAAAAAAAGTTTCACTGTCCTATTTGAACTCCATCAAAAGTTTTATCATTTCGTCACAAAAATGGCCAACTGTTCCCACGGTGCACGGTCGATCTGCATAAAACGTGAAAAAATGCAGCTCCGCCGTAATTGCGGTACGGCCGTGCAGAAATAAACCGCAACCCGTTAACCAACTATTATTGGAGAAAGCGAGAAAGAAATATGAAAAATGCGGGCTCTCTTTCCCAGCGGATGAATTTATGCCCGTTTTTATTTGGATGTCCTGGTGCAGTTCAAAAACGTGCTTTTTTACGCACTGTTGAAGGATCACGCTATGGCAGTGTGCCGAAACTTGCGAAAATTATTCACGCTCTGTTCATTGTCGGCTTTCACCTGTTTTTGGTACTTGTGCAGTTTGGAATGTTTTGCGTTCTTATCGCGGACCATTTTGCGTATTTATGCGCCCTCAACGTTTGTGAATTTTCGCAGTAAAATGCGCTTTGTTGTAAAAGTAAAATACCTTCTATTTATTTCAATTTTTGCTTAGTTCAGTAATTATATTCATTTTCTACAATTTTGTCGTTCGGCAGTATAAAGCTTGGAATTTATTTTAAATGGCAAAAATTGAAGATGAAATGAGATAAAAGGTGGTTCAGGTTTATCCTGGCCATCGCGCGGCTCAAATAAAATAGTGCGACGGGTGGACGCTCGAAAATGATTTTTGTTGGTTCGCAGCTTAACTATTTCTTGTTTTCATTTTCCAGCGACGTCAGCGGTTATCCTGAAGACAGAACACGAGCACCACCAGCTGTCGTCTCTGTCCGGAGACAATATCCTCGGCACGGGGGTTAGAATCGGGCGAGGCGAGGACGCAGCCGCAGCCGGCACCAGGGAGATTATGGATTCGTCGCAATCAGCCATGATGAAGCAATCGGACTACGTCGTAGGTCAGTGAACCTAAACTCGCTGAAAATTCTCCAACAACAAAGTCGCCGGTCGAATTCCTGTTTTTCGGTCAAAGTGGATCGCTTTCCGCGCCCGCTGTTCCTCGAAAATCGTGTTTTCCTCTGTGCGGTGTGATTGCATCAACATACTCGTGTTGCCGTCGGCAAGCTCGCGGTGTACCCGGTGTATCTGTCTTTGAATACTCTCCACCTAAAGTGTCACAAAACAACACCAGGAAAACATATATACATCGACTGTTCCATAAAATCTTGTTGCATTCACGAATTTCTTAAAATGGAGCACTCGAAAGTAGTAAGAGATCGTTATCGCAATTTAATTGGTTGACTACTGTCAATCACGTGTGGAATTATTTGTCTAGGGGTAAAATTTAATGTTTGAATGTTTAATTCCTGAGTTTGGCTCGCGTGAGGTTGATGTGACAGTCTTCGATATCTTTGCCACTGAGAATGAAAGCATAGTAATTGCATATATCCCCGAGGGGGTGAATCATGAAAAATGTTGGAGGCAAAGGTCAGGTTTCGCTGGGCACCTTGCTGCCTTATCGATAAGATAACACACGTGCACGAAGCAATTGCACTTGTGTGGATTTCCCGACCACTCTGAAACTCCCAACAGTAGAAAATTCGTTGCCAACATAATCGTTATGTAATTGCGGATGACGTTCGAAATTACGATTGCAGTTCTAACGATGCAATTCGACCTTATGTAAGATATAATTGCTCGTCCCGAGAACGTATCATTGCACTTATTATAATACATATTTTTTTAACGTGGCTTGAACATTGATTGATAGCTTCGCTCAAATGTCATCCACTTATTTCATCTACATGCTACTCCACTTTTTTCATTAATTATACAAATGTATTTTGTGTGATCTTTGGAGATAGCAATATATGAAGATTGTTATATAATTGTTCTTTAATGTGAAATTTTATTGGATCTCTGCAACAGATACCTTCGAAATTAAATATTGAACATCTGGTGAAACATGGTGATAAAGTGAATGCAATTTGTTGGCGTTTCCTGCATAATTATCATTAATTATATACATATATATCCCCGCTCGAATTGTTGCTTCATCCGAGCGGAGAAAGTCCAGGAATCTTCATGATTACAAGCTTACACTTGCATCCCCATATTACGGAACAATCATCGATGATATTACAGTCCATTGGCCTTGCTTTGTTGGAATTAACGCAACGAGCACCAAGATAGTGCATACTAAAGAGATTGCATAAACTTCCCGGTTTCTTATCGTTTCCTCATTTTTTGTTGTTGCATTGTTGGTCCCTGGGCCAATCAAACTGAAAAATCAACACGTTTACGTTTCTGCAATTGTAGGGAATTGACACTGTGTACACTGATCGAATTCTCCGCCAATGGATCAGCATTTATCAGTTTTATCGGAGATAGGAGTCACTTTCAATTTATATTTATTAACATCCATAAAAGACACAAATGGGTCAAGTTCAAGCTCGTCTGCATTCTTGCTACCCTTGAAACTAATTTCTCTTTTCTCCTAGCTTCTCCATTCAATTTTTATCTTAATATCTTAATTCAGAACGTTACGTCTGTAAAATTGAAGGAGACATTAAATGATTAAAGAGTGGTCCATGGGTGCATTCGAAGTTCAAGCTTCCGATGACGCTGCACCAATGACTCGGCACAACGAAAAACACGGTTTCTCTATTAATTGCAATTGATATACTCGATTGAGGGGAACTCGGCACGGAAATGATCATGTTAGCGGCAAACTTCGACCGATTAGTCACTGATCGTTCAAAGTACACTGTGCCACGCTCAAAGGCGTGCACCAAGATGGCCGGTGCACTAACTTAAGCGAGGCTGCATGAAAAACTGCGCGTCGTCCAAGATACTCACTAATCGTATCTGTCTGCTTTAACCTTACAGATGTCGTACTGCCGACCGTCCTAATTGCACTGCTGTTTGTTGGGAATGCCATCATCGTCTACATTATCTTCCAGTACAGAAAAAGGTGGGTGAACCTCATGGTCCAATTGTGCCAATTAAACTTCTCGCTTACTAACTTCTCACACACGACCCTCTTTTATGGATTTTGATGGATCTCCAAAAATTGATTCAGCAGTAAAAATTTGTGAAAAATTAATAAACTGTAATTTGAAGTAATTATGAAGCCCCGAGTTTCAATTAATAGTAAAAATGAATCCACAGAAATTCAAAGAATATTTGAAGAGCGAAGATTCTGTGTTTTTGTTAATTGTGAAAAATTGATTTTCAGGAAAGTTCCACCACTGGAGCAGGGCGAGGAGATGGCCCTGCAGAACTCGCCGGAAGTGCCGCAGGTGTGATCCGCTGAGAAATTGACAATTAAGTTCACGGTGCCAGCAGAAACGTCAGCGAGGAGGCCTACGTTGCATTTTTCTACGAGGATGATCTCCAAGAATTGATCTCGAGGCCTCGACCATTCTCCAGCAGCTTAAAAAGCCGTTTTTAAGTGACAAGAAAATGGCCGTCGAGGAGTCGAGGAATTTTCGAAATTCGTGTTTGTCGTCACACTCAAACGTTCTTCGTAGAAACAATAAACATTCTCGTGACGGAACGAGAAATTATTTGGGGATACTCACAAAGACTATAACAAAATGCGCTCTCGTAAACGCATAAATTCGCTGTCAATGTTAGAACTCAGGCGCCTATTTAGTGCTGCCACAATTCGACGTACACACACTCACTCACACAACACACATTTACAGTAATGTATTATAATATAAGGAAATAATATATTCTATATTTCGTCCAAATTGTGACTAAGTTAAGAATAAACAGATGTTTTCTTAATGTCTCTGTCTTTCATCCTTTGTATCATATGTTGTCCTCTGATTTTGGCCCATATTCATCGATTTTTAATCTCAGACCTAAAGTCAACTACATATGTACTTGTTTTATTAAATAATTAACTAATAGATGCTATATATAAGACCGTCAAAATTACTTTCTATCCTTCAACCGTTGCTTCACTTGCCTTCCCTTAAAGTAGATTATGGAGTAAGAGTTAGAATTGACTTGTTTTTATTAAATTATTATATATAAATTGCTTTGTACATTTTCAATAATTGTAAATATTAAGACTACCTAGCTCAGAAATATTTTCTGTCATTCAACCATTCAGCCTTACGCATTTTCTTCCAATGATACTCCATTATTATCATTTTTCACCTCATTCAAGTAAGAGATTATGGAAGTGGAGTAAAATCGACTCGTATTATTATATATAAATTTACTTGTACATTGTTTCAAGTAGATACTTGAAAATACTAAAACTACTTTAAAAGTACTTCTGCAACGGTTCCCCTAAAATCTCCTCCAATGTGCGTACTGCGTTTTGTGCACACTTTTCTGTAGCTTCATCCTCATCCTCTAATAACTCCGCTAAGAAAGGTATAGTCTCCGGTAACAGCGGCATAAAGTCTTCTCCTAGTTTCCTTACGATCTCCACCTGTGTTAAAACGAGTTTACGGTCCAGTTCGGTTAGTACGCTGTGCTTAATGTTTTACTATCCAATAAAATGTTAACGTCTCTAAAATTCTAGATTCTCATCCTCGTTTCACTAAAACTGCCTTCGAGCCTCTATAATTTTGAAATCCTCGCGTCCAAAATATTCGACATAGATTTTTACATCAAACGCAAATTAATAGAAAATTATTCAACAGGTAAAAGAAGAATTCCTTTGAATTCAGTTTTCGCGATTGAATAACAGCTGTAAAATCCAAGTATAAACAAATGTTCACTCACCACGGCGTTCAATGCAGCACTCCTGACATGAGGTTTCGCGTGTCGAGTTTTCAGCAACGTTTGGTAGACCAGCTGCTTGTGTAAAGAGTCGTCAGCAATGGCGTTAGCGAACGCTGCAATACAAGGCACCACTAATTCGCTAGCCCTCTTCTCATACTCTTCTCTGCCTCCCATAGTGTTCTCCAGTTGATCTACAATTGGCTGTGCCAAGGTTTCAACCCTCTCCTGATTCACGAAATTCTGGGCGTCGTAGCTGAAGACTCGATAAAGCGTCAACAAAATAGCTTCAACCAGCTCGATTTTGTTGGTGTCATCTGGTAGAGTCATTTCTTGAGGTTCCTCCATGATTACTGGATTGTTGCTGTTCAGCAATACTGCTGCGTGCTTGAGGAAATGACCAGCGAACAGTACGAATAATGATTTTAGAGACTCTGCTATGTTGGCCGAGAGTCTGCAAAGAACAAGTGTAAAATGTTAGAATAAAAAACGTTATTTATTTATTCAATATGTAGCGATAAAATTAAATCGGTATTTTACATTTTTTTGGAAAAATAAAATATCCAAGTTAGGTAAAACACCTTGACCATGCAACTGCCCTTGACAATCTCATAAACATTTGAAAAGCGATACATACTAAGTTACTGTAAGACGATACGAACCTGTAGAAAGTGATGCTTCGCTGCTTGTGTTGTGGATTCCTAGCAGCCCAGTCATACAACTTGTAATATAGAGGTCTGAACGTGGCCTCGCTCAGTTTCAAGACCAAGGCGACTAGTGCCTTACTCGCGCTTTCTTCAACTACCACCACATCTTCCAAGGTCAGTTCAGCGCAGTCTACTTCCATGTCATCCTCGGAACTATTCAAATCCTCTCGCAACTGCAGTACCTTCAGGAAGAAGGTACCTAAATCAGGTATAGCCGCACTCAGCTCATTCGGTTGAACATTGCTGAATGATTCTGCCAGGACAGTCATCAGTGCAGGAACACACTGATAGGACTTTTTACTGAGCAATGTATCGTACGTTCTGTTCACTGCTGGTAGAAGTACTCTAAGTGGTATGCAACTGGATAGTTTCTGCGTGGTTGCTCTCAACCTTGACACCACCACACCAATCTTCGGGTGTTCGGTGTCAGTGTATAAAGAATTCAATCGCGCTAATTCGAATAACAATTGGTCCAAGTAGAGGGACAGGAAGTTGCCAACAGAATCGACGATCTTTTGCAACGCGCTGACTATGCTGATCACTATTACATCAGGCACGTCTTGATGACAATGGTTCTCCAACAGTTGCAAAATGGCTGGAACGAACTTGTTCAAGCTATGAATAGCATGAATACGCATGGAGCTGCAAAGTTCAGCTACACAGAGGGCCGCGCTGCCTAGCACTGGACCCTCTCTCGTCTTCAGAAGTTCGGTGGTCATCTCGAGGATTGGTTTGAACACTGTAGGATTATCTGTAGCTAGCAATTTAGCTAACAGCTTCAGCGTAATAAGAACAGTCTGCTGGACAATCTCCTGCTCCTGAGTCTCGGACTTCATTTTAGTCTGAATGATCTCCAACAGCGGCTCGATCAAACTCATAAGATCAGCATAGTCCTCTTCCCCGAACTTGCGTTGCTGTAGACGAGCGTTCAGAAGCTCCAAAGCCTTTCTGTTCACTGTCAACAGTTCGTGTTCCATCAGACGCTTCACGCTAAACACGAAGGTACCATTTGGTAACAAATTGTTGACCAGATCCAGCACATCGTACAAATGATGGAGAAGCACCTTCCAGTACTTCGCCAATGGCTTGCCCTGATGCTTGTCGGCGTTCTTCGAGGTACTTTGGATTAACAAAATCAACTCCACCATCAACTGATCGTAGTAATCTTTCATATTGTCCGCCTCGATGGAGTCTAGCTCTGCAACTCGGTTAATAAAGTCAGGAGACGATAACAAGTTACTCAGAAACTGGACCAGAATGTACTTGTAATGTCTCAGGTGCTTGGGGCTGCTATTTGCCACGTCGAAGATGTGCTTGTACTTGAAGGACATGGCTGCCTTCCTGTCTTCCTGCCTCTCTATGTCTATCGGTAGTTCTTTCATGAACTGCGCGAGCTTCACGCAGACTTGAATGAGCCTGGCAGGTGGAAACTCCTGGGACACCTGTAGGGCGAACTCGAGCCTCTGGCCGGCTGTCTTCTGATTGGTGATACGCATTGTTCTGGCGACAACGTGGCTCTCGAAGGTGAGGAGGTAGTACAGATGGAAGTGATTGTCCAGAAGCTGCAACAGCTTCACGAATAAAGGCATCCTCCTGTGCTCAGGAATGTCGGGCAGAGAGACGATGAATGTCCTCAGGATCTCACAAGCGTGGGTCTCGTTTTCCGCTGCGTTGATGATGGGGAACACCGTCTCGATGGTCTTGGAGATTATCTGTATCGAGTAAGCGTCGTCCTGACGAACCACGGAACTGCCCATGAAAGTGAATATAGGCATGATAGTGTACAGAGCACATCGAACATCGACTATCTTCAACAACTCCACCAAAACCAGCAGAGCATGATGGTGGGTCTGTGGGTTTCTCGATGTCCTGATGCACTGGGTGATCAGATCCACTTGGAGATGAGCGTCCCTTATAGGCAAATTCTTCACAGCAAGTCTGTGGATTGTGGACAGCAACAGCTGATTGGTGTACTCTATAGGACTCTGTTCCTCAAAGCTGAGACACGTCTTCAACAAGTCGAATAAAATTGGATACAGCAGTTCCTCTTGCTCGATGTTGTCCGCACTCTGCACGAACTCCAACAGCGTGACTCCGTGCTTCCATTCCTTCCTGTTGATTATGGTCGGGTCGGGTATGTTGTGCACATAGCTCAACCGCTTTTTCCTCTTCGCCGTGGTATCATTTACCTGCACGTCTTTGAGGTTCCTCATCTTCTGCAGCTCGTTGACGATCAGCTGCGCGTTCACCTCTATCCTCCTGATAGCTCTATTAGCTGAAGAGATGACGTTGCTCATGTCACAGTCAGAGAGCACGTCCACTAACTTCGTTAGGATCCTGTTTTGAAGGTCGAGTGATATTTTTCCAATGCTTTCGAAGAATGTCTTCTGTATCTGCTTCAGGAGGATGACGCTCGGCGACTGCTGCATCCCGCGTTCTGCGACCACCTCGACCTTGTGCTCTATTATGCCAGCCTCGAACAGTTGCCACACCTGCTTCTGAGTGAGAGCCTTCGCTGTTGCGCTGTTGAACCTCTGTAGAATGTTCTTTAGCGCGTTTCCGGCGAATTTGTTTTTGGACTCGGTGGACACGGTTCGCAGAAGCTGAAGCCCTAGGGGTGCTAGTTGTTGGAGTATCGTTGGCCCGTCCACGTGGACCAAGACGTCTAGCAGTTGCGATATAATGTGGATCGGAGTCTCGGGATCCATGATCAGATTGAACAACGACTGCTGTGCCTGCTGCAGCCTCTTCCGCAAATCGGACTTCACTTGCGCGCACACATCTGGGTCTGGGGAAAGCAGAACGTAAAGAGACAGAGACAACTGATCGGGATCGATCGATATTTCCGAACTCCATGTGTCCAATTCCTGAAGCAACGCCAAGAATGGTTCCTCCGTGAAGCTGAAGGTCTGCATGAGCTTCTTCAGTATGTCTATCGCGGCTGCTCGGCAATCGTTGTTCTCCCTGGCAAGGGAGAGCATCAAGTTGGTCACGAAGACTTTGTCCTGGAACACCCACTGCCTCGACTTGCACTGGTCTAGTAGCACCGAAGATATTTTCAGGCAGTGATACGACGTTTGTACCTTGACTGGTTTGATGTACAATTGAGACAGAAATCGGAGTAGGTCTCTCACCGTGGGGAAGTGTCTCTGGAAGAATATCTGCAAGCATCTGTAGTAATGCTTGCACCAGCGTGGTTTGGTTATTCCCTCAAAGAATATTTCTAGGAGTCTCAGAATCAAGTTGCTCCGGTGTGGATTGTTTTCGAAGTCGAACTTGGAGTTCTGCTTCAGATCCAACCGCCTGTGGACCATTTCAAGAACATACGTGCCCACTTGGAGTGGCAGGACTCCCTGCGAGGTCAATTCAATAGCACTCTTTATATTGTTACCAGTTATGTTGTTGCAATTCTTGATCATCTTGACTTTGGGGAACTTCTTGATCATATCTGCGGCCATTTCAATCACTTCCGACGCGATCTCGTCCTTCAGAGAGCCGACGGGTACTCTACACACGGATCCTAACAAGATTAGCTTGAAGAACATGGAGCCTGCATCACCATGACTCATTTGTTGCTTCATGGCGCTCATTATGCTTTCCGGCTGGGGCAACAGCTCCCAGTTTAGTATATTGTGGAAGGCTGCCGACGATACTGCCTCTGCGTTAGGCGATTTGCCTAAATCCTTCTGGACGCACTGCATGTAAGCATTTTTCTCAGCGAAGTTCGACCTCAGTACTTCCATAGCAATCAACACATCAGTGTCGTTGTTTGGAAACATGTACGGCAAGGCTGTGATGAAGACGCTGGTGTCGTCTCCCCCTTCGCAGAGCGCCAGAAGGATTTTTAGCGCTGGCTTCGCTAATGGTTTCCTATAACTGCTGTGGCACGTTGAAAGCAATACTTTCAACTCGTCCACCAACATGTCCACGGGAATGAAACTCGTTAAACGTTCCGTGGGCACAGACAGTAAAGCCTGGACCACATTCACCTCACTGTCAGCAAACCTAGCTAACAATGTATTAGTCAGCATCTGCTGAACACTTTCTGGGAAGTTCAAATTTTGTTTAGCTAGAGACTCCAAAGCCATGATCCGTTGCTCTGGGCTAATGTGAATTAATCTGTCCAGAATCCCCATGGAATCCTGCGTGTCTTTGGCTCCAAAATGCCATGATGTAAGGAACTGCAGTGCTACCTTCGAGTCTTTGTCGTTGACGCTGCGTCTCATAAGACGCTTCAAGTAGTCGTCGAATCTTTCAGGATAGGTCCTCTCGAGGCATTGACAAAAACTCATCAAAAAGTTCTTCGCATTGCTGGACGTTTTTTCCGTGAGAAATTCTTTCTCCAAAACGTTCCACAGTATGCTATCCACGCCGTTATCGTCCAGTTTGACTCGCATCAGAATCTCGCTCACCATGCTCTGAACTTTCGACGTTGTTGATGGAGCCCCGTCTAGAGATTCCTCCATGATCACGCTACAACAAGTTTGCACCAGAGGCACGATGAACTTCTGCGTATTCGTGTTGGATGACTGAAGCTTTATCGCTAGCGGAATGAACCAGGAGAGCTCTGATAATCGAACAGCGAGGCTTTTCGATACTATGGTGAGTGGATGAACAGGTGTGTTGTACATGAAAAATAACAAAATCAACGCCTCTTCCTTCAGATGTACTTTCTTGAATATCTTCAAAAGCAACTTCTCGGTCGTCTCGTTTTTCAATTGCATTTTACTCATCAACATTGATAGGATCATGTAAGTGCTAGCTGCGAAATCGCCTACAGAAGTGTCTAAGCCCTTTAAAATGGTCGGTAACATATGACCCATCTGAACCTCGGACATCGTGGGCAACCGATTAATAATCCCCAAAATGGATGTAGTGTAAAACCCATACAAAGTGCTCAGACATGTTGCTTTCTCTGAATATATGTTCGTGGCATTGACAACGTGACTGCAAATCAGCTTTAAAAGAGCATTGTCAGTGCTAAGATGATTGATCAGTGTTACAGAAGCTAAAGGAACACCAGGCTTTTGAAGAGGTTCTAACCAATGCCACTTATCAGCATCATCTGACAAATCTAGCAGCTGCAATACTCTCACAAACATTCTAGTCTCGTGGTAAGGTAATATTAGTAAGAGAAATTGATCTCTATTAAATTGGTGTATACGAAATCTGTATATCAACCATTCGAGTACTTTATGAGCATTATTGAGTAGAAAATATGGAGATAAGAGAATGAGAAACCTTTCAATCTCTCCATCCAGCTTCTTATTAACTTTGATATCTTGCACAGCACGCTCCAGGTTCAACGAACTCTGTGCAAAGAGTGTCTTCTCAAACTGCAAAAACAAGTCTGATAGCTTTGCTAATTCCTGTAGTCCATTTTGACCTGTGCAAATATTATTAGCATTAGAGAGGTAATTGCAACATTGAATTATTTACAAATAAATTCAATTCATTACCTATATTCAAGACTGTTTCTCTGTCTAGGTGGGCAGCCTCTTTAGGGCTAAAGAGCAAGCTAAGACGTTTCCTGTCTGATAGCAGTATATCAGTCTGAGGTGTTCTAAGTTTATTTAATTGTTGCGCAAGAGATGTAGTCATTTTGAACCTGGAATAAAATGACGACAAAGTTGAAAAGGAGAATGACACAAATCTGATACAGTAAATGTATACGGTGAGCTACGAAAATATTAGAATACTCTGAAACGAGATGTTTGACCCCTAAAAGATGTGCATCAAAGACATTTCAAGCTTCACATGTGTAATCATTGTGCTCACATCCTATTAAAAGAATAAAATGATTTTGCAGTTCGTAGGAGTCAAACATTTTATTTCACAGAGATTCAACGTACATAACCTTACCTTTTCAACTAATCTAATACTGTGTATAAGATCTATGTATAATTAACAACTCTGCGAGCACTTGTCAACACTATATACAAAAATAATTAAAAAATAAAACGATTATATCTAAAATATTAACAATGCACTACACCAAAATTAACCATGTGCCAGCACTGCAGGCGGCCATTGATAAGCACGAACCTAGTCACTACGTGATGGGATTATGGGAACGGGAACGTCGGGAACAATTTCTAATAATATATAGATTAGATTTTTGTCCGCTCGGTGCAGCACGATCGGAGGTGCAAAAGTTAGGTGCACCGACACCCCATGCACTATGCACTCTCGTTTCTTCTCCGATATTTTGGACTCGGCCGTCGTGAGGTGCCATTGATGGAGGTGTATTGTGTCTTTCGGGGTAGATGTTGGTATTTACACTGACAGAACGCGAAATGGTTCCGCTCCAAACGAAGTTGGTGAATTAACGGGATGTAGATCGGTGAGAGTGAACCAATTCGCGACCAGGAAAACGATATTTCGAGTGAAGTGGAAGAGAAGAATCGGCGTCTGGAAGATCATCGTTTCGAATGGATATACAACCTCTCTACTGAACAATTTTCATCTCGCTTGGTTTGCTTTTGTCGTAAGATAGATATTTCAAAGTACATATAGTCTTGTCCGCGAGCATTGCGTATTTTCTTGACCATACACGTATATTTGACTAATAATGAGCGATGGTAAGAAGGTAGGTGAAAATTCCAGTAGTGAGGTTGTTAACCAATTTCGGAGCTGTAGGGATCTCAGCGATATCGTGCCCCTGTATACGCCACGCGCGCTTTATTTGAAACCAGTTGCAAAAATAAACGTGTCCGTTAATCTTCCCCAACTGAAAGTTCCAGGTAAAATGTCCACCACTTTGTTAACTCTATACCCTTCGATCATTTCTGTTATATATAATGGGGAATGAGAAGATCTATCGATATTTTAGGTTCATTGATTTTCTCACTTGTTGTTGTGTCGCTTAATAACGTTGATTTTTCTAACAGGAAACTTGTGCAGTCCCTTTACATTTCGTGATAATTTATACTTATATACATTATGTTTAGCGCAATAGGTTTTTACAGAAAATTAACTGCGATATAAACAGGAAAAACTATATCAACATGGGAAGTAATGGAGAAGATACGTGCCCTTATACTACCGGACGAGTTTGCATCTCTGAAGGTAGCCAAAAGCACACTGGAATTTATCAGATTGGAGGGAGACCTGCAAGACAGATGCAGGCTCCAGCGTGTGCTTGCAAGGCTGGATTCCCAACGTCTGAATCTCTCTGGATTCCCCAACGTTTTAAAAGTCCGTGCGGCAGAGGCAAAGGATGACTTTCCTACAAGGCATAGCTGGGATTCATACTTTAGAGATACAAAGAATATGAATGAACTGAAGGCGGGTGAAAGGCCTGACACGGTTCATATAACAGGCTTACCAGTCAAGTGGTTCATGGAAGATGGCTCAACCATGCCTAGCGAACCATTGATCAGCAAAATTTTCAAAAAGTGGGGAACACTGAGGAGAATCGATGTACCTGCTGCTGATTCATATAGGTCGAGAATGCGTTTAGGCACAAATATAAATAAATTCAGCTATGAAGATGGAATATTTTTCGATGCTTATATTCAGTACGTTGAATATATGGATTTCGTCAGAGCAATGGATGGGTTGCGTGGTATGAAAATACTTAAAAAAGAAGGAGACAATGCTTACACTGCTGCCATTAAGGTCTGTTTCAGAGTATCAGTTCTCTATGCATGCGTTGCATGATTTTGGCACGGTAACGAATATATTGCTTATGTTTTGACTGTTCAATGCAGATCACTTTTGATAAAACAAAGCACATGAGCGACAGCTCTGTTGCACACAGAGAATTCGAAAGGAAACGCCTGATAGCGCAGGATACTTTAGCGGCGGAAAGACTGCGGAAGAAAGAAGAGGCTGAAGAGAAACGACGCGAAGAGCTCAAGTAAACAGCCACAAACTTTGTAGACGATAAAATACCTCGGGTTACTCACACAATTTTATCTATAGGAAAAAGGAGGAAGCTGATTCAGTAGCTAAACACGGCAGGCGGCAAAAAAGGGAAGAGAAACGGAAATGTAAAGCTATAACAATATTCCGTAAAAAGGAGGAGGACAAAGTTTCCATGAAAATAGCCAGGGAGGGTCAAAAGTTGATAAAAGCGCAAAGGCAACTCGAAAGCATACGTTTGTTAGATGAGTTGTTTGATAGAATAAAGGTATTCATTTCAGGATGTTCTAGCTTTTTATTAACGCTAAAATAGGTCCTTAGTTTATAAAGTTACTTCAAATACATTTTGTATTTCAAGATAAAAGTGGAAAATAATGAAATTAAAATAGATGAAGTGAGTACAGATGGAAAGAAAGACGATAAGAAAAATAAACAAGACGGTACCGTCCAAGCGTTAAGTTCCGAAGAGAATGATAAAGATGGGAAGAAGGACAAGAAAAATAAAAAATCAAAAAAGAAAGAAAAGAAATCAAAGAAGGAGAAGAAGAAAAAGGTAAGTGATACATTTTAATTTTAGGATCCTCGTAGCAAGGTGGTTTTAAAAATAAAACATTTATAGAAGAAACATAAAAAGGAGAAAGACTCTGCGAATTCTGCGAGTGCGAGCGAAGAATCGGAACCAGAAGGGCAGACGAAGAAGTTGAAGAGTGTCCTTACGCAAAATGTCTCGTACGCATCATCGTCAGCAGGTAAATTTATGACGATCATTTTTAAGCAAGTCAAAAGCGCTGGTTATCAGTAATCATCACGGCAGATCACGTGTTGAAAATTAAAAATAATCGCACACTATATTGAATTTACTCTTTTCCAGCGCCTGCCCAGTTGGAACCTCTTCCATACCCAGCCCTATACCCTCGATTCCCACAGCCGTGGTACTACGAAGCAGCATTGCCACTGATTTACCCCGCATTGTCACGAAATATACCGAGAGGGGGTGGATTTTCTCGCGGTAGGGGTGGTCGAGGATTTTTGTGGAGAAACGCCGGTAACCACCGCTCTTTGCAGAGCTTCAACCCGCACTTGTACAACGAGCAATACTACAAGTACTTCGCTCACTTGGTCGGCCAGGATTACCATTCGTTTGACTACAGAAGCTCGCGGTCCCGCAGCCGCAACAGATCTGTGAGCAAGTCGAGGTCCAAATCCAGATCGAGGTCGCGGGCGAAGCGCGGTTCCAGGTCGAGATCCAGATCTCACGGAAGATCGAGATCACGGTCAAGGTCGCGGTCAAGATCGAAATCGAGGACGGGTTCTAGGTCACGGAGTCGGAAGCAGAGTAGAAGTAGAACTAGGTCGCGATCGAGACGAAGGCGTGGTAGATCGAAGTCAAGGACGAAGTCGCCCGCGATGAAGTCAAGGTCCCGTCGATCAAGATCCAGAAAGAAATCTCGATCACGAACTCGCTCGAAGACGAGGACTAACAGCAGAAACCGGTATAGGCGGAGACGGGACCGATCGGCGTCGAAGGTCAAGGTTACCAGGGCTAAATCTCGTTCCACGTCAACTAAGAGAAGATCTCGTAGCAGCACCTGGTCCATGCCCAAATCCCCTGGCAGAAGAAGCTGCTCATGGTCCAAAAACGCCGACACTGTCAATGATAAAACCAACTCAGACAAATCGGTGTCTGTCCAAGAGCAAAGCTCCACCAGCAAAGAGGCGCCACAAAGTTCCCAGTTGGAGAACATTACTTCAGACTGACAGTAACGGAGAAGATTCTTCCGATTTCGCGTCTTCGACCCTGTCACGTGGGGGAAATGATTGATACTGTGTTACACCGTGTACAAAACCGCAATGTTGTACAACTTTTCTACACACACACCTGCAACGTTCTTTCGGGGATGGAATATACATATATTTTTGTTCACGTGCTAACTCTTCCTAAGCTTAAACGGTCTGGCAATCGAGAGAGTCCTGTGGATGTTGTCATTTTCAACTTATATTGTGTACACGTTATGAAGCAATTGTATATACGTTAAGAATAGTGTAATTCTATACAGGAAACAAACGTATGAAATGATAAAGCAAGTATTGCATTTTTAAGTCGGCATCAGAATAAACACGATACTGGCTAAGTGGACGGCTGTTCTTTTGTCTGATAGACAACTTTCCTTTCCACCTAGTTGAAATTACTTTTATTGGAGCACAAGATGAACTTATCAAATTAGGGAAATAGGAAAAACACGTTCGTAGTCGACTTGCAAATTTTATTTGTTCTCGGCATGAAAATGCATTGGTTCATAAACATTGTAATTCTTATATACCCCTATCCCTTCGTAGATCGAAGATCGATTTCTTAGCAGCGTTTTTCGGAGGTAACACGCTACGATTAGTTTTATCGACTGGTGCTCGCTTGATATTATTAGTTCGCCTATGATTAACAGGATTGAAATTCATTCGGTTCATTCTTTTCGCATATTTTTTGAAACCGATTAGTGCCGTGTGATATCAGCACCGCGCGCGCGTATCCGCCCGACATTTTTATCTTGTATTTTTCATTTACTCTTCTCAAAACACGGTTGGTTTTTTTCACTTTAAAAATATGTGCTACATTTTTTTGTGGTTTCTTTTCTCATCGCTATATTAATTATATAATAATACGTATGTATATATACACTTCGCATCGTTAACCGCACCACGCGTATGTTTCAGAATAACAACTCGGTTTTTGTTATAAGTTAATGCTCCACAATGATATTCAATCTAAATGGAAGATTTTTATCATTCTCGAACATCGTTCGTTTCCCAAGAGGTTCTTTTTAATTTTTTTCGAAATTTTTCTTTTGTGTTCAACGTTCTTATTGGCATTATACTCGTCTCTTACGTGTACATGGTTTTTCTCATTACTTCTTCCACCTCCGCCTCTTCTGCGTTTATTTATTTTCTGTTCCTTAAATCGTCTACCGCTACGGTATCTTTGGAATTGATTAGATATTGACTACTTTCAAGATTCGTTGCGTGGGAATTGTTTCTCCTCTTTTATTTCGCTAGTCAGATCTCGTTCGTCGCCGGACGACGAGCACCCTTCCGTTTTCTCGCACGACGCGGATCGTTCCCATTTAATTCGCAATCACATCGCGAATTTTCTTGGGTGTGCATTGGCACGGGATTTGGGGATCGCGTTATAAATGTTCCCCTCATTTTTTAGTCTTGCTTGACGGGGGTCGTGCATTTTGCACGGAAGAACGGCCGTCGTCCGCGATAATTGCATCGGTGATCGAGGAATCGGTTCATCTCAATTAGCATCACTTCAATTTTTCAAAAAACTCAACTTTCCTATCTAACATAATTTTCTGTTTGCCTAAAAATTGGAGTCTACTGCAGAAATCGGTTGCAGTATCAAATATTTATTGAAAAGAAAATAGAATCGGATGAAATTATTCAGCTGATTGTAGAAGCATGGAGAAGAATTAAATTTCTGTACTTAATGTTTGCAAAAGAGCTAGTTTCAACGAGATACTTTCCAGGATCACAGATGCAACTTTACACGAAATGATTCTGCATGATCGCATGCTGCACGCCCATAGGATACAGAAGCACTCTCTTCCGTTTCGATTTCTTCTCATTCATCTTCGTGTACATTCTAAGAGTGAATCGTTCATTTTCCAGCAGCATACTTGCTGCGACTCAGCCACCGAGAGGGTCCAAGGATACAATAGAAAACAAACTTCACTCCTCGTAAATGAACGAACGAAAGTGGTTCGCGTGAAACAAGCTGCTCATAAAATCAGTTCTCTTATCAACACATCGTTTACATGCAACACTACAAACAGGTTCGCGATACAATTCGCAGATAGTTCGCACGGTTATGTGTGTACAGTTTCTCGTCGCAAAAAGAACATTTTCGTCAGTTATCGCTTAGTCTACGACAATCGAACAAGAAACGGGAAGAATCGTGACCTCAGTGAGATCGTTTGAACATTGACGAACACACCGAGTGTTTTTGGGAAATGAACGACCCAAAAAGTACGATTTCTATTGAGCAAGCATTACATGCTTCGTGTGTCAGCCATCGCCCGATAGTGTAAAAGAACTAACGCGTCACCCTGTGGGTTTAATCATCGCAATCTAGACCTCTTCAGATGGGTTAATACACTGCGGGGCCACGCAAAAAGTGCAGCCTGTCCCGAGTTAATCGCCATCAATCTTCATTATCGACCATTAGCCTCGAGACCGGCGAATCCGAACAGGAAAGTACAGCTCAATTAATTTCCACCAAACATAGAATTAGCGATTTAAAATTTCAGCACAAGCATCACCAACCGCAAATCGCTCGAACGCGATCGTTCCGAGGGAATTTGTCGTCTAGATCAATTCGTAATTGGTACCACTTTTGCCTCGAACACGGGCGGTTCTTAAGTTAGTCTCTCAAGAGATATTTTTCAGCGGATCGATGCATTTTAAAGTGGCTCCGGATTGCTCGGGACCTTCCCTTTTCTTTGAATCTAAAAAGATCACCGGAAGATCGATCGGCTGTCAGGACCGGCTTGCATTATTAAGCTTTTTTTAAGTCTATTTTCTTCTCGAAAAAAGAGAGCATCCTTGAGTCGCCGATAAAACGTCAGTGAGAGCCTGGGGAGCCTCTTTCAGCCCAGTGGCAATTTATTTGGACATTCTTTCGCTCAAGCTTGAAGCATTTATGCAAAATACAATGCCTACAAAAAGTAAACAGGGAATTCTAATTCAATTTAATATTCGGTATAACAAAATCAAGAAAAATATATTTGCGAGTATGAACATCCACGTGAGATTGATATTACAACAATTGGAAAATTAGGTAAATGCGAATATATCTCATTTTGTGACTCCGTGTCGAATGGAAGGATAAACGTGACTTTAATTTCCTTTTTTGCGGAGCAATTTGCAAGTGCATGAGATCTGTCAAAAATGTTTTGTCCACACGCGTTTCTGTCGGAATGAATGCACCTCGGGTGAAATCCGGGGTTCCATTACGCTACAAATTGCATCGCGAGTAATGCGAGCGCGCGCGCGTGTGCGCTCGCCGTTTCAAATTTACAACTGTCACGGCGTTGTTTTTAGAACGCCCGCGACAAATCCTTTCGGAGCTTTGTTTTCCTCGGTGCATTGCGGACAGGGACGACAAGCGAAACTCCATAAACTTATATAATCCGCCGTGCAATTGCAACGTCAACGACAGTCGCGTTCGATTCACGCGAATAAACGCGAACGGAAAGAAGCTCGCCAGGTAAGGAGTGATTAAAACGGCGAAGCAATCGCCGAATGTCGACGACGAAACACAATTTTAATAGGATGCATTGCAGAACTAGATTGTTCTGATAAGAACAGGAAGTAAGAGACACTGTAGGCGTGTCGTACATGCTCAAAATTTATTTTTATTGTGTGCTCTCCAAATGAAATTTAGTCCATCTCAATTGTTTCTGAATCGAAGAATTGATTCTGAACGGGAGATCACATGCTGAAGATTCGTGCGAGATTCCTGAAAATGTTCATCAATTTTGACAGTACCAATTACTTCCGCGTAGGTGAGATTAATTGATTAAGAAATTGTTTTGATGGCTGTTTAACGTCGACACGTTTCGCTGCACTTTCCGCGTCCCGGTTCAGTATGAAATAATAGAAGGATAGAGAGGTAGAGAGAGAAAGATAGAGATAGAGGGGAAGAGACAAAGAGCTCGTTTAAAAAAGACTACTTCCCCATAAAACTCGTGGTCGCTAGATCACCCTATAGATTAATAGGGAGAGTTTACATTACTTTAGTAATTTGTTGGTCAGTTTACGTAACAGTTAGACGGCGACAGCCTGCTAGGTAATATTTGGTAAAGACTTTAATAAAGTGTGTCTGAGAGCTTTTAAAACCGTTCGAACGCTACCGTTTATTAGTAATAATAATCAATCCTCCGTAATAATAATAACTGGTAATAATAACAACAATAGTAAATGATTATACGTGGTAGTAACGTGGTAATGCTCGTATAAATCGTCGCGGAGAACTCCCCGCGCGTTATTAACGTTTTATTTATTATTCATCCGACGGTTCCTCTCGTCGTCGCAATTTTTACTTCTTTTCTTTGTTTTCTTTATTCATCCCCCCGGCTGTTTCACTCCTACACTAACCGTCCCGTTCGAATTACAGTCAATTAACCGTCCGTTCAAAGACGATCGGACCGTTTGCGATTTTCGAGTGGCACTCCGAGCGCCGTTTACCCTCTTCCCTACCCTCCACCCCCTGTTTACCCCCCGATAGTCCCTTATCAACTTCCTTTCTTCTTTTCTTTTCAATCGCCACGCTTCACTCTGCCTCGAGAACCGCGGGGCACGTTTCCGAACCTGAAACTTCATCTACTATAGTCGGAGCAAACCGAATTCTGATCCTTTTTCGTCGCTGACACATTATCAGCCCCTCTCTTTCAAGAAAGATAATTATTCAATTCACTGAAATCAATTCTACTATAACTTGTTCAACTCTTAATCGGACAGGTGTTTTTTCAAATTTGAATGGGGCTTCTAAAAAATCTTTGCAAATTGAATTTAATTTGAAATAATAGTGATAATTTTATTTGAAATCCTACGCCTTAAATTTT
The DNA here is from genome assembly GCF_051020765.1 of Lasioglossum baleicum. Classification (NCBI taxonomy): domain Eukaryota; kingdom Metazoa; phylum Arthropoda; class Insecta; order Hymenoptera; family Halictidae; genus Lasioglossum; species Lasioglossum baleicum. The sequence continues at coordinate 9,082,816 of NC_134940.1, read as the reverse complement.
CATGTTTAATGAAATGTTTCATCAATAATCTCTTCAACCATCGTGCCGTAAACGCGTAATCAAATTTACTACTTGCACCGTCAGTTAATCTCCCCCTGACTATAGTAGATCGTAGCAGGAAGCAGTAAAGTATAATCGAAGGGTAAACGTGTCTCTGTTCGCTGCTTGTTCATGTACAAATGATTCAAGTCCGATTCGAGGTACTGTTTTCTGTTCCTCTGTTTATTTCGCTCGCACCACGCCCCGTGTTTCAGGATTTTCCCCTGCAGTGTGTGCGTCACGTCTGTTCTCCACTTTTTTCTTCTCTTGTCCCGTTTTATCCTATAGTCACGCGTTCTCATGACTGACGGTGCTGACGACTGATGGCACGAACGATTTCGCGAAAATGAAGGCCGTACTCGTGCGTTCATTGTAATCGCGCACTTTTGCTACGCTGCCGTGCTGCCGCTGCTGAACTGTTCTCTCATTTTTTTATTTTCCCGCAGACAAAATCGCGAGACGAATGCAGTGTTGCGGGTAATGTAACCGTATAGTGTGGGGAAAGAGGTCGCTACTTTTTAGAAAAGAACTGTAGCCTCGGAATTGAACAGACGAGGAACTTTCCGGTCGAAAGACTATCCTCTCTCGGTTTGCGAGACGAGCAACGAGTTTAATGAAATCAGTGAAAATTTAATAGCCCCCTACGAATTAATCTCTTGTTCAGGATTGCGATTGAGGAAAGAATCGATTACCTATTCAACACTGAACCCACCCAAAATGAACCCGTACGAAAATGGAAATTCAATCTTTCATTAAATTTCTGTTGAATACAACATATTTATATCGAATTTATCTATATTGAATTATATGAAATTTATATCCAATACAATATATTTATATGGAAGCCAAATTAAGCAAAAGTAGTTGGTAAAATTTATTTCTCAAATAATTAATGACAGGTTCAGCGTTAATTCTTCTGTTTCTGTGTTTGAAACGAGCAGATTGCGGATGTTTATGCAAAATAAGAATGTTCGCTATCAATCGCACCACAAACGGCGACTAGATTACAAATTTATTTCGTCTCTGAATAATTTCAATAAATCGCAATTAATACATACGCTGAAATTCTTCTAGCATTTTGACTATACTCTATTTCGTGTACCGATTGCTGTCACGAACGCATAAAATCCGCAGTCTAGAAACGGGTGAAGATTCATCTACCTTGATTACACGAATCTCTGAAATAATGTTGCTTAATATACGCGAGGGGTGAACACAACAGGGTTGAACACCCTCGTTTTCCAAGCCCGGGGTGGACCCGGCCACGCTCGTCCCGCTCCAGCATTTTCAAACCCGTCGGGCGTAGAAAATTCATATGTACACATATAAAGTACAACATTTAAACATCAATTAAACATCCGATGAATGTGAAAACATGGCGCCGGAAGGTGTCAGCCGGACCCGCCTCCGAAACCGCGACAGCGTCCTCCTGTTCTCTTCTTTTCGTATAAACCGTGTTCGAAACAAAGGCCATAATACACGATTTTCTCGATATATACATACACTATATACTATAATGTCGTGTATATTACATAATATAGTATACACATATGTACAGGTATAAACATACAAATAAACCACTGCATAGGTAGTTGGGCTCCGGTTCCACCAATCGAAAGTGTTTGTCTCATTTCCAACAAGTTGAACAAATTATTCATTAACTATTGTTGTAACTCTGCATCCTCGGAGCAGGAGTTTGCAATTTCTTTCACCTAAGCAAGTTCTCATTTTCGTAAAGATACATCGTTTGGAAAAGTGTAAGAGAATCGTTACTAATTCATGTGTGATTCTATTATGTAATTCTGGACACTAGTGTATGGCGCTATCAAGAACCGCAGCAGGGTTAGATTGTTTATACTGATTTTCTATTGTCGGAGACAACCTGCGTACTTCTGTTTAATTTTCTAATATTGTTGAAATCGGAAACACTTTCGACGAACGAAACGCTCCGCTCACTGTATGCCGACACGTGATACAGTTCCTTTTGTTTATGAATACATGGAGGAGACTCGTCAATGAAGCAATTATCTCTCGGGCAATGTATAGATCGCCAATTAAGGTCCTCTTCTTATAATTATCCGTTCTATCCCTTTCCGCGCGTCTAATGGTATATCTATTGTTCAAGTGTGCGGCGAAAAGCGACTTTCTCCGTTCCTGTGTCTCTACTCTCTTCGGTCTCGTGCAAAATTGCCGGTCATGACCGGACCGTTTCCCCCTTTATGGTCGCCTTAGGGCCTCTCGAAGCTTCTCGTTGAAACGAAGTAACCAAGGTTTAATCAACAATCGCCTATTCCTCGAACTTCTCCTCCGAACTTCGAAGTTTCCTCGATTTTAAGACATCTAAGAGAAATGTAGCTCCCTTGATATTGAATATTTTTATTTCCAACAATATTCAGAGAAAATGCACTTTCATTGTTTCCGCTATTTCTGGATAAAAAAATTGACCAGGGAAGGTTGAAAATGATTATACAATTTTTATTTGAAGATTTTAAACTTCCTTCTAATATAATTTTTGTAACAAGATGTGCTACCTCCAATGCAAATTGCACGGCGAAAGGGTTTTAAACGCGACAAAAATAACATTGAATAGGAATGTTCAATTTCAACGAAGCGATACTTTCCAACGAGTCTGAAATCGAGGAAACGCCGTGCCGAGCCAATAATAATCAGCTCAAGGTCTGGACAAAGAAATCCATCCGGTGACCTTTGCTTTGCCCCTCGCCAAACAGTCTCTTTGCAGTCTCTCGGGCACGCTGTAAATATTCGCGATGTACAGTCTCCTATCGGTTACAAGAACACCGTTCGCCCCCGAAGCTTATGTTTCCTCGAGACTCTTTTTATGAATACTGTTTCGTTAACGATTTTCTCTGCCGATCGGCTAACTGTTCCGTCATCGATATCGATTCACCGACCTGTTTAAATCGATCCTAGCTGTTCTCTCTCGATGACTATACACAGAGGCGACTAGAAACCGTGATCCGAAACAACAACGGCGCCGATCGAACGCAGATTCCGAATCGCTTGCGAATAAATGGCGCGCGCACCGACTTCCTCTCGCGAACTATAGCCGAATAATTGGCGTCCGTGTGTTGGTCGTGCAAATAATCGCCCCCGTTCGACGGAATGGCGGCTACGGTAAACGAACACCGTCGGGAGCCGTTAACGGACAACGACGATTGCGAGACGACGTTCTCCGATCCTAACTATCCTCCGCGACTGGTATTACGCTGTTCCGCATGAATTCGACGGTACCCGAGACCCGATGGGGTCCAGTTACCTTTCGATTCTTAATTGGAACAAGTAACATTACCCATCGATGTCCTCGGATACTCGATCCAATCGGGAGACTAAACTGAGAGGGTCTCCAGCACTCCTACTTGCTACTAGAATCCTTCTCTTCAAATGTCTTCAATGGTGATCTTGAAATAATTTCAGGGGAGTGAAGAAATGTGGATTTGTCCATTTGTCGATGAAATAGTGAATTATTGAAAGTGTTCTGAAACAACATTGTTTTTGATTTTCTATTAAAAACGAAGTGCGGAGAGCCCCATAGTTCTGCTCCCAGGACCATAGCTCATCCCTGAAGCAAACTGTAAATCGTCAGACCCGTCACGAACTCTCACGATCTCGTTCCGTCGATGATCGTCGATGATTTACCTACAGCTCTCGTATTTTTATACATTATAATACTTATAGAATCGGTCTCTAATCGTCTAACGCTCCGATATTCAGACTGTTTTTTCTTTTTCTCGTTTTATTCGTTTTTTTATTTTTGTTAAACTTGGCGTGGTCTTCCTGGCACTATAATGCACTTTTAAGAAATCTATATAAAAATATCGTGTGGAGTTGTGTCCAGTATGTTGAGCCGCGACAGAGAAAGATAGATAGATAGATAGAGAAATAGATGGAGAGAGAGAAAGAGAATGATCTATATATATATATATAACTGTATATATATAGTGTCAAGACACACAGAAATAGAAAGAGGCTCCTGGAAAAAGGAACGGAAATGGAAATTTGTCTCTTTGTTATTGTGAACGGGTTTTAGAGCGTTTTTAGAATGGGAGTAGACGAAGGTTTTTTGGGGTGTCAGCCAGAGAGGAGAGGACTGAAGAAAGAGGCGGGAAGTGTGGACATTTTGTGACACTTGTGTCTTTTTTTTCTTTTTGGTCCCGTTTCGCGTTTCGGAGTGGCCGCGAAACAACGCTTTCGAAAATGAAACAATGACGGACAAGACGAACCAGGTCCCAAACGTTTCTCGTGGAAACGAACGCTCGAGCATTTTTGAGGGCAGACAGGTCTCTCTCTCTCTCGTCGATACTCCGATTTTTCCGAAGGGACCGTTTTTGTTATGCTTGTCCGGCTATGCGTGACCGTGTGTTTCCTTTTCCGGAGAACCGTTCACGCAGCTTCGCTGCAAAAATCCCCTCAAAGGGATCAAGCGACGTCACGTTCCGAGAATTACCCCACTGAATAGTGGGGGTACGTAGCGACGTCACGTCAGAGAAGGGAAGGACCGTACCGTAAGGTTAGGCTAGGCCAGATGACCTAGCTAATAGTATCGCTTGGCCACGTACCTAACCTACCGATACTTTCCTTCCCCACCCTCAACATAATTCGCGACGTCACTATCTGGTACAGACTATAGCTTCGTGACACCATTCTGACTATAGCATTTCCTCCACTGCGTGCACGATACTCGGGAACACAGAATCTTCCGGCCTTCCGCCCCCAAAAATCGCGATCTCGTATGTGGTTTTGCGTATCGATCCTGCGGTTTTGTTCTGTTTCTATGTGTTTGTTTGTTGTGTTTTTATTTTTCGCTTCCTCATTATCTGATCTCGGGAGGGGGGAGTTTGTGGGGCTTTTGTTTTCGGGCTTCGTTTGCTTCCGCTAAGTTCTCGCCGGTAGTGTTTCTTATTATTTCTTTTTTTTATCGTTTCTTATCTCAGAGGGCTGAACATCTTCGGGATTCGATCACGTCGGAAAGAACGAATTATGCACGTCGGATTATTCATCGTCGGACAACGTAATTGCGTCCTGTTATTTTTCTTCTTACGCTCGAAATTAATAATATATTACGAAACGGTGTGTCTTGGAATATCATAATATATTATCAATATATATACCTATATATGTGTATATATATTTTTATATATACGTGTGTGGTTTCCTTTCTGTGTCGCCGTTGTACGCATATGGTTCGTCTCTGTTTCTGATGGTGACGGATTAAGCGATAGGACGTTCCACGTGTTTAATTATTTCTTATGATTCAAGGAAGAAAATGTCGGTTTTATCCGTTGTAAGGGAAGAATTTAAATGACAGAATTTTTATGCTAAAAGTCATCGCAAGATCATGATTCTGTTAAATACGTCTAAATATTGACTACAACAATACTCAGTCAAAAATATAGGATATACGAAAAAATTCAATATGTACTTGATTTTATACTGACCAAAAAGATTTTCTTAGGAATTTTTCTTTAGTCTAGGAAGAAAATCACTACATCAAAGATCTTGCAGAGGGTGTGCAAAATGCGCGTTTTCTTCTCTGAACAGCACAAATGATTCGAGTATATGAAACGTCCTATCGTTTCGTCCGGCCCGGTATGTACATACGTTTTCTTTTATGTGTGTGTGTATGTGTTTGTGTTGTGTTATATATCTATATATGTATTATGTATACCTGGCGACGTCGATGGGATTAATCGCAGCATAGCGTGACGCGATCAATTCCGTCGCGTCGTTGCTCTTCAACGTACTCGATTTCGCCCCGATCGCATAGCGAACGTCAACGTTTAGCATCAATTAACGTAATTAACTTTCGGTCGCGTCAACGGTTACGCTTCCCGTGTAGGTCGGTGCAGTCAGGGGCTGCATTCGTCGTTTCACCGGGGGCTGGCCTGAAGCGTCACGTGACCGGAAGAACTCGAGTCCCCTCGACAAGTATTTATTACGATTCATAGTCAAGTCTTGGCCGCATCGACTTCCGGCCACCCACATGCGGATTCGGCGGCCGCGAACGATACGATCATGCGAGCCAGGGGCTTGATACGGTTCCGAAAATAACTATTTAAAATTGTTATATAAAGCTCCTGATTCGATACGGTTACGAGAAACTTTTATTTTCGACAAACTGTTACGACAAACCTTCGTCCGGAATATAACTGTTACGAAGAATCGAGATTTCCAACTATTGGTTCGGTTATCTTCGGTTATGGCTGCTCCTATCTCGGTTTCCATGTCGATGCTATAATCGTTGATCATCCGATTCTATGTGCGCTGGTTCTGAAATGGTTCCGCTAGGATCGATTCTTGTTTATTTTATATATTTTGTTCTGGACTTTGACTAAGTGTCAATGTACTCGGGGATGTTGTAAAATATATTCTACTTATTTTGTTTGAATATGCATAAAGGAGAAGGTATTTTCAGAAAATATGCACATATACTACATCCTCGACATGGATCTCTTATTTCTTATTCCATGAAATCCAAAAATTTAAATTTTATGTAAATCATAATAAATTTACTAATTTATATTTTAATTTAAAATTTCCCCTCAATTTTAAAATGGGCAAGAGAAATATTGATCATGATGTTAAGGACAATGATGGAAGAACTCCTTTACATTTAGATACTCTACAGTAACAATTAATACAAGAATTGATACTGACACCATTTCGGAACCATAATAAAATCGAAGAAATAAAGTTTGCGGAATCGATACGAGAACGGAAATAAAACTTGCAACCGAGATTGATAAGAATTGGACATTCAGTTCTTCGTAACCATTTCGAGAACCGAGATCGATATTACAACAGTTTTCAAGTCCTGATGCGAGCAGCGTCTGGCGTCTCAGGGTCGTCGGGCAAGATGGCTGATGGAACTAAGAATGGGAGATCTGTCCCCAAAAAGATTGATCAGATATTCAGAATTTTTTAAAAATTGCGCAGAGTGCACCGATCGCATAATTCACTATTCCGTAATAATTGATTCTAAAATCATGCAAACCACCGAAAGCTATCTTATCCCTTCACGACAGAATACTTGAAAAGATCTACACGAGTCGAACTCGCTGCCACAATAAGAAACGCGGACAATACATCAACGACTATGATGCTCGAGAGTGACCTGGTCCCGACCTACATTTTAAAATTCCAAAATAATCCCCGCGCCAATATGTATCGACTGTAAAAATTTGCCTCTCCATAACGTTCTATTGCACCTCTAGTCCAAACTTGTCGAACACGCTGCACAAGAATATTATTGGATCCAAGAAAACGGACCAAGGTCGTTCGAAGGTCGCGGATCGCACTCTGTCGCTCAAATAAATTCGACTGTTTATATATTTACGTTTCAATGACTTTTTTAAAATAAATATTTGTCCTGTGCCCGATACAGCGTTGACGAGATTACGGGCTTCTATCAACAACTTCTGATATAATTATTGTTTGCACTGTTAGACGACCGGTCTACTCTGCGCATGAACAACACAATTTGTATACGCTAACAGTATAATATTCGACGTAACCTATGGACGTTAAATCGGATAAGATCACTTTGCAATCTCCCTTCATCAGCCCCGGTCTCGTGATGGCTCTTATAAGCTCCGATTTGACTCGACAAGGGACGCTAAATCAAATCATTTTTTCATAATAATTAGCTTTTGGAACTGTGGGGACTCACGACACGGCAATCCAAGATCGACTGATATTTCTTTGCCGGCGCAGTCACCTTCTGCTCAACAATTTTCAACGAAATCAATACTTGAAGCAAGAACTAATTTAGGGCCACTGGTAAATCAGGGATTTCAAGATTCCAGGGCTTAGAACCGTACAGTTTCGATTATGAAGGCTTCAGGCTTTTTTTGGAAATGTTTTTCTGACTTCTGATGAAGCTGAGACATATTGATGATCTATGCACAACTAACGTGACGATCAAAGTGTCAGTCAAGGATTCAAGCACACAATTTAAAACCCACACGACTGCGCCGACACTTGTCGCGAGCCTAAGCACAATTCTCGCCAGTCTGTGACTCTCATAATCGAACAGCAAGAACCAGGTCGCGGTAAGCAAGACAGCAAGACGCTGATCAGAGACAATTTCGGGGGTCATACGTGACCAGGAATCTCTCCGAACTAATAACCCAGAATTGCTAATTGGGGATACGCCTCCGGCCCGCATCATCGCGTCTCCGAGATCCGTTTCGCTCGTTCTCGTGCAAAATTGTTCATAAAATATTCCGCGGTTCATTTTTCTCCGTCCGTTATCGCGGGCGAAATGAGAGGTGTGTGTGTGTGTGTTACAGCAAAGTTGCGAAAATCCAATCTTCGCCTTAGCGTCCATCTTAAGAGCCACCTTGTTGTTGTTGGTTGTCTTCGTCGAGGGGAACTTTCGTTTCTCTTGTTCCTCTTGATGCAATGTACTGCACACGTTGCGCCTCGTCCGCGTCCATTTCCCGTTTCACGAGGTATACAGAGAGATAAAGATGGAGTTCGTGTGTTGTCGAGTATATATTTAAATATTAAGAAAAAAGTTTTCAGGCACGCAAGTTGGGCAGGGGAGCAGCTCGCAGCGAGTGGAAGAGTACGCTCATATCTCGGAGTCCCTCTGTTTCGCGAAGGTTTCAATCGGATTCGGACTTGACGCGAAATTTCACGATTTCACCGGAGATCTTCGTGTCTGAATTTCTTTGTTTATTTGTTTTTACTTTTGGTTAGAAGACAGACAGTCGAATCGGGAAGAGGATTGGACCCGTTGTTTACGCTACTGCAAGACTTCCGGTTGCGAAAGGGGGCTGGAGAGATCCAGGATCAATCGTTGTTCATCTGGATCCTCTTTCATCAATTCGAACAAATGAGAGTCAGCAAAGGCAACCGAATGTATTAGGTTGTCGTATATGAAATATCCGATTTTAAATAAACTTGCAAGCAACATATTATAAAATTGTCATCTTCATTTTTGGTTTCACCATCGATGCTGAGCGGTGATTAATCACTTGATTTCGAGCAAACATCACGCAACGCTATCGTCAATGCGTATTGATTGATGTTGGAATACAATTTATTTAACATGTTCCGTGCCGGACCAATTATCGATTACTTGCCGTTCAAGCTATGCGGCTCGCATACGCCCTACGCCACTACAATGAATTGTTTTGCTTATGACATATTCATCACTTTATATGTAACACAGTAAAATAATTATCAAGAAAAAGGTTTAAGATACCTTAAGGTACCTTCGAATCATGTATGCGAAACTTGAAGACTGTAAAGTAGTTCTTGATCGATACACGCTTTTGTTGCATTCGAAAATTGGACATTAACAACCTAATACATACTGTGAAAGCCACTGCTTATCTGTCCTGACTCATCCCGATGGATGTCTGTCCGACGAGGTGAGGTGAGATGAAACGCAGACATAGCCACACAAAGTTAGCGAAGGACACATGCTGGTTTACTGCCTCGTCTCATAGGAAAGACTATACATAGAGTGCAGGCTTGGCGTCCATAGCGCCCATTATTGCCGACCAGAGAAAGAGAAAGAGAAAAGGATCTAGCGATGTTGACAGAGGGACTCGAAGGTACGCCAGCGTCTACGGCGTGGCCGACACTCTGAGGTGTCGGCTACGCTTAGTAAGAGTGCTGCGGCTGCAAAGACGAGACTCAGCTGTGTGGAGACTTGTCGGACCCCTGACTGTTGCCCAGCCCTCCCATTCTGGACTGCGAGGTGAGCCTGGTGGCAGACTGCGAGGTCGCGGTCGCCGCCACCGTGGAATGTGCCATGCCCTGGTGTTTACCGGTTTCTGGGACCAGGTGTGGCGTGCGACTCGACACCGGGGGCAGGACCGGGCTGACTGGCCAAGGGTGTAGGGATATGGTGCTGGGCGCGCTCGGCACGCTCCTCGAGTATGGCAGCAGAGGTGAGTTCGATTGGCTGGCAAGCGGATGATGCGCGGACACGTTGCTACCGGAGATGCCCATCGTTAGGCTATTTCCGGGTGAGACACCGCCACCGCTACCACCACTGCCAACACAGCCGGACGACGCCATCGCGACGGCAGCGTTTGGATGAAGGAAGTTACGCCTCTGCTCCATACGCTCCGCGTGCTGAGCTAGGCACCTGGTCAGCTCCTCTGGCAGCAGCTCCAGCTGACCCTGCAGGCCGGACAGTTTCTCTTCTAGGCCGATCAGCCGCTCCTCCAGTCCCACCAGACGCTCCTCCAGACTGTCCTGACGCGTACTCATGTCCGAGACGATCTCGTAAACTGTGTTCTGCGTCTGCGGACAGAGAAGATCAAGTTAGAGGCTGCAGTCGCGCGAGGGATGTCTCAGGCACACCTGGGTGAAAGTATTCGATCAGAGGAATTATGTGTTTGTCATTGTTGCTGTTCGTTTACCGGCTGCTCTGTAGCGAGTGTTGTTTGATGGAGCTGGTGATGGGGTAACATTACAGGAAGATTTTTATCAGTATTGTTTGGAATGTCAAGGTCATACTAAGGTCATCTCGTGTCTTTTTGTAAGCCTAATGCCAAACATTTTCGTCCAACAACGTCGTACTCCACATGTGCGATTATGATCGAATATTTTCAGTCAGGGGCGGTACGTCGTCCAGAAAATTAGTGTCTCTCAGTGTGCAGTGTTTTTTCTATGTCCTTCTTTCTACAAACTATAATTTACATTGATCTTTTTAGTGGACATGCAGTCTTCTTGAGTCAAGTGCTATCGTTTCATTTTTTTTTTTTTTTGTACAAGTGACAGAGTGCGTGCATGTGATTACAGAGTGTATTTCAGAAGAAATTATAGTGCTTCAACGGGGGAAGAAGAATATACAGTTAATGTAACAGCGATGATGAAATTATTTCGTAACGCGAAACGTGATTGCAGAAATAGTACTAATCATTGACACGAACTTTCGGACGACCTATCATATGAATAATAATCCGAGTGAATGTTATACTATCCGTTGTATACTTGTTGTATGATAATTTATAAAAAAGATTTCCGAAAATAAGATTGATTCTGTGAATAGAAACCTTGATTAATTGACCTCGTACTCTAAAATACCACATATACGCTCAGCTCTTTTTTTACACGGTAGGATATGTGCCTTAAAAACCGTGCGCAAAAAGAGTTGGGTGTATAAAAATTTTTTTAGTGTGTGGCTCTTGATAATTGCTTTCGCGGAGCCACGAGCACAGTGTCGTTTGCATGGTAGAGTACCTTGGCCATATCCGTGATGGTGTTGGCGTTGTCCATTAATTTTCGCTGATCCATTTTCACTTTCCTGAGTCTGAAAGTTTGCATTACGGATGCGGATATTAATCGTGCCGCTTACGGGGGGTCGGCTACGGTTGTCAATCAGGTGTCAGTTATCGACTTACGCGTATATAGCCAACAGAAATTTCCGCTGGTGCGTTCGAACACGTCCCGGATTGACACGTTTCACGATCCGTGTGTACTTGTAAATTAGCCACGTCTCGCGCAACACGTTCGCCGCGGCGTTTTTCAGCTGGAACAGATCAGATTCGCAACGCGATTAAACTTTTCCGGGGGAGGAACGTTAACAAAATTCCTCCGCATCTACAAAAACAACGTTGGCTATCGATCGGGTATCCCTTCGTGTTGTGGTTCGTTTTGAATTATTTACGCTGGCTCCGTTCATGTTCGCACCCATTTTTTTTTTGTAGGCTCTGTGTTTCGATTATCGTTTTCGGTTTTAGTTTCTTTCTCGTGAATCGTTGTCCAAACCGATATTTTTTTTTTGTGAATACTTGACGCATGTTTCATCGGGTTTAGGGTAATCGTGTACGAGGACTGACAGTATTGCGGTGTACATTGAAAAATGATCGTGGCCTCGGTGATTTGTTCGACAAGCGTGCAATTCCCCTTTTGTGAGGAACTTTGTCTTATTTTTTTTTTTGTGGTTTTATGATCGTTCACAGCTAGCACTAGTGGACTAATTGCTCTTACCTGATGCTTTCTTCTATATTTAAACAGGCCTTACTTACTTCAATAATCCTTGCTTGAGAAACAAACAAAATATTTCATTGTATTATAAATCCACAGTTTCATTGGTAAATGGGAGTAATAGTTACAGAGGAGTTTCGATAATCCGGTGGAGAGGCAAATTAACCCTTTGAGGAAATATATCTAACAAACAAGTGACGTGTTTAAATAATAGTTCTAATTTGGTAAAACATTTTTTAACAGTGAAGACGAGAAACGAAATAAATGCTGGCAGCAAACGTGTCGCCATTTTAGAGAATGCTCGTCCACAAAGGGTTAAACAAAATCGTTATACACATCAGGAAGGTATATACAGTTGATCGAATGGTGAAATAAAACGGAAACGATGTAACAATATGAACATAATCCGATTGGAATCCGAACTGAAATAGTTTGATGGGCTTTTTTACTCACCGTGTGCATACGCAGCTCCTGAAATGTATTTACAGAAAAACTGAGAATGATCGAAACAGATTACCGAAACTCCAAGGGATTACCTGATCCATTCTAGAACCGCCGAATCAATACACTCGGAAGAGAAGCGAACTTTACGATGTCCTTTCTCGATCATGATTATTGCGAGTTTCAGAAATATCGACAGAAAGAGAATTTGGTAGCTCTATCGCGATAAAACAGCCCCCGGAAAACTTCAATTTCCGAAACGTCCGATAATCTTCGCCGGAAGCTGATCCGAGAACGCTTAATGGAAAGCAAGCATATTCAAGGTCTGCTTATTGCGATAAGAGCAACGCCACCCCGCGCGGCATCACGAAAATGAAATAGTGAAACATTCAACTTCGAAAACAACTATACACGTTCGGAAAACAGAGAGACGACGGATTCTTCCGACAACCCTGATTTATTTGCAAGTCGAGGAAACATTCGATTCGCCGGGTGAATCCTGCGTGTTAGCCCATGAATAATTTAGCTTCATTTGAAATTTCATTATTCGCTCTTTGTTCTGAAGATCTGCTCGTCAAATTGCGTGCGTTCTACGGACAATACGAATCGCGAAATGCGTCCGACAGCCATATTGTTTTCGGGGAAAATTACTAAAATGCCGTTCATTATTTATCGGTCGTTATTCACTTCTTGGGTTGCCGAGTCAGAACGCGACGACGTATAAATTGAATTTAATGTTAATTTAATTGACAAGTAATTGTTCTTTAGCATCAATGTGAAATGGTGCTTGCGATCATGCAAGTGTCGCGTACATCCACGAGGGATTTATAATTTATTTTATTGATACGAAATCGTTAGTAATAAATCAGCTCTTCAAGTGTCATTTCATTAGAGTGAAATGATGTTGCCCCGGTGCTCGCTAATTCCAACGCTAAAAATCAGTCCGAAAAAATACCGTACACCGTTTGAAGTGTCTAATTTTAGGTGGTGCAAACGGATACCGGGAAGTTCCGGTCTTATAGCCGTAACACTTTGATATTTCCGAGGTTTACAAATATCGCGGGCTGTTTGTTAATTCAGTGGCCGTGGCCGAAGTCTTCGATCGCAGCGTAGAATAAAGACGGCTGTCGTTCGCATGCCATTCGTCAACTTCAGACGTGCTTAAATAAATTATGACCGCTCCGTTTCGACTGATCATCCTTACTAATTACCGTGGGACCTATTTGGAACTCGCAAAAATCCGAAATTAACCGCAACAAAATCTTTTCTCCTAGAGCACAGGGTCTTTGAAAACTATTGGTGATTATTTTATGAAGTGTTCCGCATTGCTGACCTCGCTAATTGTCGTGGCACCTTCCTGGAACTCGCAATAGTCCGAAATTCAGCCTTCGAGCAACTTCTATGGCTGCTACGCAACGACAACGAGTTTCAGGGAGAATCGAATGATCCTGTCATTCGCATGCAATTTGTCGACTTCAGACGAGCATAGATACGTAATCAGCAGCCTGTTTCGAATGATCATCCTCCCTAATTGTCGTGGAACTTTCCTGGAACTCGCAATAGTTCGATAATTCAGCTCCGAAGCATCAGCCGCGCAAAGAAAGTTTTTCCTGCCGGAGCCGGATCAATCGGATTTCGACTATCTAGGACGCGCAGGGTTTTCGAAAACGAGTTTCAGGGAGGATCGAACGACCCGGTCCCTTGTCGTCGCAGCTTCTTCCCCTCATTTTTCAAGTTTTTCGCCGGATGGGACGAGGGTCGATGCCGCTTTTGTCTCGTTAGATGCGATTCCCTTGTTCGAGGACCAGCGGCTGACCCCGTGGCGGATCGATCGTCGACACTCGGACCATCAGGAACGGATAAAAATGACAATGACACATTAGACGGCCCCCGGACGACACAATGAACTCGAAGACAGTCGGTTTCCTTTTCCCGGGGAGCTCCGTTCACTCGAGCGAGCCGCTCGTTCTTCTTTATTAATATAAGACTTTCTTTCTTTCTCCCTCTCTGTTTTTCTCTTTCGCTCGTTCTCCCCGCTCTCTCACTGGTTCTTTTAACGTTAATCCGATTCGCTATGGTAATTTGTGGAAAGTCTCTTGAAAATGGAACAGAAACGTCCCATTGTACCCTTCGTTGCGTGCGGAACACGGTTAAAATTACGAGGGGTTCAGTCTCTAAGGAAAGATACCGTTCTGGCGCTTTGCGATTCATCGTAACCGATGATTAAAACGGTATTCCGGCTTACAGAGTACAAACAATCGACTCTCCAATCCTTGTCGTTTGAACAATATGCCTGCTAAACGATTTTTCGATACCATATTAATGCGAGCGTTCGAAGTGTACTTGAAACTTTAAATACGTTTGTGTTCAAACAAAGTTTTTGAACGCTGTCGCCTTGTTTTTTCAGGAAGTGCACTTCAAAGTCACAAAAATTAAAAATTTTTAATTCATCAATTCATTTAAAAAATTTTTCTTTTATTATCGTGATAGGAGCTATGGTGGCACTCTTAAGGATTCAATGTTTTTTTAAACAATATCAAAACTACTGGACATAAATCAAGAGCAATGTCCTAAGCGCAAAACCAGAATACCTGTTTAACGTTCAGTCCGCGATTCGCCAGAGAATTTTGCTTTGCCGTTCCGTGGGAAAAAAATTCGTCGCAAAGTGTTCCCGATTAATGGACACGACGAAACGAAAGTTCGCTTTTCGGTCCACGGCGAAATTAATGCACTCGTTTCCGCGACTTAGCAAAAACGTGACGGGCGATTCAACCGGGGTAGAACTTAATTCAGCTCAGCTTGGAATGATTTACAGAGTTCGAACTTAATTCAGCTCTGCTTGGAATGATTTACAAGGGCTCTTTCTTTGACGAGCTTTGGGGATACCGATAGGCACGATGAATTACGCGGATTTCTCAATGTACAGTTTGAATAACACCGCTGAAAGATTGTTAAAAAGAGAAAAATTCGGATGTTGTTACACCGATTTGCGCCTGGAACGTAACGAGAATGAAACTGTGAACATTGGCAAAATATTTCCTTCGATTGTTTCTCACGGTTTCTTTTGTTCCAGTCGAGTCCTTGTTGCGTTCCTCGAGAAGTCGATTGTTACGTGTAACAGAACCGAAATAAGGACTCGGGGGACTTTTCGCAAACTAGCAGAACGAAACTTCAGAGTCACGAGTAGGTAACCAACGAATCACATCACGAAGAAATCGTGCCAGAAACTCAATTCCCATCGTTGTTCTATGTTCTGCCACAGCAGACGGTTCTCTTGACGACAAACTTCGACGAAGCCCTTACACTCAGCACAAAGGATTCTTAACAATTACAACAAAATTCTGACAAACAGGTTCAGACGGAACGATTTCCAAAGTACATTGTGCTGGTCACGTAAAAGTTTGAGATTCGTGAGGCTGCCCGTCAACCGGTGCCTACGCGGAGACGAAGTAACACCTGGTCCAGGGCAGAAATGCTATCTTGTTCAACGAACCTTCCTCCCCAATGTGTGTGTACTTCGCTAAAATCTGTCGGGACCGTGGATTATGTAAAACAGAATCAACCAATCGAATTTTGCAATTTTCATGAACCCCAATCTCCGACGGATAAAATTATTATTTTCCTTTGATCAGATTCAGAAATTAATTTTTAACCTGAAATGTATATGCGATCCACTTTCTCATCTCGATTTTATTAATTAAATTTACATTTTGATGTTGTTCGATTTTTGGAGGTGTGCCCGATTATTCCAAGAATGAAATATATGCACTGAATAATTTTAAATATTTTAAAACAAGAAAAATTGTATTTATATCAAAAGAAATTTAGTAAATATTAAAAAATACTTAAATAAATTCCACAAATATGTGCAACAAGAACTTCTACAGATATGTACATCATCAAATGTTTCCTCTAGTACATCCACATTGCTATACATAATAATACAAACAAACATTTTGCAACATACACAGGATAAGACATTGTTCCCACAAACAAAATTGTTCCACGTCATCATTCATTAAAATTGCTTCAATACTTTGTTAATTCTGAACTACTATGGATGTCCTTTATAGGATATTTTCTTTTGTTTCGCGAGAATATTACTAAACAGCGTTATTTAGAAATGGCCACTTTGCGTTTAATGAAATCCACGCACTATATAGAATTCATTTGTTTGAAACACAAAAACAATTTTTGATCAAAGTTCTTCACGAAGAAATTCTCAAAAATCAGTTCAGAGAACCAACCTTCAAAAATGTGTTTAAAAACTAGTTAGAAGATTTTCATTATTGAATAAAAATGACATCCCCTCTAAAATGTTGAAAATTTCCTCGAATTCTATTCGATTTCTAAAATTCATTAAAATTGTGGAGGCCATTAGTAAAGAACTAACTTGTTTCCTGTGAAAGGGCCAGGATCGTGTCGCACAGCACGCACCACGGAGGAAAGATCGAGGAACAGGACGACGCATTCTGTCGCAGGACCTCGGGCCGTTCCGCTTCCACAGGACGATTGCGTTGGCGGGCAGGCCACGAATACATTCTGTTATGGCAACACCACGGTCACAGGAGCGGCAGCGTAACACGTACGTATTGTTTAGCAATCCTCGCAAGGACGTAACGAGCGGTTTTTGGCGTCTCTTACCCTTTTCGTTAATTGCGTATCCATCATAAAGTTATGAACGTGCTTCTCCGCCCTTGTGAGCTCGAGCTTCCTGGAAACAACCGCCACCAGCAAGGCCGTGCATCCGGCGCCCTAAAAACACCGTGAAACGTACCTGTGAACTCGCAGGCTATCCGTTGTACACTTAATTACGAGACTAGCGGCAGCCGCGTCTCTAATTACGAACTAATTTTATCGAAACTCTTCGGAGGTCCCTGCCACTACGCCTGTGAACAAGAAACAGAACCGCATCTGCGCGACGGCTCTGTTATGTCTCGATTATCGCCGACATTTTCACTTTCCCCCGAAACAATAGACACGAGAACGGTCGTTAAGCAAAATTAAAATACCACCGGATCCTTCGCTCTAATTACTTGATGACGCTAGCTAATCTAAAGATAAAGAGAGCAGAATCTCTTTTAGAAACAGTACTCTCAAAGATGACACTACTGATCGACGTAGAAGTGAATTTGATAAAACATGCTATGATCCTCGGCTCTACCTCTATCGATCACTATTCAGCAGAAGTCTAAAGAATCGACCAGAACTAACATGATCTCTCTAGATGATGCCTGAAGCCTAGCTTCTAGATTTTTACCTAAATGAATGTTCGTATGGAATTCCTCGAAAAATTACAATTTTATCTCGACTACTTTTACACCTATTGAGAATCGTCCGGTTCCGAGCTATGAGTGTCCGTACGAAGGTCCTCGGAAATTAGAACAGGATGTTCGTCAGACTCCATTTAAAACGCTCTTAATCAGGAAGTAGCCAACAAACTACACAGCAGAGCATCGAAAGTCGCCGGAGGAGGATTTATTTTCGCTTCCATCACTGGCCAGTTTAGCAATCCTCTTAAGGAAATCCTGCCGGTCCGTTGAAAGGACCTTTTTCTCTGCCCGTCGTTCCCCGTCGCGTCGCCCTCCGTCGAATTTGCCACCGTCAAAGACAACGAGGCGAGACCCCTTTAATAGCGCGCTCTTAATTGTGGATAGATTCCGCAGCTTCTCCTGCCAGCCACCGAAGGGAGATGCTGTCCGCGTTATGTCGAGGAAACGCAAACGCGGCTTAGTCAGCTAGATCCGGACAACCAGCAGGCAATATCGCGGCGAATTTTGAAGAGGGATCGGGTCAGACGTCTGCATAAAGTCATTCTTAGAAGACCGACGCCTCCCGGTTGTATAATATTCCGTCGCCCTGTCCAATTTCGTGCTCTTCGATTTCGCCGACACCTTGGCTCGCTCTACAGTTTATTAAGTCAACGCTCTGCACAATGGTTGGCTCGAGTGACGTGGATGTGGTATTTACTGCTGGATGAATATTTACGGGCATTTTTCACGTTGTTGAAAGTGGCAATTCACTCTGAGATTTTTTACAATCACGTAATTCACGATGCTTGGGACCTCTGTTTTATTCATCAATTTTTTCAATGTAGTTTTGAAGGTACTTCTCGCAGAACGCACAAAAATTGACAAATTAGCGGGAATCTACCTCTCTTGTCAATATTTAGCCATTAAAAAAGCAAGGGGTTAAATTTGTAATTCTCATGGACATCTGGTCATTACTGACAATAAAGTAACTAAGGTGGAGTGGGGTAAATGCGTCAACGGGGCAAGTGCGTAGTAGTTGACACTTTGTACAATATCCTATCAGAATGATAATTTTCAAGCAAAATTAGAATCCTACATAATACTAATTCATCAGTAATAACTGTGGAAAGAGTTTGATACCAAGAGCGTTAAGTTTTTACATACCAGACTGAAAATACATCAGTTTGAAGTCCAACTTCGCAAAAACTAGGGCGGACTTACCCCACTCCACCTTATACAGCTACCAAACAGTAGAAGGTTGAATGTTAAAGTGTTTAAACGATCGTAGACATTCAATCAGCAGTGTTTGAAGCGTACACTCGAGAAGTCTGAACAATTTCGGACAATTTCCACAATTTAGAAACAGACTGGACATTCTAGAATAATTCCGGTACATTGAAAATGAAGTTGCAATTTCCGGTAACGTATGAAATTACGCAGCAGTATAATCAGTTTGCGGCACTCGAAATGACGAAGAGCGTGCGCCAGGTGACGCGTCTAACAGGCCACACGAGAGTCCCGATTATGGTTCCATTTGCATGCTGATTATCCGGACCACGTTAGAGGAATCACCGAGTTCTACAAGGAGTCAAAAGCGATAAACGTCGAGAGAACCGGAAGCATCGTTGAGATTCCGTGGTTCCCGCGGCCACCAAAAGCAGAATTTCACGGGGAATTGACCAGGACCGTTGGCCAAATTGGTTAACGATTCACGGCTGCGAGTCCTAAATCGGCGAATTAGCATCGAGCCGAGAGTACAATAACAATAAGGAACCCAGGAGAGGGCTCCGAATGGTGAGATTAGACTCGGTGTGTAGCGTTTATCATGACGAAGTGTCGGTCCAAGTGCATCGTAACTGCCACTTGCATGCGCCGCTGTGGTCGATAACCCCTTAGCATGGCAACCTTCGCTGCATAGAAGTCGGCTGGAACTTACAATTGCCGACGTTTCGAATGCAACGATGCAACCGAACGCGATTCCGAATGATAGCGACACGTCGAAAATCTCGTCGAGGAAATGTCTAAATGCGTCGAGATTGGGGGTTCGACGATTTTTATTTGACAACCCTTCGATGACAGCGAGAATCCTGGAATGATTAGTGACGACAGGTGACTGATTTAGGTGACTGCAAAAGTTCTGGCGGTTTTCCGTTGGAGATATTCAGCGATGCATTCGTGGTGACTGCGCATCTTCACATTCAATTTCGCTGCGGATCTTTATGCAACAATCTCGTGCATTGATTGTTAGGTACAGACATTCATTTCTTCAACAATTTTAGTAAGACGTAAATAATGTACTAGGATTCTTAAAATCTTTTGAGATAACATTCATGATATTTTTACAGTGCAGGGAAACTTGTGACATGCAATTATTTGCAAGATACAAGAACATACCTTCATTGTGAAATGTTAAAAATATTTCTACTCGATTTTTGCTGGAACTTTAGGCAATGAAATCAATTTTTTAACTGGTCAGATTTTCATGTAAAGATACGCAGTTTCATGGTCTCTATTGTTCATGCTGCGGTTTGATGCTATCGTGTGTCTGAAGAATGAAAGCGAATGAACTATTTTGTTCACTGCAGTGTTTTTCTTTTTTAACATCATGTGATAAAAGAGCGTGGATATGAACACTATTAGCAGACTATTTTCGCCTATTTTGTTTCTACAATGTTTGCAAGGATTTAAATAACAAACCGCCTTTTTGCATTTTTAGGTCACGTGTAATAATAGGATTGATCAAAAAGTTTCCTTAATTTGTTTGTGTCGTTCAAATAAATCTGGTGGGTAAATGAATGCAGTAAAGAAATGAGTGAAAATTATGTTGGTTAGAAACTTTAATAAAAATGTAAGAAAACTTAGCGACCAATTAGATATTACACAAACCTAGAATCGTTTCAATGTCCATTATGACTCTTACAGCGTTCTCGTGTAACGGGTTCAAAAAATCGATTTTATCTTTTGAAAAGAACTTATAAAAATTTATCACACATGTCCAGTAAATAATCTAACAAATTCAGAAAAAAATATCTTTATATAGCATAAGGATGCAGCCACGCACCCCAAAAAATTTGATTCCGACAACTCCAATACTACCTTCGAAAAAGAAATTATAAAACCGCCTTAGGTACTTTTACATCGGTTACACGAGAATTCGCTGGAGAAAAGGCATGGTCGTTGCAGAAAGGAGAACTTTTGCGCTCACCTAACAAGCTACCACAGTTTCTATGCACTCTAGTCTATTCTAAGCGAGAGATTCGAGGTAGGCAAACGTCCCGTAGAAAGCGAGAAACAGAAAACTGTACGCGCCCGATGTGTTCTCGCCTCGGTCGATCGTCGGTACGTGCCCTGTTAACGAATCGTCTTAATAGCTCGGTGGGAGCACGTGGCCGGTCGCAAATCTCGCGGCAACATCCGGTATTAAACTTCGCGAGTCTGGCCTTACCATTATTCCGGTGGAAACGGCTATACCTCGACCGCAGTACGTGTTGGGTACGATGTCACCGAAACCGACGCTCAGAAACGTGATTGCGATGAGCCACATCGCATTAAGGAGATTCGCGTGCTCCTCGTCGTGGAACCTGCCGGCACACAACAGAAAACAGAGCTGAAATATGTATGTGTATATATTAGTGTATACGGTCTTAATAGCCGGTGGCGAATAATCATAGTTCCCCCCGGCGAAACGATTATGCGACCGTCGTCGGCGGAAACGGCGCAATCTTCGCCGCCATCTTTATTGCGAAAATTACCGGTGACGAGCCCGGCCTCGTGCAACATTCTAAGAGGTTTAACGGATTAGCCGACGTGCCACTGACGGCGACGCGACGACTACTTTCGTCTAATTAATCCCCGGAATAAAGTGTTCCCTGGGAAATTATTCGATCGTTACGTCCGACATTTAATTCTGTACACATTTCTTCATTACTCCATTTTATTCTTCTCTCGACGTTCTTTTTTTAACTAGGAGGTTCTCTAGAGTTGTAATAGATACATTATACCGGGGTACAAACTCGTATTTCTGATACGGGGTTTTTACAATTTCGATCACGGAACGATCTAATTAAAACGCTTTCGGTACTGATATACGAATGCTAGAACGGTTCCATCGGTCTTAATTACACGAGTTCAGTTACAATAATTCCATTACATTAAACTCTTGATTGCCCGGCTCGTTCGTTAGAATGCGCGTAACGACGTATCGTATTCTCGGCTGCGCCCACGAAATTCATTATCGGAAATCGAACGTGAAAATAACAAGCGGGGATTAATCGTTAAGCGGCGGATGTTCTAATGGGACGGATAGCATTACAACAGATTTCATTAAGGCGGGATCTCTTTCACGGCCCGTCGGAAGCCCGAGCCTACGGAAATTGAATTTGTCAATTAAAAGAACGGACAACTTCCGGACAAAGATCCTCGAGAAACTTCGTTACTACAATCAACTGTACACCGCTTTCTGTAAAAGCTCTACAATTTTTACAATTTTAATAACGCCTTTACGTCATTTACAATATATTGGGTTGGGGAATAAGTTCGTAGTGTTTTATGTTTTCTTTTATTCTGCAACGATTTTTTTGTTCTTTGGCGAAGTGTTGTACATCAATCGAAACAGCTCTTTCTGCTCTACAAAGCTGTGACAATCGTTGTTTTGAATAATTTAATTTGTTATTATTTTTCAGACTTAGACATGGAATATCCAGGAAGCAAAAATCAACATTTTCGACACCTGCTTTTCTTCGCTTTTCATCGAGGTCAAAAAGAATTAGCGGAAAAACTGAACTGCAATCATAAGACCATTCTCAACCATCTTCATTCGATGGGATTTGTCGAAAAATTGGAAGCTTGGGTGCCTCACGAGCTTACCGAAAACAACAAAGAAAATCGCCTTCAAATTGCTTCTCAACATGTGTCGAAAATGTTGATTTTTGCCTCCTGGATATTCCATTTCTAAGCCTGAAAAATAATAAAAAATTTAATTATTCAAAACAACGATTACCACAGTTTTGTAAAGCAGAAGGAGCTCTTTCGATTGATGAACAACAATTTGCCAAAGAACAAAAAAATCGTTGTAGAATAAAAGAAAACATAAAACGCTACGAACTTATTCCCCAACCCAATACTATAATCATGCTTCTACGATGTACGAGGTCAATTGTTGCCAAGAGGTGCGACCGAACAACAGACAGAATAATTTAAGTAAGTTGTAAGTTTCTCACGTCCGGTCGATCTCCGACTTGTTTTAATTACGCGCCGGCATTAAAGCGAGCAGTTGGATTGCACGGTCAGATAGCGCACTAAAAGCGGCGGCTCTCAAAATAATTGAAGCCGCGGAAACGGTAACGGGAGCCCGGAGTAGTAAACGATGAGATTTTTTCGAAAATGAGCAAGAAACGGGTTTCTCCCCGGTGGCGGTGAATAAATTGCAGGCTGGAAGCGGGTCGGCGGTCGTTAGGTTTTTAAAATGGCCGAGCAGCTCGCCGAACAGTTATAAAAGTTCGGCGGGGATGGATTGTTTTTGCCAGATCGCGTCCTCCATGTCGGACAAATTATATTTTCCGGCCATCGAGAGCACCGAGAGCGAAATTTATCGACGCTCACGTCGGTCCGTCCACGGTCCCTCCGAGTCGTTATCGCGAACTTAGTTACTGCAAACTCAACGAAACGTTGTTTCATCGGTTTCTTAACTCGTGGAATTTGTCAAACTTCGGGGTGCTCGTTGGTTACCCGAAAAAAGAAGTTCTGATACTCTACTTCGGATTGCTATCTTAAGCGACGGGAAATGACATCAGGGCTACGAAAAAAATTCTCTAGTCTCTACGTGGGAATAACAAAGCATCGTACATTGAAGACGAAAAATTTCGCCAGCGAGTTATCTTCCTGTTCGTTTGTTCAACGCGTCGGAGCCTTTTGTTGGCCTAAAGAGGCCGGTAATTTTATACGCGACGAGAAAAAAATACTGCTTTCATTTAAATAATTATTTTACCTCTGTTGGCTTTCGTTCGCTCGTTTCGCTACGTCTACACTAATTTTAATACTTACTCTAATTTTAATCCAAAGCTTCCCTGTTCTATTGTTCTTTTTTGTCATCATAAATTTAAAAGCATTCGGAAAGATAAAATTGTTAAAAATTTACTCAAGAAACGAATTTATCGTCTGAAGTAGGCGATAAAATGCCTCCATCAGTGCGGAATATACTTAAAGGAGGTACACAAGATGATAGGGACTGAATAAGGAAAAAATAAGTGAGTGGATGAAGAGGACATTCATCTTGGCCAGGAGTTTCTCATGAATTCGGGGGCAAGGTGGATCGTCTCCATCTGTTATTTCAGCGCGGAATTTACAGTGTCCTTCGAACTTTACTGCCACGTCGGAAGGGCTGCAGATAAAACGGAGACGGTTCCATCGTTTCGCACGAGTGCGAGCAAGAAAACGACGCCGCGCCGGGAAGCTTTTCGGGTCTGTGGATCTACGAATCTCCGGAGACCAGCCGTTTCCCCGGATGCTTCTTTTCGAGAGCATGTATCGGCTTTCCTATCCGGCGTGTCTAAAATTCTAATTCCGTGTGAGTCCGCGGAGAACGTCTGTGTGACGAGATTGCACAATATAAAAACCTGCAGAGAAACTCTCTGACGATCGTCGAGAATACACAGCCAAGAATTACGCGAACTACAAATCGAATTAATTGGTCACTGTCAAATTCTGTTCTATTTTTCTGGCCGTAAATTAGGCCACATTCCACTTGTCTGACCATACGCGCTGTCCTATTCTACTTGCCTGATCAAACTCTATTACATTCCACTTGTCTGATCATACACTCTCTTCTCTACTTGTCTGACCACATTGTTTGAAAATTTTGCATCTCAGTTTTCGAATTGATACTTCTGAACTTGTTCAACGACACTGTTCCGCCTTTGTTTTACTTACTTCACCGCAGACCTATTCTACTTGTTTAACCACAGTTCGTCTTTAGTTTACAAGCCTGTTCATAAACTGTCCGTAATTCCACTTGTTTGTACTTTAATCGTTTTTGTTCTGCTTGTCGGCCCATAGGTTGACCTTATTCTACTTGCACAACTATACGTACTCCCTATTCCACTTGCCAGGCCACAGGCAGTCCTCATTCCACTTGTCTGGCCATTGAACATTCCTCTTTCGCTCGTGTGATCATGAATCTCCCCCATTTCTCTTGTTTGGTCATTATTTGTCTGGCCATATGTTATCCCTATTCCACTTACTTGATCGTAGATCGTGCCTATTCTACTTTGCTGACTGGAGAGGCCACGGGTAACGGGAGTGTCAGGATTAAAAATCTTAAACCAATTTTATGGCAACAAATTCTAAAATTCAAAGTTCAACAAATAAAAAGAACGAATTTATAATTGACAATCTAGAAACAAAAGCTACATATATCTGTCGACATTTTTACAAGAATGCGAAGATAACGCCTACGCTGGTTTTGTTATCGCAACATTTCTAGGAAACTGGAAATCTCTGCGGGGAAAGTATCTCCGCTGAATTTTAAGTCTGAGATACTAAGGTAGAGGAGCAGCGAATTCAGTGCCAATTCATCGTCATTTAGGGCCGTTACCGTGGAATCTCTTGGGATGTACTGACAATGAGAGAGCAGAGAAATCTATTTCCAGCAACGATTTTCATCTCCAGAATACTAGAATTTCTTCTTGTTTCTGCTTAGTCATAATTCTCTGCTTATTGCTGCGATTATTAAATAAACACTTATAAAACAATAGAATGTATTTCGTTTGTTCGTTCCCAGCATAGCACTGATTTATCGCGACTTTAACGTAAAGATACCCCGAAAAAACGGATTTCTTTAGGGCCGGTTCCAAGACTAAAAAGAGCGATAAAAAAGAAAGAAAGAAAAGCAAAGAAGGGTATCTATGCTCGTGAGATCCCAGCGAGAAGAATCTCCCATCGGCCTGCAAGATTGATCGGCCATGCGCCCTCTGCCGTTTCCCTAAATCGGCCGTGCTATTTGCGGGAGAATTTAATTATACGCGGGGGCCAGCAATCTCGACCCATTGGCTCTCTCCTCCACCCCTGCACTAAATCCTCTATTGCCGCTTCAACGGCGCAGCCTCCTCCTGTCCGATATTCACCGGCGTGATTTATACCTTTGTTCCGGCGAAGATTTGCCTCCCGAGGCTGTTAACACCGTCGATATTCGGAGCCCAGTTCCACCGTCCGATTTTCTTGAAAACTACACCCCCGTCTTACCCCCTCATTCACAACCAGCAAACACAATACCGAACAGAATTTAAAGATAAGTGTCTCTTACTGTAATATTTATAAAAGTGGCAAAATTGAAGAAAAACCACAATTTTAAGAACAAATGCCATTTCTTCCAGATTTCTGAGGAACAAAACTATTATTTCTTGGTTGCTTACTTTTGTTTTGTATTAGAATATAAAAATGCATAAACGGTTTCGTCAATGTTTGTTTCAGTACTATGAAAAACGGTAAAAAAAATGTTATAAAAAAAAATTAAACCGACTTCGAAAAAACGCACTAAAAAGTATAAAATAATTTCCATTTAATTTATGTGAATACACACGAACTTAAATACAATATAATCTTTTCGGAGGCGGCGCAAAATTGAAAATTTTCGACACTGGAAATGACGAAATACCTTAAATTCTTCTACATGCTTTCACATATTAATGTATCTTCTCTTCCCACCTACTGATTTCCAAGCCTATCATATTCCAATGAAATCATAATCAGCAACATCTGTCATTTGGAAAATTTTTAATTTTTGCGCCGCCTCCGAAAAGACTGTATTGTATTTAAGTTCGTGTGTATTCACATAAATTAAATGGAGATTATTTTATACTTTTTAGTGCGTTTTTTAGAAGTCGGTTTAATTTTTTTTTTATAAAATTTTTTTTATTTCACACTTTTTATCTAAGCCGTCACATTCCAAATCGTAATTTATAAATATCTGAAAGCCGCAATCGATAACGGTAACGACGTCGCGTCGTTACTGTTCCTAATATCTAACATTCAGCGGAGTTCACAACGGCATCACCACCCTACATTTTCGCAAATAAAATCGTAATTAATACAAAAATGTAAAATTTTTTTTGCACGTGGGACCATCCCGGGAACATACTCTACAAGATGCAAAAGGTTTCGTTCCGATTGGTCCATCCATCTCGGCGTAATCGGTGAACATACATAGAAAAAAAAGCGAAAAAAAAGGCACATACAGATCGAATTGAGTAACCTCCTCCTCTTTCGAAGTCGGTTAAAAATATGGTTGAGTTTATACATATTATTCACAGCACTGTATTATGATCCCAATTGATCGCAAGAATTAATTTTTTAAAATTTAATTTAACTTGTGACATAAAACTTGTCTAAATTTACAAATAAAAAAATTTTAAATAAAAATCTGGCACTTACTAGGTAAAGAAGAAGAAGATGAGGGAAGTTGGTTCTTACCTCTCGCACTGTCGCAAGGTCCAAGAGGCGATGATCCACAACGAGACCATGAAGACTACCAAGACGGTGCCCGGGCAGATGGTCATCAGGGTTTTCAGGACGAACCTAGTGTTGAAGTTAATACGATTCAAGGCCCCTATGCTGCGCGACGAGGCGTCGGTGAACAGCTTCGAGTGCAGCAGCATAACGCGAAAGATGAGGTAGAGTCTGAAGAACATCGGCAGCGAGAGGGTGACGTCGTACGGTACCCATTTCGAGCCGAAGTCACCGTTCTTGTTCACCAGCTTGGTCGTCCACAGGAAATAGTATTCCCCGGGGATCGGGTGGATCGCGCAGATCACCAACTCGAGAGTGATCTGCGCGATCCTCTGCCAGGTCATCGCGATCCGCCAATCGTCCGCGCAGTTATCGATCATGAACAACTATCAACAGAAAGATACACGATTCATACAGATTTGTACAAATCATTCGAAATATTCTCGTTCGAATATTTTATTATTTTTCTTACGTTTATCAAGAAACTGTGTACACCAAGTATGATTTATTTCGTTGGTGTACATATTACCGTTCTTCAACGTCCCCGTTTCAATTTGATCAACCTCATTTGCCGGCTGTCTGTCGCGAAAGAAAAAGATTGGCTGTGCCGGCAAGAATGCGATCCGACAGCTTTGAATGGGATTATCATAATACGCCCGGCTCCAACGAAAATGCGTGTCGGGCTACGATAAGTTTCATTATTTATACTCTGTCGCAACGGCCGTCGTTTCTCAAGCTCTCGCTCCTCTCCACCTATCGATATTGCATCGTCCCTTTCTGTAGCCACCGCGACAGTATCGGCAACATCCGCTCTACGGATGAAGTAAACAATTTCGTTTTTCACGGAGAAGAGAAGAAGAAGAATCGGTTTCACGGTTGCCTGCTTTATCGACACAGAAACTTTTCCAAGATAATTGTATCTCGGGCTCTCTGTGTACGTAACAAACTTTACTACAAACTTGTCTACGGCTCCGGGACGTGCTTCAACAAATCATCCTCGGTAGCAGATAAAACACACGTGTCTTCGTGGGTCGACTTTGATTCGATATCGAGAGAGTTCGCTCCGGCAGAGCGATATGTCAACTTGTAATTACATTAAGTCTCAGACGGCGACTTTAAAGATGTTGTTTGGAGAAGAATGGATTTATTGGGACCGTTAGTTGCAGAACATATCTCATCCTTGCGACAAAAGTGACACAAGTCAAGAAACCTGCTGTTTGAGTTATTACTATTAATGAATTCTGTGAACATTAGTTTCTGAAAAACGTAGTTTTTGGACTTGTTCACAAAGTATGCTCTAGAAAGAGAATATCTACATAATAGTTAAATAATAAATGTGCCACTCTTCTCGTGTCGAGAAGGTTGACGCATAAATATTTCAGTAAAAATTGGGCAAAAATAAGGGTACACAAAAATCCAAATAAATTTCTTAATAAAGAGGCAAAATCGGGCAGTCTCGTGGTTCGCTCTAGTTTCCAGAATCAGCAGTTCCCGGCGAATAAATCTTCGCTTCATTTGCAAGGTAATAGAATTTTCGTAGAGCCTCGGTAAAATCAAAGAGAATTGCATTATAAAGAGCGGACGGTAGACAGTGAATCGTGGCCGCCGGCCAAATAGTCTCTAAAACGTTCACCCTCGACCGGAACACCGATAGCGAAACGCGTTGACAAAGAGAAAAGAGAGCTCGCCACCTAAATCCACCGCTGGTAGTATGTAGCATGAGGTAGCCAGGCACCGGGCTCGCGGAACGATACATCGTAAAACTCCGCGTAGTATCGTTTGCGGTGCATCGACTCGTGCGTTTTACGAGGGATAATTCGTTCGGAGGACAACAGAGGATCGTTGAAGAGCGCCGAGATAGCCGGCTGCACCGTATCGATAAAACGAATTACAACGGGGAATCGCGGAGGAGTTACAACGGCTGTCCGACGGGAGTTCAGTTCGTATTTCATCGGTTTTTTTCGTTGGAGATACCACCCGCGCAGTGTCGGAGCCTACCATGAGTTTTATAGCGGCTACAGTGTCTGCAGAAAGTGTCCTGATTCGTGGCAGACTTGGGTACATTTTATTTAGGATATAGTAAAAATTTCTGTCTCAAGGGATGAACTTGTTCACTTGATTTATCACTAGACTGCGGATCTTTATGCAAAATAAAAAATGTTCGCACTGATGTCACAGGAGCCAGATCAAAATTGTACTCCTCTTTCAATTATCCTGTCAAGCTGAAACTAATGCATTGATGTCCTTAAATATTTTTAGCACTGCTTTAAACTGTACTGGCCTATACATAAAAATCCGCAGTCTATTTATCACATTTTATATTTATATATTTATATATCACATTTAGTTTAGAAAGACATCAGTAACTTTCGAAAAAATAATTCTGCCCACCTCAAACTTCTTCTATAAATACTTCAAACCATCGTTTTACCTCAATAGTACATTCAAAAATATTTGCCAACCCATATCGTTGAATAAAATTGTGGAAAACATGCTAATCAGGGGTTCGAGAGCCTTCCGGCTAAAATCACAGGAGCAGGTGTTGGAAACAAGGAGCAGGTGTTATTGGATCACTCTAAACAGACGTCTCGGAGGCTGGATCCTCGACAATTCGGTTAGGAAGTATCTGGGAACGTTCTCCGACGTCGGTATCCGTGTTTAACCAGCGAAAAGTGTCCGGATCCCTCGTTAACGGGTTTCAGGTGGTGGTCCCGCAGCAGCGAGACCGAGGCGAGAGAGTAGTTCGCAATACCGACGCTTGGATTCGAGCCTAATGGCCCGTTGACCTTTCGGCACCTGTTGATTGTCGTTTATCAACGATTTGCATGCGCAGATTCGCTGGGATCACCTGGTCTGCGCGAAACGAAAGGGTTGCGTCCTCGAGGGTGCAACGAGCTCTCTGCTCGCTCTGTTGTTGATCGACGTTGCAAATACCCCGGGACCCGTGATGCATCTCTCTCGCCCGTTGTCCCAACAGCCGTGGCAGATTTATTGATTTTCGATTCGGAGGAACACGTTTCTATCTCGACGCGACGGTGCACCTCTGCTCGTTATTAGCAAATTGAACCGAGCCGGACGAGCCCTCCAAGAAACTTGTCAGCGTTTCTGCTTTGAGACCACGGACCTTGTCGAGATACACCTGGCCTTGGGACACTCGGTACAAATGCGAGCTCCTAATTGGTTCTTGTAGGTTGATTCCGAAAGGGACATTCGCTTTGCTTTGCTTGATACACTTTGGGTTTGAGTAGTTCGTGTTTCCGGTTTAAGGATGTTCTGGAGGTACAATGGGAGACAAAAGTACAAGAAATTCGTAATCCATCAATACATGGCAATGAAAGCCATTCATGCGTATATTTTGCATTAAACTTTCGCGAATACTGTATCCTCTGTAGCTATATTCAGTGGTCTACACTTGTCACGTTTCCATGCTAGTGAGAGACAACACGATAAATTTGACGTTTTGTAACAGTTTATAATTTTTTTGCTCTGTAACTGTCTAGTGAATCCTAATAAATTTTGAACATAATTAATTACATAATTTTTACTACATATTAAAAAAAACTGGAGTTTCTAGTTGCGTTTTTTCAAGGTTTAAATAGAGTTTCAAGTGGAATTTTATGAATTCTCCATAAGAAGACGTATTAAAGTCTGCAAACTTTAAGTTTATATAATTCTTAAACGGTGCAGTGAATCGGACCCAAACTTTGGTAATTGCATTAATTTAGTAAGAATTACAATTTTGCAACAATTTTGTTGCGTTTTTATGTACCTCCAGAACATCCATAACTGATGCAGCGGGTTGCAGACATTTTTGTTTTTCCGGGCGTGTTGAGGAACACAGTTTTTAACTTATTTAAAGGTTCTCACTTCTACAGGCAAGCAGATCGAAAAGGATAACCCCTCAAAAGATCCGCTTGAGACACTCTACAATCTCGACAATCTCGACTAAAATCATGCGTGCAAAATCAAGCGATTCTTTGCCTGACGATTATGCGAGTAATTGAAGCTTGAATTTCACTGGAATCACTTGGTACTGCGCTCGTATTGATTATTGAGAAATGCTCTGGAACACTGAGGACGTTTTTACTTCCAGAGTGCTTCCAGCGCATAATTAGGATAATTGCGAGCCTCGATATTTTTCCTTGACACGGAGCGATGCAAAGGAGGGTCTCTTATCGAATCATACTTACGTCTGATTTTATCGTGTTGCAATCGACATCCTCTATTCTGTACAATCTACTTTGCACCATCTAAACATAGACGTCTATCATAGTCCTTGACATCTACCTATAATCTCAAAGGTGGCCGCATAATCGATCGGTTTTGGGGTTAATTTAATTTCGATTCTGATTGCACGGTGCCTCGGTTTTCCCGAGATCCGATAAAACCCGGATAGGAGAGAAGTGTACCAAGATATTCTCTATTTACCATTTCGGAAATTCGAACTGTATGAAAATCCATCAACGCATGATCGACTGAGATTAATTCGAACACCATTTGCCAAGAAAGAGATTTCTTCGTGGGAACATTTTTTTTCTACTCTTTTGCTCACCTACGAGAAATGTAACCTTGACGTCTAATCACTTGCAGGATCATAGAACTCATTGGTTCAAGCGATATCGATCTCTCAGTCCTTTCGAGGGTTTAGAGAGCTTGGTTTAGGTTGGGGATGATCGCGTGGTGTTCGGGATCCGAAAAAGCTCCTTTCGGTCAAGTTATTATACTGTCACCGATGGATGTCCCTCGGTGACAGACGCCGTGACACTGTCACGTCAATGTCACCTCGTATTCCGAGGGAAAATGTCGGGAAACAGGGGCCGATATCGCGGAATGCCGGAATGAAACCGAGCGAGTGTGAGGCTACGCGTATCGTTTTTCCAATACGCTGAACGTCGAGATCGTTACGTCCACGACAACGGGTGCCCGGGGAGTTTCGTTAACGCCGATATCACTTTGCTTTCATGCTCTCTTCACGAATGACGATAACATCCCCTTTGTTGCGACGGTTAAACGGCTCCTCGTGAAATATCGTCCGTCTGATGGCGCGGCGAGCCATCTTCAACGCCACCATCTTGTCGCGCTTCCGCCATTAGGGATCACCACGCAATCACTGCTTTATTAACTACTAGTTAGTCTGTCTAGGTAATTAATGTTCAAGTAGTGGATGGAATTATCTATGTTTATAAACGAACCATACATTTAATAAAACATATTATCTGTAACACCAATGGTGTTCAATTAACGACTGGCAAATTTTTCTCTCTAAAATGCACTTGTATTATTTCAGACTCGTAAACATTTTTGCGAGAAGAAATAATTGTTGTTTAACTTATGTTCGTTAGAATCGTCTTGGACAGTTTTAGTAAATCTTCGAAATTGTTCGGGTTCTCTAAGAAGAAGGTCAGGGACACATTAAAACCTGAAGCGTCTCAGACAAAATGCAAACGGTGCGAGGCAATCGTCTCTAACCGTACGCGAAATAGTGAAACGAGGAAAAGCCGCTAAAGTAAATTGCCGGCGAGTTTACATGAACCGAGCCAGGGTAGCCAATTAATGTCCAAAGCGAGGGAAGTCAAGGTTAGCCTTTCGCCGGCGATTTCTTTGATGCTGTTTGCTCGCAAACCAGATTGAGTGGACGTACACTCGAGAGACTGGGGAATTTGATGCCTCGGGAATAATCCTGGAGGACTGAATTTTCGCGGACCCGACTTCTGTCCGGTTTTCTCGCCAACTATCCCGTGAACGTACACCGTTTTTAGGTGGCTCGACTCGTTTGTATGACCACCAGAAGCAAATCGGCTTTCCGTGCACCGTCTTTCGACGAGGATTACTCTCGTAGATCTGAACGCCCACGGAGCATTACGCTTAATTAAGCGGAGAACGTTTAACCATGATGCTGCGAAGGTTCCCCTGGCGAGGCGATACTCTGCGGTCACCGATGCTGCAAGGACTCTCGGCACACTTGGTCCACGAAATTCCAGAAACGTCCTCGCACTATAATATTCCCTTTTTCATTTTGTCATTGTCTCGAACGGATCGATCGTGATACAGCGTTGTGTACAAAATAAAAGGCGAGCTTCATCAAAGTTTTAGTTTTAATTAGTGTTCTGAACCGAATCGGTAATACTAGTCGAGTCTCGCGAGTTTCGAAATTAGACGCCCTGTTAGTTAGTTTGCACCTGGCAAGACTCACGGTCGAAGTGAGACGATTTTCCGGCAGCCAGTCAATTTCGTCGCTAATTTCGGCGGGTCTGTAAATATTAACGGGGCAACAAGCAACCGGAAACGCTGCGATTGTGTATTGTTTTCGCGCCGGGCGAGACTGCGAGTCAAAATCACGTTCCCGACGCGGACAATTTCGTTTCGACGCTGTCGGCGATCAAGGACCGCAAATGAAAACGTTACCGCGCGAAATCGAAGCGCGGAGAATTTCGAAAGCAGCTGCGCGCGACAAGTAATCCTGTTACGAAGTTTACCTGTGTAACTCCTGCTAACTGTTGCAACACATTTTTCCGCGCACGGTTGATACTCGGAAGCGACGCAGAATATTCTTCTGTTTCACAGGGTTGCATGCTATGAATTTAACGCTAAACCTACCACTGCCAGTCAAATGACCGGTTTTATATTTTTCATGTTAGAATGATTGAAATGATGAAGCTGCTCACATGGAAATTGATTCGATAAACTTCTTTATCCAAGCACATATTGCAATAAAAATTGCACGAAATCTAAATAAATAGAGCCTTGTCATTTTTGCAAGGTAGAACATTTTAATCGCTTTTAGTGTTCGGTAGGTTTAGTGTTAAATGGTCATTTCGGTAAGTGATGTCAGAATATATGTATTGTGGGAGTCAACTATATACGGCGTCCGTTAAGTAGAGTAATAGCGTTCTTTGCGGGCCAGTTTAACGAGGCGCTATATTAGGTATTTTCGTTCAATAGAAAGCCATAAATTAGCGAGACTCTAGGGAACCGGGTCAATGCGAGTCTCGCCTAGCTGAACCCGCCTTGACCGTGCAGTAGATTCTCGAACCAGAAGACTTTGTAACGTCACATTTGCTTGAATAATTCACGAGCATCGCTCTGTTGTAGAATGCTCATGACTACAAAATAAGGACTCCGGCAGATTCAATAAATACGTATAATCGAAGCTGCGATGGTATTTCATTCTTGTGAAAATTATGTACTCCTACGTTGGACACCTCTGCATCAATTACAAGAAACAGGAGGAAAACAGAAACTTCTTCCTATATTTAATAATCCCATTAGTAACTGAAACATACTTTTCAAGTATGAAAATGTTGTCACAAATGCTTACGATCCATATAATCCAAAAATCAAGTTACATTTCTTTCTCTTTCGCTAAACGAGAGAGAAGATGGGACCTATTTATTTTATTATAAAAGAATTTATTGATTTAGTTCCCTTCCGTGTCCGCGACGTCTCGAATTGAAATTCGGAAAAATATTTGGAGGTTCTAGGGGAGTCGGCATCAAATGGGACACTCAACTGTGGCAACAATATTTGAGTAGTCAGTCACTTAAGGGGAGGGGAACGCTCCCCAATGTCGTCCCTGGTGGCGTCCGGATAACGGAACGCTGCCATTATTTAGTTTCACGCTTTTTTCAAACAGAATATCAAAAATATTTCATCCCCCTGCAAACTCAAACAACTCACTTATCTCGATGTAAACAGAAGCGATTCTCTCGCGGCGCGCATTATCACAGTGTCTCCAAAAGTTTGGTGATCCTATGCAAACTTCCTTGACTGCTGTAACCCGAAGCTGGGGATGCACTTACACACGCAAACTCTGTTCTACATGTAATCTTCTATCTCAAACAAATCAGGACCTAAACCTTTTGTTACCTAAATTCAAAGAATGACTGGATTTTAACATTGAATATTACAACCAAGAAATTTACAGGAGATAATCCTTCCAGGAGCAAGCTACTTGATCGACGGGTCTCCACCGACCCGGGCTTCCTCTGGATCCCCGACAGGCTCGTTCGCGATAACGATAACGCCGTCTCACAGTGGTCCAAACGGCCGATTTAGGAGTGCAAAAGTCAAAAAACCAAACATGAAGTAGGCATTTAATACTGTTTCTTACATCAACACACATGTCTGTAGAAGCTGAAATCAACAATTTTACTTCTCAAATCAATTATTGTTAAGTGTGGCATAGGTTGAAAGTAGCAGTATGAAAAGTACATCGATATAAAGGACATCCTTTTCACCTATTATTTTTTTGTTTGGAACATTAATATTGATTTCTAATTATAACAGCCGTGTTCAGAAGCATTAGGAAGATATGAAAAAAAATATAAAACAATTTTTCGGAAATGTTTAAATAATGTTCCTCAAGGAAGTATTAAGAAATTTATTTTTTAAGTTTGTTGTAGGAAATACTAATGATATTCGCCCGTATTCGCGTTAATTTTTGCATGAATATTAGGAATGGAATATGTAGTTTGTGGTTTCATCAAATTTATTTACAGAAAATTGCAGATTAGCAAGTTATTTTATTTTTTCTGGTACAGTTCGATGACGAGTACGCGTGGAACGAAGAGGTTTTAAGAAATTCATTTCTTAAATTAGTAGGAAATACTAACGATGCTCGCCCGTATTCGCGTTAATTTTTGCATAAATATTAGGAATGAAATATGTAGTTTATGGTTTCATCAAATTTATTTGTAGAAAAATGCAGATTAGCAAATTATTTTATTTTTTCTGGTACAGTTCGATGACGAGTACGCGTGAGACTTACATATATAATAGACGTATTATTATAATAAATAATATATAATAGACGATTAATAGACGTATTAGGCAATAATGTGCAATGAATGCACATTATTATTATTATTATTGTTGTTGACGTAAATTTCATTTCTGAAAATTATACTTTTGTAAAAAACGAAGAATTGTGTACAAGTATCTCTTTTCTATCACTATACATTAAAACTGGCATTATAAATTGAAATATGTTACTTCTCTGCTATATTTTAAGAAAAAAAAATATTTCAATAAACTTACGGAACTCTATTAGCCTTCTTTATACTTACCTAATGTGTATAGAATACATGTAACACAGAATTATCGATTATTAGAAGCGTTTATACTTTTGCACTCCTAAATCGGCCGTTTGGACCACTGTGCGTCTGTTCGCAGCTTATCGCTGATGTCTGCCCGTTCTTGTCTACGATCGACTGCCGCCATTTCCTCGAATTCGGATCTGGGTTATTGGTATCGACAACAGTTAACAGGGCTGTTAACACCGGCGGAACCGTGTACAACTTTCGTGACACCAGTGCCGTTTGCAAACGCGACACGATAACGCAACCAGAAACACGATTATTCAATCGCGGGACCGGAACAAATAAGCGCGACGCGTGCTGCGGACAAGTTACTCTATCAGGAAGAGAGATACGAAGATACGGGAAATGTTCGAACTGATAACAGGTGTCCGAGACCCCGTGAAAAATGTTTGACTGTGATAACTGCCTGCCACCCATCCAGAAAAAGCGTCGCTTGCTTTTTTTTTCAAATCCGATGAGATATTGAGCGGCCCGGTGACGCTGACGAGACCGAAGATCGTCGATGGATCTCTTTGCTGGGATCGCGTGGACGATTTATCGCCATATGGCACCCTGTTTTGCGATTACGCAAAGTAAATGTTAGGTGAAGATTGCATCTTGTGACGGATGTTGCAGGATAAAAAAATGCTGTATACTTCTGAAATATGCGTCAATGTATCTGTATAGTTTGAATTTAATATCTTTAATATCAAATGATTGCATACGTTCGTGCCTGATTTGAAAATAAAATTCAATGGTTAAATTTTAAAGAATACAACTTTATTAATCAATTATACATATATAGTCACCATTCTTTTCTAATTG